>NW_027272338.1:80000-781021 GCF_040938485.1 Diadema antillarum | reverse complement strand
AAAAACCTTGTCCACACTCTTCACTTTCAACTCTAATGTCTTTTGAAAGGATAGTGCTACTGCTTTGAAAGTTGGCATTGATTATGGACAGAATAGGTTAATGAGGCATGCTTAATTTCAGTTTAATCTGATCATCCCTTCATTGCTGTTAGTCTGGTGGTTTACTTCTTGTTTTTTTGTCCCATTCATCGCACAGCCAGCACGGTTTGGTAAAGATTAAGCGCTTGAATAGACACTGTACTTCAGAGCCTCTTTTCTCAGTTCACACTTTTCCTGAGTTTGTGCTTTCTTTCCAATATTAAGATAGGTTAGGAGAGTCCATTTGATATGAGTTATACATCATTTTAAAGCTTAAGGTCTGCTCTTTCAGAATATGGTCTTAACTAAAAATTCATGTCTGGCGACTTTTTGTTTGTTTTGAGGTGCAGAGTCACATATATGCAAGTAAAAAAAGTAAACTCACACACACACGCACACACACCCACACACACACACAAGTGTATACATTTTCATTTAGCACATATTATAGACATTTTATGCATTTTTTTTAATAAAGCTTTTAAAGGTCATGAATATCCGCTTGAATTCAGCATCATTTTTATAACTTGATTGTATCAATGGGATTATCATGAACGTGAATAAAAACATATACATTTCATTTTTTAGTTTTGATAGAATAATCTTTCTTTAGGTTTTTCATTTTCTGTCCTCAATTTACTTTCTTCACATGGAAAAATTTCTTTCAATTGAGTAAACTTCTGAGTGGCGTTATTTCATTACCAGAATATAATTTTCTGCAAACAACGTTAAGATTTACATTAAAATCATCTCTGAATAGAAATGCTATAAATAACCCATTAATTATCCTTTTATGATGTAGGTAATCCTAATCTTACTTTAATTTTTCTGTCTTATTTTATATCTTTATCTTTTCTTTAGTGTTGTTTATTTACATAAATGTAATTGTCTTTTGTTATACGTGCATTCTCAAGGCTCCCCTGTTTGGGAGAGTCAACGTGTTGCCGAGCAACAGCATTTCATGTTGGTTTTGTCAGCAAAGACCAGAGTGTATATTCTATTTTCCTTACCATGTTCATTTCCCATGTAATTCTCATGATAATGATGTTGTTCTTTTTTTATTGCTCTGTTATTGTATTGCCTGTTTCTTCGTCAAGAAATAGAATAAATGAATAATAAGATTTATAATCATAAACATAACAATCAGCATACACAGGAACCCACAAGCACGTACATCTCTCTTTACATACTTATATAAACTCATTCTTTCTCATTCTCATTGACGAAATAATGCATTACTGGTTTATTTCTTGATTCTTCGTTATATTGGAGCCAATACGTGAATTCGCAACGTGTTTATAACTATATATAAATATATATATATATATATATATTTATATATATATATGTGTGTGTGTGTGTGTGTGTATGTGTGTGTGTGTATGTGTGTGGGTGAGTCTGAGTGTGTGTGTGGTTATGATATCAACCAAGTTTTGATGGATTTTTATTTGATAGATGTCATCCGTCCGTCTGCAAAGAATCACAAGAACTCATCTGAGCGAAAAGGCCAATGAGAGAGAAAGATTGACAGTTAGATAATGTCAGCTCTTGGCACTGAGTTACCTGGATAACAAGAAAATTGGGTTGTGATGATTATAGAGATATGGTTTCTGGTATACCAATAAAGTCGCCTCCACATGAATAAAGACATCTGAATAAGCTTTTAATTACAATAGTGCTTTCCAGCTGCTGTATAAATCAAATTCAAAATCAGTCGATAGATATGGATCAGTATAGTTACATTATCCATACCATCAAGCAATCAAAATAGTGAGAATGACTTCATAGGGTCAATTCATACCACGTCCCTAAGTGCCGAAAAGTGCTTAATTTTGATGGATTAAGGGGCAGACAGACACTGGGGCAGGATTAGTGTAAATCGGTGGTTATGTAGCACCTGAAACATCCTTTAATTCAGGCAGAGAGCTACTTGCTTGTGAATCTCGAATGGAACTGTCGCTCTCAAAGCCACGGCTGTCTCTGTCTCTGATGACCACGCCCATGATGCCCACATGCATAATAACAAGTGCAGGTGCCACCGTTCGACGAGCATGGGTTCACCGTAAGAAAGAACTGCGCACGACGGCGCAAGACTGGAGCAATTACGAGGATTACGAGCCAAGAGTGGTGGTATATTTCGTCATGACAGTGCGCTATTCTGAAGTTTCGAAATAAGGTTGTATATAATAGCGGAGCAGGGGGGGGGGGATCTACGATCCCCTTGGCTTCTTATTTTCTTTTTTGTTTGTGTGCGTCTTTTTGGGGTGGTAGTATGGGGGTTAACCACTCATTGATATCCTTTCTTTTTTTTTTGGGGGGGGGGGTATAATGGGAGAAAAGTGGCACCTACAATTGGAGTGGTTTCATACCGACGTGACTGGAATAGACTGGTGACACTTCCATGCACTTTCTTGTAGCTCTTCATTACTCCCTATCCAATCTCAAACGTGAGTTTAGATTACTAGTACATTGAAGTGGTGGAGAAAGAGGATAGAGAGAGAGAGAGAGAGGGGGGGGGGGAGGGAGAGAGAAGAAGACGGGGGAAAGGGAGGAGGCGTGAAACTGCATTGTGACAGATGGATTAGATGGGGGAGCAAGGGGGGTTGCCCGCTCTTTATTTCTTTCGCATTGTTGACATTTTTGCTAAATGGATTGTCCAGCTTCCTGAAAACCTGTGATATGTAAAACAAAAAACAAAAGTTGAAACCCTAGAATCAGGATACACTGTAATGTGATGCTCATCACGCCCTCTTTCCCTAATTACATGAGTTATTAATCGAGAAATACCCTCATTCTTTTAACACTTAATGCAGTCAATGTGACTGGTATAAGAAGAGGCTCTCAAAACAGCCACCGAATCCTTAAATTCTTCAGTTCAAGTCAGCTTTCATTGTACTTTTCAAGACAGGAACTAATGACACACAACTTTACATGATCATGGTCATGATAATGTTCAGAACATTATGTGTAAAGCAGCTGCAACAATTGTTATATTCTTGTCTTTTTGTGTTGTTTTCACTAATGGAACATTGAGAACGACGGAATAACAAATGAAATGAAAAGGAGGAAGAAAAATCGTGTATAGTAGATGGCTTGACTATGATACGCAGTACATGGTTCTCTTATGGGAAGACGGCTTGTGAACAATGAGCCTGCAATGAAGCTTGCATCAGAGTCGACATATTCGTAATGCAATACAATGTGTACATTATGCTCTATACAGTTAAAATGTGTAAATGTGGCTCTTTTACTCTGTCTTATAAGGATAATCCTTCCCGCGGAAGAATTTTTTTTCTCTTCCAAATTTGCAATTTTAAATAACTGACTGCTTTCAAGACACCAGAGGTTATAGTACAGGCCAGGTCTTTGACGCCTGTAAAAATACACTGAAATATCTTTTATTGCACTAGTGTGCTTGAACCCCCTCCCCCCTCCCCCTCCTCCCCCCCCCCCCCCCCAAAAAAAGGTGTTCGAATAAAAAATTTAACGTCCCATTTCATTGCAAACTGAATGCCTATACTTCAACGCACCATCGCGAATAAGATAATCGTATCTGACCAGAATAGTTTGGGGAAGAATTCAGAGTTATCGAAATGTATTAGTATTTTTTCTCTTCGTAATCCGCAAATCTAAATTAAGATGAAATTGAGGTTCTCTCTAAACGTTGTATTTTTCCCTGGTTCGCATAATCTGTTATCATACTTTTCTCATGTCAGTGTCTTATCTTTTAATCCGTCAGATGAAGCGTGTTTCAACGTGTGTGTGTGTGTGTGTGTGTGTGTGTGTGTGTGTATGTGTTTGTCTTATAATACTTTTTACAGTTAAAAGTACAACTTTTAACAGTCGTTTCTGCTGCAAGGGCGCTAGTCCTGAATATTTGATCTCTCTTTCAAAGTACTAAAGGTGCCACTTGTGAATGAGGTATAAATCGACGCAAGTCAATATGTGTATAATCATATGCATTGCATGGGTTCCTTGAACAGATCATGAAATTACTCTTTCAACAAATCAACTGTTTGTTTCAAAACGTGCTTGCCAAATCTGTGTGTTGATCAGCAAAGTTGTTTTCTGGATGCATTGGTTTCGTGGCAAAACTACCTTTTATGGGAGGCGTTCTGTAATAGCGCCACTAAAATGCGACTCATCGGCAAAAGATGCGTCGAATTTGGGGCTTAATCTATACGAGTGGCAATTACTTTAATTATCAGACCTTTTCGTCCTGTTGATCACTCTTACGAAACGCATTGTAGAGCACAGATAATGAAAATGTCAAGTTCGTGACCGTCCGCTCTACTGATCTTACTAGTCGAGTGCGGCGAAGGAAAAACGTATCCATCAGAGCGGATTAATTTCCAGCTAATGATGGAAATGAAAACGCAGGCTGGACGGACTCTCTGCTGACACCGATGACTGAGCAGACTGAGGAGGAGTTGGACTCGTCCCCAGAGGGGAGGAATCATGCAAAATCAGGGAAACAGATCCGGAAGTTGTACTCGGGGGAAAGCGTGTGGAGGGGATAAGGTAAAGATAATTAGATGCGATAGACGATTATGGCAGGTAATGCAACTCGTATCACCTGCATTAACGAAGTGGGAAGCCGGTATGCTTTGATAGCAGACACGTTTCACTGTATGCCTACAAATGGGCGTCATAGAAAACTATTGCTTATTTTCAATAGAGTATCGTTTCCACGTTTTCCCTCTGATTAAGAGCTAAAAATGAGCAGTCAAATGCAAAATGGCTCGGATCAGTTGCCCTCCTCTTTAAATTCGTGCTTTATGCTTCTGTGTAAGCACCACACAGTTTATGTTAAAAACAAAAACAAGGACATGTATTTCTTCTTCTTCTTCTTTGCAATCAACGCGTGTCAAGGACCCATCTTCCTTATTATCATTACTGAGATAGCGATATTATTTCTTAGCTTATTGAGATATTGACACCAGAGAAATTGCATCTTGATGAATTCACAGCTACGTCCATAAATGGGTCGCTTGTCAAGAATTACCCATGGGTGTTGAAATCTTTCTTGAAACCGTAATCCAATACTGACAGATGACCTTTCCCTATTAAATCATAGTACGTACCAGATGTAACGTTCTATCACTTGTTAGTAGCCCGTCCCACCATCACTGAATTCTTGAGACGTCAACGTGGGTATTTATTGTCAAAGGTGTTTGTCAATATGTTACGATATTATTAAAAAAAGATATGTATGTATACATATATTCAGCTGTCAGCTTTCGTTATTTGACAAGAGAATCACTTTCCATCTCCACTCACACTTTGATTCTGGGCCTAATTTCTCTGTCCCGTTCCCGAAGACTCATGACGTTGAAGTGACATTAAAAAAAAATCATTCAATTCAATTCAGTTCGCTTTATTTTCATATTTTCGTATTTCTCAATGAACGAATATACATCAAAATATAGTACATGAAAGTGAATCATGATATCCCGCTAGGATGCACAATAAATTAGTGTAAACATAAGAACAGGGCGTTCAATCTTAGTTTGGCTCTTTGAATAAATACTAAAGAAATAGAGTGGAATCTACAAAGCAAGCTCGTTAAGCGTGTTTCGATTCAGATAATTTTTCTTTTGTTTTGTATGTGAATACAAGGGGAAATCAAGTTTTGTTTCGCCTTTTAGGGGGCGACTCTAAATGTCATGTAATAGAGAGTATGAAAGGCCCGATTCTTTTCCAAAGATTTTTATCAGTTTATTTTTATTTTCACAGGGGAAAAAATGAGAAGAAAAGGGGGTATTTTAAAATAACGCCATCGAACAACATCGAATAATATTGTACATGTTATCATACATACATAAAATCATCAAGACGCACACACACACACACACACACACACACACACACACTTGTGAGCGCGACCCCTCCCTTCTCTCTCTCTCTCTCTCTCTCCACACTCACACTCACCGCACACACACATACGCAGCAACACAGTGTTTTCAGGTCAACGAGTGACGCTCCAAGGACAATTGATCACGAGACCTGCTGAAATATAGATACAATGTATTACTAATCAAGAAACCTTAATGCTTTTCGTCCATTCAGTCTGAGCAGATTGCCGGTGAATTATTCAATGACATTAAAATTTTACCAGCATCCGTAATGCATGAATGCATAATTCATTCAGTTGTTGGCCGTCTTTGTTTGTTTGGTTTTTTTGTCTGTCTATATCCATCTTAATTACATTTTCTTACGAGAAGATTCTCATCATTATGGGGTTTACAGTGGTAATTTCGTTTGAAAGTCAGTGGAAGCAAATAATGTATACTTTCCTGCTTACAGCAGTGTCACAACTCATATGGACGCCAATCTCCTGCTGCAAAATTGACATGGATTATTATCAATAAAATATGTTTTTATGGTGTATGAAGTGCGTCGCGCTCGTGTGTGTGTGTGTGTGTGTGTGTGTGAATAATTCAATTAGAAAAGAAAAAGCGTTCATCACTTGTTTGTGGTTGAAATAAGATGGGCAAAAAATATCTAAAAATTGATGTTCACAGACTTCATCAGGACTTTGTGATGGCAGTTTTTTTTTCTTTGTTTTTTTACATAGGTCCATGTCTATCTATCCACCTATCAACCTGTCTCCCTAGTATCAGTACTAGGGTTATTATGACTTATAAAAATAAATACAGGTGTGTGTGTGTGTGTGTGTGTGTGTGTGTGTGTGTGTGCTTGTGTGTTATTGAAATGAAATGCGAAAAATATATCTGACAACTGACGTGCAGAGATTTAATCAGAATTTTGTGATGATTTGCACCGGCTATGTCTATTCATCCATCTATCGATCTGTACCTATTATTATCATCATATTGCACTGTTTCTACGTATTATTATACATTCATGACTACGCACAGACTGAAGTGGACTATAGCGTTGGAGGCCTTTTTTTTTCTTACAGTCACATTGCCGTAGGGTTATGCATAATCGTGTACACGGAATGATTATTTAAATCTTCTGTCAATTTCTAGAATAGTGTTGTCATCCCTGACCTTTACACTGTACCTGCGCACACACTCGCACACACACACACACACACACACACAGACACACACACATACAAATAGACATATAAACATATTTTATATGATAATAATTTTGTTATATAAATAATTATATTTTCTTTTGTAAGTTTTTGAGTCGATTGTATGAGTTGTCACGGACTCCTCTTTTTTTGTCTTTCCTCAGAGCATGGGGGGGGGGGGTTGATTTCTAACTACGTATAATGTTGTTGCTGCATAACTACCCTTATTTGCATGGTACAGTGAACTGGTATGTACTCGAGATCATTTGTGATTTTTCTCTTATGTTCTATGAAATAAGATCAGAGAACAGATTCAATATATATACTGTATATATGTATATATATATATATATATATATATATGACCGCGCATCACAAAACCAACAAAAAGCAGCTGGCACTTATTTTGCGTGATGAATCACTATTTTTTCCTAGAACTTTTGGGTTTTTTGTAGAACAACGTGATTAGATGTGTCTTGGAGTCTCCCTTTCATTTCTTGAAAACCCTTTACACACTCTTCACTGTTATCTCTAATAACTCTTGAGAGAATGATGCTACTGCTTCGAAAGTTGTGATTAGTCATCTGTGGAATATGCTGATAGAGCCTGATCAATTTCAGCTTAATCTGATATCCCTTCATTGCTGTTCCTACGAAATTTTACATCCTGATTTTTTTTTTTGTCCTATTCATTGCTAAGAGCACTGTTAGTCTTGAGCTTAACGAGACCCTAATACCGGCGACAACGGTTTCAGGCAAAAGTCGGGAATTTTGAAAATTCATTTTTTCACTGAATCACATTGCCCATTTCCTAAGCTTTGCATTGATATAAAACACTTGTATTCTTCGGCACCATAAGTGGGCATAGAAAGAGAAATAAAATGCACTTTTTCAGTTGTTAGCCTGACAAAATTGCGAGAAAACAGGCTTTGAAGATTCACCTCTTTCTCAAAGATATTGGGCCGGATGCATAAACGCTAGCAATTGCTTGTGCTAGCCTTTTACTCGAATCCGTATGCATAAAAACAAGCAATTGCTTGCGAGCAGAAGCTCTTGGTAGCAAGTACAAGCAATTGCTTAGAGACCAAGCATTTGCTTAAAAACGTATGCATAAAACATACCTTTTGCTAGTTCTTGCTAGCAATTGCTTACGATTTTCCAAGCTCTGTAAAATGAGCTTGAGCTTTTGCTTATCTGGGACGTTCCCTTTTAAGTATCATTTTCATATTCATGGAAGAAAGACAACAATTGTGAAGGAGTGGTATAAATCTACAAGAAATTACTCTTAAGTAGAGTACGAAATTTTTCATTTCAACAACGGGAATGTCCAGTGGTTAGCACGCAAAATTTGATGAAAAACAGGTAGGATGTCTCACTTCGGTGGAGAGCAAGGAGACGTCTCTCCACGTGCGATCTGGCAGATGCGGGCTGTTGTAAGCAGTGTTGGGAATCAGCCAGTAACGAGTGTGTGTATAGTTGTGTGTGTGTGCGTCTGTGTGTGCATTTCTGAGTGTCATTTCATAGCTCTTCTGCTATGTCAGGAAACGTTTCTGCACACACATACCCTTTCAAATGCATGCTGCCACACTCGCCTTTGTTCTTGTGTTCGCACAGGCGTGACGTCCCTTTTGTTGAAAAACACAAGCAATTGATTGTGCGGGACAAGCAAAAGGTATAAGCTTGTGTGTGTGTGTGTGTGTGTGTGTGTGTGTGTGTGTGTGTGTGTGTATTTCATATGAGCGTTGTTATGATCATTATACTGCTTTATAAAATGGGTTCAAGAATGTAGCCAATTGGAAGCGCTGAAATGAGTCACGTGTGCGTGCATTATTTTCTTCAGGTAAGCACTAAGAAGAGTCTCTCTTCCACCTCCCTGGCCTGACGTACGTCACAATGTTTTACACTAGCAGTGCGCACTCAATCAGTTGTTACAAGTGCGTCACGCGCTACTATACGCGCTGTCAATCCTGTAAACAACTTCTAGTTCGGGCCGCGGGCTGCCACAACAGCCACAGAACTCTTACACTTCTGTGACAACAGCCGGCCGGCGGCCTTTCTTGTGCATAACAGTACGTGGCATACGTATACTCTTATACGTACGTACAGTATACCTAGGTGAGTGTGCGGGATTTCCGAGTGCGACGTGCGTAAATGTTTGGGACGAACATCTTCGGACATCTTGACTTTTGAGCGAGTGCTACATGTAGCTGACTGGTATTGACCCACAAAGGTACGTGAATAATGCTGTTAGTTTTCGACCCATTTTATAAAACTAATGATGCACAGGATTATTTCGTGGCGTTAGTGAAGGTGCGGCTCACTCTCGAGTATTGACAACGGTTGCAAACATGCACTCGGCTGCGCCTCGTGCATGTCGCACCATTGTCAATACTCTCGAGCGCGCCGCACCTTCACTAACACACTCTATCCTGTGCATCATTAGTATAATGTCAGGTTCCAGCTCACACATACCCCTATGAAATACCTAATACGAAACACGCCTTTGTTCTCAGACGTACAGTGTTCGCACAAGCGTGACGCTATTGTTCGAACCCTAAGCAATTGCTTGCTGAATGCAAGCAAAAGGTATGTGCACAAGCAAAAGATTATGCATAAGTATTTAAGCAATTGCTTGAGCTACACCTTTTACTAGACGAGCTTGTGCTTTTGCTTGAAGCAATTGCTTACAAGCAATCAACGGCGTAGCCAGGATTTCATCTTGGGGGGGGGGGGGGGGGGCGGTTAGTCTGCGAGGGAGCGAAGCGACCGAGCCCGAGCGAGCGGAGCGAGCGAGGGGGGAGGGTGTGTGAGGGGGGTGTCCCCCCTCCCACGGTAAGAACTTTTTGCATTTTGATGTTGTAAATGGTGCAATTTGATGCGTGTTTTTGCGCGTTTTATCGACGTGAAACAGTCCCACTTGTTGAAGGTAGCAGTTTATTTTGATGTCGATTATTATTGAACAATTTGCCTGTAAAATGGTACAATTTAAATACACTTCTTGTATCAGTTCTTTTCACTGAATCATGAACGCGATTGAACCCGAGCGAGCGGAGCGAGCGAGGGGGAGGGGAGGGTATGGGAGGGGGGTGTCCCCCCCCCCCTCCCACGGTGAGAACTTTGCATTTTGATGTTGCAAATAGTGCAATTTGATGCTTGTTTTTGCGCGTTTTATCGACGTGAAACAGTCCCACTTGTTTAAGGTAGCAGTATATTTTAGTGTAGATTATCATTGAACAATTTGCCTATAAAATGGTATCATTTAAATACACTTCTAGTATCAATTCTTTTCACTGAATATCATGAACGCGACTGAACCCGAGCGAGCGGAGCGAGCGAAGGGGGAGGGGAGGGTGTGGGAGGGGGTGTCCCCCCTCCCACGGTAAGAACTTTTTGCGTTTTGATGTTGCAAATGGTGCAATTTGATGCATGTTTTTGCGTGTTTTAACGAGTTGACACAGTCCCACTTGTTTAAGGTTGCAGTATATCTTGATGTAGATTATCATTGAACAATATGCCTGTAATATGGCATGATTTAAATACACTTCTTGTATTAATTTTTTTCATTGAATATCATGAACGCGACTGAACCCGAACGAGCGGAGCGAGCGAGGGGGGAGGGGAAGGTGTGGGAGAACTTTTTGCATTTTGATGTTGCAAATGGTGCAATTTGATGCATGTTTTTGCGCGTTTTATCGACGTGAAACAGTAACACTTGTTTGGTAGCAGTATATTTTGATGTAGATTATTATTGAACAATTTGCCTATAAAATGGTATCATTTAAATAATCTTCTTGTATTAATTCTTTTCACTGAATATCATGAACGCGACTGAACCCGAACAAGCGGAGCGAGCGAAGGGGGAAGGGAGGGTATGGGAGGGGGGTGTTCCCCCTTCCCACGATGAGAACTTTTTGCATTTTGATGTTGCAAATGGTGCAATTTGATGCAGGTTTTTGCGTGTTTTAACGAGTTGAAACAGTCCCACTTGTTTAAGGTTGCAATATATTTTAGTGTAGATTATTATTGAACAAAGTTGCCTATAAAATGGTATCATTTAAATAATCTTCTTGTATTAATTCTTACACTGAATATCATGAACGCTGTCTGTTCAGCAATCAAACAGAAAAAGCATGCACACGAGGGTGTAGATACAGGGGCATATCCCCTCCCACACGAACGTGATTTTGCGTTTTCAGACCTGAAATTCAGCGATCTGGTGCAAATTTTTGGTGCAATACTTTTTCATCGAAGTGTTAAAATCACGGAATTTAGCTCTTATTCCGAATGTGCACCATCTGTGTGTATGTATACAGTCTAGTGAGGTAGAGCTTAGGGGAAGGGGGATTTCCCCTCCCGCTCGCGGAGCTTTTGCGTTTTTAGAATTGAAATAAAGCGATCTGGGGGGCGTTTCATCAACGAGTTCGTCGGAGGTTTTCACCGACAAATTTGCTATCAGCCAATCAGACGCAAGGATTTACACTGACAACTGTTAAAAGCTAATGAAATCCTTGCGTCTGATTGGCTGATAGCAAATTTGTCGGTGAAAACTCCGACGAACTCGTTGATGAAATGCCCCCCTGGGTATAGCCGCAGTCTACTTCTATGCATGGCGGAAGGGGGGGGGGGGGAGGGGCGGGCGAGCAGGGAGAAGGCCTGGGCGAGTGTTATCTCCACCCTTCCCTTCCGATGGAGCTTTTGCCTTTTTAAAGGACAAGTTCACCTTCATAAACATAAGGATTGAGAGAATGTAGCAATATTAGTAGAACACATCATTGAAAGTTTGAGGAAAATCAGACAATCCGTTCAAAAGTTATGAATTTTTGAAGTTTTTGTGCAGTACCCGCTGGATGAGAAGACTACTGCAGTGTATGAATAACTTAGATGTCACATGCGTACAACAATATAAGGAAAATATAAAGAGAATTTCACAAAATTCCATCTTTTGAAAAAAAAAAATACACATTCCCCTGACTCGTTACCGATAAATGTTATGGGTAATATTATTCCCCCTGCCTTTAGAAAGAGGCAAGTCAATTGCTCGTTTATCATGCGAAAAAAGTGAAAATATGTTGAATTTTCTTTTATATTTTCTTTATACTGTTGTACGCATATGACTCACAAGCTGTAGTAGTCTCCTCATCCAGCGGCTCCAACACAAAAATTTAAAAAATTCATAACTTTTGCATCGATTGTCCAATTTTCCTCAAACTTTCACTGATGTGTTCTACTAATATTGTTGCATTTTCTCAATCCTTATGTTTATGAAGGTGAACTTGTCCTTTAAGGTCGAAATTGAGATATCTCGTATACGCATAATTTGATGGAATCAACATTTGGGAAATCACAGCAACAAAAAAACAACTGATGGGGGGGGGACTGAGGGAGGAAAGGGTCGATTAAAAGGGGAAACTCCCCTTATACATGAGGGAACCTTGAGTTTTCGGAATATAAGTGATAAGTCTTGTGCACTCAGAATCATTCATATTTTTTGTGCAAATCTAAAAAGTGTACTAAGCTAGGGAAAGAGGCACAGAGGGGGAGGGTTTGGGAGGGGGTATCCCCCTCCCAAGCACGAGAGATTTTGCATATTTTGAGTTGAAATTCAACGATCTGGTGCACACTTTGAGTGAAATATTCAAAAAAATATCTTATTTGATGAAAGGTTGCAAAGGAGACCCGCTTCATGTGCATGCATACAGTATACACGCATTTTTTTTCCGCCTCCCAAATCCCCGGTCCAAATCTTGGGGGGGGGGGGCGACCGCCCCCATCGCCCCCCCCCCCCCCCCGGCTACGCCAGTGGATTAGTCATCTATGCAACGTGTTGATAGAGCCTGATTAATCTCTTCACTGCTGTTGCTACGAAACTTTACATCCTGAATTTTGCCCCACTCATTGCTATGAACACTGCCAACATGGCTAAGTAAGATTAAGAGCTTTAATAACTAGACCCTATACTTCAGATCATCTTTTCTCATTACACTGTAAAAACATCGGTGTTAGATTTAACACCACGGGTGTTAAATCTAACACCGATCAAACTTCAATAAAGGACCACACCCACAGGTGTTAAAAATGCACTGTGATGGTGTTGAAAAGTGTTCACCTGACACTTCGTGGTGTTAATTTGACACTGTACCTGGTGTTATTTTGACACTGTACTGGTGTTAATTAAAAAATGACACCACATGGTGTTGATTTGATATTTGCTGGTGTTAATATCAATGGTTTAACACCCGTCCAGCTTCAATAAGGGACCACACCAGCTGGTGTTACTTTGGTGTAAATTTATTTTCACATTTTTTCAAAAATCTAGTATTTTAATGTAAAATTCTTGATCGTCTTGTTTAAATTAAAAATCAACAAGAAGTGCAGTTACTAAGAAACTCTTCAAAAAACAGTTTAAAATTTGGAAATGACACCCGTAGGTGTTAATTTAACACCGTAAATGAGCACCGAAAGTTTAACACCAGCTCGGTGTTCACTATTTAACACCGGACTTTTTGCAGTGTACATACTCTTCCAGAGTGTGTACTTTCTTTTCAATATAAAAATCTAAGGTTAATAATGTCCACTTGGACTGATTTTTAAATCATAAAGCGTAAAGTATGTTCTTTTAGAATCTGTTCTTAACTTAAGATCCATGTCTGGCGACTCTTGTTGGTTTTGTGATGCAGGGTCACGTCATGTACACATGTATGTATCTATAATGTTATCCATATGCACGTGTGTGTGTGTGTGTGTCTGTGTGTGTGTGTGTGAGGGCGTCTGTATGTGAGTGTGTGTGTGTGAGAGAGAGTATGTGTGTGTGTGTGTGTGTGTGTGTGTGTGTGTGTGTGTGTGTAGGGAGTGTATGTGTGTGTAAATTACAATAATTTGTGCTGATACCAAAACAAACAATTTCGATTGAATTCATTTTCTTTTGTCAATTCATGAAAACTACAATGAAAGCGAATGATTCTGATATACTTTGCGCGTCTCCTAATTCGTCTTTCTCTACATTCAAAAGAGTGTAATATCTCAAACTCTTGATACCACAATTTGCATCAGACCAACAGGCCAGAAATAGCTTTGGACGATCGAGGCACCCTGCCTGAAGTTGATATTTTAGGCTGTGCAGCCAATAATGGTATACCATAAGTGACCGAGTGACTGTCACTACGCCTTCTCTCGTACTATGACCATGACTGCGTCTGCAGTGAGAGATCTCCATCTCAGACACCATGTCAGAAACCAGAATTTGCTAGGTAGCCGTGTGGGCCGGTCAAATTGATGTTGTCGACTTGCTGTGAGCTTCTTTGGTCCCACCGGAACTACGTTTCCTTGCCCTGACCATGCCCCCTAGGGGACGGTACGGTCTGCTCCTCCACCATTCCTACCACATCTTTCGAACTCTGCGACTGAGTCCGAACGAGAAAAAGATGACAACGCCCTGGAGAGCCTCGGCAATGATAAACAAGTAGAAGGCCGCAGGTTTCTGGATGCCCACAGCAATGAAACCTGCCACCCAGCCGAATCCCATCAGACTGGAAATCTACAGTAAAGAGGGGATGCGTGGATATACAATGTTACGATAAATGTAATTACCATAGTGTCCATCACGTGCAGTGATGTACGGAGCTATTATACATTTCATGTCTGCTCTTTTTAAAAGTGAGAAATACCATATAATATCTACAAGTTGTTTTTGTTTATACCTTTTTTTTTGGTTATTCAAACAGGGACTTGTCTTATGCATGTATCATCAAGCTTAATAATTAAAGTCTTACGCGCATAATAAGTCGACATGGCAGCGGGAACCATAAATACAATACATTAAGGAGTTGGATGTGTAGAGAAGTACTAGTTGTTTACGATCGATTGTATTTCGCATGAGATATCATTTCATTGTTCTCAACTGATTCTTTTCATTTCAATGAGAATTTGGAAATACATGAAATGAAAGAAAAGAAAATATTGATGGATTTGAATGCACGTATGGTTTTAAGTAGAAAAGTGACCACATAAAGTAAATGATAATGATAAGGTGGCAATTACAACGAAGTAATACCGCAGTGGGAGGAACATAGGGCCGATACAACATTCTTATGCATTACACTGTATTTCGGTGCATGCTCTTCAAATCCAAATGAACATCATTTCGATGGTTATATTGAAGGGTACAATGTTATCATGTCATAAGTAATAAGTCTATGTCATGTCGCATCTAATGTCATGTCTCGTGTCGAATTCGATGTAAATACCTGGCATTTTCAGCATACTCACCTTGATATATATTTTCATGTCAATTAATAAGTTCTTCTTCTTGTTGGGGTTTAGAATGTGAGAGCCTCGCTTCGCTTCGCTAACTTCCTTTATGGTAAAGGCAAAGAAGAGAACATTCAGTAAAAGACTGAACGCGACAGGTACCAAGAACACGATGATATTGTCTCGGAAAGGATACACCCAACAACTTCTCCCTCCGTATCTCAATGAAAGGATGTTTCGTCCCCACAGATGAACAACTACGCATATCAAAACAAATAATGCTGGAACCATCCATCCAACTAAGGAATATCGCATTATTCGCTTTCGTAGGGCGGTGTGAGACGGATTTCTTTTGAACATAGTGTTCGAGAAACTTCTACGGAGATTCCAGGCGAGAATGTTCATCCAGCAGAAAGCAGCCAAGAGAAAAAAGTGTGAGAGAATGCCGACAACTTGACAAATTACTGGCCAAGGAAACACATATGTGGCAGGGTATTCTAAGAGCACCTGACCCAGAAGCAACGCGACGACGAGGTTCAGGATAGATAGCCCCTGGATGTTCTGTAAAGGCGTAAGAATCATGTATGTCATTAGTGTTAATGTTAAGCAGAGTGTGGATAGACCGACGGCAGCATGCCCAAGGATAACTTGAGCTCTACAAAACGGTCCAAAATGGTTTGCGAGGTCTGGCGTCCAGCATATTTGTGCACTTCCATTCTGGAACAAAATATACTTCCCGTGTGGGATGTCTATGATGTTGTACGTTAGCACAGTTTTATTCCCGATGTCAGTTAGTCGGTACGAATGAATCAAAACCACAGGGCAAACCATGACACTTGTGGGTGATCCACACAGGTGAAACTCATGACGGGCAGCAAATGTAGTTAGATCTTCTCGACTGTAGATAGTAACATTTCTCCACTTTACAGGTTCTATGTATGATTCATTGTATACGACGTAAACTGATGAATTGATTCGGACTGGTAGGAAAGAATCGTAGGAATCTTGAAACCACTCTCCCGAGCAGTTCTCATCGGAATAGTTCACACCGTTGATGAGGCATTGCTGAACCAGCGCTATTTCCTGCTCTGGGCAAACTGTGGTATTGAACGCATTTGTCAAGTTGCGTATGATGCTCTCCAACTGAGGCCGAGAGGGCAAATGACTTTCAGAAAAAGCGTACGTTTCCGAATAAGTCCCGTCGCCAATATTGTATGTAAACTGAATTTGCTGTGATGACAAACCTAGTCCCTGGAGGCAGGTTTGCCCGCTTCGTACGCGAAGAACGGAGTACGTGGTATGAAACACAGTGCAGGCTGGCCACACAGCATCCTCGGGCAGACATTTTGAATTATTCAAAAGTAGTCCAAGTGGACAGGATTGAGGTAACAGCTTTTCAATCGCAGTCACCTCCTCCGTAATAACAACAGATATTGCAAAGTTTGCTTCCCGTAATATGGCACACGGAATTTTATCAGTTCTGAAATCCATGCGAGTGGCACAGTTGCACATGGCACAATAAATATTTTTGTAGAGTATTCCAGCGATTACCACTACAGCTGAGTATTGATAACACGATGCTCTCGTGGTTGAGTTATGGTCACAGCTATTAGAACATGTCTTGACAATAGAGCCTGAGGAGGCATAGCATTTTCTTGGAGGGAGATTAATGTTCTTCGTTTCGATTATTTGGCGGAAACAGGTGAAACGTAGAGGGTTTGTCGTGCAGCCCTCATACCTCGCATATTCGAGGAGAGGGGTATTGTTATGTCGACTATGACACGACGCGCAATATTTGTTAGCGTAAAATACTCCGAGACCATCCGTCAGGATACTTTCATTTCGAACCGATTCACACTGTTCACGTATAGAAGTATTCCCAAAATCATGAGGACATTTGTGTACTAGTAACCAGTCTTGAAGTACGTCTCCTACTTTCAGACCAGTAACGCATGCCCAGTATTCAATGTCGGGTATTGTTGTTCCAGATATTCTCATCGTCTGATTCAGGGCACGTCCAGTATAGTCTTCACAGCAGTCACCCAGGCTGTGACAAATTGTATCGCAGTAGCAGAAAGCCGACAGTTGCTGACGACAGGACTCTGGACAAATCCTCGTCAGCTGTTTCGGGTTTGGAGTGACAAGGTCAGAACCATTTCCAGAGTCTGCGGAAACAGAAAACACACGGATATGAACTTCTAGAAATGTCTTTAACTAGGCCTAAAGGTTGGTTGATATTCATTATCCAAAGATTCGTTATTCCGAAACACACTTTTTCCCTATACCTAGAGGCTCGTTGATCTGAAAATGAAAAAAAAAGGAAAAAAATAGGGGATTTCTTAATTCGAACATTTGTGGGGTTATTCCGGAGGATCACACATGCTAAGCTTTTCAAAAGCAAATCTTAATCATGATTATTCTTTTGTACTATTCCATTACTAGCAACCATTTGAATGATAACTCTTATTGGGCTTTCAGTGTTGACGAACAAGGTTTCTTAATTCGAAGATGAAATAAAGTTGGTTTGTCAGAAAAACAAAAATGTGGCGAAGAGGGAGGAATCACCGCTTCTGTAGAGTAGTTATGAGGGTGGTAAGGCTGATTTTTCATAGCCAGGGGATCCTTATAAATAATGCACTTACGTTGCACGTATCTTTTTCCCCTCTTGTTCTTTTTTCCTTTGAATGTTCTCTTACAATCGTTGTTTTTGCACATGGTCATTCATGAACCATCCTGATTATGATGAAGAGGAGAAGGGGGAGGGCAAGGAAGACGAGGAGGAGGAGGAAAATTCTTGTGTTTTGTTATCAACAATAGGACTGCTTTCCATTTCGTCAATAATATTATGTGTATCGTGTGTGCGTGTAGGTGTCAATAAGTCTGTACGTGCCTTTTGAATGTGTGTGTGTGTGTGTGTGTGGGTGTGTGTGTGGGTGTGTGCGTGCGTGTTTTCATCCAATAATTTTCATTGCACTTAATGCGTTTTCTGTTGAGAAATGAACAAACGTGAACTTAAAAGCTCTGTAACATTCAGGGCCCTGTTTTATGAAGAGTTAAAATTGATTATTATAGTTGATTTCAACTGCAAGTCTATGGCAGACTGTGTGGTAAGGAAATTTATGATCAATTTTATCTTTTGATAAAACGGGGCCCTGTTATGGTTGTGAACTGGTAAACACGAGATCTATCATAGATTTTATGTTTACGAGTTCACAGCCATACCTGTAATACCTGCAATGTTACCCATAATGGGTCTGATTTTGCTCTGTTTTAGTGAGGATCGTTTTCTACCCACAGCGTCCCTCTTAAAACATGTGTATAGAAAAGGTTCAATGCCGTGGAAATATCAGGGTGAGCCTTCTGAAAACCGTTATCAGTGCTCGGATTTATAACCATGAATCTCCTGCTGCACACAGGGATCAAACCTACTGCTACATGTATATGAATACAAGATGAGCAGTGTCCAAACAAAGTCAACGTGTGTAATAGCTATACTTGAGTTGACCTGGTTGTGTTGTACATGTATTGGCAAACCGTGATATTCCGCATGACAGTCTCATTGGTGTGACACATTGCCCGCCGCTAGAGTGACAGACACACCATTGAATGGTGCATTCTTGGAGCAAAATTATCCCGACCCAATTTTTCTATTCACACAGTGACTGCCTTTGAGGTGATCACACGCAACCATGCGACGTATACCACACATCACAACTGTTTAAAAAGAGTTGCTTCTTTGACTGGTTTGCCAGAAACTTTGTTCATGGTAACTGTATGTGGAACATTTTCTCCCAACTTTCGTACTTGCTCCTTCTCCTCACTACTTGTAATGCCGATTATATCACTATATTATTACGTCGACAATCCCGCTTCATATTTGTACCAAAAAAAGGAAAGATGTAGTCCAACCTTTGGATGACTTCGGGTGATAGAAGGCTCTGTAATTCATTCATTCATTCATTCATTCATTCATTCATTCATTCATTCATTCATTCATTCTATTTTAATGTGCACTTAGCTACTGAC
This sequence comes from Diadema antillarum, assembly GCF_040938485.1. Taxonomy (NCBI): domain Eukaryota; kingdom Metazoa; phylum Echinodermata; class Echinoidea; order Diadematoida; family Diadematidae; genus Diadema; species Diadema antillarum. The sequence continues at coordinate 761,623 of NW_027272338.1, read as the reverse complement.
ATGGCAGAAATGCGGGTATGCACACTCGTTAGCTTGATATCTGACCCGGAAAAATGAATTGTTAATAAACGAACGCATTATACTGTGAAATATACCATGGGATGTATTTTCAATAGAGATATAGGAATGCGCATTAGAGTCTACTCGACTGGTTTTCAATATCAACTGACAACGTCAAAATGATTTTAGTAATTAGATAATAATACATACATAGGCCTACATACATACATACATGCAGTGTACATACATGTACATGTACATGCTTACATAGAATTTCTATAGCGCTATATCCCATCAATACTCCTCAAGGCGCTTTGATTACTCCTATTAAAGCAAAAAGACTAACACGTACAGTACAGTCGCAAAAATACATTCAAAATTTTAGAAATAATTATAATCATGCAGTCGAAAACAGGCAGTATTTGTAGCAGTTTAATTAGCCCAGTTTCAGCCTTTCAAGCACACTTGTAAACCCAAAGTAGCATTAGAAAGCTGCGGCGATAGCTTTTACACTTGGACATGATCTTAACTAGCATGTTATTCATAATTGTACTAGGTCTACAACCACAACAGTGACAGGGAAGCTTTATTGTACAAAATATGAATATAAACTTCAAAGTTAGTTTCTCATAGGGCCCAATAGGTTTTTTTTACTTGTTTGGTTATATCCATCATTTACCTGCGTTGGTTTTAGGACGATTCAATTTTGGTGAGATAACATGATGAGACAGTCATTTCAATCATTTAGACTTTGAATCGTGTCAAAAGTATGTGTGACAAACATTTTTTTTTTTTCACTTCAGGTGACCTTTTGAGGTTTTGTGATGCTTTGTCCCATTATATGCTAATAATTACAGTGTACATGCTATATAACCGGATTATACATAGTCTTGTTTGTTAGTTTTAAGCCACCATGCATTAACAATCATGTCCCACGGAATTAATGAACTCTACATGATTTTATCTAGATACTGGCAGTTACTGATTATCTGATATGTGTAAATAAAAAAGATAAACAAACAATTAAACAAACAATTCAATGCATAGAATAGGCAATAGTAAATATCATCAATGGTGAATTTGTATCCAGAGCTGATCACCGTCATAGTCTCCCACCCTATATCCCCCTCCCCTGCACGATCTATAGGTCGATCTGTGTCTACCTCTAACACAAGGAGGAATTTTGATCAAATGCTGAGAGATCGCAGACTGAATAGACGTGTTTTTCTTCTTCCTCTTTTTCTTTTGTAAAACAGTAAATACGTCCACTTCTCTTCGTCTGTTTACGTTTTCTCAACAATCGGCAAGGACAGCCGCACTAAAGAATAGAAGGCAGTTATATAGTGAATGAGACTGCATGTCTTTTATGTATTACACAGTGGTTCGAAAACAGGCTACAATCCACAGATACAGCACGATTTAATGGCTTTGCCATTGTCTCACCAATAGTCGTGTCGGTGTATAGAAATAGGAATCCATGTTTCAAAAATAACAAAGGGTATGGTTGATAGGTTTCCGAATCGGTGATCATCATTCGTGATTACACAGACTTCCAGATCGAATTATTTTCTATCTAAGTATGTTTGAAACAAAATGCATCTGAATTTGTACTGAACATCACTTTTATATAGTCCTACACATAGATACACTGTATGTTGTAAAACAAGATTCAATTATGATATTCCCATTGAACGGAATTACTGGATACCATTGGCAAATAAAATCATCCACACATTAATGTTGTGAATCATCTTAAACTTTACACTGCGCTATATTACTAACCATAATTCGCTGGGGAGATAAAGGCTAATTGATGATGCCAGTAGGCTCACTTTGAGACAGGACACCTAAAATTACATACCGAAAATTGCCGCCATTTTCTGAAATTCCTATAGCTGTTCAGCCAGGTAACCCAAATATAAAATTTTAATGTCTCCATATACATATATATATATATATATATATATATATATATATATATATATACATGTATATATATATATATATATATATATATATATATATATATATTTATATATATATGTGACTGTGCACCTCAAAACGAACATAAAGTCGCACACACTGATTTTGCGTGAGGACTGAAAATAAGTGAAATGGGTCAACCTAGCCGAACTTGACTTTTTCATATTTTCTGAAAGAGCGGGACTTCTTGTACATTATGCTAAAATTTGGTATCATAAAACGGGCAGGAAAGTGTGTTTTTTTAGCAGTTTATCTCGAACATTTTTGGTAGAATAGTGTGATTATGTGTGTCTTTAGAATCCCTTTTTCATTTCTGAAAAACCTTGTCCACACTCTTCACTTTCAACTCTAATAACTTTTGAAAGGATGGTGCTACTGCTTTGAAAGTTAGCATTAATCATAGACAGAATGTGTTAATGAGGCATGCTTAATATCAGTTTAATCTGATAATCCCTTCATTGTTGTTACTCTGGTGGTGTACTTCCTGTTTTTTGTCTCATTCATCGCACAGCCAGCACGGTTTGGTAAAGATTTAGCGCTTGAATAGACACTGTACTTTAGAGCCTCTTTTCTCAGTTCACATTTTTCCTGAGTTTGTGCTTTCTTTCCAATAGTTAGATAGGTTAGGAGAGTCCATTTGATTTGAGTTATACATCATTTTAAAGCTTAAAGTCTGCTCTTTCAGAACATGGTCTTAACTAAAAATTCATGTCTGGCGACTTTTTGTTTGTTTTGAGGTGCAGAGTCACATATAATATATATGTATAAAATTATGTATACTATATCATGATAACAATATATTGTTCTGCGCAGCTGTAAATGCACATATGAGTGGTGTGGGTGTGAGTGTGGCCCGCCTGTGTATGCATTCGTACATGCATAACATTACTCTTAAGTATTCCACGAATAAAAAAGAAGGGAATCGTTTCAGTTTCTCTCCGATTACATTGAATCACATAAGGTTAGAAGATTCGAGAGAAGAAAATTGCATTTCCAGGTCATCTACTGTATAATACAGAATGACTGTTAAAGATATTTCGTGGATCACGTGCATTAACTAAACAATGATATCATACTCACCCAAAGAAGCGACTAAAAGGTTTCCACCAAACAGAAATCCTGCCACAGTGATGATCAATAGTCGCACAGAATCCATTCCCATTACCTAGATCGATAATGTCCATTAACGAGCATACAGTCAGTGTATGCTTACATTTCCCAAAATACAATGAAAATGGAACTTTTGAAAATAACGAAATTCAAGCTGTATTCGTTTGATAGGGTAGATTTGATAGGCACTACGGCGTCGTTTTAAAGCAACCGGTTGGTAAATGCAAAATCGTTCTCAGCCGTGTAAAACAGTGACAGATGGGGTCTTCACGCGGGTGCGACGGGGGCGGTGTCACTGTGTATCTACTTTAAGTCCAAGATCCAAAGGGACAAACATTGAGGTCTTCATTCAAATGCATGCAGGCGAGACGAAATGAAATCTGGTTACTCGTTTCACCATTTTGAACGCGAGGCAGGCCATTATAAACAAGTATCGTTTACGGAATCTCTTTCATATGTTTTTTTTTTTTTCAATAAGGTAAATTCAATTTCACAAAGCCGCTGTACCGTCTCCTGTGTGACATATGCATCATTGTACGTGCTATGGTACTGCATTGGTGCATTGGTCCTACTTTATCAAAATTTTCTCTCAAGAATTTATAGGGACGTTAGCTTTGAATCTCTTTATGGGAAGCTGTAGCTTAGCTATAGATACCTTCGAGGTTTTGTGAGAAGGAAATGTTCTAGGTGTTGATTGTAATGTCTTTGAGACAGGTAGAATGACATAGATGTATTATAGTGGCATTTCAAAACAAAAACGTCATCAACTCGAAAGATGTGTTATAGATTGTTGACTGCTACTATACTATGATCTGATGAGTTGAATCATTACTAAAGTGTAACTACAGCTTAACTAAAAAAAAAACCAAGCAAATCGACTTATTTCAAAATAATGCGCTATCTTTCTATGTATGTTTCACACAAAAAACTGCCTCAATGCGCACCTAGCTTGCTCTCTATATAGATCTCTTAACGATGTTTGAATTATGTATATATATATATATATATATATATATATACATATACATAATCATACTCATATAAAAGTACTAGTCTTTGTTACGTCATACACGAAATGGGAGAAATTCGGAACACATTGAGAAAACTAACATTTGCAATATTGTATAATTCATTAAAGTGATCTTATAGTTTTGGTTAAGGCCTAATTTCAGGTTTCTAACATGTTTTGGTGAGATAATGAACAATCTCTAATGAAATATGAAAAAGCATGTAATTCCAAGAGGAATCCAACGTTTAATTGATGAAAATCGGTTTTGAAATGGCCTAGATATATATAAAAAAGAACATTCCTTAAAAAAAAAAAGGAAAAAGGTGGGACCCACCTTTTATTATATGATAACTTTGTTTGACTTTTTTGGGATGTTTCAGCCATTCCAAAACAGATTTTCATCAAATAAACTTTGAATTCCACTTCAAATGGTATGCTCTGTACTATTTCATATTAAAGTGGTTTCTCGGTATTTTGCAAAAAGTTAAAAGCCCAATAATTCTCATGTCAACCAATAGTGTACCATCCCTTTAAGATTTGTAGTTTCAAAATCCATCAAAGTAAATAAAAAACCCCGAAAATATAAAGAAATGCTTTTTTTTTTTTTAGTAGGCTTATCCTCTATTCTGTGAATCTGAGAAGTGATTACAGCTGTACGGCAACTATGAGCAGATTATCAGATTTGGTTCAACAGGGCGATTTACACTCATTGACAACATCTAACCCGCTCATCAAATGATACGGCCCATGAGTCTTACATTCCATGAGCAATTATAGCCAATAAGCATACACGCTAAGCAAAATAAGACCCATGAGTCATTGAGTTGCCTAGCAATGTAATGTCGGTCTCAAAGCTGAAACTTTGTATTGCCTTGTGTTGGACTCATAGGCCTTGTGTACCTATACAGGGCGTATAAAAAAATTACACTTTTGACAAAATTATCCGAACTACATTTCAAAATATTTGGAAGATTTTTTCATACTTATGGATGCCCAATAGTCTCATCTATCAGGTGCAATCAACAAAACTAATTTTGGTTCACGCTTGGCTGAACACTGACGCTGTTTGTCCAGAGTGTAAAATATGACTTGCGCCAAATTGAAAGAAGATTGAAAATTCAGCCAGCAGTTCAAATAAGTGCTCCCATTCAAACAAATTGCTCTTTTGCTTAAAGCTTTGATTATGTTATGATAGTCTGAGGTTTTTTTTTTGTCAGCTTTATCGTAATTTTAATGATTCATTTCTAAATCAATTGGTGAGAATTAGAGTGTGTAATTACTTCAAGATCTTTAAAGCACAATTTTCACAATACACGGACACACTAATACCATATGCCAGTTATTCATTAATGTGGTAGTGGTACCAAATTCATCAACATTCATATCATTCATCCCAGTAATTAATCAATCGATTGACAAATTAATCAGTCAATCAATCAATCAATCAATAAACCCATCAATACATCAACCGATATATATCAGTTAGTCAGTCATTGAGTCGTTTAATTAATCAGTGAATCAATCAAATAATCACTTTATCACTTTTCAGTCACTGAAATAATCAATCGGCTGATTAAATGAACAAATTAACAAATATATCAGTTTTTCAAACATTGATCAGCCTTTAAGCCGGGAGAGGGGGGGGGGGGGTGAGTTGATATTCCCTATGTCGATCTGCCGCTTTTTATGCAGCATGCATACAATTGTGACTGACTGATTGATTGATTGATTGATTGATTGATTGATTGATTGATTGATTAAATGAACGATTAATTGATTGATAGATAGATTGGTTGATTGTATTGATTGAAAGATCTGAGGATGCATTAATTTTGTACTTTTCTTCTTGACTGAGTGACTTGCATGTGGGTTCGATATGTCTGTGCATGATTTGTGATAACTGTGCTTAAAAGATCTTGATGTTGTTAATCAACCTTCCATAACACAATGGAATCATTTACAACGTGACAGAAAATCGCCAGAAAATTCCTAAACTATCATCACATAATCAAAACTGTGAATAAAAGAGCAATTTGTTTGAATGAAAACACTTTTGAACTGAATTTTCCATCTTCTTTCAATTTGGCGCAAGTCATTTTTCACACTCTGGACAAAGAGCGTCAGTGTTCAGCCAAGCGTTCACGAAAATTTATATGTTGATTGCACTCGATAGATGAGACTATTTGGCATCCATAAACATGAAAAAAAAAACCTTCCAAATATTCTGAAACGTAATTTAGACAATTTCTTTTTTTAAGTGTAACGTTTCTTTTTGATACGCCCGGCAGTGTTGGACTAATGGGCCTTGAACTGCCTAGCTTCGAACTCGTGGGTTTTATTACTCGTAGGCTGTATTACTCGGGGGTTGCATGACCAGTGACTGTGTTGACGTCAACCCATTGGAGAAGACTTTCATACCTGAATACAAATAAACCCGAGTCCAAATCAGGCTATCATCTTTGGAGACCCTTAAAGATGATTAGTCAAATGACTGTTATACATTTAAATTTGTTTAAGTAACATTTCATTAACTGATAAAAACTACAATTACTAAGAAATTATTTAATGATTTAAAGTTTTCTTGAATTTTCTGTAATGGACTTCGAACGTTTTTACATTCAGGTATTCAATTGTTAGACGGTAGACTTACTAGACTTATTGACTATGAATAAATCTTTCTTCGATCCATCGTCACCTCCGCTACCTTATTATGTGCATCTTAATGGGTACCATGCGATGTTTGGACAATAAAAAAGGGGTAACTGTGCCTTGTAACTGACAAAAGTACCGTTTTACTTATGTCGACCTTCTTTGGCTGAGGAGTCAAGCGAGAGATATAAGTTCCTGATATACAGTACAACTGCACATGCATTTGTCTTGATTTAAGAGGGTTATGCACATCTTCTGCGCGTATGGTTGCTACATTTCTCAAAGTACCTTGTTGCCTGTATTCAGGCCACCTGTCGGCGGTGATAATAACATCACAGCAGGAAAGCGTGTCTAAAATGGTTTTGTTGACGAATTTGACAGAAATAGGTGCATGAATTGATTATCAAGCCATGACTCTCCATGAGCAGTAGGTCCATGGCTAGACACATGACAATGGATCTTTGAATTTTTTCTAACACTATGTATACTTTAATAGTTAGAAGCCTTCAAGCCTCGATTTCAGAACTGTGGTATCTCTCTCAGAATTTTAACAAAATCTGATCATCAAACATCAACTACATTGTTGCGTAATACTACACGTTTTATAACATACCTCATTGAGAACACAACTCTGTACAACATTCGTTAAATAGATACACAAAATCAAATGGCGTATATACAAATTGTGTTTACATAATTCTTCGAGTGCCAGTAAGAAGGTTTTTCTCCTAATTTGAATTCCCTCCATTTCTCTATCAAAAAAAAAAAGATTTATGCACAAAAATAGATTGACTGTGACCTCTTAAATTCATAGTTCAAATACTTATAATGTACAGCCAAAGAAAAACATACGAAGATGTAGCTGACAAGAAGGCTTAAAGAGAATATTACTCATACACATAGAGGCACAGAATAGTGCCTCTATTGTGTTTCAATTAACATGATTAATGAAGGTTTTATGCACATACAATTTCATTGTGCGTGAAATGACATAACATTACGATCAATGATTGCTTGTTAGTGAGGCTAAATGAGCTGTAATGGTTTCATTAACCATGTTTACTGTTGCCAAATTTCGCAAATTTTTCACTCAATTCATTTTCTTTGTATTTGAATTTTGTTCTATGGTTCAAATCCCTGCTTCAAATTTTCTTAAACAGCTTTCAAATTAATAAGCATTCTATTTCAAATTGACACATTTTCATTCCGACATGATGTCTTTGTAAAGACCAATTTGAATTCTATGTTTATGCAGTGTACATAACAAGCGTTTATGGATAAAGAGCTACATATACAGGAATTCAGTACCAAAATTATACTGCGGCATTGTTGGCTTGGGACTTGTCCTTATTCAAATTATTATAGTTTTGTCCAAACAGAGGTCACGATCTTGTTCATGCCTGCAAATGTTACAAAGGACGCACCGGTTGAATTGTGAGAACAATATCTCAATAGATAAACAAACATATGTACGTAAACAAGCTCTCACGAAACACACAGGCACAAATAGATACATTCAGACCTTTTGTCATATGATACGCATTACATCGTGTATCATTTAGCGTTCCATGCATCTGTTTAACCATGCCATGAACACACAAACGGACAAACAATCGATGTAATCATAATCATTGAAAATTATCTTAAGGATGCTCAATAGTTACTCAAAGCTATTGCATTGTACACCTAGCATGCGTGGTACACTTAACACTGCTTACGGGTCTGTAAACAATTTCCTGCATGCTTTCTTAAGGTCTACAGTCTTTTCATGACAAATATGAATGTAACTCAGACGGATGATGAGTGAGTTGATGTTTTCTTTAAACCGACATGGATGGATGTTCTCTCCGTGTCCGAATGCTGCGAGTGGTACAAGCGCCTCGACCTTGCCCACTCCACCCACATTCTCCTGACCCTCTGGTTCAGGCCGAATGACCAGAAGATGAGAATTCCTTGGATCGCGACGGCCACGATGAACACGTAGAATACAAATGACAGCTGAATTCCGACAGCGATGAAACTGACGATCCACCCGAACCCCATGAGACTCGAGATCTGAAGTGTTGGCAAGATACGAGCTCTCACGTATTACAAAAAGTTTAAAATGTGCAAAATTGCAGAATTGAAATAGGCTAAATGGAAATATGTGAGCATTTACAAAATCTTAGAATCCTATTAAAGAAGGTGAGAAAGAACACACACATTCCTAAGGTACAAGGTTGCTGAAAGACCACTTACCTTGATAAATGTTAAAAGTTCTTCCCATTTTTCCTTTTTCTTGTCATGGTTCAAGACGTCAGAATCACTCTTCATTGCTCTGATTTCTCTGATGGTCAGGATGAAGAACACAGTATTAAGGGCAAGACTAATCGCCACAGGTCCTAGGAATACGATGGCGTTGGCTTTAAACGGTTGTATCCAGCAACCTCTACCCCCGTATCGCAAGGAGAGCGCGTCACGCCCCCAAAGATGAACGAAGAAACACACAGCAACGAACAGTCCTGGAGTAACCCAGCCTGCTAGACAGTATCGCCTGACATGTCTTCTTACCGTCCCGCGACTACGTTGGACTACATGCGTGAGAGAAAAACTCCGATAGAGATTTCCGGCAAGGATGTTCATCCAACAAAATGAAGCCAGAAGAAAGAAGTGGGCAAGGACACCGACCGTTAGACAAAGAGTAGGCCATGGAAACAAGTAAGTTGCAGGATATTCTATCAGCAATTGTCCCAGTAAGAGAGCGATTATCAAGTTTATGATACACAAGCCCTGAAGGTTACGCAGAGGTGCAAGTACAGAATAGGTCACCAACGTTGCAAAGAGACAAAACGAGGACAACCCCATTGCAACGTGACTTGATATCCTCTGGGATGTAGTAAAAGAGCCAAAGTACAGCATAGTTTCTGCCAAATCAAGTGACCAGCATATTCGCGCGCTTCCGTTCGGCAGCAAGGCAAATGTTCCTGGTAATATGGTCAAGCCGCGAAACAACAGTCCTGTTCCGTTTCCGAGTGAAATCTTTCGGAATGCGTGAATTACAACGGAAGGGCAATCCATGACGTTTTCAAGTGTTCCGCATAAATTGAAATTTGCTCTCACAGAAAAAGAGTGAAATTTGTCGTTTCCACTGTAGACAGTCGTGTTTTTCCAAAGAATAGGAGTGATATAGGATCCGTTGAAGATGACATACTCAGTCCCGTTGATCTGCACTGGCTGGAATTGTTCGGGAGGACCAATATACCAAGTATCCGTGCAATTGCTGGATAGCTCACCATCAACAATACACAATTGCGATAGCTCCAATTCTCGTTCGGAACAGACCGTGAAATTAAGGGACTTTGTGAAATTGTTCAGTTTGTCTGCAATATGGCTTCCAGGAGGAAGATCGTATTTGACTAGATCATAGTCATACCGTGTCGTGTTTTCGTTCCCGTATGAAACGGAGCTAATATCGGTTGACGACAGTTCAGTGAAGCACGAGTTTTTGCCATTTATGCGCAATATCGAGTAGGTGAAATACAACATTTTACAGGACGGCCACTCTGTGTGTTCAGGTGCGCATCGGGAGTTGTTTAGTCGTAACCCTACAGGGCAGGACGGTTTGACGAAGGGAACTAGCTGTACCTCATGTTCAGACACAATATACGTGATCGCTCTGCTGATTTGGGGCTCAGTTATTAGTTTCGATGAGCAAAGAAATATTTCATCTGTCTCTTCAGCTGTTAAAGCCGCGTTGCAGACAGCACAATATTTGTTTTTGTACGCCATTCCATTGACAAACACTACAGCTGAAAATCGATGACATGCTTCTTTTAAAGAAACGTTGTACGAACTGTTGCTTGGACATGTCCCCACGATTTCGTTGGATGACGCCTCGCATTGACGCGGTGGTTGCGTGTCATAACTCTCATTTACCAGGAGAACACAAGGGACCTTCCTTGACAACGGTACAATCCCAGCAATACTTGACGCATTGCTAGGACAGCCACTATACATCGCATAGTCCATGAGCAGCAATGGCAGTTTCAATTCGTGACATTTCGCGCAATATCTGTTGGCGTAGAAAATGCCATGTCCATCGGTAAGAATGCTCCCATTACGAGCTAATTCGCAATTCATACTTGTGTCGATATTTCCATAGCCGCGTGGACATCTCGTGATGATTTTCCAGTAATGAGTCGCCTTTCCCACTTGCAGTTGAACGCAAGACCAATGATCCGGTCCTGGTATGTTCCGTTGTATTATGGGCAATGTCGCGTCCGTTGCATTGAAATCTTGGCAACAGTCACCGAGTCTGTTGCAGATTGAATCGCAATAGCAGAATCTGTGCTCGTTACGGCGGCATGTTTCTGAGCAGAGTCCTAACACGAGAGGTGTGGATACTGATTGGGCATCTCTTTGATCTGTCAAGAAAGAGTTGGGATGAAAATGTAGTGCGTATTGAAATCACTTTCATTTTCTGGTGCCGGTGAATATCATAATTATGAAGAATCATAATTGTCCAAGGTCAAAAAAAAATACACTCGTTTGCCATATCCATGATTTCATATCTATACAAATACTATTCCATCTTCTGGAGCCTGGAATCTAATGATAATCTCACACTGCATTCTTTTCAAGCACATTCCTTCCCTGAAACGACAAAGCAAATGGGAATTATACTGCTTGACATAACACGTTTGCTCTATTCTGTAACATTTCACATTTGACCTTTCCTCATACTCAGCCGTTCTGTGCATTCCAGGAATTCATAATATAAACAAGTGAGTTGTTGTTGTAAAGAAAATTAATCAGGCTTTCTTATGATGTCACATTTGAATGGAATGATGTAGTTTTAAGAGAAATATGATTCATCAAATTGGAATTGCAGGACTTTTTTGAGGAGTTTAGTTTAAATCAACGATTAGATGTCCCACCACTCCTCCCAGGGAACAAGGAAGGTGAAAGTCTTTTTTTATTTCATCATTTTTTTTTCGGCGACAGTTCACAGCATAGGATCTGCCTTCTCACCTTTGATTCCGCAAGAAACGTGTACGAGCTCCATGCACGCGTTGTAAGTGTCATTCCTCTTCAGATGATGCGAACAATCGTCTAGATTTGTCTCGTTACCCGTGCATCGTATACCATAAGAGAAGACAGCAGATGAATTGATGCCATCCACTGGTGTTACGCCATAATCCATGATTCCTGGGAATCCCAACATCCGACAAGTCACATTGGTTTCGGCAAGTCCCCATGTGTCACTGCACACCTTGCTCCACGCACCATCCCTGTAAATCTCGACCAAGCCATGCTCGCCGTTGTCTCCAACAAGACGTACTGAATAAAGAAACACAAGTGTTTAAATTGAGTTGATGCACGTGATTTGAAATGCACGACCATCAAAAGCTGATGGAATTAAATAGAGAAAAAGCAAGACCACCAGATTGGTAGAAGATATGACGGCATCCACTCAACCTTCATTACGAGAACGTAGTGTGGAAGAAACATTATCAGTAAGTTTGAAGGATTACCTACGTTTCCTCTCTCTTGCAAGAAACCGAAAGAGCTATACAGACAGACCAGGGTAAAAACAGTATACCTACTCATTTGTTTTCATAGAACTTGAATACGAGGCACAGGAAACACTGTCGTCTTGTTTCATGTGTTTTCCTTTATGATGTGCAACCCTTTTACATTATACGAAGACAATAATATTTTGCCTTTTTGGAGGTGACAATCTCTCGATTCTGTCACATTTTTTTTTCTTTTTTGGTAAGACTTTGTTTGAGTAATAAACAAAATAGAAAACTTACCGGTAAGGTTCGAACACACTACGCCTGCATCTTCGCTATGACTGCAGTCATGGACACCGAGGCCATCGTGGAAACAATCCAGAATGTCACTTTCGCCGCCTTCACACGTCACTTCGTCCAGCAGGATGGGTCCCGTGCCGGAGCCGAACGCTGCCATTGATGGAGAGCGTAAAGCCCCAAGATATCCAAGCATAGAGCAAATAACACGAGCGTCAAGAATGTCCCAATTATCGTCACATACCGTGTTCCAGTTGTCGTTGTAGTACAGCTCTACTCTGCCTTCCCATGGGTTTTGTCCATCAACCAGACGTACCGGTGTCTCTCTGGCTGAAAGACAAATCAAACCAGCCACTTAATAAAATTTGTCATGCGCAAAAATAAATGAATTTGACGGACGGAAATTTTCGATTTTTTTCTTGTTTTACTAGCAGATTGTCATGACAGTTTTCTGATAATCTCTAAACTACCTTGTGTCCCACTTGCTGAAACACAAATCTTGTAAGTAATTCACGTCAATTGTAAATGACTTTAATCAAGAAACGACCCAGGAGAGAAACTTACCCGTCGTGTTTGAACACACCACCCCTGCATCTTCGTAATGCTCGCAGTCATGGACCCCGAATCCGTCGTGAGCACACTCCAAGATGTCTATTTCACTACCTTCGCACATCACGTCGTCGAGTAAGATTGTTCCTGTGCCGGGACCGAACTCTGCATATTTGACAGCGCGATCTGCTCCAGGGTACCCAAGCATTCTGCAGATAACCCAGGCTTCACGTAAGCCCCATTCGTCATCGCAGATCGTTGACCAGGATCCGTTAACTTTCAGCTCCACTCGGCCTTCATTCAAACTTTCGCCACCAGCTAAACGGACATCAGATCCCTGTACTGCTGATTGGAGTTTGTATGAAAAAAAAAAAAAAAAAAAACAGAAGAAGAAACAAGCATGTCCGTCAACTGTTCTTGCTTATATTATATTTCATGAAAACATAAGAGCGTCAAGTGAAAGAGAAATTCTGTATTCCAGTAGATAAACATGCTATATTTTTTTGGTTGATATACGCATTTATTATTATTTCTTCACACAACCATCAAATTCTTACCAGAACATCTGGGCGCTGTGAACTAAATTAACGTACTGGTTTCATTCTCACCGAAGGGTTTTTTTTTTTTGTGCCTTACTGGGTTATGCGATTAAGAATGCATCCAGAACAAGACCAGTTAATTTTGTGTCTGTGATTATCCCCCCTCATTAATGGCTGCAGCGAAAGACGTATAGACCTACCTCATGAATAAATGTTTGTAAAAAAACATGATTTTGTACATCGGTCTTATTTTGGCACATTCTTTTACGGGAACCTGGTGGTCTTTTATTAAGTCTATGAGTCCATGACGGATCTTTAGATGCCCTCTCCTTCTAGTGTAATTCACACAATTTTACAATTTATGCTTTTCTTGTAAATTGCTCTTTTCCATGTAGGGTTATAGATGAAGATTGTTTTGCTTACCTGTTTATTTATCCAAACCAGAGTTGATATCATTATGATAATTGTATTCATGTTTTGTTGAAACTTACGTGATTCAAAGTTCCTTTTGATAATACGTACTCATGTAAGCGTTACACTGCAAAAAGTCCGGTGTTAAATGCTGAACACCGAGCTGGTGTTAAATTTTCGGTGCTCATTTACGGTGTTAAATTAACACCTCCGGGTGTCATTTCCAAATGTAAAACTGTTTTTTTTTATTTGAAGAGTTTCTTAGTAATTGCACTTCTTGTTGATTTTGATTTAAACAAGACGATCAAGAATTTTACATTAAAATACTAGATTTTTGAAAAAATGTGAAAATAAATTTACACCACAGTAACACCAGCTGGTGTGGTCTCTTATTGAAGCTGGACGGGTGTTAAACCATCGATATTAACACCAACAAATATCAAATCAACACCATGTGGTGTCATTTTTTAATTAACACCAGTACAGTGTCAAAATAACACCAGGTACAGTGTCAAATTAACACCACGAAGTGTCAGGTGAACACTTTTCAACACCATCACAGTGCATTTTCTACACCTGTGGGTGTGGTTCTTTATTGAAGTTTGAGCGATGTTAGATTTAACACCCATGGTGTTAAATCTAACACCGATGTATATTACTTTGTGTTACTTTATGGAAATAAAATGATTTTGAATTGAATTGAATTGAATTGAATATGAGGTTTCAGAATTCAGTATTGAACGGGTTGAGAACTTAAGTATAGTTAATGCACAAGGATGAGTTATGACAATAGGAAGCAATTGAAAGAAGGGAAACGATACATATTCGCGAATTCATTTACCTGAAAGTGCAGCAGTAGAGCTACAGACAAACGTATGCACAGTTAAAACCAGTACCACCAGCATTTTTTTTTGATATTCTTCTTAATTTCCTGTTGAGAGAAAGCTCTTCATATGTCTGAAAAGTACTGAGTTACAGCGTCTTGTTGGTGTTGTCCGTATCAAACAGCACGAGGTAATCCACAGCACTGCTAATCCACCTGCAATTTTAGAATTTTTTGTCATGATTCCGTGCAGTAATGAGTGCACCGCTCCGTTGCAGTAGCAAATGTCCAAAACTTTGCCTTAGGAACGGGTAATTGAACGTACTATCCAGTGGCATCAAGATCACGTTTGATTGCCCACTAATAAACTGCTGCCTGGAAAGTCTAACCAGTAATATCGCTGAGTAATTGCATGATAAATATTGCTGTGGTAGCTACTCGCTGCCTCAGGGCAGCCAATGGCGTGTCCGTCACTTCGCTAGGATCCGCCCATGAAAGTATTATATTTCACTGTCACTATAAAGATCGCTTTTCCAAATGTACCGCCAATATCGAAGTAGCATAGAAATATATTTCATCAGACAAAATCGCACATTTTACTGCTTATACCAGGAGCGGATCCAAGAATTCCGCAAAAGGAGTTGGGGCGCCTTTTCAAAATTTAAAGGGGTGCACGCACCCCCTTTTTTTGTTCTTTTTATTTCTTCTGTTTTAACAAGACATTAAAAAAAAAAACGGTTGGGTGAGCGTCCGGTGCGCCCCGCCTTGATCTGCCACTGATGTATACACTGGATGTACTACAAGCCATTTGTAAGTAAATAGGATTACTGCCGTTCGAATTATCCTGACACCATTACAGGTTCTCTGAACATAATATGATTACGCCTATATTCTGATATATGTGATTATTTTAACTCATAGTTCAAAACACTTGTTAACCATCAGCTCCATAACTCATAGTTCAAAAACAAAGGTTAACCATCAATTCCAGAAATCAAAGATGACAAGTAAACTGCTACGTATACTATATTATGAAGTATTATGCTCCAAAGGTTGAGAAAGAACTACTGAAGATTATTTGAATTTAAAGCCTGAACCAAAGTAAAGTGAACATGCTAAAATGAAATAGGGAAGAAAATAACAACATGAATAACCACACCTTTATCATATATATTTTTTTTACATTTTTAACCTCCTCTCTCCTCGGTGATGAAATGTCCACTGGCTGATGTCCATTACATCAAAGGTATACGTGTGCCCTTTAATCCGAAAATTATATTATAAGGTTTGTTAATCCGAAAATATAACGCAGGTGCCTACTATTAAGCTTTCCTGGCCTTAATTCGTTTTGGCCTGAGCGAAAATGCGCAGCAAAAGAACCCTTGTTTCATATTCAAGATTAGACAACCTTCCGAATAACGAACCTTCAGAATCACGCATTGCAATCGTTTGAACTCCAGGGAAATTATAGTATTTGAAGTTTTCAAAAATGAATTGCATTCTTTAAAATGGAACTGACATCTACATTCATGAAAATCTCATACCGGAGAAAGATGATCCGTCACAAGGACTTAGACTTTAAAAAAATGGAGGAATATGTGCATGGACCACAGATAATAGAAAAGTGAGAATCTTCGACTACTGTTATTTTGAAAAGGTATGAGCTCATTCGGTTATTGCCCATGTTCTTAATGTTTATATTGTGTATAGATATTATGTCTAATGCCACACATGTGCTTCCCAGGGCAGAATTCTTGACCCGCTACTAGTATACCGAATACGATGAAGCACTGCAAAATGTCGCTGTATGAGTAAAAACAGACGATACGTTCCTGTGATAGAGTCAAAAGACCCGCTTCAGTTCCAGCTCATGTTGAACAGTGTTCTGAAATCAATAGTCACTTGGTTGTGTCACAATGAACTTTTGTGGAAGGTATTTAAAGAAGTAGATAATGAAATTGTTTGGAACAAAGATAAGAATAACTAGTTAAGACGTGTCAGAGTTCACATACGAAAGACATCTGGAAAATGTTTGTCAAGGGATATAGTTGGAAGGAATTTTGAACAATAATTTTTCTTGACATTTAAAACAGTATTGTCTAAAATATCCATTTCTACACAATTTCAGGAACAAAAATAATCTCGATAACAGGACTGCAATTTTTATCTATAATACCATAACATATAGTATTACGATACCATCACATCATATTTGCTGTAGTTTGGCATGCTTGCAAACTGTTTCCACACATTTACAAAAATTACACACCATTCAAAAGAGGGCATTCTAAATGTTGATGTATGCTGACACAGTAGAAGAAAGATATTTGAAGATATGAATATTGATTGCTAACAAATATCAAAGTGAAAATGATCTCTTGATACACCATTCTGCAAACGAATGTCCTTGCCGAGTTTTAAATTTTGAGGAAAGCTGATATGTTATATTCGTTTTAGAGGTTCAGACGCTTCGACTAAATTAGTGCAACAATACAATATACACATGTTTTATCTATTTGTAAATACCTTTCACCTCAACAGACTTGCTGGAAACTCTTTTAAGTTGAGAGCAAGTGTTTTAACTTTCGTAAATAAGTAGATGAATTAAATAAGCAAAATTGAGCAAAATTCTTATTGCCTCATTTTTATTACAAAAACAAATTCCCCCCCCCCCCAAAAAAAAAAACTACATGGCATTTGTCTTTGTGTAAAGGACCTAACCATCTAAATATACATGTTCTATAGCCTATTTATTGTGAAAACCGTGGTTTTGAAGCCGTAAGTGTTCTGGACTCTGTGGTGTAGCAGGAAACGCTAAAGCTATGAAGCAGAATCCTCGATCCGATATCATGCATGGTGCCTACTTACTTTCATGTTTAACCTACACCATAACAATCAACGGTAAATTAGAAGAAGTTAATATCCCGACGTTGCCAACTTGTTTGTGTGTGTGTTCTTTTTTTTTTTTGTTACAATGAAACCACCGCACCTTTTATTGGGTATTTGATACACAGCAGTCAATTTTCAATTCAATTACACAATTTCTAATACTTTTTGAATTTGAAAATACATGACATGACTCAACAAAAGAAGATGAGACATGATATTCAGCTTAGATGTACAATAAATTAAGTTAATAACCTGGCGATCAATATACCAAAGTCTGAATCTAAGTGAATTTCAAGTTTTTTATGCAATAGGTACATCATTTACAGGGATATTAACAATATACATATAGATTAAAGGGGTTGTACAGTACTGGTTGAGGTGGGGATTCATGGTTTTTACATTCCTAAGTGAGATAATGAGAAACATCTTATGAAATATGAAAGAGCATGTAATTTTAAGAAGGATTCAACGTTTATTTGATGAAAATTGGTTTTCAAATGGCTGAGATATCCACAAAAAAGTGATAATAATAAAAGACTACATGCCCCAACTTTATAAGGATCTCTTTGTTTCACCTTGTTTTTGGATGTCTCGACCACTTCAAAACGGATTTTCATCAAATAAACTTTTGATACCCCTTAGAATTGCATGCTCTTTGACATCCCATAGAGTGGTTTCTGAATATCTCGCAAAATGTTAAAAGCTGAATCCTTACCTCGACCAGAACTGTACACACCCTTTAAAGGTGAGCGACATTGACAATACTGTTTATCAGCAATATCACGGCTCTCTTGGGAATGTGAAACATAATTCTGTGCAGCGATGCGCGCGTACACGCACGCACACATACACGCACAGTATACTCGCACACACACATACACACGATTACATAACATACACATAGACTAAGACATTTCATACCATTGGTAAAGACTGGGCAACCCATTGACAAAAATACTAGTACAAGTCCTTACTCACATACACACTAATTTGCATTTCACAGCTTACTATTCACTTCATGTATTATGAATTTACTTCCATAGGCTTCCCTCGATCCTTACCGTTCTATTCGTATTTGCATCTATTTTCTTTCCCCAAAGTTTTGTATTATGCCACATTTGTGACCTTCTCTTCTCTTGCCATTTCTTCTATGTAGCCAATCTCGACCACTGTAATTCGAATTTCATCGGACATTCTGTGTAAGTACCAGATATTTTACACTTTGCTCCCCTATCAGCTCACGCGCACAAACACATTTACATAATGCTTAGTGCCAGTATATTTGTACTTTAATAATGAATACTCCATTGACTGTGTAATGTATAGGTGAAAGAGACTTGTGTTGATAAGACTCAAGATTATTACAAACAAGATCAATAGAACGCTCTGATATATTTGACAAAGGAAATACATTAGACGTACTAAATGTAATTCTGCAGAAATCTGCATAAATCGTAAATGCAGAGGATGTGTGTGATTAGTCAAAACAAACTTAATTTCATACCCAACTAAAGTTTACTATATGCCTTCTGACATTGTTTGAATAAAGGTACCATTGAAGTAACATTGGCATTATGATTTTTTTTCAGAAGATTCTATTGATATTATATCATATAATTATAGATAAATCAATTGTCTGTTATTTTACAGGAAGCACACACACACACACACACACACACATCATTTTTCATGAAGGGTATATGGGTAATTCCATGGGGTTGGGACTGAAATTGTGACATACAAGTTGAAAATTCACGTTGGGTAAATTGAAATTTCCTTGTTCCCCCTGATTTGTTACTCCCATTCTTCAACATATTCCACTAGAAATCTGTTTATTACTTCGCACACTTTCAGTCAGCATGGGTTAACAGGTATGGCAAAATACCTATGTTACATGGACTTCATTTGTTGACATCCTTCATCATTTTGTGTTCTGAAATGATAGCAATGAACACATCCACGTTTTTTTCGTCCATAGCACATCAACATGTTATTTAACAGGCGCATGAGATCATTATTAGTAAGATTGTATGTTCTGATGTCAACTGCAAGCCACTTTTATTAACATGTTTTTTTCTACAAACCATTAACAATTTCAATCAAAGGTTTAACTTTTTCATCAAGAGTGACACAATGACAATATTCTTAAAAGCACCACAATTGAAGCAAGTGATTTGTATGGGTATTCAAGTGAAAACATGATTTTATTGTTATAATCAGGGGTTTTCAGACAACAACCTCGCCCACGGTGTACTACCTATGTTACACGGACAGTATGTCTTTGTAACATAGGTACACTACGACATATCAACTGATTTCCTTTATTGTGGTGTGAGATGTTAAAACCTACACATATAGACTTTATGTATGTTCCCACAAATAACACTATTGTAACAGTTCTTTGGAATTATATCTACTGCACACATGTGGAACAATACCTATGTTACACAGACTTCAATTCTTTGTAACTCTGATATGAAAGAAGGCAGACTTAATCAGAAGGAGAAGAAGAAAGTGAAGCTTTACACAATTTGACCTAATATACACTAACAACATCATCAACTAGTTGTCAACTAACTAAGAAAACTAGTAAAGAGAAATCAGACAAGTCTTCTTGTCTTCTCCATGTTCTTTGTTTGAAATTAATTTCTGCTCTTTTGTCCAATGTCCATTTAGCCCTCGATTTTTGTTTTTCTTCTGTCCATTTTCCCTCTGTGCAGTTTTCTTCTTGTCTAGTTTGTTACATTCGCTCTTCCTTGGTGTTGCTTTGTCGGCTTCCTCTCTGTTTGTGGAGTGCTGTGGATGTGTCCTTTTCACTCTTTCATGTAGTTTAACACGTAGCGGTGGTAGAGGAGGAGCCATGGCAGATTCATCAACAAACTGAACAAAAGGTGTAAAGAGAAATATAATAAAAAAATAAAAGACAATTTTTGTCGGGGTTGACTATATATTCCTGTTGAAGTATCTGTATGTTTATGAATGGAATTAAATAATTTTAACAATTTTGCTTACATTTCTACCTCTTGGCATACCCATTAGCTAGAGTTCCATGCGTACCTCCCACCAAAATTGGAAAAAAAAATGGGTTATGCTTAAAATGATGTAAATATTAATAATACTAATATAGCATGTAAAACATAGGAAAATATCATTTTCATACTCTATGCTAAAAACTTGTTTTCAGATGCAAGCTACACTGCAGGAAGGGCAGGTCGCTGCCCCCAGTGTCCTAGCTAAGGTTAGGGCTAGGGTCAGGGTTACGGTTACGGTTATGGGCCTTTCAATAGACTCCCAAAATAATACTAGGCCCTATTTTATATTCATCCCCCATCGAAATTGTCGCCCTCTTTTTGAATGATAGTGTAGAGCAATAATAGTCCAATTTTGATTGGGGTTCATAATTTTATTGAAGCCTTTCCTACCCACTACCCACCCAAACTGAATAGGACACTGGCATTTTAGCTTTGAGACTTCACACGTGGGTGAACATGGAATGGAAATGGTGAATCCTTGTGAAATGTTAACAACTTCATCAGAGCATCTAACAGGTCAGTGAAATCTTGGATGGAAAACATTGACATTTTCAAAGTAAATCTGTTAAAGACAAAGAATTTCACAGCTCCTAGTTCCCTCAATATCACCAGCAAAATAAGGCAAACTCTATTTCTCTAGTTCAGATGCAGTCTGGACATCTACGTTTTCCAACTAGTATAATAATAGTGACTAATACTAACTCTAGCACGTCTACCTTGGTAGATACCTAATGACAAAAGGGTCCAAAAATTCACCATAATCGGGAGGTAAAACAATTTTATATTGCAGTGAAGATACACTGATATACTTTTGTATGGTTTTCTAAGAGAGGAATATATGCTCCTTTTGCAGAGACCGGCATGGACGGAAAATTTGGCAATCAAAATTATGAACATGAACCTGTAACAAATATCTCAGTATGTGGGACAACAGTATCATCGTCCACAGTATTTTTGGCCAGTTCAGAGGTTTAGATGTCGTTTTTTTCCTCTAATAGAATTACAGAATATGACAAATGTTATTATTTTCGTAAAATAGCGTAAAAGCTTACCAATTGACATCAGAAACATTAAAACTCCTGTACCTACGTTACATGGACAACGGCAGAAAAACAGATCTTGCGCTGTCCAGGTAGGTGTATATTGGCTGTGAGTAGTTTTTCTGCCATTGGGGGAGGACTGCCAGTGACATGAATACAATTGCTGAAGTTAGTAGCTCTTCTTTTTATCGCGAGACGCGTCTTTCCTTACCTACGTTACACGAAGAGGCCGGACATCGCACTGAAGTACAGTGATATGTTCCGTATTTTCTCGTTTATTTGGAGGATTTTTATGCTAATTTTTGGATAAGAATACTCCTGAAATATAAATCTCATTATAGAAATAAAGTTTCTAATCATATTATGATTGGAAGTGTATGTAAAACCATGCTATACCTATGTTACAACAAAAATTGCCATGGACATCGTTTGTAACATAGGTATGAGGTTGCCTTATAGCGTTTGTAGAAGTCACCTTGCCTCTCTTAATTATGATAGGCATAATGCTGAAAGGTTGTATATTCCTGTTTTACATTGCCATGAAAATGGCATATATTTATGTCACAACATAAACCACAAAAAACCATGGGACATCATTAGTGAAACAGTCATAGACAAAATACATTTGTACACAGGCTTGTTTTTTTTTTCATCAAATAATTCTTCACACATTTCTCTCCAAGAATAACTGCAAACCACGGACAATTATTTGATAAATTTTTCAGAATATGACTTTTATTCCCTACACAACATGAAAATCTAGAGAAGACCCAACCCCATGGAATGACCCATATATTCCATCGACTTGTTACTTACATTATCATGTTAATATGATGAAAGTATTCCTCCTGGTCATGTGAATTTCCGCAAATATGTTGTCCACAATGACATTATGAAGTGTGGTAATCCCCTGTCCAGACGGCATCGTAACTTTAAAATTACAAACTTTTGGATCGATTTTTAACTTCCCACAAATTTTCTGTGATGTATAATACGACTGCGTGTTCATTTAATCCATATCTATATTTGAGCTTTGGTTTCGCCCATAATCATATGTCATTTTAGAATCTCATTGTTGGCCCAGACATGCTTACACTTCCTAATACATGTATTATCTTTATAAAGAGCTGTAAATAGATGTTACAAATTTAAACATGTGCAATTTTAGCTGTTAACAATAGCCGTTCTTTAACAACAACTATCAACAAACCAACTATGCAACTTTAAAATTGTTTTAAAGGTCAATGTAAAAGTATACTCCAACCACCAAGGGGGCGCTCTTCAGCAGCCGAGACCATGAATGGATCCAAAAACAACCCTCGCGAGTGAATAGAAGTTTTGCCCCTGCATCTGTCCTGAGGTCCAGAGGAGAGATAATTATGTCGTCTTATACATCCCTGTTGCGTAGAGATCAGTGGAAGCTTATACAACAATCACAACCTGTACTCGACTCAACGTGTGATGGAGCTCATCGCGTCCACGACTTAGCAGCAGCAAGAGAGGGAGAGAGGGGGTAGTGGAGTCGAGGGAAATGATATTATTCATATCAGTGACATGGACAATCCTCGTGGGATTCTTGTTACGATTGCCATGCGCAGAGAGTCGCTGATTTCGTAATAGACAAAGAGATTACTGTGGCTTTACCTCATTCATCTTTTATGACAAGATTGTGTCTGTCGAAACGCATGCAAAGGGCAATTTTGTGTTTTCTGATTGCCCATGTGTTCCTTATTCTTCCCAGACTCATTATCGCGATTGAAGGTTTAAGGGGAAGAAAGGAATCGATTTGCACAACACTTGGCCAAAACAGGCTACCTACACGACCGATCAAAGCCCTGTATACGGGGGATTGGTGATGATGAAGAAAGCCAGTAGGCATGCAGAGAAAAAGAAGAAAAAAAAAACCCGCAGTAAATTAAACGAATACAGTTGTGGTGATTAGTTATTCAAGGGATTCCCTCTTGGTTAGATTTTTTTCAGGCATAACTCCAAGCTTAACAATTACTTTCCATAGGTGGCTGGGAAAAAGTTCAAATGTGAAAGTCATATAAGTTATACAAAATCAAATGAATCAAATGAATGTATAGTAAATAGACATTGCGCCGATGTATGAAATGTTAGAATGAAACAGACAGTAATGGGCCATTTTTTATGCCATCCGGAAATTTTGTACTCCTTTACTACACTGTAGACATTGGAATGGTAAAACATTGTTTTTAATGTTATCCTTCCTCCAAACTCTTTGTAAATATCAACTTGAACACTCAAAATGTAGGATTTACCACTTCTGGGCCCTGTTTAATCAAAATATATGATTGATTACAAATTTCATTAGCACACAGGCTGCCATTAGCTTATTTTAGAAATCGACTATAATATAATCAATTATAACTCTTCATTAAACCGGGCCCCTGAAATAGTAGTTTTTAAATGTAGCATTTTGGATGCTAGCTTTAACATTTAAAAGAACGGTGTATCAGTGACAACATTATAAAATGTGGATATATCATTTCTTTCTTCTCTTAAATATGCTAAGGAGACTAATAACAATGAATGCTTCAGGTTGCTAAAGGTTTTCAGTTTACTTCAATACCCATCTATAAATGTAAATCAACAACAACAAAACTTGCACTTATATAGCAACATTTTCAAGTAATAGATCATAAACATGGTATAGCATATGGTACCATGTACTTCACTTTTGTACATAATGTAAATTAGCTCATTATGCTAATTATGATATTCCAGACACTTGCATCATTTGAAATTGGTTTTATTTCCCCATGTTTTCAGGTAGGTATTAGAATAAGCAGTACATATACACATTTTCCAGAATAAAAAACAATGAATGAATGAATGATATTCATAATGTAATTATGCCACTAATGCCAATAAAAAAAAATAGAGTTGCCCAAGGTTGCCAAGGTGGCAACCAGGCAATACTAATATACTCCAATACCCTTTTATCTATTACACGAATCAACAACAACAACAACAACAACAACAACAACAACAACAACAACAACAACAACAACAAAAGGCTTTGTACTTATTAGCTCTTTCAGGTCTATAACAACATCTACCGTAAGAATTTCGTTTACATTCAATGCAAAACAAGGAATTAAAAGCTCCCCCAATTCTTATTAGGACCATCATATTCACCTGGTCTACAAAATTTGCTCTTTGTTAGAACATGAAATCTACTCAGTACTCAGTATACACCATTTAGAAAACGAGGTAACTACTTGGCCGACTGAGAGAAAGAGAGAGAGGGAGAGAGAGAGAGAGAGAGAGGGGGAGAGGGAGAGAGAGGGAGGGGAAAATTATTTTGTAAACCTACAGTTGAGAATGCACACATCAGCTAATTACCAACTGACTTATTCATGAATTTCGATAGCGGTGGATCTGCCAATATGAATGTAATCAATGCGGAGAAAAAAAAAATGAAGTACGCGTCCGCGGACAGGTATAGATAGTAAGGGGAATCTGTGGTTGCGACCAGCAGAAAGCTAGTATAATATTCCAAAGGGGTTTAATATCCCTTAAGATTGTTTTTCATCTGCATGAGTAAGTGCCATGGTGCTTCATTATTTTGTTTATTGACAGTCAGCGAACCATGTAAGCGATATTTCAGAAAAGACAACGTGATACGACATTTTCAAGCAGATATCAAAGACGAAAACCTCTTTTCATAATTTTCATTAATATGCTTAGCATGCCGTGTAGACTAGAACCAAGGAAATATTAAACTGGAGTGTCTTGAACTGTGGGCGAAAGCAACGTATTTACTGGTAGTGATCGAAAAGTGCAACAACAATGTTCATGCCGCTCTGCCCATTGATAAGCGTCTGGGTAATGAGAAAAATAAACAGGCATAAACAAACAGTTATAACACGTGACCAGCTCCTGTAGACAATACCTTTTTGATGGTTTGTGATAATCAATGCATGACATTAACTTGTTTTCTCGTTATCAGGAAACATAAATAAGCCAAAAAACGATGACTATATAGCAGGCGCCAGGTGGTAGAAAGTGTAGTTGTCCGTTGTTAAAATTGAGCTGCCCCAATCAACGACTCGTTTCAAAGCAATTAATTCTCGACTTGTTTCGAAACATCGCACATCAAAAGTGTTTCACACCAATCTCCAAAGGGCAGTCCACTGTTAGATAACTGCAGTAAACCGAGTAATGCGAGTTTGTAATACAGGGGCCGCGGAAGCGGGGGGGGGGGGCTGGGGGGGGGGGCTGGGGGGGGGGGCTGCAGCCCCCCCCCCCCCCCCACACACACACTTTTGGATCGTGAAAAAAAAAGGAAAGAAAAAAAAGAAAGAAAGGGAAAAATCGGGAGAAAATCACACTACCCGAATTTCTCACAAAAAGTGTTCTTCAGATCGCTTTATCTTGATTTTAAAAACGCAAAAGCTCCGTCGAGTGGGAGGGGGCATCCCCCTCCCACAACCCTCCCCCTCTACCTCATTAGACTTTGTACATACACATAGATGATGCACACGCGGAATAAGAGCTAAATGCCGTGATTTTGCTATTAACACCTTCCTGAAAAAAAGTCCAAATTATTTCCAATTTTTTTTTTTTTTTGGGGGGGGGGTGGGGGAGCTAGAAAAAAGTCCACGTATTGCACCAAAAGTTTGCACCAGATCGCTGAATTTCAGGTCTGAAAATGTAAAATCACCTTCGTGTGGGAGGAGAAATATCCCTTCTGTATGTACACCCTCGTGAGCATGCCTTTTGTGTTTGATTGCTTAACAGACAACGTTCATGAAATTAATTGTAACAATAGATTAATACAAGAAGTTTATTTAAATTCTACCACTTTATAGACAAATTGTTCAAAAATAATCCACATCAAACTATCCTGCTACCTTAAACAAGCGGGGCCGTTTCAAGTCGATAAAAGACGGAAAAACATGCATCATATTGCACCATTTACATCATAAAAATGCAAAAAGTTCTCACCGTGGGAGGGGGAACACCCCACTCCCGCACCCTTCCCCCCCCCCCCCCCCCCGTTCCTTCCGCTTGCTCGCTCGGGCTGGGTCGCTTCGCTCCCTCGTAAAGTAACCACCGCCCTCCCAATATCACTAGATCATTATCCAGGCTACGCCGGTGCGTCTAAGCGGGGGGTTTCAAGTCGATAAAAGACGCAAAAAGATGCATCAAATTGCACCATTTACAACATCAAAATGCAAAAAGTCCTCACCGTGGGAGGGGGAACATCCCCCTCCCACACCCTCCCCCACCCCCTTCCTTCCCTCCGCTCGCTCGGGTTCGGTCGCTTGGCTTCCTCGCATAGTAACCGCCACCCTCCAAACATGGACCAAAGATCACAAGATCATTACTAGTATCCAGGCTACGCCGGTGCGTCTGAGCGGGGGGGGGGGGGGGGGGGGGGGGGGGGTTTGACCTTGGTACACCCCCCTCCGGCTGCGCAGCCCCCCCCAAAAAAAAAAAACTGAAAGACGTTCCGCGGCCCCTGTAATAGAGTGCCGCCTCGCCTACCTATATTATATGGTTTCCTGCTTCGAAACAATTTTCAACTGTTTAGTCACATTGACTATAGAGGCACATCGCGGAGCGTTAAGATTACCTTTCTTAATAGGGATGCTTTCAAGTTATTAGGGTAGTAACATTACTGTATTTGCGGTCGACATCCTGGTAATGCCGCCGTAGAATCAAGATCAAGGTAAATTGATCCATCCACAGACGCAGAGACAATGGGGACATAAAAAGAGGAAAATTGATACCACTCGAATCCCTACAATATATTGCAACGGACATTTTCTTCTCGTACCAGTAATTTGTTTATCGTGACAAAGTGATATTCTATTTCCACTTCTAACTACCACTTAAGGAACTTGGTCTCTATACAGAAATAAAAAAACAAACAAACAAATTACCCCAACAAGAATCAAAGATACATTTAGTACACCTATGGACGGAATCTAATGTTCAATTCTCAGTTGAGAAAGAAGGAGAGAGAACACTAAAGAGCTGAACTAAAGCTTACAAGAACTGCACATCTGACAGCGAGGGAGAGACAGAAAAAGAAAAACACGCTCCAATCGTGCATAATGAACGACGAGTCTGCACGCTTTGTACTGTGTATGTTTCAAATCCTATTCTTGTGTTGCGAGTTCACGTCACGCTTATATCATTACAGGCGAAATTGGACATAAACACAATAACAACCTTTCTTTCTAGAATGGATTAAAACACATCCAACGACATTGGGGATGTTATGATACTAAGGTTCACGCATTATTACTAGGTCCATGAACAAGAAGACCACCTTCAATTCATGACTCAATTGACATTACAGCAGAGATCACATGAACTAATGCAAAATATGAACATTGATTTGTTTCTCGAAGTAATTCGCATATTCTCTGTTCTGATAGTTCCGATAACGTAGTCCTTGCATTCTTAATGCTGCTCATCCCCGTTCCTCACAAATCCAATCACGCATCGCTATTTTTTTTGTCATCTTAATCATTTAACTCTGAAAGAATAGTGCAAAAAAAAAAGCTAATCACACAGATATTATTCCCATTATCCACTTTCAACCACTAACTCTTAGTTAAGTTTGCATGTACATTCAAATTGACACATAGAGGCCTGATCTAATGTTTTAAAGTTCATGATGCAGTCAGAGCTGGCGTGATTCTTTTCTTTTTCTTTTTCTTTGTTGTTGTTGTTGTTGTTGTTACAATTGGAATTTTGGACGCCTGTGCTGTTTCAATACATGCATATGAGACATTGCCTTTGTTATGCGTTTGGATTGCGGCATACCGTCTTTCTGGCGAGCAGCATGCTATCACCATCCTGTAGAGCTGGATCCCACCTTTTAAAGTAAGTCCATCTTCACTTTGAGCAAAATAAAAATAACTTTTTGATGCCTCATTTCTTGCATAACAAGGCATATTTTGAAAGTTATGATTAATAACAGCCCATTATTTTCTTATCATTTTCTCTTTTTTTCTAGCAGATTTTTTTTTTCTTTAGCAAATATATCAGATTGACAAGAAAAGACTTAACTCGTTTGTGGATGAAAATCTTCTTTTCATTATGAAGCCAGGCACACTGTAGTTCCGAATGTGAACGAGTAGAGCTTGATCGATACCGTCGTATATAAAAAACAACAACAACAACACTTTCACGCGCATGATAAATGTATAACTTTCCTCATGTGGATTTAAAGAATGAGGCATAACACCACAGTGCCTACAAAACATACTTAAATACGGTGAAACGAACATAAACTAAAATCCTATTCGAGTGTTTACACCGTGTTAAGGAAAGAATCGATAAGTAAGTTACAAATCATGAGAAACATGGTATGACAAAACAGGTTAAAGGGATTGTATAGTTTTGGTTGAGACCTAATTTCAGGTTTCTAACCTTTTTTGGTGAGATAATGACAAACCTCTTATGAAATATTAAAAAGCATGAAATTCTATGAGGAATCCAATGTTTATTTGATGAAAATTGGTATTGAAATGCCTGAGATATCAATAAAGAGTGAGTCTAATAAAGTGTGGGACCCATCTTTTATCACAATCACTTTGTTTTACTTTGTCTTTGGATTTTTCAGTGATTTCAAATCCAATTTTCATCAAATAAGCTTTGAATTCCTCTTAAAGTGGTATGTTCTGTACTATATCGTAAGTGTTTTCTTGGTATCTTGCAAAAAGGTAAAAGCCCAATTCTCATCTTCACCAATACTGTACCATCCCTTTAAAGCTGAATCTGCTCATTAAGCATGTTAAATGAATGCTCTGAAATGAATCTGAATGCTGAAAAAAAAGTTCAATTCTATTACATAATTGTTATTTTCAAAATAAAGATAACCGTATGAAGTTTATAGGTAACATAACATGAAGTATACATCCTAATGCGCACGATTTTGACCCGAACATACAAACAGCTATAGGAACGTAATCACCACTTTGCTCATTGTTGCATTGGAGCAGGGATTTGGAAAAGAAATTCAATCTCCATCATGTCTTCGGTTGAAGTACCTGGCCTCCTCTTGACCCGTTGCTTCAGTCGATTTCAATTGAGTTGAACTGTACGATGGGTATACGCCATTATCGTGGTGATATATAGCTCTAATTTACTGACAAACACACATAACTTTGATGCGTTTATTGAAGCCCTAGTATTATAAAGACAATCTATTGATATATTCTAAAGAACATTCATAAACATGCGCTGTTCAATAATACAAAAAGCAGTTATAGGTCAGTGCACTTGGAGCAAGCTTAAAGGACCAAAAACAAACAAACAAACAAACAAATCGCAATCCATTGTATTTTCTTTTAGCAAATTAAAATTTTATGTATTTTTTTAGGGGGGGTTAAGGTTTACAGAATATGTTAACGTTCTGCTCTTATTAACTTGTTGTTCTCTCTCTCTATCCGTCTCTGTATTAGCATCTCTATGTTCCTATTCTTGGCCGCGATAATTAACTCATGCATAAATCATTTAAAAGTAATATGTCAGCCACATGCACGTCTTTGTGAAGCTTGTGTTCGTCTGTGTATGTTCTTCTATGTGTATGTGTGTGTGTGTGTGTGTTTGTGTGTGTGTACGCATGGTGCGCCATGATAACGTCTAAAAAGTGCCCCCCCCCCCCACACACACACATAGATACTCACCTACACGATCACATGCATGCGAATTGCTAATAATTATTATTTTTCTTTAGTGTGAATGGTTACGTTATGTTGGGGGAGGGAGGAAGAGGGAGGGAATATTCATCTCTCCAGACAATTACGTGAGAGATGATTTGGTGCAAGCTCGATCGGCTGTTATGTCAATTCTCATTTGGCCCTCTGATCGCCAGACATCGGCCTACTGTCAAGTAACCCGCAACGAGACGGTTATTATCTCCGAGTAGGTGTCGGTCGGACTCGATCCTATCACATCTTGCAGACCCAGTGCAGCAGGATACAGATCACACATAATTTTGTTTCAATTATTGAGCTTATTGGGATTCATTCCGTGTTTGTGTCTTTTTTGGGGGGTCGTCTTCGTTGCCGCCTGAAAACTGTCAGATAGATTTCTGTGCTGAGCCTTTGAAACACGGGTGGGCAGAACGCTCCGTGTTGATGAAAGGAACTGTACGGCTCATCATAACCATTGGATAAACCTTATGACGGAATGCATCCTTTTCATGACCAGAAAGTTCGGTCTGAAATTTGACTCTGCCTTTTACAATTGCAAGTTATTCCTTCGGAGTCACGCAGCGTTAGCTTTTCACACCATTTTACGATGGCAAGTCGAACTCTCCGTCGCTTTGTCCAAAACGTATATCTCGCCCTTTGTTTTTTGCCGGCTGTCATTCAAGGTAACATGATTTATTTGTTTCTGTATATTTTAGTTTTTACCATTTTTTTTTTGTCTGTAGCATGCTCACACTTAATAGCCCGTATAACTCACTTCATTGGATACAGTAGTTGTGGTGCCAAGTTATTAAGTACACGTCTTCATATCTATTTTATTTTCCTGTTGTGTATATTTTTAATTGATCAATTTCTTTCTATAAATTTCAATTTCAATTTATGGATATTTCTCTATGAAGAATGCATAAAATGTATTACAAAATGAGACGATTAATGCTATCCAGCTTCGATGTTCAATAAAGTGCTACCCATAAGGGACATGGCGGCCAATAATATAATATTCAATGTTTGAATCTACGTTAAAAAATCTGCTCAAGAGCCAGCTTGTCAAGCTTAACGCTGCTCAAAGTAAAGCATAAAGTAAAGCATGATGAACAAAATATGGTGCATGGGTAAAACTATGGACCAAACTATATTGGTATTGATCTAATCTGTCTCATAGTGGGATTGAAACATACATTAAACTATGCACAAGTACCCCATCAAAAGATACAGGAGAGCATTTGGAAAAGAAAAACATGTAAGAGTGATCTATATGCCAACCAGTTACAATTACAAAACAGAGCCCTAATCTTAAGAGTAGAAAGTGCACTGGTAGGCTGAGCAAGAATCGAGCAGCACAGCACAATATCCATAACCATGATAGAAAATAATGTTCATGCACTTGTATGGTAAAACTCCATTTTAAATGAATGCTGTTTTAGTTTACATTTACAAGATGAAAATAATAAACAAAGTGTGATATTTGAAAGGAAATCGTTGCAGTATTAGACATATTATATACATATTTGTTGTTTCTTACGACTATTCGTAAAAGGGAAAAATCAGAAGGAGAATAAGAGGAAAATCTGTACATGAAAATTTCTATCCCTAGAGTATTTTAATGAAACATGTCATTCGATTGCAAAATTTTCTTTTTTTGTTGTTGTTTCAAATAGGAAAGATGCAACAAGCAAATGTTTGATGAGTTACTTCATTGTAGAATTGCATAATTAAAGCAATGGGAAATCATAAGTGAATTTTATAGTATGTAGGTGGGGAAATACTACTTCAGCTTCTCCGGTGTTCAAAGACGGAATTTTGCTGAATGAGTTAAAGTGGGTTTGCAAGGTTTTGCTTTCGATGACTTATGTAAAGTCCTATAAAAATTTAGTGATCAGGTATATCTTGCAAGGAATTGGTGTATAGCATACCATAAAGTTTGTTTTGTCGATATCAAGCAATAGCTTATTGGCATAAATCCAGACTGAACAATTCAGTTCGTTGTTCAGCACTATCTGACCGTATTAGGAGGTCGATGTCGATAAATTTGTGTATGCAGAAAAACAAATATATGAAAAAAAAAAATTGTAGTCATTGACGTACAAAATGAATAATGAGTTGGCCAAAAAGAGAACCCTTGGGGACGCCACAAGAAAATGGTGTCATGCTGGACTTATGACCACTTATGTAAACTCTTTTTTGATCTTTTACTTCAGCAAGTACATAGAAAGTAGATGGTAAAACCATCAAATGTATTCCAACTTAACTTCAGGCTTTGTAGTCAAACTGTAGACGTTTTCAGACTTTTATTGTAAGAGTACATCCAGAAAACATCAATACGCAGAATATACAATGCAGCTCATGGATAGACAGATAAATAAATAGAGGGAAAAAAGGGGGGAAGGTTCCGGGGTATGGTAGGGGAAGGAAAGAAGTTTGATTATACAATGTAGTTTCTTTTTAAATCGTAATTATTGAACACAACTTTTTCCTCGAAGGAATCACAACCCCGGTACGCCTGGTTGGTGGGCGGAGTCCCTTGGAAGGCCGAGTGGAGCTGTACTATAACGAACAGTGGTCTACCATTTGCGACGACGAGTGGGATAATCGCGATGCTAGAGTTGTTTGCGCAATGCTTGGTCATCCTGGATTGGGATTCTCTGTTTTAGAGGCAGGGTTCGGTTCTGGAACTGGTACCATCCTACTTGACGAAGTGGGGTGCGACGGTGCTGAGAGTGACATCCTAGAGTGTCCTCACGACGGACTCGAGGTCAATGACTGCGACCACGACGAAGACGCAGGGGTTGTCTGCGTAAATACGACCGGTATGAGTCTGTACTTTATTAGGTTATATAATTATATTTTTTTTTGCGTTTTTTGCGGAAGAGATTTCAGCGCAAAGGTACCACACGACGCTTTCCTAATATGAATAATTCGTTTGCCTCCTGAAGTGATAAAATTCAAGCGAAATAAGAAGATAATAAAGGTACGTGCCCTATAGGAAAAGCCGATGTTAAGTGCTATATGTGACCGTGCTCCACAAAACAAACAAAAATTCGCACGCACTAATTTTTCTGAAAAGAGGTAAAGTGGGTCAACCTAGCCAATCTTGAATTTAACATATTTTCTGAGAAAGCAAATCTTTTTCTACATTACGTTCAAGTTTAGGATCATAAAGCGAACAGGAAATTGTGTTTTTAGCAGTTTTTCTTGAACACTGTTTTTTTTTAATAGTGTGATTATGTTTGTCTTTAGAGTCCCCATTTCATTTCTTAAAAACCCTGTACACTTCACTTTCAACTAAATGACTTAAGAAAGGACAATGCTACGGCTTTGAAAGTTGGCATTAATCGTGGACAGAATATGTTAATAAGCATGCTCAATGTAAGCTTAATTTGATAATCCCTTCATTGTTTTTGCTCCTGTGGTTGACATCCTGTATTTCGTCACATTCATCGCATAGCCAGCACAGCTTGGTAGAGACTAAAGCGCTTGCGTTTGACCCTGTACTTCAGAGCCTTCAGTTCAAACTTTTCCAGAATGTGTGTTTTCTTTCCAATATTTAGTCCATTTGTATTTATTCATACTGGTACATCATTTTAAAGATCTGCTCTTAATTATAAATGCATGTCTGGCAACTTTTTGATGGTTTTATAATGCAAGGTAACTATTATCTATTGTTGCTATTGTTATCATTATTATTATCATTATCATTATTATTGTTTTTGTTATTATCATTATCATTGTTGTTGTCTCGACAGCACCGACTGAATTTCGGTATGTTTGTCTTCACCAGAAAAGAAATAGCGCCTGGTACAATTATCAGGTTGGCAGATAACCCTGTACCTATTCTTTTTATAGGAAGAGTGGAAATGGTAAGACTAGTCGGCGGGGACGGACCTTATGAGGGACGGGTGGAACTACTTTTTGGTGAAACTTGGTTCACGGTGTGTGACGACAACTGGGATTTTAGAGATGCTCGTGTGATCTGCTCCATGCTCGGTTACATCGGGGTTGATCGGCCAGTATCTCGAGCCCGGTTCGGCTCCGGCACGAGACCAATCCTACTAAACGAAGTGATGTGCGAGGGTGACGAAAGAGACATCCTTGAGTGTGCTCACGACGGACTCGGGGTTCATAACTGTCACCATTACAAAGATGCAGGGGTGGTGTGTTCTTTCAGTAAGAGTCTGTAGTTTCATGTTTTCATTTATACCAATACCCATTTCCATCATAACTATAATATTTCGTTTAAATCATTACCATGTTGGACGTGAGAATGGTTCTCGAGCAGAGACACTGTTTCGCTTTACCTGAAGGAGAATCCTTCTGAAGTGAGGAATGCAGGAGATACATGTAACGTTTACAGAATTTAGCCGTATATCTTACTTGTGCCACGTGAATCCATGTGTGTTCTATTTAACAAGAAAGCTATTAATGATAGCGGCTCACGCATCTGAAGGCAGGTAAATAACACAGCATCCATTCCCCAACAGGACGAGTGGAAATGGTGAGACTGGCCGGCGGAGAAGGCCCCCATGAAGGGCGAGTGGAACTACTATTTGATGGGAGATGGTCAACTGTCTGTGACGACAACTGGGACATCGAAGACGCCCATGTGATCTGCTCAATGTTAGGTTACATCGGGGTTGATCGACCGGCATCATACGCCGAGTTTGGCCCCGGCTCAGGACCAATTCTACTGGACGAAGTGATGTGCAAGGGTGACGAAAGTAACATCCTGGCGTGTGTTCACAATGGACTCGGAATCCATAACTGTGGTCACGCCGAAGATGCAGGCGTTATTTGCTCGAACAAAACAGGCAAGATTACTTTGAATTAGCACCTAAATCATGTGAAAAATTTGTAACCTAAGCTTTGATGACTGAGCAACACTAAAAAAAAGAAAACACACTATTTTTTCTTTTTCGCTAAGTTCTTTCTAGCTTTGATTTGGCACTTGTTTTACTCAAGCGTTAAATGTGATTGGAATTGGATAATCCTTGATGCACTCTGCAATTATGGCGAAGTAAAAGGGATCTGAGGATTCATTGTATAACTGTATGCATAACTCGTCTGAAATTTAATAAGGTTTCTCTCGTCACGATCCATTGGACCACACGAGATAATGATACAATATGGACGAATCAAAAGAAAACATACACACTCCCACGATGTAGAAAAAAAAAACGGAAATAGCTGTGTCCGAATACGAGATGTATATAATTTATCGTCACTGTTTATTACTTTGTACTTCGATGGAGAGGAAATTATTTTACTTATTCATTTTTATATAACCTCACCTCAGTGAATTATAAATGTAACACCCTTACCATACATGTTTGGTGACTTTTACGGTAAGCGCAACGTACATTGTACATTATGAAAACCTATACTGCGACTTATTTGACACTCAAATTTAGTGCGATGACATGAAGTGAGGGGGAAAAACAGTTGAACAAACCATTATATGTCAGAGACCCCCCCCCCCGAAAAAAAAAAAAAAAAAAAAAAAAAAAAAAACAGAAGCTAGTAAAGATTAATTTCTTCAACTGAAATTAGTAAAAGAATTTTTCTCACTCATAAAAAAACGCTATTTGCACATCAGGTGCGACTGCGGGAGACCACGACTCTTATACGTTGGTCTCGAGGACTGCAAAACTTTTCTATGCATTCACCCTTCATTGTTCATTGTTGAAATTCACACACACAATCACATACACACGCAAAGAAAAAAATCCCATCAAGAAAAGATTATGTTCAGAATTGCATTGTTGTGTTCACACACACTGTCAAGCTAACCAAGATCATGCCTCATTTAAAGGGAAGTATTATCACAAAGCAAATTTGTGCTATGACAGATCTTTATCAATTGTTTCTCTCTGTCAAACATATTTGTATCTGCGTATTTTTGTATCCGCAGTTGCATAAGAAGCTGAGATCTTAGAAATACATTTGCACAGAGGATGACATACAACTGAGAAAGATCTGTTGTAGCACATTCTCACTCCTGTGATATAAAAACTTCTTGCTTTGATTCAGTAAGGCAGATTGCCAAATTGATGTGTTATTTTTTTTTCTTCTTCTTCTTCTAGTACGACTTGTAAATGGCAACCCACAGCACGGCTTAGTCGAGGTATACAGAGACGGTGTATGGAGTAAGGTGTGTGGGGCCTTCTGGGGACGTGCCGAAACCAATGTTACATGTCGGATGTTTGGGTTCCCAGACATGGGTGTGCACAACTATGACGTCATGCCAGTGAACGACATCAATGCGTCAGCCGTTTTCATCAAGGCCCCGCGATGCGTAGGAAATGAGACAAAAATCGACAATTGTTACTTCTTAAGTGATGACCGCAGTAACGGCACGTGCTCGGCATATGTTCGCGTTTCATGTGGAGTTACAGGTCAGTAGACTCAGTACTTTGCATCAAACTGTGAAGAGCATCTTATCAGCATTACACGTAGCAAAAATGAAACGAAACAATGCAGTCACACATGTAGCGAGAAGATGACAGTGCTATCGCTTGTCTGAAAATGACAGGGATTTTAGAACGATGAAATACATGTAATATACAGTGCGTATAATGCAATAATAATAAATTATGGAATGCTTTGTCATTTGCCCGATCAATGTCTTGTGTCTTCCTTATCTAAAAACTCTAGAAGCAACAATCACAGATCTATTCAATATTATGATTTTTTATATTCAATAATCAACGAAGATTCATTTCAATTCAGTTGAATACAATCACATCATATTCATGTCCACTCAAGACATAAAAACTTACAGCACAATATTTGTGCAGTGCATATTAAATAAAAGGCAATCCAACTTTGGCAGTTTGGAGAGCTGGTATTTTATCATAGTCAGCTATGGAGAGCGCAGCATTGGTTGCGAGGAAAGGATAAGGAAAAGGATGTACGTTACAATGTATAGAAACTTTACATTTGTTTTACAGGCTAGGACTGAAATGATGGTAACGATATATGGTTGAGCTATGTCAGCTGAAGAATTGGAATATCCGAAATATGATGGAGTTACATATATACACTCAGCAAAAAAAGTAAGTTCCCCCTAACATTTTTATATGTATCTCAAAAAGTATTTTACAGATTTTCATAATTCAAACGGGAATGGATAGGGAATTTCATTACTCATAACATGTATGGCATATCATTGCCACCAGATATCATTTTTGGTGTAAAAAACGCATTTTATGTCAAAATGCATGGGAAAAAAGTTGCACTTCAGGCTATATGAAGCATATTGTATACATTTCCTATGTAAGTTAGCAAGTGACCTTTTTAAATTGTGTGACTCTCAGGAATTTCTTCAGGTACAATGTGCTTCTCTATTAAACAGATGTTATGCATACTTTTTAAACAATAGCCTTTCCAATATGAAAATGATGGTAGAAGCCATGTGGTTTGTAATTCCAGTTTGGGTTGATCACATCCACGTGCCTATGGCCATTTTGCATCAAGCGCTCAAGTTGTAGATCAGTTTGTTGAGGGAAATGGCATCGAACTTATCGAGTGGCCTGCAAGATCCCCTGACTGTAATCCAGTAGAGAATCTTTGGGATATCATTAAGCGGAAAGCGAGCAAGAAGTTGAAAGATGACACTTCACTGCAAGAATTTCAGCGCATCTTGTAGAGAGCATGGGCCAACATTGAGCAGCGCCAAGTACAAACTTTAGTTGACAGTATGAGGACGAGATGCCGGCTGGTTATTGAAGCGTATAGTGGACATATCAATTATCAAATACTTCACTGTATGCTCATGAAAAGAAAGAGAGAGAAATATGCGATAAACCATGCTTAAATGTTCAGAATCATGAGTGATTGTTTGATTATTTGAGTAAAAGTCATTGCAAATCACTAAAGTGCAACTTTTGTTTCCATGCATTTTGACATAAAATGCATTTTTTCACACCAATAATGATATCTGGTGGCAATGATCTGCCACCACTCATGTTATGCGTAATAAGATTCCTTATCCATTTCGGTTTGAATTATGAAAATTGGGGAAATACTTGTTGAGATATATCCAAAAATGTGAGGGGGAACTTACTTTTTTGCTGAGTGTATATATACACATATAAACTCTATAATAGGCCTACAAGTTCTCTTATCTACTGGAATATGTATGTAAAAAAGGCTGTGTTCATGATCTTTACATGACATTGAAATTTAACAGAGAATTTGACATTTTACTTCCAAAGCTGGTAATGAACATTAAATATCATCATGTCATCAACATAACGCAGAAATAAAGGGATCCCGAAAACACACTTTGTCGCTCGGATAGGCCTCAAGGATTAATCAGATATAGAGAAGAGAAGCATCGAAAGTAATTAGTTTGCACAAGCAATACATGTATTATACTATGATCTTCTTGATTTTTCTCTTTGTCTAACAGACAATGTGATTGCTGCGTCAAGTCCACTTCCAGTCGTGATCAAATCTTGTCCAGAATCATGCCAAGAAAACTTACCCAGACACTGTTATTGTGATGCGATCTGTACCGCCCTTGGCGACTGTTGTGAGGATTTCAATGTTACTGTGACATTACAGTCAAAAGGGCAACATGATATACCAACTCTTGAGTATTGGAATTGTATTGATATTCAGACAACAGAGGGCTCCAAAAACTGGTTGCTTGTCAACAGATGTCCCCGAGGCCAAACCAATGCATCCGTTGTTGAACAGTGCGAATCAATCCGGAATGAACCAATCGTAACTGATGGTCTAGGGGTCTTTTATTCCAACAGACACTGCGCTGTGTGCCATGGATCGAGAGACGTATCAGAAGTCGGTGAATACGTCATTTACGACTACTACACTAATAACGGATCAATGAGCTCGTATGAATCCAACCGTTTCTTCATACTTTTTAAAAACAGTTCTATTCCCCCGCCTAGACTTTGCAACTTTTCTGTTTATAATGAGATTATAAACACATGTCCCGAAGACACTGGATATAACTCATCTGTAATCGAAAATTGCCAGAGATTTTCGTCCTTACTCTACGTCGATGGCGTCCCCTTCAAGAATGAATACTGTGCAGTTTGTCACTCAGTTCTTAGACTGAATGAGGTACAATACTTCAGCTCATGTCGAGTTCCTCTAAGTTTTGCATTTGCAACAGTCAAAACTGTCATATTTGATGTCCATGTGGTTGCAGTTGAGAACACTTTGGAAGGGATACCAATTCTATCAGATAACAGTGTTGTCAGACCGAGTTGTCCTGCTGGTTGGAGGTTGAATAACTCGAGGTGCATTGCGGAGGACGAAAACTGGCCACCTTGTGAAGCTATATATTCATCATATTCCGTGCTTCGATCTCGTGACGGGCGACCATGTGCTCCTGATGGATTGGGACTATTTTTGGAATTTGTGAGAATCACAATAGACGACACTGGAGAAAGCGTCCGAGATTCATTCGATATTCTCTCGAGAGACTTACCGCCCCGTCTCGTGATCGAGAACAACATCTACAACTTTACGCACGCCATCAATTTCTCATCTTGCCCAGAGAAAGAAATACAGTTCAACCAGTCTTGTGTCTTGGAGGGTGCCGCTTCCTTTGCGAATACCACGGGGGCTTGGTATCGCGGTCAATATTCCATGTTCAAACCGGTTCGTATACAAGGATCTAACTACATTTTCTTCAACGGGACCTACGTTCTCCCGCTTAAGTGGGATAACCTGACAATATACAGACGTGATAACGTGACTACCAGCTTTGTCATGAATCAAGAGTTTCATCTCTACGGAATACGCCAAGATATTTTCGATTGCCCGTTCATTCTGATTCACACGTATCAAAGAAGTGATCTTGGCAATGGGGCCGAGGCCCTGGTGTTCCAGAACGTCCTCATCGAACCTGGTGATTACGTCCTGCTCCCGAATGGAAGTGCGCTGGTGTGTTGGACGCAGGAAATTTCAGACAGCGGATTGTATATCAGGCCAATATCGAAATTTGAAATCATTTTCAGCCATTCTGTGGTCGGTTTGTCTGCTTTTGGTCTCCTGGCAACCTTGGTAACATACTCAGTTCTGAAATCCCTCCAAAACCTTCAAGGTATCTCAATAATCAATCTTATTGTCGCACTCCTGCTCGGTCAACTTTTACTAGAATATCCTGCCACTTACGTTTCCCAATGGCCAGCTCTCTGTAAGGCAGTCGCCGTGCTTACTCACTTCTTCTATTTGGCTGCGTTTTGCTGGATGAATGTTCTTGCCTGGCATCTACATCGAAGCTTCTCGCTCACAAGAGCAAGATCCCGGCCACTTGGGGCAAAACTTCAACATCATGTCTGCAAATGTGCAATAGTCGGCTGGGTTGTCCCAGGACTTTTCGTTTCTCTTTGCCTCTGCGCTCATTTGTGGGGGAGAGAAGTCTTGTCACTGCGATATGGTGGAAAGCGCTGCTGGATATATCCCTTCAAGGAGAACGTTATCGTGTTTTTGGTACCCATTGCACTAAGCCTCACACTGAATTTGATACTCTTTATTCTGACGATAAGGGAAATTAGAGCTATCTCGAGCGATTCTGACATTCTGACCTGCAACAAGAAGACAGAGAAAAGAAAAGACCTCGTCATCTATACGAAGGTAAATGATACATAAAACTAGAAATCTCCCTATTAAAATGGCGACTTGTATGCCTCCTCCATTATTGCATCATTCTCCAATAGGTCTATTGCACATCTCAACAGTGTAAGACGACAGTATCACATGATTGGTGAATGAAATGATATGTTTGAAAGTTTGATGGCACAACCCTAAACGTGTTTAGTGCTTATACAACGTACTCTCCTTAATTGAACCGGATTTCATCTGGGTGGCTCACTTGTTTCAAACAGCGAATTCGGGAATATGAGCATATTTTTCACTTGAACGAAAATTCGGTTGCCCTCTGCTAGTCAACACTTATACGTGCCATGCACGACACAAGGCAAATAGGGCTCGTGAGTTCGACATTAAGCAAACACGGCCCACGAGTCCGAAACCAGGCAAAACAGGTCCAGGCATGGCCATGCATCCGAGACTTTGCAAACAAGGCTCACAAGTCCGACACTCATTTCATCACACGTAATGTCCGTCTCGTAGGTCTTTTATTTTCGTCTAGTGCCGGACTCGTGGGCCTTGTTTGCCTATTGTCTGACTAATGGGCCTTATCAATTGTTTACTTTGTCTCGTGACAAGCCCGTGGGCCGTATAAGTCATGCGTGTCAGGATCGTGAGATGACCCAAATTTTTGCACCAGGGTGTTTAGATTATGTTTGAATCATGCAAATTGTGCGGGATATACATATCAAGCATATCATGTATGTTTGAGAGAGAAGTCAATTTAGAATGCCAACGTATGGCACCCCAAAGTATCGCAATCACTCCTTTGTAGTGTTACCGTGAGTGATAGTGATGATGTCATTATTAGATGATTAAACTGAGCTCATATTATTCAGAACGGCTACGAGGAATGACCTTTATTTAATTATCGAATATACAACAAGGCCTAAAACTCCGGAATGATTTATACTTTGTTTGTCCTGGTGGATTAATTAACATTCAGGTTCCGCAATCCTGAAATTCATTGGTTCAGTCGGGGTTATTAAGACTCCTTCATGTGGATAACCGCGCACGTGCACGGGCGGAACTGCACATTTGCACTGGGGCGAGGAAGCATTTTCGGGGGTATTTTTATGTTCGGTTTTCAGTATTTCGCAAGGAACTCGATGCAGAGAAGTAAAACGGTTGCAATAAAAAAACAAACAAACAATAATTTCAGCGCCTTATATTCTAATCCATATCATGTTTTCTCTTTTTTCTCCTGCAGATCTCCAGTCTTATGGGGTTCGGATGGGTGGTCAGCTTCATCGCTGCTGGGTTGCAGCTGTCAGGAGCCTTTTATGTCTACACTCTATCTGCGGCTGCACAAGGCGTCCTAATCTTCTGGTCGTTCGGTCTCAATGCGAGGGTTAGAAAGCTGTGGCGCGAATGGGCAAGATCCAAGTTCAGATGCCCCCACGAAGGAACTGTCAAGTCAAATGACTCAGCCGATACCGCGACCCCTCGCGTTGTTACAAATTCAACCTCCGTTTAGATGGAATCTGTTTCATTCCATAGTTGGGGTGCGAATATTTCTGTCATCTAGTATTTGAAAGCCTCACTTAAGACCACTTGTTCATTTTTCATTTTTCACCAGGCATTCAATTGCTAATTCTTTTGGAGGAATCTGCGCACCTTTGAACGCATTGTACACAGGTATATGGTGCCATGTAAATGTGAAACATCATTCTAATAGTCGCATTATACGGATCACACAATGTCATGTAAATAGAATGGAGAATTTTTGGCATTTATATCACTTGTACGTGTACCAGGAGGCTAAAATATATCGAGAAAAAGTTTCCATATACAAATCAGCAGAAAGCAAAAACAAAAAAAGTGCGAAGGTCGCGTTGTCTCTATACAGCCATTGTGAAGTAACTTCACTTTTTAGTGCACACAGGTTTAACAACATCAACGCATCAACGTTTGTGTATTGCCTTCTCTTGGGAACTCATGGTCGCGCCCTAGAAAGGATCCGTACAGCGTCACAAATTCTAAAACGAAGACATCTTAATAATGGAATGAAAATTAAATTCTCGGTATCAGTTTAGTTTTGGTATCGTCCTCTTCAGTTCTGTTCATATCCTTTTCCCGTTTGGCACAATGTAGCAGCTAGGAGGCCTTGCCGTTGAGAGTAGAAATAGATGCACGCAGGCCTTCTTTTTCTTTCGTCCGTTATTGAGGTCTGCTAGCTACTATACTACGGCTGCTACACTGCGTCAAAAAGTTGCCGTTAGCATCCTACGACTCGGGATGATCAAGTTGATAGGTTCCCTAGGAGGTCCAAGCCTGCTACACTCTGACAGGATGTGGTCCGCACTCTGCTCTGAAGCACCACACATACAAGTTGCTGACGAACGAAGGCTTCATTGGTGCATATCGGCGATAAAAACGACCGATTCCAGTGCGAAGGCGATATAGCATGGATTGTGAGCTGCGCATGGCATGACGCCTCTTGCCAGTTATGCTTCCACTGCTCCATAAGATTGAAGTTGGAGTTTGCAAGCGATACTGCTTGGCGAGTAAAACAATGGACAAGAGCCTAGGGGTTGGCTGTCGAGGTTTTGGGCTGTTGTTATGGTGAAGGTGAGATGTGTCCTGTTGTGGCTTCTTAGCCAGTTCCGACATGTGAGATTCCCTATGGAGTGCTGGTGGAGGAATACCCGACATGACATGCAGATGCATGTACTTCACTGAAGTTGGGCGTAAACGTCCCATGATATCACGGACTGGGCTAGTCAAGTCGATATTTAAAAAAAGAGAGAATATCAGATGACATAGCAGCTGATGTTATGAATAATCAAAAGGTAATGCGAGTTTCTTGTACATCATTTTTTTTTGTGTGTGTGTGTTATGTTCGATGAACATCTTAATTGGGCGCCTCATATAGATGATGTTCTACATAAAATATCTTGTGCAACAGGTGTAATTT
Source organism: Diadema antillarum (assembly GCF_040938485.1). Classification (NCBI taxonomy): domain Eukaryota; kingdom Metazoa; phylum Echinodermata; class Echinoidea; order Diadematoida; family Diadematidae; genus Diadema; species Diadema antillarum. The sequence goes on along the minus strand of NW_027272338.1, from coordinate 717,558 downwards.
ATAGGATAAGACATTTGTTATCGTTAAGGATTTTATTATAATTATATCTATAATGCCACTATAATGCCACTCTAATGCCACTATAATGCCACTAAATGCGGCAATATTATTGCCGCATTTAACATATTGTTCAATAATCTGGGGCCAATGTTCAAAATCTCTATTGAATCGTGTGTTCACACTCCAGAAAAGGTCATTTCGTGCGATGATAAATTCTCACCTTTAACACCTACCAAACCTCTGTTTAAAAAGCTCCAGCTTCTTACTGTATTTGATATATGTAAATAATAAACCACCTCTTTTATGTATACGAATACTCACAACTTATTTCCCTCTGTCTTTGATAATACATGTATGTTCAAATATACGAGAGATATTCATTTATATAAAACTAGACAAACTGCTGACCTGTATTTACTTTTCTCAGATATTTTACATCGCAAAGATCTGTGAAAATATCAAGGAGTACGTGTTTGGAATTCGGTGCCTGATGAAACGAAGTTATGTCCTTCTCTTGCCTCTTTTAAACGCAGATATAAAAGATATCTGTTGAATAACCATAATTGAAGTCTTTGCAGAAATGTAACCAAACGTTCATGTGATGTCTGCAATATATATCTTTTTACGTAAATTGTCACTCATAGTTTGCCTCTTTTATTTGTCTTTCTTCCCCTCTTTTCTAGCGTATCTTATAATGTACACAAAATCTCAAGTGGGTGCCCAGCCGTAGAAAGTCCAATGGCCTCTGCTGGCCCCTCCATTTTCTCTCTTGATAGAATTTCATTTTGTAATCCTTTCTTTTTTTCTCTTTCTCTCCATTGTGCTTTTTTTCTTTTTGTACCTGTATATTGTTACCTTATGTAATGTTATTTTTTTCACTTTGTTCTTTGTTATTTCAATGAGAATTTGGAAATAAATGAAATAAAATTTAAAAAAATGAATGATAGGAGGGTAGGTGAAGGCTTATACATCGCCGTGTAACAGCCTGATTGACAACTGTGGGTTTGTGAACGAGGTCTTCAGTGTAATCGCAACCTTTGTAAAAAAATAGTTACATTTATTCATCATTACGTCAATGAAGATTCCGTTCTCACTATACTATTCAACTCATAATCTATCAAAACTCTTCACATATCACGAAGGCATTCTTCTGGTGTTGTGTAATCTGCGTAAAATACTTACTATCACAGAATTGATATTAACATGGTCCCCGTGTAACCATCCTTCAAATTAATAGTCCAACGAAAACATGAAATAACGAATCTCTGGAATAAGGCCAAATATTGCAGGCAGGAGGTGATTAATACTCTTTTAAAAATCAAGTTGACCAAATTGCTGACATGGGTCGACGTGGATTCAATAATCACATGCCACTTTGACCGTAACATCTTATGACTGTCAGCATTATTTCTGTCTCGGGAAGCAGGTCGGAAACCCTTTCGAATCTTAATTCCTTATCTTGTTATCTTTGTCTGCTCGTGAACCAAACGGAATGGCATTCCTTTTTGTGTTAAGCAGATCGTCTCTTTTTTGTGTGGATCTTTCCTGCTGAATATTTGAAGAACTGGGCACTTAAAAGAGAGACGAGCATTAAACTAGAAGTCAGATAATGTTCGAGGAAAAAATGGTGCGTTAAGCATACTTGCCACTTTATAAAAACAACTTATCTTTGAATTTTACACAGCCTTTTTTTATTTTCTTAATGCACAACGACCACGAATTAACATTTTGACGTTACCCTGCAAAAATTGTGGTTGGAAGACAATAATACAGCTGTAGCATGTGTTTTACATGGACGATCCCAGCGGAAAACAAAACAGAAGAAAATGAGAGGCTATTAAACAAAACACTCGGAGAGCAAATACCTTAGCCAAGTAGCTCATTTCCATCAACATTAATTGTGATTCCCACCCTATGTTTATTAGAGTCATACATTCAGATCATGGGCGTCATTAGACTCCTTGACCATCAAAACATTTTTCCACTGACGACTAGCCGCCGCCGCCTCCGCCGTACTTACTGACAATCAGCGCAGTGTCTCCGAGGGTCTCACAGAGCGACACATGACTTTGATGCGTGCTCTCAGTAGTAACTGCAAGCGCGAAATCTACTGTTCAGAAATCCTGAACCAAGACGGTGACCCGGATCACTACCAAAATGCATTATGCTTTAAGTGTGTAATTATTGGACCGACCGACAGAAAATTAACACAGATATAAACAAAACCTTCTTGGAGGAGGTAATACAGTGCACTCCCGTTATAACGAACACGGTTATAACGAAATTCCAGTTACAAGGAAGTAAAAATTCAGGCCGCAGCATTATCCACTCTATTGCTTTTGCTTGTTTGTTTTATTTCTGTACTAAAAATCAACATATGTCATACATAAAGGTCCACAAAAGAAAAATACATACGGAGGGTAGCCCTTGTATTTGTGTTGTTCATTTGTTCGGTTATAACGAAATTTCGATATACAGTAACGAAAGAAAACTGCCGGTCCCGAGGACTTCGTTATAACGGGAGTCCACTGTAAAGTCTCTCAGCACAGTGACTTTTCCTAAAGTGAGGGATATCTCAATTGCAAAGTTCTCAAATTCCTTAAGTATAATACTTTTTTTTTTGAAACCGTTGATGCGTGGTGGTCGGTGGGGATGTTTGTACAGTCATGGAATTGACAGAGTAAGGAGTACAGAATTATTGTATTGTACAGGTATTATCATGGAGTGAGTTTCAAACTTCTTGGTATTATGTACATAATATCCAGATGTTTTATAAGCTTGATCATCTTGGTGTTTAATCATTACAATATTGTACACTTTATATGTTATGTGGTGGTGTCTAAAATAGTAATCCCCCACCTAGACAGGGCTAGTTAGCGCACCCAAGCTGGTATACATTGATCTGTTGTGACGTCATCTTAGCTTTTTTAATATCTCGGCTACGATCATAGCATTTGTATCATATTATTTACATATGTAATTAATATACTCGGTGGTCATCCTTAATCAAAATGAACGCTCCGCAAACAATGAAATTAGTGATTAAAAGCTGAAGTGGCGTGTGGTCAAACTGAAAATAGATGTAGGCCTTGTCTTGTCTCTTCCGTTGCCTATTTTGTAATGCTAGTCTTGTCTCATAGATGTTTGTTGTCATGTCAGTCTCGTCTCTGATTAATCGGCTTTCGGGTCTATGTGTACTGATTAATCTTTTCCTATGTTTAGGCCTACTTATTCTATGTCTTACATGTACTCGTGTATAGTGTATAGCTGCTGTCAGTGTATGACACTGAAATCACTGGTGTAGTGTGTGTGTGTGATGAGTGCTGGTGGATGATGCTGCTGCACTGCTGATGTAATTATTGCAAGAAAATATTCCTTGATGTAAAGCACTAACAATAACGTTAACCCACTTTTTGATAACCCAGGAAACAGCTCCCCCCCCCCCCAAAAAAAAAAAAACACCAACAACAAAAAACAAACAACAACAACAAACAAGCCTAGTTAATAAAATAAAGGATTCTATTTGGTACTCCGGGATACCAAAAAAAAAAAAAAATCATCAAATTGTGTAGACTTAACATATCGAACCCTTGATCAAGAATAGGAGGAAATAATCACATGAACAAAGAATAGTTTTATAACAAAAAAAACAAAAAACAAAAAACCATGCCACCTCACCGGACAACAAACAAACACACAAACATGAGTAGCATACGTTTCACCTGATTAATACAATGATGATTATATCACGCGGGACAGAGGCATGACATAATGTATGAAATTTTATTCCAAAGAAAAATGCGGGCAAAGCATGCAATGCAGCAATACAATGAATCATAAATGGCAGCAAAACAGTGTACAATGTATTACCATAGTGTGCAGACATACATTTGTTTGTATTTTTTTACTACGCTAGATAATCATAGACGCAGACATGAAAATGTTTAGTAAAATAGTTTCCACACATGATTTCATTGTATAAGTACGAGTACGGAAAAAAAAAAATAGCTTAAGCATTATACAAAAATATAAAAACCTTTTGATTAAAGAAGGTTAAGCAAGCCACAGAGGCAAATTTCAGACATATTTGAACAGCAACGAGTAAATAAAGAATAATGACGAAAGTATGTAGAGAGTAGAATAGAAAGACACCCCCCCCCCCCGGAAAATAAAATGACAGGATGTCAGGACGCAATCAACTAAGCTGTAATGACATCTATGACACAAACACACAAAAAGAATGTGAGTTTCTAAAATACTTCCTTCGACAGAGGCGAGTAAAACACTTACAACACATCGTAGCTTCATTGTGTGTTTTTTTTTTTTTCATTTTACACTTTTAGTGTGCCCCGTCTGCTAAGTTCAAGCCCACTCCTTGACCAGGTAACTTAAAACAGTTACATACTTGTGGAAGGAACGCGGACTTCGTATAATCTCCGGTGTTAACCCATATATTTAAGCGTATGCTGGAAATGACGGAACGTCCGGAGTTGCCATAGGCGTCATCAACCTTTGCACTATAACATTTGAAAGCACTTTGTGGGCATACAAGAACCCCTCTCTCTCCCCCCCCCCCCCCCAGCAACAACAGTGTTGACTTCAATTCTTGCGCATTCCCTTCTGCACGATGTTTTATACTGCAGTAAAAACATCGTCTGCCACTATTTCATGCCCACCTCTCGACCACGTAACTTAAAACAGTTACTTAGTACATTATTTGTGCGTTGAACAGAACACGGACTTTGTATCTATGATGTTTCTCTGAGAAACCTAGCTATAAACGTCGTAAAATATTTGTAGAATGTAAGAGGTTCGATTGACGTCTGCAGTGCGTTTAAACGCACTTTGAAGCAAACAAGTCCTACCCCCCCCAACTAAAAAAAAAAATCCATCAGAACAAAACAAAACTAGAGAAGCAATCTGAGAGCGCAGACCTCCGTCAAACAGCTAATTTCCACCAATGATCTTGTTCTTCCGTATAGATCAGTGATTTCTACCCGTAAATGCATGCTAAAAATCGCCTGAGTTCCCAATAATAGAAGCCTTTTGTTACATCATGAACCCTCAGCTGCGCGGCGCACCTCGCAGTTAAGGCACGCACTTTAGTGGGCGTCAGTAAAAACCAAAGAAAAACCTCAGAAATGCGGAGCTTGAACTCCCAAGTTCATTGACCCTACCTTCCAAAATATCGAAAATCCTTCATAAAATCCGTAAAAGTTTCCGGATCACTACCAAAATTTAATCATCTGTTCCTTGTGTTATTCTCAACCTTTCCTAAGAGTTTCATTTAAATTCGTTGTCAACTTTTTGAGTTATTTCGCACACGGATAAACAAACAAGGGGTAACGAAAACTAACTCCCTTCCTTGGCGGAGGTAACAAATAAAACAAATGATGGTGACTTTAAGTTTGGCCCTTTCCCTTCTGCACTATAAAGGCATCCCAGTCGTTGTTGAACAGCACGGTGCCGTCGTCTTTTCTCTCCGAGCACTCAGCGGAGCCCAGGTAGTCCAGAACCTCCTGATGGAGCTCCGGGGTTCCAGACCCGCGGAGGTCGCAGACATGCGCGAGGAAATCAACGATGAGGTTGCCCTCTTCCGACTCGGGATCGAAGCAGCTGGTGATGTCGACGCGAGACGCCTGTCTCACGACTGTGAACGGGATGCCGTTGGCGTTGAAGGCGTCGCGCAGATCCTGCGTGCACATGTAATGGCTGTTCTTGTCCTGAAAACGAGCATAGCGTTGCCACAGATTCCAGAAGCCACTGGTGTCTAATAGGGTTAGCCAATTTCACATCGTTTGAAGAAAATCGTCGATCAGAAATCAAGATTTAATTCAAAAGCGTTAATCGGGAGGAGGAAACAAAACAAAATGTGACGGTTAATCAAATATCAATGATGATGGCACAAACTCAACAACAGTCAATACGACAATTTGATTGCACCTTCAGCGGCACTTATGTCAGGTTCGAAATGATTTTAATGGAGAGATTCCTCCTGAAAGTGATACATCTGATACATGAGCATTGATTGTCATTACTGGTCTGATTGCATAACTTATACAAAGTTTTATTCGTGTTCAGTATTCTGCACATGTATTTCACAACCCGATAATCATTCCTCATTTCATCAATTTACATAACGTTCATTACATCTCTAATTCATCTTCGGTTCTCTATACGTCTGTTATACCTCTATTTCCATTTTGGATGGTTTTACACTTCATGATGTAATATGATTTTATGTATCTTTCTATCAACCTGTTAATCTGTCAATCCATCTATCCATTGCGTGCGTGTGCTACTGCGCGTACAGGCTGCTTAACATGATTCGTCTTATATTATGATAATGTCAGTTCGTTGTACACACGTATTACTCTTAATTCGCCATCATCTTTTTTTTTACCTCCAACAACAATGATCAACAGCATTCCCCCGTCCTCCAGACAGTCATGTAGATAGCGAATGGTGTCGTTCAAGTCGTCCACGTAGTAGACTGAGTGAATGGCACTGATGAAGTGGTACTTGGGATGCACGCCCGTTTCATTCAGCTTCCTTCGGTAGCCGTCTAGCGTATCCTCGCGGAGGTCGAAGTCGATCCCGGCGAATCCTTCTTTCCCATCGGCGATGAGCTTACGATACATTTCAAGCTGGCTGGCAGCGGGCTCGATCACGATGTTTTGAACGGCCTTGAAATGAGCTCGAATCTTGGCTGCCATTTTACTGTCCATCTCACCTAAAAAAGTAAAAAAAAAATGAAACAAAACAAAACAAAACAAAATAAAGCAAAATTGGGTATATTACTAATATTTACATTAAAAAGGAGAAAAAGGTTCTGGTCAGCCGTTATGAAACTTGTGTAAAATGAAGACTGTCCAACAAGAAAAAGAAAAGGAAAGAAACAATAAAAAGAAAGATAAACATGTTGAAAGAGAGACGAATATGCGGACACCAACCAAGTAAGCAAAACGAAACGAAATGAAATAAAAGTTACGGAGCTGATGATATCACGAACCAGTTACACAGCAAATAATCGCGTTAATGTTATTTAGACGTGTACTTTCTCACCTACACTGCTGCTTGCAAGAAGCCTATTAAAGTTTAGACTTGTGATTTCTCTCTTCTTGTTTGTTCACTTCGTTAATCCGTTTAAAGGCATAGCATTTCGGGAGCTCTACATTTTTACCAGTGTCCATTATAGTAGATAGACACGAGTAAAATTTGAATGAGACATGGTGAGAGTCACGTGAAACTATACTACCGGGGAGACTTCGATCCTCTTTTTGTCGTTTAATTGACAAAGATTCAGAACAATACTGGCAATGCATAACATAATACATTCTGACCAGTTCTAGCTGCTGCAGCGAGACATGCGAGCTGGTTCCCTCACGCTATAATAACACGAACAACTAGTACGGAAGGAAATTACGGTTCATCAGAGGGATTCGCTAGCGGCATGATTATGTCAACTTCTGAAAGTCTACGCTCAACCTACACAGCCTGCGGAGAGTTGGGTGAAAATCCGAGTGACACAGATCAGCAAAGCACAAACTATCTAAATAATACACACAAATTCACACGATGTCAAGGACACAGACACAAATAGACACAGACAGACAGACACAGTCACAAACACAGATCATACTTGACGTTCTTTGTGTTCATTTTAGCTACTCGTAGGGATGCACAGAGATTCACTGGAGATTTTTGACACGTTCAAAGAGAATATCTGCTCCAGCATATATTTGCGAATCCATATTAAACTAGAAATGTCGCTATGGCGACTGGTATGCCTCCGCCATAATGCATGATTCTCCTAATAGGTCTATAGTACATGTGGACAATGTGTGATTACATTTTCACAAAATTGGCAAAATATTAAAATGACATGTTTGTCACAAATGTATCGAATGTTCACCTTCCTTGACCTATGTTTAATTGGATGAATAGGAGAGCATGTATTTGGGGATTTAAGAACTTTAATTTCGACTTTGACCCTTTCATAAGTTTACGCACTTGAGTAATTGTCAAGGTATAAATCGTATGGAGAAAAAGTGCAATTTCTGTATTGAACAGTAAATTGTTATCATTTTCATCTGGCCTTTGATTCATAAGAGAATCAATGTCAGGCAGAACATACATAAATATGTACTAAGTTTAAAGATAACTTGAGCCACTTCAGAGATATGGAGAAAGAAGTAAGTTCAGCACTTTCACTTGATCTTTGACCTTTTGACCTTTGACCTTATTGGCAAAAAAAAAGAAAATCCCAGAGAATCTCTAGTGGGTTGCACATGCATACATCAAGTTTAAAAAAAAAAATAATCCTGCTGGCATTGCATAAATATAAGGAAAACAGCAAAATTTTGAAGTATTGCCCTTGACCTTTGACCCCTGACCTTTGACCACATGAACCCCAAATTCCCTAGATAACCACTGCCAGTCAGTACATGCATATATACTTTGTTCCACGAAGATACCTTGAACAATTTCCCAAGATACAGAGAAAAAAGTGAAATTTTAACATTTTACTTGACCTTTTGACCTTTGACCTTTTGACCTCATGACCCCAAACTTTCACCAGAGAATCTTAATTGGGTAATACATGTATACACTAAGTTTCAAGAAAATATCTTCAGGCATTGCATAGATATGGGGGAAAAAGTGAAATTTTAAGCATTTGACCTTGACCTTTTGACCTTTGACCTTGAGCATGTGCACCCAAAAGTTGATAGGCACAACTTCACCTCCTAATACACATACATGCCAGGTTTCATTAGGATACCTCAAAAGGTTTTGATAGTTACCCTGTCCACAAAATTCATTACGGACGGACGGAAGGACGGACGGACGGACGGAAGGACGGACGGACGGACGGAAGGACGGACGGACGGACGGACGGACGGACGGACGGACGGACGGACGGACAACCCGAAAACATAATGCCTCCGGCACCACTTCGTGGCGGAGGCATAAAAACTAATGAATACAAAGAACGTCAAACACATTATGGACTATTGTATTCTCAACAGATGCGACCGCATCTTCTTATTTCTTAATTTGTCGGGCATTCGCTCTAGTATGTTGAAGCCTACAAACAAATTGAAGGTTCATTTTGAACCCTTTCATATAGTTCTAGTCTCGGTTATATTTTGCTTGTTTATTCATAAATGAAAAGAAATTTCACGTAATGACTAAACATATTATCAAACAAAATCCAATCCTGTCCAGAAATAATGTACAAAAGTAGACCGACATATCAGACCTGTATGTCGTGAAAGTGTTTGAAACTGTACCCTCCTGGAAAGCCGATTTCATCACTTCTAAGAATCGATTCCGACAAATAAACTGATAATTATGGTCAAGCGCACCGGAACACTTTTGGTTTTTTGTTTGTCTGTTTGTTTGTTTGTTTGTTTGTGTTTGTGTGTTTTGTTTTTTTTTTTTTTGGGGGGGGGGGCAAAATCTCGACGGGGGCACATTATGTGACGGTGTGAAATCCTCGGCGAGGGAGCGAAGCGACTGAGCAGGGGTACCACGGTAGGGACTTTTTGCAAAACAGAGTACAAAAGTCGCATTTATAGAGCATTTAAAAGCAAATTTCTAGGAAATTACACATAGTGGAAATTTTTTAGTGCGAAGGACTATGATTACAAGATACTGGGGTACGTTTATGTGACGGTGTAAGATCCTCGGCGAGGGAGCGAAGCGACCGAGCAGGGGGAGGGTGTGGGATGGGGGATACCCCCCTCCCACGGTATAGGGACTTTTTGTGAAAACAGAGTACAAAAGTCGCATTTATAGAGCATTTAAAAGCAAATTTCTAGGAAATTACACCTAGTGAAAAAATTTAGTGCGAAGGACTATGATTATACATGTAACATACTGGGGTACATTCATGTGACGGTATAAGATCCTCGGCGAGGGAGCGAAGCGACCGAGCGGGGGTACCACGGTAGGGATTTTTTGTAAAAACAGAGTACACAAGTCGCGCTTATAGAGCATTTAAAAGCAAGTTTCTAGGAAATTAAACATAGTGAAAAAAAAAACAGTGTGAAGGACTACGATTATAATATACGGGGGTACATTATGTGACGATGTGAGATCCTCCGCGAAGGAGCGAAGCGACCGAGCGGGGGGGGGGGGGGTGTTGGAGGGGGGTATCACGGTAGGGACTTTTTGTAAAAACAGAGTGTATAAGTGTAAAAGTGTAAAAAGTGTAAAAGGGGTATTAAACGTAATAAAAACAAACTTCACTGCGAAGGACTATCATCATAACTTATGAAAACTCTTTATTTTACTATATGTACGGGTAGAGCGAGCGAGACACTTTCACTTTGCCATTAGTCTGAAATGTATTCATTAAAAGCCTAAACGTGATCGCATTGTTCGAGCAATAAAAATTATTCTTATATTGCTGAAAAGCATAGAAGAAAGGGAAAATGTAAGGTTTACTAGAGGTTTGTTTCAGGGGGCACACTCGAGGAGGCAAGGCTACCATCTATGCACCAAATTGAGTCATAAGTAAATATTACTGTATAAATATTATAATGTATGTTCATAATGAATTTCCAGTTGTGAAATTGACAACTTTTAGACAAGAAAAGTGCCTTTATTGTTCATTTTGGTCTTTAAATAATTGATTGATTATTTATTACAGGGGGCACTTGGGTTAGTATTATTATTATTATTATTATTATTATTTTTTTTTTTTTTGGGGGGGGGGGCAAGTGCCACCCCTGCCCCCCCCCCCCCTGCTTCCGGCGCCCTTGGATATGGTATAATCTTCAAATATATAGTTCTTGAAAAATCAATGTTGGATTAGCGTCCTTACATTTCCAGTCGAGTAATTTTGATTTAAATAAATCGTCGGCGTTTTCACGAACCGACGCTATTTCGTTTTTGAGCGAAAATGCAATTCTGAGAAAATCGCGTTTAAAGATCTCACAAGTTTTAGACAACGTTTTCAATGACTTTTCCTGTCTTGTGTGTGAAAATTTTGACAGGGTGATGAGAGTGGAAGTTGTTCTTCCTATCCATAGTGTAATTTTAGTGTGAATTCAAAAAATTTACGATATTTCTGTCTTCAAACTCACTGCGTCGGTTCGTAAATCCATCGTTTCTTGCGCGCACCATAGGTTATGTACTTAAGCGCGGGTCTCACGAACCGACGTAAGTTGTATTACGCCGGTTCGTGAGACCCGCGCTGTAGGGCCTGTACAATAGGTAACGTGCAATGCGCGTGTATTTACGAACCGTCGCTATTTCATTTTCGTATGTGTTTACATACAAGTACTATTAGGGCTATACCTGCTTATCAAAATTAACCTTATTAATTGAAACTAATTGTCATGTAATGATTGTTGTGATGATTACAATACATTTAGTGATAATTAAGATGATAATACAAGCCAGTTTCTCTTAATTGTTCTAAAAAGAGTGTTGTCATTGTTTTCATCTTCAGTTAGTACACGCATGTATTGTTATTATAGCTGTGGTTGATCGTTCCAAAGATTTCTTTGCCCCCTTTTTTTGTGGATATATTATTATTTAACACTTTTGCATTTGGACATCTATCATTTGGTAATACATGTACTCGGTATACTGTGTTTCATATTTTTTACTTTTTACTGTTTTTTTTTTTACTTAATTAACTTACTTTTTCATTTTTTCACATTATTTTTAATTCAAATTCAGTTCACTTCTTTCATAATAATTATGAATGTTTGTTCTAAGATGAAGGATACCGCTAAATCTTGGGAAAAAGACGTGCCAGTCAGTAATAATTACTCGTATTTACTCATCTTTCATACTCATGCATGCACTCTGTTATTTCTTTCTCTGAAATAATATATTAATTTCTTTATTTCTTATTATTCCACATATTTGTGACATTTACTTTGTCACAATTTTTATCAGTGTCATTATTGTCATTTGGCTCGCATGCGAATTCACTCATAATTCCTCATTTTCTATCTTTCTCTTTCCTGCTCAACAGATTTTATAGCTGCACCTGATCATATAAAAACATAAAACTCATCCTGCATGCACTCTTCGAAACTGATAAACTCCTAAAAATACATAAATATCAACACTATCAGAATTTCAAGCTTCATTTTAAATATATAATAATGGTCATGTTTTATTATGCCTTTTGCAGCAATATATTGAAGAGGTACATTATGTAATCGAAGAAACATAGGTCCTCAATAAAATATCAAATTTGAATTATTCAGAGATGAGTAATGACAATGGGAAGGATAACAATTGTGGAAGAGCTCCATAAATCAATACATATCTAATGGCAAATGGAGATGGAATCAAGATTCAAGAATATGTGTAATTCAAGTTCATTATTATATCAGTTCTTATGTGTTCACAAAAAGAGGAACACAGTTCGAACATGCACACCAAATCTTACATCGTACATTTACATCTATAGAGTGCGGACGGAACATATACAAGAGAAAGAATAACATTCTCAAATTAATATATCAAGCATAACTATGTATATGACCACACAAAGATGTTGCTGCATATGCATGAAGCTTGAGAGTGCTGCAACACCCATATGCTCAGATAAAAACTTGATGTATATCATACAAAAGAGAAGAGGTACTGCATGTACATGTAGTTACACTATTCACAGGACAGTAGAGAAAAAGCACGAGAGAGAGAGGGAAATGGGTGTCTAAAATAGGTCGATGTAAGGAGTGCCAAGCCAATTAAGTATCTAATAGAAGTCATACATATATAAGGAAACAAATTAATCACAACATAAATGATCATGCTCATGTTAACCAATAATTAGCATCTAAAAATGTGTGTAGAAAGCCCATAATATCAGCCTTTCGCCCCGAAGGCTTGTTACATATGAGAAAAGAGAAATTTTGGCCGACCCCCCCCCCTCCCTGTGAATCCTTAATCCACCAGTACTATAAACACATTCTGAGAATGTGTTTTAGTACATGTACTAGCAAATTCACAAGAGGGGTGGGGAAATTCAGCCAAAATTGTGTGTGGCTAAAATAATTAAAAAGAAAGGTCATCAGCAAAACTACGGGGTGGATGCAGACGAATTTTCATGTGATGACTAAAAAAAATGCAGCTAAAGGAAAAAAAAAAGACGGCGGAGAGGGGCCAAGGCTAATTTGACTCCCCTCCCCCCCCCACCAAAAAACAAACAAACAAACAAACACCACTGTTTTACAGCACCTTTAAAGGACTCTTAATTTTTTGTTTGTTAAAAACAAACGTCTCGAAGTAAAGAATTCCATATTGTAGGCGAAATGTAGACCGATACAGTGTATAAAGTGTACATCCCAAGCTATTAAAGAAAAAAAAAAAACAAATTATGAATATCATTTAAAGTAAGAATTTCAGTGTGTTTAATCATCTTTAGTTGAGTTGCACATGACATGTACATATTTAATAAGAGCAGTAAACTTCGAAGCGCCCCCAAGCCCTTCTATACTTAATTATTCATGTGTAAAGGTAGCGCCAGGGCACTCCGGTGGTCCAGTGGTTATGACACTGGTCTAGTAATCCAGAGGTCGTGGGTTCGAATCCTGCTTGGGCCCCTGTGATTTTTTTTTTCACAGCAGCCTACAAACTGCACACTGCAGTTGCATGCGTTACTACGGATGGAGACAAATGAATAATCTATTATTTTAATATACAATGTTTGACATCCTTATTGCAATCACTTTCTTTAATTGTAAATTTAGAGACATAATGAATTATTATTAAAAGAAATCAAATTTCTGCATTTTGTTGTGAGTTTGCATGGGAACATACACGTATCATAATTTACAATTTTAGTTAGATAAAGAACATCTTATAACAGAACTGTCTAGTGATGGTTGAATAATTATGTCAATTTGTTATAAGTCCTATCAGTTACATGGAGTGCATGTTCCCATGTTTATAAGAATCATACGTGACACATTCAAAGTGGGTTGAAGACAACAAAATAATAAATAAAAGAATAAAGAAGAATAGAACTTAATCTGATTACAGCATCATCTAAATATTGCCAGTGTGCACTTAGAAATCTATCAAGATTTATCACAAGGTTATGATTACCACACAAAACCTTCAAGATTTATTATCATGAAATACATACCAATGAACACTTAAAATAATCTAACATTCCATATCCACATGAAGCTTTCCTTGATATAAATGTCTCTCTGTAGTGTTATTAAAGTGTAGCAAAATTGTAATTACGACATCACAGAATGGAATGCATTGTTTTCACCTTCAATCTTAGGATCTCCTTTCATGTTTCCACTTTACAATCACATTTCACTGTAGATATACCATCCTTATGTTGTCGCCCTTCATCCTAATTTCTCCCTTCTATCCTATCTGTAGATTGTCTTCTTTCCTAAGCCATTGTATTCACATTCCTTGATGATCAGCACGATGCTGTACTTTTTTCTTCTTCTCTGAAACAGTCCAGCTCTTCGCTACTGCATGGCATCAGTCATCTGAAAGAAAAGACAGAAATTAAGAACTTTCGATCAAAATCAAACATCATGATACAAGATACAACTTTCATTTTGAGAAAAAGAAATCAGCCAACTAAACTGTAGTTGAAATTATTTTGCTCTATTTATACTAAACATAAAACAAAACGGTATACAGGATCAAAGAATGTCAAAAAAATACTGCTGTTTTTGATGCATATATTCAAATTGTCTCGCCTTTTACATATTTTAATGATGCAAGATCTTATGTCTAGCACTTAGTAAGTCTCATGTAGAATTTAAATCATTATTCACATGAATAAATCTGCATGTCCTTGTAAACAAGGCATTGCTTTGAAAAAGCTGAATATTACTAATTACATTTGGGAAAGAGTCTACGACAATCAAACTTGTTTATTATCAGAGACTTTAACATCTTAATTAGACCTAGACTCTACATTACCATTGTATTCACATCCGTTGGTGATGTACACGACCCTGTACTTTTCCTTTTCTTTTCTGAGACAGTCCAGTTCTTCGCTACTACATGGCACCAGTCATCTGAAAGAAAAGAAAGAAATTAAGAACTTTTGGTTAAAATCAAACATCATGGCACAAGATACAACTTTAATTTTGAGAAGAAAAAAAAATCAGCCAACAAAACTGACGTTGAAATTATTTTGCTCTATTCATATTAAACATAAAACAAAGTGGTAGGCCTATGCAGGATCAAAGAATGTCAAAAAATGCTGCTGTTCGTATTTGATGCATATTCAAATTGTCTCTTCATTTACACATTTTACTGATGCAAGATATTATGTTTAGCACTTAGTATGTCTCATGTAGAAATTGAATTATCATTCACATGAATATAAATCTACATGTATTTGTAAACAAGGCATTGCATTGAAATAGCTGAATATTACTACATGTACCTGCATTTGGAAAACAGTCTATGACAGTCAAACCTGTTTCTTATCAGAGACTGTAACATCTTAATTAGACCTAGACTCTACATTATCATTCAGGTTTTAAAGGTATTAACCATTCACCTATAAAACACTGGCATTGTCATGTGCATCATATTTCTTTGATACTGCACATATTTTCATGAAGTCTGCACAAGAATGCAAATGAAACACGTCTGCTGTTTGGTATTTATGAAAAAAAAAATCACTAACCCGGAAGTCCTTGGCCTTCGGAATAACACGTGGCGAGTTAGTAGGAATTGACGTTAAAATAGAATAAGAATAGATCTACTAAATAGGCCTTTGCCTCATGAATGTCTGGTCTAATTATAGACTAAGTGAAGTCTAGACCTTTCACTTTTAAGTTACCAGTGGTTCACAAAATTTATATTATAGATCTAGACTACATCTAGATCTAGACATCTAATACTATTAGATCTTGGCAACTTTTGTCTTTGTGACACGAAATTAACACGTCACGGATGATATTGTGGCGATATCCAACAGGATGACAGTACCACTATTACTGAATCAGTAAGTTGACATAGATAACTAACATCAACTTGTCAACGTACGTTAGAGATGGCACCATATACAATAACCGGTGACACTGACACTGACAGATCTAACGACTACGTTTAGACTAACGTTAAAGAGTTAGACTCGCCATCTCAGTAAGTCGGCCAAAGACAAAGTCAATACAGGGCTAAGTCAGTGTTACTGTTATGTTAGGCCTAACAAATGTTAACGGTTACTCGATTAGGTTAGGTTTACCAGGACTCAAGAGTCCTGGTTAAATCAGTCGAGGGACATTTCTTAGAAGTCCTTCGATTCCAAGAATAAAAAGGGTGAAAGAACAAAGGGAAAAAAGGAAAGAAGAAAGGACAAAAGATTATGTATGGCTGCTGTGGAAATCGACAGCGCTACTGTATCACTATCAATCACGCGTGAATATGTAAACGCCATTTGGTTGGGCCATTTCACAAGTTTTAGGGAAAAAAAGCCCCACCGCTGTGCTTCAAAGGTACTCTACTCGAACTAACGTTAGACATAATGTCACATATCTACACACAGTACGGTACTAGGGCTGAATTCACAAGTATACGCACACTGTACAGGAAAGCCACCTAACCTGTAGAGTACTACTCGTAGTGTTTAGGTAGTATCACTAGACCACATACTGTCATAGATGACATCTACACCAACGCTGCACACTGGCACTGGTCAGACGGTCTCTGACCAGGAAAAAATCACTGTTGGACACTGACCAGTAACTTTTTCAGGAATGGACCAGTAAAAATTGGGGGAAAAAATGGGTGGACTCTAACTGTTACCTACTATTACCACTAGTCTAGATGTAGATCTAGAGCTAGACTGTATAGACTCTGTGTTAATTTGACTTGGTCTTAGACTTCAGCTGATCTTAGTTTTAGTAACTGGCATTACAAGTAAAGTCTTAACTTAGACTTAATAGTTAAACTTGAAAGTTAAAGTCTAACATGTCTAACTTTATTCTTTACTCTTCCTTTGAGTTTTACTTTTAGACTTTTTACTTTTTTTTAGTTTAGTAGGCCTACTTTGCCAATCTCATGATTTCATTTGCATAGCCATGAGTGTCTTCGAGACTTTGACATCTTGCATGTCTTGCACACAGACGTTACGACTACTAGTACAGTACTCAGTAGTCTCAGAAGTAACGACATAAGTTGAAAAGAAACTATAAATAATATGATTTGGGATCTAATTTGAAATTGGATGGCGTTTACAGACTAGGCTTCATAAGCATCACGCGATTGAATACATGGGACTACACTCTATCGTATGGTAGTCCAACTGAAACTGTTATTTTGAGCATGATTTTAATAAGATTATAGCTTACCATTCACTTCACTCGTGGACAGTGGGCTGGCTTAGGTCGTCATTCATCTTTCAGATGGTTTGGTTCTCACTCTGAGATCTGGATTAGGGCCAAAACCTAATTCTAGGCCAGTCAGTTGAACAAAGCTCAAAATAATGCAACTGCGACGGTTCGTGAAACCCGCACTGCTCTTCACCCTAGCAATTCGGGTTTCACGAACCGGCGTATCTTTACTGCGTCGGTTCGTGAAACCCCTTTTTCTCAATTTCTCGATATTTCGAGTACCGTCGTTTTTTTCTTTCTTTGATAAAATTAAGAATAATTAATTTTGTGATCTAAAATTTTGGGATTTGGTAGAGTTTTGAAAGCACTTTCATTTGGTACCAATATCTCGATTTTGAAAATTTTGACCAAAATCGAAATAGCGTCGGTTCGTGAAAACACCGACGAAATTTCATCAATCGACGTGATTTCGCGCATCCCCTTGTCTGTTGCCCCATTATGCATTGTTCATTCTTTTCTATTCTCTTTTTGTTTTTGATATTAAGAAGTGATGGTGAAAAGTAATGATCATCGTAAAGACTTGTCTTTGGCTGTGTTTATCAACTTTCCCCAGTTTAAACGACTTTCGAAAACCCTTTCGATAGCCCTTTCGATAGCCCTTTCCATATCCCTTTCCATAGCCCTTTCCATAGCCCTTTCGAAAGCCCTGTCTGCTCCCTGTACTATTAATGTGCCGCTTGTTTTCGTCGGCTGCGTTTATCAACTTTCGATAGCCCTTTCCATAGCCCTTTCCATAGCCCTTTCGAGAGCCCTTTCCAAAGCCCTGACTGCCTGTACTATTAATGTGCCGCTTGTTTTCTAAGACGGGACGGCGAAAAGTAATTACCATCATAAAGACATATCTTCCTTTGAGAGTGACGAGTCATGATACAATGCCACATGAATCAATTGTCTTCCTATCTGTGAGGCAGCTCCAGTTTAGCACATACTTCAAATATTTCTGAGTGGCGGCATGAGACATGGGATCAAAGGGAATGAGACTGTTGTTACTCTATTTCTCAAACCTTGTTGGTGAGAGAAACACCTCCTTGTTCCAAGCATATGCGTGCATTACACACAGCTGTATGTATACACCTGTGTACACGTACTCGTGTGCATTATACGTGGCGCGCGTCTTTTCAGAAACTGGAAACGCATGGTTGCGTAACCGCAGTATGGCGACCTAAAGGGCTTTCAAAACAGCTTTGCGTTTATCAACTTCGAAAGGCTTTTACAAACAGGATTCTGATAACCTGTTAAGGAAACCTGTTTGGATCGTCACAAATTTCGGACTTTCGAAAAGGCTTTCCTAAAGGGCTTTCAAAACAGCTTTGCGTTTATCAACTCGTGAAAATTCCTTAAAAGCTGTTTGGATAACCTGTTTCTGCCGAGAAAGGAGAGTTGATAAACGCACCCTTTCGTAAAAGGCTTTCCTAAAGGGCTTTCAAAACAGCTTTGCGTTTATCAACTCGTAAAAATTCCTTGAAAGCTGTTTGGGTAACCTGTTTCTGCCGAGAAAAGGAGTTGATAAACACAGCCTTTGTTAGAAAGTTCCTGGTCATTATGCAGTAATACATGAATCAACTGCCTTCCGATATCTGCGTATAACCATAGCAGATCCAGTTTGACTCAAACTTCAAACAATTTTTAGCAGCTTCATCAGACAAGGATTGAAAGGGGTGACTCCATCTCTTGAACCTCCTTGCTGGAGAGGTGCATGACCCTCATAATCAATACAGGCCAAAAGAAGAAGAAAAAGAAAACTGAGAAGGCAAACCAGGGTTTTAAAAGAGAAACGACCACATTCATGAAACCTTGTGTAATAGCATGAACAAGCAGTGGATGAACAGTTCAAAGAACGACTAGGTTGAATTAAACTGAAATCACTATAACGATCAACAACTGTAGTAGTCAATCCGACCAATAACGGCCTTATCACTGAATATATGCAGTGGTGGATCCCGGAGGGGGCGCGTGCATCGCCGCCCCCTTCCTTACGGAATTCCTAGATCCGCCCCTGATATATCATTCCTATTATAAAAGAATGTGTTCCAAATCTTATACTTGCACTCATTAGTTCTATTTCTTAGTTATGGGTAGTAGTTATGGGTGAACTCGGCCTAGCGGGTAAACTCGGCCCCTGTAGCGCCCTCATTACAAAGGACCGAGTTTACCCGTAAACCTGAGCTAGGTATTAAGCATATTTCGCCGCATGTACAATTTGTATAGTGCCGTACTTCATAACTGATGTGTCGGTTTGCATAGACTAATGTTGTCACCGGTATACCCAGCTTCTTAATCACACCAGTCCCTATATAGATTGATGAATATACATGTAGAGCCTGCTCTATGGCAACACCTGGAACTACAGCTTGCTGGCATTAATTACGATTAAGATTGCGTTGCGATTTGGGGCAAAAAAAAAAAATGGAAAGATTCTGGTTGTCGCAGGCAAATAAGGAAAAACAATATGTCAGAAAAATATCAAGCCTAGCTTTGCGTTTACATACACACACACACACACCAAAAAAAAAAAAAAAAAAATGTGTAGGCTATCATTCCCATGGTTTATGGCAAATACCTCCACTCCACTTCTACTTTAACAGTTTTTTTTTTTTTCTCATCAAAGCCTGTTCAGTATTACAGGTTATGCCGGGAGGTAATACAGACCTGTACGCCACTCGACTATGTACGCATTGCGTCGAATAATCTAATCTTACAGCGGACATAACAACCTTTTCTAACCATTTCTCAACAGCACGAGGCTATACTTCTCAACAAACAAAATGAGTGGAGGATAAGTGTATAATTATAAGGTGTTACAAAAAACATTTCCCACTTTTGATCCTTGGTAGTCCAAAAACTATATATCAGATAACACTGACATTGATGTGAGCAATAGCTGAATAGTGTACAATTTTGTTGGCGGTAATTTAAAAATGAAAGCATTAATCAGTTTCATTGAATTCAAGATTTATTTTTAGTAAGATTTCAGATTTTGCTCTATTTTCAACCCTCTGTACAAAACTTTAATTTTGCACAGGACTGGTGTCAATTGGTGTGTATGAGAGTGTGTAGTTAACACCCAGACAATGGTCCTGAACAATGGCCAGGGTTTGAATGCTCTATTACATATTCATGAGAATAAATTCCACTATCACAGCTGTCTTTATTCATCCCGGAATGAAGTGTATCCAAACATGTGCTTATTCTTTCGATGTGCATGTTGCATGCGTTTTACTCTTTACCATGATTTCAGACTAGCAGTGCCCAGGGCAATCCATCATAGATTATTAATAAAGCATTCACGTGCCTTGGAACAAGTCAGCAGAGGTAGTATTCGTGGTATTCATGTCTATACTGTTCAGGGTCATTGTAAGCACACACATACTGTACACACCATCGCATCTGTTCCTGTGTAAAGTTCAATTTTGTACAGAGGGTTCAAATTTGACCAAAATCTGGAACTTTAACGAAACTAATTCATTTTCTCATATTCAAATCACATCCAACTAAATTGTACACTATTCAGCTATTACTCATATCAATGACAGTGTTATCTGATGTATAGTCTTTGAACTATTAAGGATCAAAAGTGGGAAATATTTTTTTTGTAATGAACACCTATGAGTATTAGCTCTATAGTTCTTACCCGAGCCGCTGCCGATTCCCAGCATTTGGACTGTGGAGTCTGCGGGAAAGCGCTCTACAAGCCGGTTAACCACTTGTTGTGGGAAAACTGTATCTCCCCATGTGGATAGGACCTGAAACTTGGCGGATCGCTTGGCATAAGCATGGAAAGTTTTGGTGTAGTAGTCAGGGTCGTACATAAGAGGTTTCAACTTGGCGTGCTCCATCGTCGGTCTTGATGTGAAGTTGATGCTCAGAATAACGCCACACTTTACCGCATGTACTGAACATGTGCTTTTGACGATGATCCGTTTTGCACGAGGTGCAGTATAATGTTCGCTCTGAATCGCACCACCAGTGCACTGCGGGTCACGTGAGTTCCTCCGTTCCGTATGATTGCTACAGTGTACATGTACATGAAAACTGGCCTGATTGACCCCAATGACCCTGCACGCTCAAAAACTCACTACACAGTGCTACACTACTATTCCGGGGAGTCCCAGATACCAGGGAGGTGCTCTTTCAACCGTAGTAATTACAGTGTACTAGGTATACCGAGCGCTTTGTGTAGCATTGAATATACATGAAGGGTAATCTTGCCGTGCCCGTTTTCTAGGTGCAAGTATCGATGTTTGATTGTTTGACAAGCTTTACAAAGGGATGAACACTGGATGGACGCTATTTGCCGTCAATAACTTTTGGAATGTGATCGAACTATCAGGGCTACCCCTCCCTCTCTCCACCCATCGCTTCTCTCCCATTGTCTCTCTCCAGGGAGGTGCCTGCTCTCTCCCTCTCCCCACCCATCCCTTCCCTTTTTGGAATTGAGACTGAGAGGTGAACGGAATCCATAAATTATTGTTATATGCATTTCCCAACGCGGACGATTATTTCGGAACTAATCGCTTTGGAGCCTTGATTAAACCTTGGATTTCTTAACTTCACATGTGTTTGATCAGAATTCATGCTTTTCACAAGGGCTGAACAAGTCAGGGCCCTGTTTTATGAAGAGTTATAATTGATTATATAGTTGATTACTGTCATATGTCTATGGCAGCCTGCGTGGTAAGAAAATTTATAATCGATTATATCTTTTGACAAAACGGGAGCCCAATAATAACGTTATGGCATACAGATATGATTGACAGGTATCATAATTACACGTGTTAATGCAAAGCAAGTTATTGGCCCTTTCTAGAATTCGACTCCAACTTCACCATGACCTCAGAGATATCAGAGAAAGAGAAGGACAGGGGTGAAAAGAGGTTCACAGATCCCAATGAACACGATGGAAAATTATTGGTTGTTTACCAGGACTACGGCCAGCAAATAACCTCGCTGATATTTGTCACCCTTTCGCGATTTTACCATTGAAGGTGTAACTGTGATACATCTAAAAATGACCCAAAAAAAGATAAATGAAGTGAAAGCATGTTGATTTGGTTCTTTTTTTTTTCTTTAGTTTTTTTTTTCTTATTAAATGCTCACTGAGACAACAGCTTCAAACCTTCATTCAGAAAATATAGTAATTATTCATTAACCACTTGCGTTTCCATGAATTACGTTAGTCAAATGAGGTTATGCACGATGACGGCTTATTTAGTGATGTTTCTTGTTGAAATATTCAACAAAATATATTACACAAAATGGACTACCATGAAGATTGGGTAGCCGCCAGCGATCATCAACTATAGGATCTCTAGAGATAAGAGGAGGTTAAATGCAGCTTACGCTTGAACAGAAATAATAATAATTATGATTAAGTTGAAATCTTCTTCCCAAAGCTTCAAACTCAACATGGGTGGTTTTGGATGTGATAAATGGTGAAAGTGATATCGTAATCACGTTGATATGTGAGCTTTAAGGGAAGAGGAATATGCATGAAAGTTGCAGAAACATTATTGGATATTTCTTGACTACCAAGTAGACACGTCACATAAAATCAACATACACAAGCACAAATATACCCGCACAAAAATATTATAACTCCAAGTTGTAACGTTGATATCGATGTGAGAAATAGTGAACTTGATATAGTATTCACGTTGTATGAGCTTTTAGGAGGGAGGAATACAATGCATGGAGGTTGCAGAACATTATTGGATATTTCTTGACTGCCAAGTACACATGTCACATAAAAACAATTGACATACACAAGCATATACCCGCACAAAATATTATGACTTATACTTTATTCAAGGCACTTCTGGCAGATGGGATAGGAGACATAAGCCAAGGGATACCGGTACTCATTCCCAGTCATTGCCACTGTATATACAAAGACTGCATTGCGCACATTTTTCGCATTCATGCGCGAGTCAGTTATTAATGTTGCACAATGCATTTCATTTGTGCTTTGGCCGCATATTTATTTGAAGGAAAACATTGGCGGAAGGTTGAAAAGATCACATAACCAAAAAAAAACAAACAAAAAAACTAGACTTTTAAAATTATTTTACCTATACCGGGTGTCCCAAAAAAGGCGGAACGGTGGATTTTCAGTACCTTGCGTTCTAAAAGTGATATATTTTTTGACATCATTAGAAAGAGCATCTTCCGCAAAAGACCATGATACCAAAATCATTAAATTTGGTTCAGTACTTGTTATTCTACGCCAATTTCTGTAAATGCAGTCATTTTCAATTTTTTGCGACTTATGAGATAATAATTTGGGTACGACACGCGTTCCATACGGTGAATTGTGTAAGCTCGTTGATCCGTGTCAACAAAAGATACAGCTTTTATTTTGGAAGCGCACACACACACACACACACACACACACTGTTTTTTCCTGGCCCGTGCCCAATGTGAAAACTGTATCTTTTGTTGACATGGATCACCAAGCTTAAACGATATTCACCGTATGGATCGCGTGTCGCACTCAAATTATTATCTCATAAGTCGCAAAAATTCGGCGAAATTTGACAATGACTGCATTTTCAGAAATTGGCGTGGAATAAAAAGTGCAGAACCAAATTTAATAATTTTGGTATCATAGTCTTCTGCGGAAGATGCTCTTTCTAATGATGTCAAAAGATATATAACTTTTAGACCGCAAGGTACTGAAAATCCACCGTTCCGCTTTTTTTGGGACACCCGGTATGTGAATTGCAAATTACTCTGACAAACAATGCAAACCTACTGGAGAAAAACTCAATCTCTGTCGTTTGACTAATGGGTTTTTATGTCCGAATATGAAAAATAAACAAACAAGCAAACAAATAGATATGAATTGTAACAATGTTCAATTAATATGTTGAGAACAAAAATGGAACTTCCATATTATCATTGATTAAATTAAAGTAACATGAAATTACAGAGCACAGGTTCTGCTCAGTATACTGTGTAGTATGTAGTCTAGTGCCAAAGCTGCTACCGTACGTTCGAGTTTAGATCAAACTACCCCATCTACGTTAACTTTGGTCAACAGTAATAATCAAGCAAGATTGAAATCTCGAAACGTGTGAGAGATTTTCATGAATGTCTTGGGAGTGAGTGAAATTTGCACTGAATTTGTATGCAATTTGAAACCAATTAAACAAGCAGCCCCCCCCCCCCCCCACACACACACACACACACGGATAAATTATGGTAACTTTAAGTTCGATCCGTTCCTTTCTGCACTATAAAGGCATGCCAGTCATTACCAGCACTGTGCCGTCGGCTTTCCTCTCCGAGCACTCAGCGGACCAAGTAGATCTCGATGGAGCTCTGGGTCCCAGAGCCGCGCCGCGCCGCGCAGGTCGCAGGATTGCAAGAGGAAGTCAACGATGAGGTCGCTCCGCCCGACTCGGGATCGACGCAGCTGGTGATATATTAAACGCGCGACGCCTGTCTCACGATTGTGAATGGCGTTGTCGGTAAAACTGTCGCCCGGGTGCTCCGTATGCATGTATGTCTGTAGGCCTACTTATCCTGAAAACTCGCCTAGCGATCCCACAGATTCCAGAAGCCACTGTTATCTATAATAGGGTTAGCCAATTTCACATCGATTGAAGTAAATTCAAACGCGACCAGCCGGATGCGTGTTATTTTTAGACGGCGCAGATTGGGGACCCTAAAAATCTATTGGGGACCCTATCCCTAAACCTAACCCTAATCCTAATCCTAACCCTAACCATCAAACCCTAACCCTAACCCTAACCATAACCCTAACCCTAACCCCAACCCTAACCCTAACCCTAACCCTAACCCTAACCCTAATCCTAACCAAAAACCCTAACCCAACGTTTTTCCCATAGGTTTAACACGCGCCATGCCCCAATCTGTGCCGTCTTAAAAAAAAACACAGCCGGGGATAAGGAAACAAAACAAAATGGTTATTCAAACAATGGATGATCACACGCGCTTAAAGTTGTTTAATCCCTGTCACCTGGAGTGGTAATAATGTTTGTTTTGAAATCATTTCTAAAGAGATTTCTCGAACCTGATTTTAGAGAATAATTCTGCATTGACATTGCCATGTATTCTAAATACGATATATTGCAATCAGCTTGGCTCAAGTGCTGCCAATTCAAAACAGTTTGATTTAAAGGCAGAGGACAAGAAAAACTTACAAAATTGCAATAAATCGAATGATCATTGCCAGTTATTTCCAAGACCCGACGGCAAAGGGGTTTCATGAAAATAACGCATCAGACTAGGCAAATTTTGCAGGGACTGTCAATAACTGTAGAGACATATTAGGTCTAATACCCGCGTTTAAGTATTGGTCGAGCTTATCATGTAATAATTAACGCGTTCAGTGCTGGCCCCCTCATCTTGAGGAGAGTCCAGCGCCGTAGAACATTCCCTTCCAAAAAGCAATGTTGACGCTCCCTTTGTCCCAGCGATTAAGGAAACCTTATATCAGCCTGTCAGCATACATGGATATGTTATATCAACCGTTACTGAAATTAATGGTATCTCGTAATCACAAACACAGAGGAATGGTAACACTATTATGAACTATTTTATACTTCATAGTTATGTGACCCTGCATCACAAAATCAACAAAAAGTCGTCAGACATGGATTTTTAGTTACGGGTAGATTCTGAATGAGCAGCCTCTAAGCTTTAGAATGATGTATAACTCAATTGAAATGGACTCTCCTAACCTGTCGAAATGTTGGAAAGAAAGCACACACTGTGGAAAAGTGAGAACTGAGAAAAGAGGCTCTGAAGTACAGGGTCTATTCAAGTGCTTAATCTTTGCCATACCGGTATAGTTGTGCGATGAATGGGACAATGTAAATCACCAGAGCAACAGCAATGAAGGGATTATCAGATTAAGCTGAAATTGAGCATGCTGTATTAACACATTCTGTCCATAATTGATGCCAACTTAAAGCAGTAGCACTATACTGTCAAATGTCATTAGAGTTGAAAGTGAAGAGTGTGCAAAAGATTTCAAGAACTTGATCTCACTACTTGACAAAACAGGTTGTAGAAAAACTGCAGAAACACATTCCCATTAATTTTATGATCCCAAAACTTAGGAATAATAGAAGAAGGAGAGCTCTTTCAGAAACTCAAGATTGACTTGGTTAAACCGTTTCACCTTTTTTGAGTCCTCACATAAACTCAAGGGATGCGACTTTTTTATTTGTTTTGTGATGCACGGTCACATATATTATCATTATGTTTGAACATGTATAATTATTATCTATCTTCTCATTTTTTGAAGCGCCATTAGCACCGAAAGGTGGACCTGTTCGCTTTACAAGTGACCACTATTATTATTATTGTTATCATCATCATAATTATGGCTAGCTGTATATACTGCAGAGAGCAGCAGGGACAGTTGCCGGCAATCTGTGTGCGTGTGTGTGTGTGTGTGTGTGTGTGTGTGTCTGTGTCTGTGTGTATGTGTGTGTTTGCAATGTTTCCTCTGACGTGTTTGTCCACTTTTTGGTACATGTAAGAGAGATTAAAACTATGATGATTAGACGGTTTATAATTATTGCCTTTCAATGTCTCCACAGATGAAACGCACACAGACACGAGTATAGGGCCTCACAACCATCACGCAATGAACACAAACACTAAATCTGCGTAGGCCCTATATTGTCTACTAATTATTATAGAGTGCGCAAAAAAAAAAAAAAAAAAAAAAGATCTTACATGCATTGAAAACATGCTGTTCAAGCGTCAGTTTTTATGATGCCAGTGTAATGGATAGATGGGGGGGGGGGGGGGGGGGGGAGGGCGAACAATAACAAAACACACTCCCTCCCTCTCACCGACACTCACATTACACACACACACACACACACACACACACACACACACACACACCTAATCAATAAAAGGCTCAAATTAATAACAACTAATGGACGCTTAGAAATCACAATGTTTCCTCAATTTATCTTCGGTAAACAATTGCAACCACTTTTATGACACTAACGGCAGAGTATTAGAAAGTGACGGGTACTCTAATACCAAGGCTATAGATAATCAGTGAGTGAGCGACGCAGACAGTTCCTAATAGACCAGTTTGTAGCTCCACTTTGCGCACGAGCAGAAAAAGGTCATTTGTGACAACAGGCATTTCACTGAGTTAAGCATCTGTGATTGATCCTAATATTGATATAGACTAGATGGTGCTTGCCAGCACATCCACCTGACAGCAAGCCTGCATGGTCTTTGGCAATATCAAAAGAAAATGTTGTTGATGCATTCAATACAAAACAATGAAATGGATGCCTCCTGAAATGTCAATTGGCCATTCGGGTCACTTGGTCTAAACGCAAGTTCATTCTTTGTTTGAATATGAATTCCATATATTGTTACGTCGGGCAAGCTTTGATTGATTGATTGATTTTATTTCCGCAAAATGAAAGTATGTAAAATAATACAAAGAAATTATCACAAAAGTACATGAAATTGCGGCTGGATGGCCCTATACTCAGCTCCGCCCTCCTGGTGGAGATGTTCTACCGAGGGGTCCAGAAGAAAACACACTCGGTATATCTGAAATTAACATGCAAACTTGTATCAACAAAAACTACACTACATAGAATTAAAATAACACCCACTACTACCCTTCAGTTGTACAAACACTAAATATTACACTGTGCCATGATGGCAATAAGCCAAATCAATGAATTTAACAAATACATTCATCTACGCTTCAGTGAAAAAGAAGAAGAACAAGAAAAAAAAAAATACATCTACAAATACACTTGAGTTGAAAATTTGATACTATTATATAAACACGATCCTCTATAACTAAAAGACTTGCGGCAGTATTGAGTTTTGGGTTTTGGAAGAACAAGAGCACCAACAGAACGAAGATTATATGGCGTATCGGAAAATCTAAACATCTCTTTTAAATACGGTGGAGAAAAATTATTTATGGCCTTAAATGTCATGGAGTACAAATGATCTTTGCGCCGGGATTCTAATGTTTGAAGGTTCATCAGAGTATGGATTTCTTGATTTGAGACATATTTATAAGGGTTTATTCGAAGAATTATTCTCAGTGCCCTATTTCGTAATTTTTGTAATTCATTTGTGTGTTTTGCCGCCGATGATACATAAATAATATCTGCATAATCAAATAATGGGAGAATAAAAATAATTGTATATATCAATTTCAAAGTTGAAGTATTTACATAACTGCGTAAACGGCCCAGAAATTTCACCAGTTTGACAATATTCTTACACATCCTATCTATATGTATATCCCATTTCAGCTGTTGATCAATCGTAACACCAAGGTATTTCACAACATCCTTCTGTTCTATTCTGTTTCCAGAAATAAATAATTTTAGTTTATTACATTTACTTAGATTATAACGAGAACCCAGTAACATACATACTGTTTTTCACAATTTACACTAATCTTATTTAAACACATCCATTTATATATGTTCTGCAGCTCAGAATTCAATACACACTGTATTTCATTTAAACTTTTTCCCGAGCAATACAACACTGTATCATCTGCATACAAATTTACTTTACATCGTTCAATATAGTCAGCTTATGCATTATGTCGCTTTGAAAACGAGTGAAGTGCCTAACCAACCGAGAAAAAAGAAAGGTCGTTTGTACCAATGTGTACATGAGCTAATTACGAACTGGCTTATTACCAGATGCCTGTTCCCAGAAAGGTAGCGTGCTGATACTTTTTAATGAATCCGTCCATTAGACAGTTTCTCTCCCGTTTACAGTAGAGACACGTGAATGGACATGATATCCCACCAACGGAAATGTGGACGATTAAAGGCATAATTTACCATTTGCAGATGAAACAAAATCCCAGCGTAGTGCTTTAAAATAGTTCTAAAATGTGAGTTAGGGATAAAAACAACCACTGTAATAAATTTGAATCCGTATAATCGATGTTAAGTATTGTTAGATACAGAAAATGTGAACAATAGTTATAATAGAAATGTTTCCAGACTAAACCGTCTACAGTTATGGTTTATTGAGCAAAGTACTAATATCTCTTTATATTTTAGGCTTTATTGCAAAAACTTAGGATGTTTTGTGATACAACAGACTTACACATATGCATCAAATGTGATATCTTTAACATTTTTCAAATCACTGCTCCAAAAGGTAAACTGGACCTTTAATTATTAATATAATGATGTTTTGTCAATTGTGTTGTCCCTTATTTAATTTGTTTGATTTTCTCTCCAGACAGTAAAAAAAAAGAAAAAAAAAACATCATTAATTTGTTGCTTTTTCTTAGGCTTTTTGAGAGAAAAAAAAAGTCTGCTTAGTCACATCGTGCTTTCCCAGCGAGCCCTCTTACAGATATCAAATATTGCAAGAAAACGCTAACTTCATATTGCACATAAAAAAGCATGATGTTATTATTGTTATTATTATTAGTAGTAGTAGCAGTAGTACTGTTATTATTATTATTATCATTATTATTATTATTATTATTATTATTATTATTATTATTATCATTATTATTATACTAGTATTATTATTATTACTACTACTACTACAGTGTTGCGACTGCTCTACCAAAGGGCTCGGATTGCCATAATTATAACCCAAGCGTTGCCAGGTTCCCATTTATACTCCTGGGTCTAGAGCGACATGGTGGTTAAAAACACCTTGTCCAAGGACGTAAGCACTGGGCAGGACTCGAACTCGAGTCCTGCGACTTGAAGTCGGATTGAGTCTTATCCACTATGCTACAGCGCCCATAAAAGTATAAAATATAAACGGAAACACGGTTCTAACAAGAGAACGAACAAGAACCATATTGGAACAATAGTAAGTAAACGACTATTAGATGTAGGCATGACTATGACATGATGTGCTGGGTTTAGAAACAGAGTATATTAACAAGGAGACAAAACAATGCAGGAGTCCGCCAACATAACATGCATAAAGTAAAGTAAAGTGTAGACCCCGCAAATAAATTGGGTAAGAATAATTACATTTCACATATTCTTTTGTGTGAATCGTATTGTATTTTGTGCTTGTAACTTCACATGAAAGACGAATAATTGGAATTTAAGCATCAACATTATGTCTGTATTCTAATTTATTTGTTTATCTATTAATCTGTTGGAATTGGAGTACTAGAAAAAGGAGCGTTAAAACGTGAATATAAATGTCCATCCGGCAAGTATTTAAAATAGTATTTTAAAAGCAGAAAACAACTATTCAAGTTGAAACAGCGCACAAAGAATACTACGCACTGCTTCCAGTGTAGTAACAAGATAGTGCGGTAAAAAGAAAGAAACTATAGTTCAAGGTGCCAGCATAAAAACACTCTTTTCTGCTTGTAAGAGATAAGGGCATACCTCTAAGATAGAATTGTTAACTTACAATGTATAAATCCTATCCATCAGTTATATCCATTAGTTATATCGGGAATGTGTGATATTTTCGTTTTTTACAAGCTCTTGTTATTCTGAGTTACACAATTTTGTTAGCTCTGTGTAATGTAAAAAAGGGCAGTTGTAATGGCGTAATTAAACAATAATCAGCGGCGACTAATATCGGCGACTGGTATAATCCCAAACGCAAACCATGTCGATGTAAACACTGACCTCGTTGTATTCCAATATGAATGTTAAAGGGACTGTACAGTACTGGTTGAGGTGGGGATTTATGTTTTGAACATTCTAAAGTGAGATAATGAGAAACCTCTTATGAAATATGAAAGAGCATGTAATTTTAAGAAGGATTCAACATTTGTTTGATGAACATTGGTTTTCAAATGGCTGAGATATCCAAAAAAGTGATAATAATAAAAGGCGACATGCCACAACTTTATTTGGATCTCTTTGTTTCACCTTGTTTTTGGATATCTCAGCCATTTCAAAACCGATTTTCATCAAATAAACTTTTGATGCCCCTTAGAATTGCATGCTCTTTGACATATCATAGAGTGGTTTCCGAATATCTCGCAAAACGTTAAAAGCTAAATCCTCACCTCGACCAGAACTGTACACACCCTTTAAAGGAGAATGACATCAAATAATAGACTACCATATAAAGAAAATATAAAGACAATTGAACATTTTTTTCACTTTTCTAGCATGATGTCAGAGCACTAGACTTTCCTCTTTCGTCTTTCAGAAAGTACCCTTGACATCTGTCAGTAACTATAGTTCAGGGAAAGTGTACTGTTCATAATGATATTTTGTGGAATTTTCTTTATACTTTCTTTTATATGGTCTAGTCCATATGTAATGTCATGATCTGTAGTAGCCTTCTAGCTGATCCAGTGGTCTCGTCACCAAATTCCAAAAATTCATAACTTTTCAACCAATTGTCCGATTTTACCCAAACTTTCACTGATGTGTTCTACTAATATTGCTGCACTCACTCAATCCACATGTTTATAATAATCATAGTTGGGATTAATTCCCCTTTAATTCCTGTATTAACAAAACAGCAAAAACAAATACCATTTTGGTTGACATTTGGCATACAAATGTAGAATTGACTTCAAGAAGTGAATTGAAGATCCTATTATCTTTTCATTCCGCAGCTAAACAAAACCGTTGAGACCCACTGACGCATGCCTGATAAAATTTAGTGTCTTTAAAATGATGGTGAAATTGTGAGGGTATATAACAAACTCTCAATAGACTATGAATTGACATTGTTGAAACAATAAGTATCCTAGGAAGAGATAGGTGATATGATGTTTTTGTTCCTTCTGGCCATATTATACCAATGTATACTGGCATATAAACTTGTCGGCGTCGTTATTCAATGACACTATTCTTTTGGGGGCACTGTGGCATAGTGGATAAACTCCCTACTCCCGATCGGATGACCCGAGTTCGAATCCCGCCCAGTGCTTACGTCCCTGGACAAGATGCTTTTACTTACCATGTCCCTCTCGACCCAGGTGTATAAATGGGTACCTGGCAACGCTAGGGTAATAATAATTGCAGGGCCATCCGGTAGAGCAGTGGTAACACTGAAGAGGCTACCCTGGGTAAATAAGACCGTATTATTATTATTGTTATTATTATTATTATTATTATTATTGTGATTTATTGATCAGCGCTGCTTATAGCGCGCGGTTCGTGAATTAAATAAGATCAGTTATCTTAATGTCCAAAACCGTATTTTGTGACAATCCAAAATCAAATAAGACTTTCAAAAGAATTTATCTAATTCTTAGAATATAACGCTATTTATTATTCGGCTTAACGAACCTCTATTTTCGGACTATAACGAACCTTACATTATTTTCTAACTAACAGTCCTTACTTTATTTTCAGAATGAACGTACCTTCGGAATAACGACCTTAAACAAAAAATCACTAACGAAAATTTCCGGAACAACGAACCATAAGTCACTTACGCATTAACGATTCTTTTGTGATGGAACCTTCTTTCATTCAAAATCTTCCGAATAACAAAACCTGAATTACGAACCTCCGGAATAACGAACTGTAACAAATTTCAAGACACACCAATACGAATTATACCAACACGAAGATGTCTGACTTCATCTTAGGTCTTTGCTACAGTCATGTCCCTGCAAATTTACCTTTCATTATTTGAGCGACGGCGACAAGTTTATACTCCAGCATCTGACTAGGATGAACAAATGCAACAGATCACCCATCCCCCCCCCCCCATGGGATACTTATTGTTTAAGCACTGTCAATTCATAGTCTATTGAGAGTTTATACCCTCACAATTTCAAAATCACATGACTGAATTTAATCGGGCATGCATCAATGGGTCTCCACTGTTTTGTTTAGCCTTGGAAGGATAAAATAACAGTATCTTCGATTTCAACCCAGCCTAAATGTCAATCAAATTTTTTGTTTGTTTTGCTTAATGCAGTGATTGACATTCAAAATAATTGGAATACAACGAAGTTAGTGAACACATCGATACGGTTTACTTTTGGGATTATGCTAACTACACAAAGGAGCCACTTTCAAAGTCGACCCTGAAGCGTATAATGTGTTTCATTCCGATTTGTTATTATATTTCTAATGTAATTAGATATTCACGTAATTTGCTGACATAGCAACTTGGGGAAGCGCTCTCCGCCGGAAAGAAATATTGCAGTAAATCCTTACATGAAGATGAAGAAACAGCTGGGAGGCAGTGCGTTATTCCACATTATTTCATAAATCTTTTTTCTTCAGTTATACCTTAGACAAGCATCAATATAAAGATTACAATTTACATGATTTAATGAGAAAAGATAAATGTGTACATTGCTTTCTTTACCAAAATACATTATATGACCAAATTTGCAAATAATCATTCATGAAATTATGCAGAAGAAAGGACTGCCACAATAAGTGGCAGTGCAGGAAACCTACCTATGAATACATTATTTAGTTTAGCAGAATGGAAAAAAATCAGAACATTATAATACTAGTATGATGATATAATGCATTCGGGTTTTACATACCAGTGCATAGATACTAACAACAATATCTCAGATGGTAAATTATGATTATGATTACAGTGCACTCCCTTTATAACGAACACGGTTATAACGAAATTCCGGTTACTACGAAGTAAGAAATCAGACCGTAAAATTATCTATTTTTTATTGTTTATTTGTTCGGTCATAACGAATTGTCGATGTAACGAAAAAAGACTGCCCGTCCTGAGGACTTCGTTATAACGGGAGTTCACTGTATGATGACAGGGTGATGATAAAAAGAAACATGTGTTCATGAAGATGAAGGTGATGGTGACAAAATGAAATGACGGGCACAGAAACATCGTGCGTATTTACTGTTTACTGTAATTTCAAATCAAATTTACTGGTAAAAAATCTGATCAAAA
Source organism: Diadema antillarum (assembly GCF_040938485.1). Lineage (NCBI taxonomy): Eukaryota > Metazoa > Echinodermata > Echinoidea > Diadematoida > Diadematidae > Diadema > Diadema antillarum. The sequence goes on along the minus strand of NW_027272338.1, from coordinate 683,353 downwards.
CAAACCAAACAGTAACATAATTTTCAATCTTGCCTGAAAAGAACATAACGCTTTACATGATTTATCATAACAGATTGACCCCCTTTAGTTTTCCAAGAAGTCATTGTTGCTGCAATTTTTGAAACATAATCAAATCAATTCTTCCTACGCCCACTTTGACCAGACAATGCCTGACAAAACGTGGAAATTAAAAGACAACACACCATTGCGCATTACAAAGGTTTGGGGGGGGGGGGGTGTCCATTCACCGTCCGTAGTAGCAATTTACAGAACCTCTGACCGTCTCACTTACTAATTTACGCATCGGTTGTTACAAGGGCATTATGAAAGTTACATTTAGTAGCATTGCGTGTGTGCACAAACAGAATCAAATGACAACACGGCATTAGAAGCACGCTGGGTCAATTAGTGTCTGAAAGTGATACATCACTAAAGGAAGCGTAGCGCTAAATTCTATATACACCAACCATGCATGACATAAGCAGCCAGCGGAAAGTCGTGGAGTGACACGTAACAGTTCGTAAATAATTCGTAATTTGACAGAATTTCAAGTTCGAATTTCTCCATTTCATATTTTAATTTGTATTTATTGTTCATCTCGTTCGACCATGCATGCCTGATTTTTGCCGACTACCAAAGATCATTGGTGACTCTGCAATATTGGACTGAGCTTTGGTATAAGGACCAAAACTGGGATCGAGACAAGCGTCAAATCTTTCGTCTGAGAAACAACATCATGTGGGTCATATTTGTTGCAGGAATATCTATTATTCTTTATCGCCTTCCAGCTGCTTCTACAGGTAAGTATAAGTGCATTTACTATACTATGATATTATTATTTCAATAAAAATCTTCCATGTAACACATTTAGCAGTGGCATACAGATTGCATGCTAGATATTTAGCATAATTGGTGGTATAAGCGAAAATCCTTCCTACATTAATGTAATTTCAGGACAGTTGGATAATGACACACACACACATACACACACATTTCTAGTTCACTGGTGGTTTTGATGCTGTTGATTTTGGAGGTGAGTTCTTGTGAGAGAATGAACAAAGGTTTTGATTACGGCAGTGCTAGCTAAATATAGATTCCTTGTAGGGCAGCAAAATGAACATGGGTTGATTAGGCGAAAGACACTGAGAAATTCTGACTACATGATGGCCACTGACAAGGCCTTTAGCTATATGCAGTAGTGTCTGCTTGTTGTTGTTTTTTTCTTGTGGAGAGAGCAGAGTGTTTTGCAAGGAAAAACGGAAATATGTGCCATCGAAATTTACATGAATGTCATTCTTGTATCTCGTTTTGTTGTTGTTACAGACTATAATCGTTTAGAAAATTTTACCACAGCAATAAATGTATGCATATATGTATATATAAACAGGGTGGCCCAAAAAGAACGGAACACCTAAGATCTTTAATTTTAGCGATATCGTTGAAAATATGTCATTATTTTCCATACTATTGGAAAGGCCATTCTTTTTCGAATAGAATGACACCAAATTCTTTAATTCTGGTTGATGCGATATGATTTTAGGACCATTTTTGTCAACCCTTGCAATTTTCAAAATGTGACCATTTTGCACTCTCAGAGATACCGAAACCAGCGAGAATGCGGCTTGCCATAGAACCAGTAGCGTTCACAATGTGTGGAATGTGGGGCGGAAGGTATTAAGCCAGTTCGGGGTTAGTCCACAGAACTCTTACACATAGAAGAATCACACCCATTCACAACCCGCTGAGCTCGGTGTCGCCACCGCGCGCCCCGGATGTGACGCCTCAGTGCACACGCCGCCATGTTGCTTAGCGGAACCTCCGCAGCTCCTCGCGAGTACGGTACGGTCAACTCACTGATCGGACAGTATGACAGCCGCTATAGCCCTTGATATTTACTTGAACTTGTAAACTGTCAAACTGGTACTTCTCAATCCAGCGTTGACCACAGATTCATGTACTCATTTATGTTATTTATTTCACACTCTTCCCTGAAAGTTGTCTGTATTGAAACAGGTGTTTTTTCCCCTTTCGGATAGATCTATTTGACTTCGGAGACGTGATCTGCTTTGGTATAAAATAATCTAAGACGCGCGCCTCTCCTTGTCTGTGTCCTGCCATTTTTCTGATACCCCTCTCAACCCTATGTCTTGCATTTTTTCCCCTCCAGTGATGTTTTAAGAAGATGTGTGTTCGTACTTTTGATTTTTCTCCCATTAAACAGGTCAAATTAAATTTCCAGTCAGTCCAGTTGTAAAAATCAATGATTTGTGGATATGATCATGTAATACATCTTCCCCATCTGAGATACACTCGTTCAACATATTAGAAATTTGGAAGACAACATCACCTTAATTATCTATATTCCTGCTGTTATCATTATCATTAGTAGTGTGTAGTACAATGTAGTTATCACTATTGCACATATTGGTATAGGAAGCAATAGGCCTATAGGCATATATACACTGTATATCTGTATACATGAAATAAAACAGAAATCGAGTTCATGCTAATCACCGACAATTTATTTCACCACACCAATTTTTGAGCAATTTGCAACAACACTTGAGAAAGAGCGAATCGCTGAAATATTTGTGTGCTGTAAATAAATTGTTGGTGATCAACATGAACTTGGTTCCTGTTTTACTTTCGATATCATGATATTGCTGCACCAACATGTAGACTACCCGGTACTCAATCAATATATACATATATATATATATATATATATATATTGTTATTATTATTATCTATATATGTATATATATATATATATATATATATATGTATTCACACACTCACACACACACACACATTACAAGCATGAACTCCTTTCAAGATTGTCTTCCCACAAAAAACAGGAAGTTAAGTTGGTCAGAGTTAATTTTCCTGATTTTTTACAATTTATTTGACATTTATCAAGGTCAAAGTTGATTGCTGAGAATCAACCACAGTACAGTGATATACCATTTGCTTGAAGTACATGTACCATTATCATACCTAATACGGCGGCTATAATCACAGGCAGTACATGCGTCAGGAACATATTATGCAATTAATGATAGGCAAGACCACCAGTGTCGCAAATTTGTGACAACTATTGTAATCACAAAAGTAAATGCATATATACATCTATAATGGACATGCAATAGGGCAACAACATAAAATTCATGAATAGTGAACACTGTCTGGCAAGATTATCTAAGGCAATACATCAATATAGTGCACAATTTCACTTGCCCTTGATAGCTTCAAGCGTGATTCAAAAAGAAAATCCTAATGAGTGTAAAAACGCACTATGGTATAGTATGAAAACATATTGTGTTGATCCGCATGCACTATGGCAATATAAATCTACGAATTATGGACACTGAAAAGAACACCAAAGGCATTCCTGGCAACAGTATTAAAGGCAATACATTTGTAAATGTAAGATTTCACTTGTACTTGTTAGCTCAGCATGATTCAAAATTAAATCCTTAGTAATGAGTTTAACAAAAACTATCCCATACACTGTGTAGTATGAAAACATAATTTGGTAACAACATGTAAGCAAAACAAGTATCACAGATATATACAACAAATGTTGTATATCACGAAAGCAAATGCCTGTATAATCAACTATCATGCAATATAGCAACAACATAAAATCCATAAATAATGAACACTGTCGGGCAAGAATATCAAATGCATTCTTGGCATAACAATATCAACTAAAGGCAATACATGAACATCTGTATAATGCAAGATTTCACACGCACCCGTTTGCTTCAAACGAAATTCAAAGTGAAATCTAAAGAGTGTGAAAACATACTACACTGTATCTCAAAGTATGTACATGTAGGCAAAACAAGTGTCACAAATATGACAACTACATGTATTGTATATCATGAAAGCAAATGCATGTACAATCACTTAGCATACAATATGGCAGCAAAATAAAACCATGAATAATGGACACTGGCAAGAATATCAAAAAAAATATCAAAGGCAATACTGTATAATCCATGATTTCACTTGCACTTGTTCGCTTCAAGCGCAATTCAAAATGAAATCCTTATGAGTGTGAAAACATACTATGGTATAGTATGAAATGTTAACGTGGCAACAATATGTAGGCAAGACAAGTCTCGCAAATACATGTATGACAAATATTGCGAAAGCAATGTTTCATGAACATGCATTAAATCAGCAATGTGGCAACAACATAAAAATAAATCCATGAATAGTGGACACTGTCTGGCAAGAATATGAAAGGCATTCTTGGCAATGATAACAAAGGCAATACATTCATATACACATGCAGTGCAAAATGGCACTTGCTCTTGTTAGGTTAAGCACCATTTAAAATGAAATCCTGCAATATAGTTTGAAAGAACAGAAGTGAATGTGATAAACACCTAAAATGGCAATAGACCTCAAAACGCTTTATCCTGGCGAGGAAAGCGCATTATTTAGAAACAAGACACCAAACAGGTTAGTCATCGCATTCTTCATCAGCGACCAGGATGCGATGTGATGGTAGATTAAAATCCGTTTCTGAAGCAGACATACACACAAGGGTATATGCCTGCTCCTGGTCGGACGGATTTCAAAACCAAAACTCAAATTTCAAACACCTAACATGCAAAATCAAAATTTGTTCTTCTGCATGTACCCTCATGAGATGTTGTGGAAAGTTGAATAAAGTTAGTACAGCATCTGCCCGCAGCCTTGTTATCTGGCCGGTGCGATCGAAGTACTTCTTTTCAAAGTGGTCAGAACACAAGGTAGAGTATGGTTTGGGAATCCAGTGGTCTCTTGTCATGTTCACAATCCATCTTTGGCGAAGAGCAACACCCCTTCTTGGAAATCTAGGATTTTTAACACACAGAGAACATATGATACATGTGAAAATTATTACCATATCAGATTTGTATAGACCTCATATTCATAATAATAAAACATGTGTACCTACAATACAACTATGGCAAGCATGATGATGATTGCATGCATGGACATGGTCCATGGAAAGCTCCTGATAAGATTAATAACAAGGCACCGGCAGCTGACAGTTTATGAATTTCCAATATCACCCCTAACTTTGTTGTAAGAAGAGACTTACATGTCAGCGCAATAACAGTTAGTGAGTTACGCATCAGTCAGGTCTAGCTAATTCAGACAGAAGTAAAAATAAACAGATAAAGGTTACCAGAAATTGGGCAGAAACTAGAATCTACAGACTCAGTACTGACGTGACACTGACATTACCTAGTATAAAGTAAGTAGTTTGAGTAATATACTAGAATAGTTAAATTTATTCAGTATTATCAATATCATTGGAACTTCAGTCTACCCTACAACTGTTCGTACTACTACTACTACTACTACTACTATTATTCTACTTTAATACTAGAGTACAAAGTCAGTCTAGACAATCTAGTATCTAAACGACTGTAGTGTTGTCACTGACACTGACCCACCACTGCAACTGGTACTGTGACTCTAGCTAGACAAGAATAAATCTACGTGTAAAGTTTACACCTAAGCTCAAACTTACATAAATAGATAGTACTTTTTTTTCATGTACAAAGCTGCTTGCCCCAACACACAACGTTCAGAGTGTATAGCCCCAGGGCCTAAATTAGACCTACTTGATCTTTTTCATTTTGCATATTTTGGTAGTTGGTGGTAAACAGATATGTCGACGGCAAACATAAAATCCAGTGTCTGGGACTACCTTTGCTACTGCGCTCACAAGAAAGCCAACATACGACCGATCCGCCTAATTGTAACGTTACTTGGGGAATTAATTACTTGTTATTCTCATCATGGCTTGGTGTCAAACTTACCTGTCTCCAAATCCTTTTGTCAAGTGATTTGTGCAGCTTACAGCCGCACAATACGGCATTTTAATGCCTCGCTCAGGGTCAGAAAAACACGGTACAACATGCAGTCACTGTATGTGGATAGCGTCTGCTGGGATTTGCACGCAAAAAAGTTCCGCTAAGCAAAATGGCGGACGTCACGTGACAATGAGTCGAGCGACGGCGACAAAACGGGTGGCGAGTGATTCTTCTATGTGTAAGAGTTCTGTGGGTTAGTCTAGCGGGCGACGTATTTTTTGCCTAAATTAGTGATTGGCAGTCAATAGAGGGCGCGACGATGTGGAAGTCAAGTTGGCTAAAAATCCGTCTAGTAAGAAACCTCCGAATAGAGGCATGGAACCGGGTGTGGCCAGACAGTTGTCAGTCGTCAACTCTCGAAGTTTTATTGGCTGAGCATCGGATGTCAATCAAAACACGTCGCAGAGCCCAAAGAAATGCTAGTCTACTCTCCTAGGTATACTACAGATAATCTTTCAATAAAAATACAGTTTGCCTGTCTCTTTCAGCTTCCTACAGTATTTTTCATTCTTCTCCATTCTTTTTAAGGTGTATTACATCTTACCTTACTTCAAATAGAAAAGAATAATGGTATTCAGTGCAACTGACTTCAGTTGTAAATCTATGAGGGTATTGCACGTGGAAACTACGCCCAAACTACTGCCGAATGCAAACCTTCAATTATTGGAGTAAAGTCTACTTGATATTTACTTCAATTGTATGTTTCGGAAATGTATTTGATATCACCACTCCCCTTTATCATTTTTAACCTTGAGTTGCCATATATTTTTGTATTAAACTTTGAATGATTTTTGCTTAACATGAATAAAGCTGCCGTCAAGACATCTATATCTATATCGGAGCAACGTAGACTTTAAACAGGCATTTTCTGTCGTGTTCACGCATGATCACACTGTCACGGAAGAACTCGTCCGCGGTAACACGGGCGTCCAAGGAGAAAACAAAGAGGAGCTGCGACACAAAAAGATTCCTGCAAAGCCAAAGGCACAGGTGGAATATGGTGCATTCTTTGCAATCATGAAATTACGAGATGCCATCTACGTGGTCCTGGCAACAAGTAATGATAAGCCGATTGAATCTGATTCACATTTCATTACAAATGCATATGAGGACATCTTTGTGGCCATTCTGTATGCATACGTATGGCTAAATTGAGTATCATCAACAAGCGAACAACTTTGGTAAAATACACATACAAACACGTGTGGCTCTGCTAAATAGTCTTGTACCATTTTCGCCTGGAACCTCTCGTTAAGAGGTGAGGCGTGGTTGTTAAAATAACATTCACTTGATTCGACCTGTCAGAAATGAATTACACTCGTATTTTCTGACAAGATTTTAGAAATGATTATGTTCCTTCATGTCCTTTCTGGGATTCATCATTCCAAGGATCGTTAATCTGATAATAGAATCAGTTTCGTTATTCCGAAAACGAAATATTCTTCTTTTAGTTACAAAATACATTGATGTGACAGCAATAATAAAAAGGCTGAATATTATGCTGTAAAAATTGAATGAAAACACGCACACGTACTCATGCCTACACACGTGCACACACACGCACTGACACACACAAAGACAAGCATAATGACAAACATACACAAACTAAAAAGGTCAAAAATAAAGCACTCGTGTATGTGCTGATAATCCCCTTTGAAATACGGCCCAAATCATAGATCAGCCCCTTCCCACTCTCATAACTTAAATGTATCAGACATGCAGTTGTAAACCAAGGACGACAGAAAAAGGCAGCAACGGCGACGAAATTAAATCAGCCCACAATGTGCTTAGCTAATACCTCAACTTATTTTCCACTTTGCTTAGAGTAGCACGCTTCTGAATGTGCTTTATCAAGACGTTTTGTCCAAGACACACGTGCTTTGGATTGCAGGGGTCAAATACCTCAGACAGTTGTAGGTAAGGGGTGACGAAAGAAGGCGGCAACGGTAACGAAATCGATTCAGCCACAATATTCTTAAATAATCCATCAACTCGTAATTCAACATTGCTGAGAGTTGCATGCTTCTCAACGAGCCAAATCAAGACATTTTATCCAAGAGACGTGCCCTTTGGATGAGAGGCTTAAATACTTGAAGACGTTGTAAATACAGGATGACGAAATATGGCAGCAGGGTGACAAAATCGATTCAGCCAACAATATGCTTAGCGAAGATATCAAATCATTCTGCCACTTTGATTAGAATTGTATGCTTCTCAATGTGCTGTATCAAGAATTTCTCTCCAAGTGGCATGAGCTTTGAATTAGAGGGCTGAAATGCATCAGGCAAGTAGACAGAAAGGGTGACAAAAAAGGCAGCAACGTGACAAAATCGAATCAACCTACAATGTGCTATGGTAATACAGTATAATACCAATTTGCTAAGGGTTACATGCCTCTCAATGTACTATATCAAAACTATTCTCTTTTTTTTTTCAGGATACATGTGATTTGGATTAGAGGGCTGATATACATGACGATGTTGTAAATAAAGGGCGAAGAAAAGAGAAAAGGAGAATGCTGACGAAATATTGGAATGATCTCCCAACAGAGGTTAAAAGCTGCTTGTCCTTATCATCCTTTAAGCGTAAACTCAGACAGCATGTATTGAATAGCTACAACACACAAGTGCACTAAAATTCCTTTTTATTATGCTGATAGCTGCTCTGTTATACTACTCGGTTGTTGCTATGTGAACAGACTCATGCATATACATTTTAGTTGCATGCTCTCTCAAATTCCTTCCCATCGGTGTTTTTCCTTCCACTTCTAGTAAGACCTTGGTCGTGTCGCATAGTTTCCCCTCCGTTCTTTTTTTCCTTTCTTTTATGCATCATTGCAGCTGGCTGGTATATCACATATAGGAATTGCAACTGATTCATGTTCTCCATTTTTTTAATCTTTCCCCGTGTCTATGGAAGCCGGAATGTTTAAACCCTAATAGTACTTAAGTATTCACGTCATTGTCACTCCCATGTCTAAATTGCTATGAGAGCAACTGCTATAGTGTGCAGCATGTGGTTACTTGTTCTCATTTTATCACACACATAAATGCATGTGAGAAGAATCTTCTGAGCCCCGAGTAATAGTCATTCTCTTTTGTTTATCATTACTTTTGGTCTTAATTGTACCCGTGCTCCTCATCCTGTTCCCCTTACTAGGCTTTTGTTGGGACCTACACTCAACAAGCTTTGCTTTTTAGTAGGTTCCATCGTATTTCTCTTCGCATCCTTTACTTTGATTGAAAATGACACATCGACCGTTATGTATTACTTTTGTATTCCTATTTCTTCATGTATATATCCAAGCTGGACATTCTGTATTTTATTTTGTTATATACCATGTATTTTCCATCGAGAAATACGAAAATAAATTGAAATTGAAATTGAAATTGAAATCGATTCAGGCAAACAATACGCTTGAATAATACATCAAATCGTTTTACGACTATGATCGGAGTTGCATGCTTCTCAGTGTGCTTTACAGTGCATCAAGAAGTTTTCCCCCAGTGACGTGTGCTTTGCATTCTAGGGCTCAAATACATGTACATGAAACTAATTGTACATGAAGGGTGGTGAAGTAAGGCAGCAATGGTGTCTAAATCGATTCAGTCCACGATACGATTAGCTAATACGTCGAATTGTTCATTTTGTTCAGAGTTGCATGTATCCCAATGAGCTTTTGATATGGGGACTCAAATGCATCAGAAAGTTGTACATAAAGGACGAAGATAAAGGCAGCAACTGTGAGAAAATTTAACTAATCCTTAATGTGGTTAGGCAGTATATCAACTCGTCATACCACTTTGCTGAGAGTTGCATGGTTCTCATTGTGCTACAGCAAGACGTTTTCTCCAAGAGGTATGTGCTTTAGATTAGAGGGCTCAATTGTATCAGGAAGATGAAAATAAAGAGTGACGAAAACAGACAGCAACGGTGACGAAATCGATTTGGACCAAAATTTACTCAAGTACTACTCCTCTTTATACCTTTCTACAGAGAGCCGAATGTTTCGTATCATGCTTTATCAAGGCGTTTTTATCCAAGAAGAATGTACTTTGGATTACAGGGCTGCATGCTTCTCAATGTGCTATATCAAGAAATTTATAAAAGAGACGTGTTTATATTAGAGGGGTCGAAAATACATGATGAGGTTGTAAATAAAGGGTGACGAAGAAGGCTATCAGGGTAACGGAAGCAAACAATGTGGCTAAATGATGCTTCAAATTGTTATACCAAACTACTTAGTGTTCCATGCTTCTCAATGTGCTACATCAAGACATTTTCTCCCAGAGACATGCTCTTTGCATTCGAGGTCTTAAATACATGATGCCGTTGTACATGAAGGGTTACGAAAAAGGCGACAACAGCGACGAAATCGATTTAGTCCAGGATATGATTAGCTAATTCATCCTATTGTTATACCATTTTTTTACAGTTGTATATCACAATGTACTTTAACGATATTCTTTTCAAGTGGCATGAGCTTTGGATTAGACAACTGAAATGCATCAGAAAGCTGTACGTAAAGGTTGACGAAAAATTCTCCCATAGACATGCTCTTTACATTCGAGGTCTTAAATACACGATGCCGTTGTACGCGAAGGGTTACGAAAAAGGCGACAACAGCGACGAAATCGATTTAGTCCAGGATATGATTAGCTAATTCATCAAATTGTTATACCATTTTTTTTACAGTTTTATATCACAATGTACTTTATCAATATTCTTTTCAAGTGGCATGAGCTTTGGATTAGACAACTGAAATGCATCAGAAAGCTGTACGTAAAGGTTGACGAAAAATTCACCAGCTATGACGAAATCAAATAAGATCAAAATGTGGTTACGTGATATATCAACTCGTCACGCCACTTTCTTGGGAGTTGCATGGTTCTCAGTTTGCTAAATCAATACGTTTTATCCAAGAGACGTGTGCTTTGGATTAGAGGGCTTAAATGTATCAGACAGTTGTAAATAAATAGTGACAAAAACAGGCAGCAACAGTGACGAAATCGAATCAGCCCACATTTTGCTCAAGCAATAAATCCACTCGTCATATCACTTCATTGGGATATGCATGCTTCTCAATGTGCTTTGTCGAGATGTTATATCCAAGAGATGTGTCCTTTGGATTAGAGGACTCAAATGCATCAGTCATTTGTAGATAAAGGGTGACGGAAACAGGCAACAGCGGTGACGGAATCGAATCAACCCACATTTTGCTCAAGTAATGAATCAACTCGTCATATCACTTTACTGAGAGCTGTGTGCTTCTTATTGTGCTTTATGAAGACATTTTATGCAAGACATGTGGGCTTGGATTAGAGGGCTCAAACGCATCAGATAGTTGTAAATAACGGGTGACGAAAACAGGCAGCAGCGGTGACGGAATCGAATCAGCCAACAATGTTCTTTATTACTTGTACATCAACTCGTTATACCGCTTTACTGAGACTTGTATACTTCTCAACGTGCGATATCAAGACGTTATATCAAAGAGAAAAGTGTTTTGGAAATATGGCTCAAGTACATCAAAGAGTTGACAGACAGGGGAAAACCCCACAACGAAGAGCTGTACGGTTCATATGCAGTGACTACATTTTCCGCGATCCAGACTGTACAACGTGCATGAGGGAGAAACTGAACTTGCCAACTCTTACCTTGGGATGCCAGGTCCGGAGATTAAAATCACTCTTCAAAGTGGTAGAGGGGTTGGTCCCAGCCCTACATTCTGGAATTGTTTTCACTAAAGTAAGACCCAAGCGAAATATTACAGCAAAGAAATATAAAGAATGTAACGTAAGAAAAAAAATATCGAAAATTACGTTACAAATCAAACTAAATGTTACACAGTAAGGCACTGTAACACATCAGTATACCGACCGAGTTTCACTCTTTTTTTTTGTGAAACCGATCCTGGTTTGGAATTAACTTCTAGCTGAAGTCGTTAACAGTATATTAAGGAGGTTTTCAAAGCAAAGATTGAGCAAAGTCTTCTTCACTTTGACTACCAACGCTCCCAACGTGCCCTCTCTCACCCGGTGCCTTATACCGCAAGGTCCTGCACCGTACTACATCCAGAACCAGACAGGATGACGAAAAAAGGCAGTAACGGTGATGAAATTTAATCAAGCCCCGATGTGTAGGTAATGCATCAACTCGTAATACCACTTTGCTTAGAGTTGCAGGCTTCCAAATGCTCTATATCAATATGTTTTCTCCAAGAGACAAGTGTTCTAGATTATAGGCTCAAATACATGATGACGAAGTGAATAAAGGGTGACGAAAAAGGGCAACAGCGGTGACGAAATGGATTAAACCAACAATAAGCTAAAATATTACATCAAATCGTTACACCAAGTTGTTTAGACAGACGTGATTCTCAATGAACTATTTCAAAACGTTTTTGTCGCAGAGATATATGCTCTGCATTCGAGTTCTTCAAGGACAAGTTCACCTTGCTAGACATGTAGATTGAGTAAATGCATTTATATTTATGTATAATATTATTTAAGCATATTGTTGCCTCAGTCGATTTTGTCACCTCTGCTGCTTATTTTCGTCACCCTTTACTTACATCTCATCATGTCTCTTGGAGAAAACGTCTTGATATAGCGTATTGGAAACCAGGCACCTCTCAGCAAAATGATACAACGATTTTATGCATTACCCAACCTCATTAATTCATTGATAAACACTGCAATTTTGTCACCGTTGCCTCTCATTTTCGTCACCCTATAGGTCTATGTACAACTGTTTCATGTATTTAAAGGACAAGTTCACCTTCATAGACATGAGGGTTAAGTGAATGCAACAATATTAGTAGAACACATCAGTGAAAATTTGAGGAAAACTTGACAATCCGTCTAAAAGTTATGAATTTGTAAAGTATCTGCACAATCACTGCTACATGAGAAGACTATGATGTCATATGCATAGAACCATAATTATGACGAAAATAATAACAGAATTTCATAAAACTTCGCTTCTTGAATAAAGTGCATATTTTCTGGACTTGTTACTGACGTATGTTATATGAGTAACACTATCCCCCTCGCCTCTGAAATAGAGAAGTCGATTGTTCTTTCGTTATGCGAGAAAAGTGGAAATATGTTTGATTTTCTTTATACTTTTTTATATTGCTGTACACATGTGACACCACAAGCCATAGTAGTCTTGTCATCCAGCCATGACTGAGCAGAAACTTCAAAAATTCATAACTTTTGAACGGATTGTCCGGTTTTCCCCAAATTATCACTAATGTGCTCTGCTAATATTGCTGCATTCACTTAACCCACATGTCTGTGAAGGTGAACTTGTCCTTTGAATACATGAGACAGTTGTACATAGAGGGTGACGAAAATGAGAGGCAACAGTGACAAAATCGATTCAGCCAACAATATGCTTAAATGATCCACTAAATCGTTATGTATAAAAGTTTTCTCCAAATTACAAATGCTTTGGATTTGAAGGACACGCATGAGATAGTTGTAAATAAAGGGTGGCCAAAAAGGCGGCACGGTGACGGAATTGAATAAGCCGACATTATGCAAAAACTAAGCATCAAATCACTATGTAACTTTTTGGAGAGCTACATGCTTCTCAATGTGCTACAAGAAGTTTTCTCCCAGAGATATATATTATGCTTTGCATTCGAGAGATCCAAAACATGAGAAACTTGTATATAAAGGGTGACGAAAGAGGCGACTACGGTGAAGAAATCGATTCTGCAAACGATATGCTTACATACATCGAATTATTGTATCACAGTATTTAGAGGTGCATGGATCTCAGTTAGCGTATCAAGAATTATTCTCAAAGTGACATGTGCTTTAGATAAGAGGACTCAAGGGCATAGGACAGTTGTACATAAAAGGTTACGAAAAACGCAGCAACGGTGACGAAATTGCAGTGTTTATCAATGAATCAATGAGGTTGGGTAATACATCAAACCGTTGTACTGTATCACTTTGCTGAGAGGTGCCTGGTTTCCAATACGCTATATCAAGACTTTTTCTCCAAGAGACATGTGCTGTGGATTAGAGGCTGTACTACATGATGAGGTGCAAGTAAAGGGTGACGAAAATAAGCAGCAGAGGTGACGAAATCGATTGAAGCAACAATAATAATATGCTTAAATAATAAATCAAATCGTTATACCACTTTGCTTAAAGTAGCATGCTCCTTAGTGTGCTTTAGCAGAAAGTTTTCTCCCAGAGACATGTACTTTACATTTGAGTTCTCAAATTCATCAGTCAGCTGTAAATAAAATACATGGTGACGAAAAAAAAAAAGCATCAACGTTGACAAAATCTATTCGGCCCACAATCTGCTGAAGTTACACGTCAACTCTTCGTACCACTTTGCTGAGGGCTGCATACTTCTTACAGTGCTTAATCAAGACGTTTACTCAAAGAGATAGGTGCTTTTAGAAAATTGGATTAGACGGTTCAAATACATGATGAGGTTGTCAATAAAGAGTGAAGAGAAAAGACAGCCACGATGACGAAATCGATTCAGTCAACAATATGCCTAAATAACAAATTAAATCGTTAAATACCACTTTTCCAAGAGTTACATCCGTCTCAATTTGTTATATCAAAAAGGTTTCTCCGAGAGACATGTGCTTGCATTTGAGGGCTCAAATACACCATACAGAGGTAAATAAAACAACCTGAAACCCTTTTGAGATATATTTTATTGAAACGTCAGGACAGAACCAGCATCCCCATTCAAGCAAATAGGAAGACCGAATTCATGACAGCAAAACTAAGGCTCAGACGTTACTTAAAGAGTTCAAGTCCTTCTTCACGAGAGTGTCTTATCTGATACCAGACATAGTTACTCCACCCTCCATGAACAGCACACCGCTACACAGTCAACGGTGTGGAAACCTTGTTCGGGAGAATAGAGGTTTCGAAGCCACAGGTCTCGACCCATTACCTAACACAGTGCAAAAAGAGTGTGCAAAGGAGCTGGCTCCAGTGCTGGGGAATATCTTTCTCTTCAGTTGTCAGTAGATACAGGCAACTTGTCATCTAACTGGAGGTCTGCTCATGTCACACCAGTGTCGAGGAAAGGAGATACACATCAACCAGGAAATTACAGAACTGTTTCCCTGACATCCGTGATGTGTTCAAAACATGAGCAGATGATATGTAAGCATTCTTGCAACATTTGGAGAATCACAACATCCCGTCGCCCTTTAATTATGGTTTTAGAATAGTGATTGAACAATTGCCCAGCTCCTCACAACAATGTATGATCTTTTTCTTGCCCATGGCAAGAAGATCCAGACTGACACCACCTTTTCGGGTCTCCAAAACTTTCGATACATTACCGAACAGTTCTCAGGCGGTTACTATTTTTGTGCTGAATAAACGACCTACCATATACCCTCAAGTCCCGACTCATTACGCCTTTTGGTAGATGACTACCAATTTAAAAAATAAGTCAAATCTCAGCGCGATTATCTCAATTAAAAGATTTATTTCAACTGAAAAAAAAGTGGGCATCCGACTGGGGAATGAGGCTCAATGGTGACAAATGGCAAGTTGTGAGCACTGACGACAAATCCTCATACTTGCCCCAGGCCACCATAGACAAAATTATCACTGAATGCAATGTACATATGACCAAGAATGAATTTCTCAGGAGGTATCACTTTTCATGTGCTGATATAGCGAAGTATACATGGACACCTCATTACACTTGTCTGGGAAGAAGTGAAACTGAGCTTTTATCAACAGAGTACATTGAACTTGATGATCTCACGTCTGAAGATGGCTCAGATGTTTGGCCTATGAACGAGTATGCTGATGCACGAAAGGGAATAGTGACAGTGATGATGATTAGATACGGGAGTAGATCAAGTTCAAGAAATATACTGAATTAAAGGCATTATTTACCATGTGCAGATGAAACAAAAACCCAGCTTAAGTGCTTCAAAATAGTTCTAAAATTTGGATTAAGGATAGAAACGACAAATGTAAAAATTAAGTTCTATACTACTATGTATTGTTGAATATACAAATTGGGTACAATAGTTATGATAAAAATTTTTAGCTAAGTTATAGTTTATTGAGAAAGGCTTTATTGGTTGGGGCTTTTTTATACAATGCATCAAAATTGACATGATAATTCGAACATTTTTAAATCACTACTCCCAATGGTAAACAATGTCTTTAATAATCTGCATCGCCTCGTTAAATGTTTTTTACTGCTAGTAATAAGTATTTCGTCTTGTGCACAACATCCATCTCTTTGTCTTGGATACACAGCATTTCGATAACATTTTCTATAGTTTTTAGGACTCCTTCCAAATCATCTGATCTTATCGTCAGGGTTTGCTCGCATCTTAATAAAAACCACGTTTAATTGGTCTTCTTGCTTTTGAAGGGAATATAAGCAACATTATTATGAATTATGATCAGTGCATTTCAATACACAAGGCCAGCGCACTTGAGCAAACTGCAACCCACCGGTAGAATTAAAACTAACTAATCACGTTGTTATGTGTACTATGACTGAACTGCAAACCGAATTTGGTTCACGTGAGTGAACATGTTTTACACAATATAGGCCTATTTGAAAATGTAGGCCTATTGGCATAAATTTCCAGTTTAGAAAAT
The DNA here is from genome assembly GCF_040938485.1 of Diadema antillarum. NCBI lineage: Eukaryota > Metazoa > Echinodermata > Echinoidea > Diadematoida > Diadematidae > Diadema > Diadema antillarum. The sequence goes on along the minus strand of NW_027272338.1, from coordinate 666,843 downwards.
ATGAGCAAAAATAGCAAGATTGAACAACCTTATTGCTTTTCTCAAAGCCAACATAACTTTAATCCCCTTTGCTTTCTAATATAAATGCTATCTCGACTACATCATGGCCATTTGAGATGAAATATTGGTTGTATGGATGATTAGACTGTAGTCCTATTATTATTATACTGACCCATTCGTCTTGCACGTTATGGTAGTACAATACAGAAAGCGTTTCAGCGCCTCTGTCACAAATTTCCATCATTTATCCATAAATTACAAATATATTCATCTCCCAAATTCATATGTTATAATGATTATCATAGATTTAAGTCATTTTCACCATGATCATAGAAATCGTTGATGCTATTTCTCCATAGTCATTAAACGACTCTTGGCGTTTTATGACAGCATGTTTTACAGTAGTCGTTGAGATAAGTTGTCGGCCTATTTGCACACATATAGAATGCAAGGTTTCACTTCATATCTATTACTCGATAAGTCATTACTCTATTGAGGCACTTCCATCATGACTGGTGATGTATGTGTCGCTGGACAGAATCTATAGCTTTAAAGAGGATCGCATTTCCATGTTTCGCTATTCGAACAGAGTCACTTTCTTTGTCAGCTGAAGTGGACATTGTGAAAAGTGTCTTTTTTTCAGGCAAACGTAAATCAAAGCAATGAAAATTCTGGTTTTCTTGCGCTGACCACTAACGCAAGTTATTTATACAGATATTTGGTTGAATAGATGCAGAAAATCATGGTGGATAAAGCTTCATGAGAAAACTATATTCCAGTGTGCTGATAAAAGAGATAACAGGGGTTTTCACGAAGCGTAAAAGCGGTATCGTGTTTAACATCTTCTACGGAGTGAGAATGGTGAATCTCCACATGCAAGCGAAGCTTCTATCTGAAATCGTTCGTCACTGCATTCAGAGCAACAATTTTGAAAATTCCAATTCAGATGTCCTCATGCTCACTCGAGGTGCATCCATATTTAAAGAGTATGCTTTACCCATTTACGCCTATACTTCCTAGTCATATTTTACACTTTCAACAAAAATATGAAAAAATACCGCTGGCGCTCGCTCATTTTCAAACATTTACCTAATGTCTATACTTTGTGATGCCACGTTGACCTGTTGTACACCTAGAAATATAACTTTAACTTTTCAACCAATGTATAACGTCCCTCGAAGCACTTTCTGAGATATGAAAACCAGGAAAATAAGGAATAGGAATTACCATGAGCTACCAACTATATAAGCATGTACAAAAATTATTCGTGGATGTTTGATTTGATAACCGCGTGAAATTGGATCAAAAATGACCATCACTTGTCTTTTCCGGCGCTTTGGCCATGGTCACATATCGTGCCTGTTATGCTTCAATTTCGTAAAGTAGGTCGTGCTTTCTTTTTTCTTCCTTTGCGTGTGTGTGTATATGCATCAGCCACATTGGTTAGCTTAATTTGCTGCATTGGCATGCATTCGAAGTGGTCAAAAAGATGTCATCATTTGCATTTGTAAAGAAATGTGAATCAGATTGAATCGGTTTCTTCTTACTTGTTGCCAGGACCACATGGTCCATGATGGCATCTCGTAATTTCATGATTGCAAAGAATGCGCCATATTCCACCTGTGCCTTTGGCTTTGCAGGAATCTTTTTGTGTCGCAGCTCCTCTTTGTTTTCTCCTTGGACGCCCATGTACCGCGGACGAATTCTTCCGTGACAGTGTGATCACGCGTGAACACGACAGAAAATGCCTGTTTAAAGTCTACGTTGCTCCGATATAGATATAGATGTCTTGACGGCACCTTTATTCATGTTAAGCAAATATTATATAAAGTTTAATACAAAAATATATGGTAACTCAAGGTAAAAAATGATAAAGGGGAGTGGTGATATCAAATACACTTCGGAAACATACAATTGAAGTAAATATCAAGTAGACTTTACTCCAATAATTGAAGGTTTGCATTCGGCAGTAATTTGGGCGTAGTTTCCACGTGTAAAACCCTCATAGATTTACAACTGAAGTCAGTTGCACTGAATACTATTAGTCTTTTCTATTTGAAGTAAGGTAAGATGTAATACACCTTAAAAAGAATGGAGAAGAGTGAAAAAAACTGTAGGAAGCTGAAAGAGACAGGCAAACTGTATTTTTATTGAAAGATTATCTGTAGTATACCTAGGAGAGTAGACTAGCATTTCTTCGGGCTCTGCGATGTGTTTTGATTGACATCTGTTGCTCAGCCAATAAAACTTCGGGAGTTGACGACTGACAACTGTCTTGCCACACCCGGTTCCACGCCTCTATTCGGAGGTTTCTTACTAGACGGATTTTTAGCCAACTTGACTTCCACATCGTCGCGCCCTCTATTGACTGCCAATCACTGATTTAGGCTAAAAATACGTCGCCCGCTAGACTAGTTCGGGGTTAGCTCATGGGCACATTGGTACAAATGACCTTTCTTCTTTCTCAGTTTATTAGGCACTCCACTAGTTTTCAAGCGACAGAAGGCATAAGCTTGCCCGACGTAACAATTTGTGGAATTCATCAGCCATGTTCAAACAAAGGGTGAACTTGCGTAGACCAGGTGACAAGAATGATCCATTAATTAGCACTTTGGAAAGCATCCATTTCATTATTTTGCATTGAATGCATTGACAATCTTTTTCTATTGATATTGTCAAATACCACTTTTAATGTCAGGTGGATGTGCCGGCAAGCACCACTTATAAGGATCACTTGAATAATCATTACATCACAGATGCTTAGCACAGTGAATTTAAATGCAACATGCTCTGCTGGTACAAATGACCTTTTTCTGCTCATGCTCAAAGTGGAACCCCGAACTGGCTTATTGTAATTGTCTGTTATCAGTGTGAATAATGTAAATGTCATTGTGAATATCATTGTGAATCCTACTGGTTCTATGGCAAGCCGAATTCTAGCTGGTATCCGGTATCTCTGAGAGTGCAAAATGATCACATTTTGAAAATCGCAAGGGTTGACAAAAATGGTCCTAAAATCATAACACTTTTGTAAAGGCCCCAGGGAAAATAGACCCCCTAATTTTTTGGAAGTCTTTAGAATGGTATAAATAGGGAAATTTACCCTCATAAGTTTATTCCACCCACCCCTGAAATCAGAATGGAGCTCACCCAGTTTCTTCAAATTCTTGAAAACTGACTCCATCTCGATGGATGTGGTTTTGAGCCACACACATTCATTCCCGCATTCATTGTGACTGGACGTCATTTTCTCTTCCTTCAGGTAAGAAATCTAACTTTTATTCGTGTTAAATTATTCTGTAAACCATTCTTTTCCACTGGTAAATTTGGGTAGTTTACATGATATCTAGTGTGTTGTAGTTAAATTGCAGGGTTCCTCCTTCAGAAAGAGAGGAATTCAGATTACAAATGGTGTTCTCAGTGAAGTTATCGAATAGTTATTCATTATTGTTAATACCGGATATGACTGCTTGATTATGATGTGCTAGTGATTATATGGATATGAGTTCTTGTGTCATTATCATATTTGTGTAGTGATTTAACCACTTTCATTATGGAAAATGCATAATTGCTATTTAAGCTGATTTAGTTTCGGATTAAATACTGCTAGTGTGAGTGTGAACAAGCCATAGGCTGTGTTATCCAGTGTAGAAGGACGAGTAGAGCAGTCAGTGTAAACACTTTCCTCAGTGGTGCGCCGCACCAGAGTCCATTGACCTTTATAGGCTATCTTGGGACTGAATACAGGTTAGCTGATATTTATGTCATTTCTGAATGGAAAACACCCCTAATGCCTTCATAAGTGCACAAATTGTGAATGCAATAGACATGGATATTTGTACAAAGTTAAAAGAGTAGCATAGTAGCATTGTATAAGATAGAAACAATGGCAAGTGGCACAGTGTACATAGACTTAAGGTAGATACGAAGGTTCAGTATGAACACGCACTCTGTATGACTCACAGCAACCTCCGCATCTTATCGGCCAGAGCGCTAACCACTAGCTCTCTGGACGGTGTGTTTATAGTTGTGGTCAGTACTTCTCTCACTTTCCCAGCTCTTCAGTTCCTCACTTTTGGCCGATCCCTCACTTTTTGATAAAGAAACTAAAAGGAAATTATTCAGGGATCGTCCCCAAAGTTGGTTTTCAGAGCGACTGCTCTTGCATGTGTCTCGCATTCTTGAAATACTTTCGCTTTTGCCTGACGGCAGGGATCATCTCAAATGTCGAAAAAGTATATTGTAAAGGATTTTACAAAAGCGTTTTGTTTTATATCAGAGGAATAAAATACAGAAGCGAGCAGGAAAGAGAGAGAAAACCTGGCTTTTAGAGAAATAAAGGAAAACTAAAGAAGTTAGATTTGTTTTGCAGTGTATAGAGACTACCGCTTTTCCTTCTTGCTTTTAAAACAATTCTTGCCAAAGAAGTGAATACATTCCAGGTTAAGGTTTATTTAATCATTTGCATTTCAATTCATAGATGTAAACAGAGATTAATCAAATGATATTTAGTTGTGTTTATTTGATTCAATCATTAATATTTTAAATGACAGGTTAAGTTAAAGCTTGACTGTTTTATTAAAGGAGAAGCTTACAGTAAGGTATGCTTACTACAAAGGAATGTTAAGATAAATTGGTATGAGTAAGTGTTACAATTAACTTATGATTTCAGAGACTCTTTGAGATATAAATCAGGCATCATATTGAGAAAGGGATAAATTATCAGTTACACGCATGAAGAATTAGGTATTTGTATCAACAGACTGCATGTGTTATTCACACTGTGTTGATGAGAAGAAGTGGTTGATAATTAGCTTGATTACGATCAATATGATTATTGAAACTTAGTATAATTTATACCAGAAGATAGAAACACACATTCATTCCCGCATCCATTGTGACTGGACGTCATTTTCTCTTTCTTCAGCTTACCTATGTTCCGTCCACCCCCGCCGGAGTGGGGTAACACTTTAATCAAAATTAAAAAAAACTTGTTGTCATTCTATTGGAAAAGGAATGGCCTTTCCAACAGTGTGCAAAATAATGATATATTTGCAACAATATTGCTGAAATATAAGGTCTTAGGTGTTCCGTTCCTACTTGGCCACCCTGTATATATAATATTACGTACAGTGTATAAGACATCATAAATATAGGTTTCCCAGGTCAATTTCATAGTTTTGTCATTCAAATTCATTAATGTGCATTCAAATTCACACAGTGCACGCACGCGAAAATATTCGGGCATTCAAATTCAGAATCCGAGCCATCAATTTTATTTACGGGCGTTCTATTTCGTTTTCGTGAAATCAAATTCACGATTGGGTATTCAATTTCAAAATACGAGCACCGACTTTCCTACTCGTGCATTCAAATTCATGCGATAGTCCCAATGTGCTTGTTTAGAAATCAAATCCTTGTTTTATTCAAACAGATCATATTGACCACTGATTCACCCTCATATTTTCTATCCCAAATTGTACCTATTTACCTATTTAGATATTCACTTTCATGATATTGAGTGCAAATTTGTTTTTCAAATCGTTTTGTTGTATATGATTACAGCTGCTCCAAACTAAAAAGAAATAATACCATCCCTATGTACGCACCCTTACATTCATTTGAATTTTTTCTTAAGTTAAGGGTGTTTTTAAATACTGTAGGTTCAAAATCATTTGTGTGTCTGTGTTTTGTACCTCCAGTTAAAAGATTTACGAGATACCATTCTCCAACAATGGCCAAGAGGCCGTTATTCAAGTTATTTAAACTGCTTGTTAATCATGTTTATAACGGTTTCATCCACCTTAAAATGCATGTTTATGTATGTATACATCTAATCTTGTTTGCTTCTTTTAAGTACTTACAATTATACTCATAACTACATTTCATGTCATCGTTGTGATTTATCATGATATCTTCTGTGCAAGTATAGAGAGCTAAGAAACAAAGCAAACTAAATAAGATACTCAAACTAAAGGATGCATGTTTATGTATGTATACATCTAATCTTATTTGTTTCTTGTAAGTACTCACAATTATACTCATAACTGCATTTCATGTCATTGTTGTTGATTTGTCATGATATCTTTTGTGCAAGTATAGAGAGGAACAAAACAAACTGATTATAATACTCAAACTGAGGGAAAATATCTATGAAGCTATAGAGGTTCCTACACACACACACACACACACACACACACACACACACACAAAAGGTGATGCAATGTCATAACCCTCACTAGACTAGTAGTCCATGGGCCAAGACCCGAAAAATGGGTTATTGGTACCACCTGAGGTGGCAAAACCTCTTTGGTGTAATTTTGTTTGTCGGGCATAGATATGCTTATCAAGCTATGATAGCATTTCCAAATGAGTAGCTTAGTCATGATAAATGAATTTTTAACCAATTTGGTCTCGTTTTTATATCCCTATACTTCTGAATCGAAACTAACCGCTATACAAAGATGAGCACTGTCTTCTGTATGTCCACAGGTGTTCTGTTGTAAACGCGGTGCGCTCAGTCTTTATTCAAGGCAGCGAAGGGAATATCCAAAGGGTTATGATGTCCACAGCTGTCACGCGGTGCGCTAAGTCTTTATCTAGACCAATGTACCGTTATCATATCTAAAGTTCCCAATAAAAGGGATTATCTATCCTGTTTTTTTACTACCCTCTCAACAAATACATCAGTTTTAAACAAAAATCATTTGATTCATTTACAATTCTATTTATTATAATGCATTGTAGTGTACCGGTACATTGTTTTTGCATTATCTTTCATTGTTGGATGGAAATAAAGCGACAGTGACGTGGCATTAGCGTTTCCACCGCAGCGTTTTCACCGGAAAATGATGAATAATTGAAAAATATGGCAAAACCCACAAGGAATTGCTTTTTTGTTTGTTTTTAGATAAAGGGATATACAAGTACACTGTATCATAAGCTTTGGATATTCCTTTCGCCGTCTTGAATAGAGACTAAGCGCTGTGGACATCATAACCTTTGAATATTCCCTTAGCTGCCTTGAATAAAGACTAAGCGCACCGCGTTTACAACAGAACGCCTGTGCACATACAGAAGACAGTGCTCTTATTTTGTATAGCGGTTAGGCTCCATTCAGAAGTACAGGGATATAACAACGAGACCAAATTGGTTGAAAATTCATTTATTATGACTAAGCTACTCATTTGGAAATGCTATCATAGCTTGATATTAGCATATCTATGCCCGACAAACAAAATGACACCAAAAAGGTTTTGCCACCTCAGATGGTACCAATATCTGGCCTGGCCCATGGACTATATAGGCTGTGGAATTAATATGCTGCCTGTTGGTGGATATCTTTCTCCTTTTTTGGGGGTGGGGGTCTTTTTGGTGATAATAGTTTCAGTGCGTTGTAAATATTGAGCTTTGCCAACCTATATATGAGAAGAGAAGACCATTTTCATTTCATATCAGACGTAAATGTGTCTCCTTTCGTGCTGGGTCGTAACCTCTCCCTCTCTTTCCCCTCTTTCCTTTCTTTCTCTCTCTCTCCCTCCCTCCCTCCCCCACCCCCCCCCCCCCAAAAAAGAAAAAACATTTCAACCGCTATAAGTTCACGCAAAATAACAATAGGTACTTGTCAAAGTACCTCATTGTTTTCTCCCATACTCAAGTACTCCCGCAATGTCTTTTTTTTTACCTCCACAGAGCCTGACATAAGATGACACCCCAAAATGCCTCTTGCTCGTCCATTGTCTTTGCCCCATGATGTTTTAATATAATTACACTGTAAAAACATCGGTGTTAGATTTAACACCACGGGTGTTAAATCTAACACCGATCAAACTTCAATAAAGGACCACACCCACAGGTGTTAAAAATGCACTGTGATGGTGTTGAAAAGTGTTCACCTGACACTTCGTGGTGTTAATTTGACACTGTACCTGGTGTTATTTTGACACTGTACTGGTGTTAATTCAAAAGTGACACCACATGGTGTTTTGTTATCATAATATATATTATGATAACAAAAATGAATTTTGGCGTAATGCAGGATTTGTATTGCGCAACTTGCTATGGTTTAATAGATGAAAGCTCATGTTTTGTGATCATGGAATTCAAATTTTCATTTTGATATAGTATGTATTCCCTGTGTGTTTGATGTGATCAGATAGACAACTTTACAGAGTGTTATGAATGTGACATTACATGGAAAATTACTGTCACGTTTGTAAAGTTTCGTTCTCGTGTGAACACACTTGAAGATCAATTAATTTGTGTAATGAAAATAATATATATGGAATTTATTGACATTAGAATGAAAATGTATGGTTTTCGATTGTGTCATTGACCGTATTTCTGACAGCAAGTGCCGTTAGGTCTGAAGTAAGAATATCCATGATTTTGATTATTTTGCAAAACATTGCAGTGTAATCAGGATTAACAATGTTATTGGTTATAAGTTTTTTTCCCTTTTTCAAAAAAGAATGTAAGGAAACGCCAACAAGATACTGCTTTGCCTAACAGTGTTGTTCGGCAATATGATGTATAGTGTGACAAAATGATATATTGTTTACGGCTGTGTTTTTGACCGTGTTTCTGACGACAATTGCCGTCAGGTCTGAATTGAGAATACCTATACTTTGATTATTTTGCAAATCATTACAGTGTAATCAGGATGAATATTGTTACTGGTTGCAAGTTATTTCCCCTTTATTTTTTTTTCCAAAAAAAAAAATATATATATATATGGAAATGTTATCAGGATGAATATTCTCACTGGTTACAAGTTATTTCCCCTTTATTTTTATTTTTTTCCCCCAAAAAATATATATATGGAAATGTCAACAAAGTATTGTCTAACAATATGATATTGTTTGCGGTTGTGTTTTCGACTGTTTTTCTGACAGCAATTGCCGTCGGGTCTGATGAGGATATCCATATAATTTTGATTATTTTGCAAAACATAACAGTGCAATCAGGATAGATAATTCTACTGGTCATAAGTTTTCTCCTCTATTTTCAAAAAATATATATATACATATATAAGGTAATGCCAACAAAATATTGTTTTGTTTAACAATACGATATGTTGTGGTATGCTTTAATTGAAAATCCTGTAAAATTAGAGATGAATTGGATTTACGAATTTAGATTTATGTAACTGTTCGGATTTCTTTCTTTTTATTTATTTTTTGTTGGTGTTGGGGAATTACGCAAACTTGATGTTATGATGTAATGAATGATATACATGAATATTGCAGTGATATCTTGTACACGACAATAGTGAATTTCATTTTTTCAGTGCCTAAAGGTTATGCAGTTGCGAGTGTCCCCCCCCCCCCCACCATATTTACACAATGGAACAAAAGATTTCCAGGGGTTCCAACTGATTGTGTCTGTAGTGTGTATTAACTTCATTTGTCTGTATCATATTTTCAATACATGTGTAATCCTTGTTGGGTTGTACTTTGACCAGTTGAGGAATATATTGCATTTTATAAACGACCCCCCCCCCCATCCATTTTGTTTTTGAGATGATTATTACTACAAGTCTGATCCCCCTCTTAATTGTGACAATTTTTGGAAAAGTTACAAGTTTTTATCCGTACGTTAGATCTTTATCGCTTGTCTGCATATTCATATGCGCACAACTCCTGCGTACTCATCATTCTGCCAAACTGGTGTAATGTGAAGTACAGTACTTGCTTGTACAGCAATTGTTCACTTGTACGGTCCCAGTATCGTCTGCACTGAACCGAACCCTTTGCTTATCTGCCTACACTCGCAGCCACGCCCACGTCAAACACACACACGTTAAGACACACACACACACACACACACGCACACACACACCCAAATCTCACACTCTCAAGCACAATCATACTCTCGCATGTTAAAACACTGCTTACACACGCCATGCATACACACACTACCACTGTTATAATGATGCCATTGGCGGCATTGGTGTGAAAATATGTTTCGTATTCAGACCTGCGGTGTGCTAACAAGTGCCCGAGAAGGTACATTATTGGCCTGGAGTTTTTGGAGCTATTCTGTACTTATCGTGTATTATTGATGATCCGGAAATTGATCGAATGTAATAGCCAAGCCACGTTTGTCCTTGTCTAATGTCGGCTCAAATTTTTGTGTATGTATGTTTTTGCTGTCGTCTCGGAAGCCCACAGAGAGACTGGATTTATTCTTATTATGTTGTGTGTGTTCTATGTCTTTTTCTGTCCATGCTTCTCAGTGTTCTTACTTACCTTGTTCAGCCCTTTCTCGCTTCACGTTCTACGTCTCTTCAGCGATCTTCTGCTTATCATAATTTTGACGTCACCCATGTTCGCAGATTACTCCAGCGTCTTGCCACATCCCGGCGACTGGGTATTTTCTTGTATCGTCCACTTATTCACGACATCCTAGTTTTGTTAATAACGCAGACTTTTAAAAATTCGTCTCGTATTTTTAATTATGGCTAATTTTCTGAATGCTCCATTTCATTCCGTATCGAACGATGATTTTTTTGAATTGTTTAGGAACACAAGCTTAGATTCTGACCCAGTTAGTGGGTTAACCAGTACACGAACCACCCCTTACGATGATTTTGTTACCGATAGCCCGAATACAGCTGCAAATGAATTGCCTCATGATCTTAGTAATGATTTCACTCAAAATATGTTGTGCAATTATATTACAGTGAATCAATACAAAGATATGATTCATAATTTTTCTGAGGACACGTTTTCTTTGTTACATTTAAATATAAGGAGTTTGAATAAACATTTTGATGATTTAAAATTTCTATTAGAATCTGATGCAAGCCAGTCGCTATCCGTTATCGGATTAAGTGAGACATGGTTAGCTTCCAATACAGAAAATTATTTCGCAATTGAGGGTTATAATTTGTTTGTTAACAATAGGCTTGATAAGAATGGAGGGGGCGTTGCATTGTACATATCACGTTCCTTTGATACTATTGTTCATGAAGATATTTCTAGAATGGACAATGTTGTTGAATCTTTGTTTATAGAAATTCTTATCCCAGGATGTAGAAATCTTATGGTAGGCATTATATACAGACCTCCTAATTCAAACGCCAATGATTTTTTAACTTATTTTTCAGATCTTGATAATTCACACGTTTTCCGAAATAAGGATTGCTTTTTACTCGGTGATTTCAATATTGATTTGCTGAAGTCTGAGCATGATAATATCTCTAGTGATTTTTTTCACACACTTCTGTCCTCGTCCTTTCTTCCTCTTATTTCTAAACCCACACGTGTTACAGATCGCTCTGCCACCCTCATTGACAACTTGTTTTGTAATATTCTACCCCTCCCTGACTCTTTTATAATCCTTTCAGATATGACTGATCATTTTCCAATAATGACTTGTTTTACTCTTAAAACACCAGCTAATATTAAACCTATTTCACCTCTTTTGTTTAGACGTAGAGTTTCACCTGAAAAGTTAGCTAGTTTTGATGTGGCCCTGGAGAATGCTGACTGGTCAGGAGTATTTGGCAGCGATGATGTTAATATATCCTTTTGTAATTTTATGGAAACTTTTAATCATCATTTAGATGATGTAATCCCAAAACAAAGAAATAGAACAGAGTATAAAAAGACACCTAGATTACCTTGGATTTCCAGATCAATTCTTCGTTCAATTAATAGGAAAAATCGTTTGTATTACAAGTACAAATTGGAAAAAACTGAGCGATCGAAGAATAGATATACATCATATAAAAATACTTTGACAATGATTTTACGTTCTGAAAAGAAAAGATATTACTTTAAGCAATTATCGAAATATAAGTTTGATATGAAAAATACTTGGAAAGTCCTAAAACAGGCCATGAATGTTCCGAGTAAACACTCTGACATTGATAAAATTAAATTGAATGATGAATCGATTAATGATCCTCTTCATATTGCAAATATTTTTAATTCTTATTTTTCAAAAATAGGCGAAAATTATGCTCAAAACATTCCTGCAACAGATTCTCATTTTACTGAATTTTTAGGTCAGCGTAATTCTGATTCCATATTTTTTATACCAACTAACAGATTTGAAATTATTGATATAATTTCTTCTTTTGAAAATAAACGAAGTTCTGGTTATGATGAGATAGATAATTTCATACTTAAGGGTGTTATTTCCTCGATTGCTGATCCACTTGCTCATATATTTAATCTGTCAATTTTTAATGGTGTGTTCCCTGATAAAATGAAATTAGCTAAAGTAATCCCAATATTTAAGGCAGGCGATAAGTTCGAAGTCAGCAATTATCGCCCAATTTCATTATTATCGTCATTGTCTAAGGTTTTAGAAAAACTTATTTACAAGAGAATGATCAATTTTTTGAAGGTACACGACGTTTTTACGAATTTTCAGTTTGGTTTTCGTGAGAAACATAGTACTACGCATGCTCTTTTGCATTTTGTTGATAGAGTTGTTCACGCAATCGATAACCATTCTCATCTAGTTAGTATTTTCTTGGACTTCTCCAAGGCCTTCGACACTATCAATCACGATATTTTACTTTATAAGTTATCGCATTATGGAATACGTGGGAAGGCCTTGGAGTGGTTCAAGAGTTATTTAGTTGATAGAAAACAATTCGTTACAATTAAAAACAATGATTCCGTTGTCAGAGAAGTTAAATGTGGTGTCCCACAGGGAAGTCTCTTAGGGCCGTTATTGTTTATTATTTATATCAATGATTTTTGTCGCGTATCCGACGACCTCTCTTTTATTCATTTTGCAGATGACACTAATGTATTTTTTGCCCATAATGATATTGATTTTCTCGTTCATAAAATTAACATTGAATTGAAAAAAGTGACAAATTGGGTCAGGGCCAATAGGCTATCACTCAATGCTCAAAAAACAAAATATATGCTTTTTAGTAATATTGTTGATAGTTTAAGTACAAATATAGTATTAGATGACTCTCATCTACAAAGAGTCTCACATATCAAATTTTTGGGTGTCATTGTGGATGAAAAACTTTCCTGGAAATCACATGTTGATAATGTCTGCAATATAATTTCACGTAATATAGGCATTGTAAATAGATTGAAATTTCATATTCCACAAAAAATCATTACTTATGCTATATTCGTCGTTAATATTGCCTCATCTTAATTATGGAATATTAGTTTGGGGCAACACGCATCAGAATTTATTAGAGAGAGTGTTCCTCTTACAAAAGAAAGCTCTACGTGTTATCTGTTATTCCCCTGTACGTTCTCATACAAATATGTTGTTTGCCTCCAACAAGCTCTTAAAAATTGCAGATTTGTTTTTGTTTAATTTAGGGCAATTTATGTACAAGTATTGTAATAACTTGCTTCCGTCTATTTTTGACTCTATGTTCCTAAAAAATCAATCATTTCATGAATATCCTACTAGGCGTTCCAATGAATTTCACTTACCTCTTTTAAGAACGATTTTTGCTAAAAACACACTTATTTATGTAGGCCCAAATTATTGGAATTCTTTGAATCAAGACATAAAAAACGCTCCATCCATATGTTCTTTCAAGAGGAGACTGAAGTCTTTTTTATTGCAATCGTACGACTCTACAATACCGAATTAACCATTTGGCCTTTTTTCTCAGTTACACTTACCTGCTCACTTTGTCCCCTCTTCAAAGAATTAATGGTATCTTTTTCCTGGATGCTCGCAATGTTATCACCTATGCCATTTTGCCCATAGCGTCTTGAAGTTGACTTTCCGTATGTGACTCCTGTTCATACGTCCCTCTATTTTCTATTTTCTTGTCTTATTTCAGGCGTCAAAATATTACTTTTCCCCTACAACTATCCTCTTATTCTCTTGGCATGCTTCTGCCGAAGATCGCTGTTTCTGTTTCTGTTGTTCTGTTTCTGTTTCTGTTGTGCATTTTTGTCTGCTATTTTGTCTTCAGTTTGTCAGTCTTGTCCATTCCGTTTGTCTTGTACAACCTTTTTTTTTCAGTAGTTGTCTCGTTGTCTAGTCCTGTTTCATGTTTGTTCGCGTCTATGAAAGTGTATATATGGTAATCTAATTTTTAGTGGGCTTCCAGACTTCTTCCACTTTATTATCTTTTGTATCCAGACATCTTCCACTTTGTTATCTTTTGTATCTACGATGATTCGATTCCATCAATGTTCTTCTCCAGAGGGGCCCACACACTACAAGCTCTGTCTTTTTAGTGGGTCCCTCCATTTTTCGCACGGTATACATGTACTTCATTTCGATCACTTCTGTTTCTTTTTTACTATACAATGTATGATTACTAAAGGTCCTCAATTATTGTACAGTCTTTTCATTTCACTATGTTCTATTTACCTTGTTCTCTGTTATCAAAAGAAGTGAAGCATATGTTATGTCGGAAAATGAAATAAACTTTGAATTGAATTGAATTTGATATTTGTTGGTGTTGATATCAATGGTTTAACACCCGTCCAGCTTCAATAAGAGACCACACCAGCTGGTGTTACTTTGGTGTAAATTTATTTTCACATTTTTTCAAAAATCTAGTATTTTAATGTAAAATTCTTGATCGTCTTGTTTAAATCAAAAATCAACAAGAAGTGCAGTTACTAAGAAACTCTTCAAAAAACAGTGTAAAATTTGGAAATGACACCCGGAGGTGTTGATTTAACACCATAAATGAGCACCGAAAATTTAACACCAGCTCGGTGTTCACTATTTAACACCGGACTTTTTGCAGTGTATTTACCTTTCATTGTAGCGCTCGACCAAACCAATTTATTCCGTTCTTATATTTTGAGTGATTGTTCAATTAGATATTTTAAAGATAAATGATTTACCATCGATATCATCAATACCATTCTTAGTGTATTATCTTCTTCTTCTTCTTTTAACTAATTCTGTCTTATTTCAACAGGGTTAAAGTCCCATCAGCAGGCAGGTACTGTTCTTTTAGGGCCCTGAATACGTGAAATCACAGTTATCATGCGATGACACGGAATGCAATCAATTATAAAGATATAAATCCCACTGTTGCTAGCCGCGAGCAATACCTAGTCCTACTCTTCAGAAAATGTTTGATTCATGAGTTGTCTTTCATTACTTTTTTTCAAAGATTAAACTCCATGCCAGGCTACGTGTTGTAATGACGCATGTTTTGATGTCATTTTATTTATTTTTTTTTTTACTGACATCAAAGGTAATCCATTATGTATATTCAAATTACCTCAACTCCTTCCATAGACAAAAATAAAAATGACAGATTATACTGCAATACCATTTGACGTAAACTCCTTTGCAGTAGAGACAACTCCTGTGCGGCTGGTCGATGGAGAAAGTCTGAATGAAGGGCGAGTGGAGCTGTATTATGACGGCGACTGGTCGACAGTCTGTGACGATAACTGGGATATTCGAGACGCAAAAGTTGTATGTGCCATGCTCGGCTATCTTGGGGCGACACGTGCTACATCGGGAGCCGAGTTTGGACCAGGTGCTGGACTGATCCTACTTGACGATGTGAACTGTGCCGGGGACGAGGTTGATATATTGCATTGTCCTCACAACGGACTTGGTACCCATAATTGTGGACATCACGAGGACGCGGGTGTCGTTTGCTTGAATACTACTGGTATGAAAATTTATTTCTTAATGATTACGAAAAGGTGTTTAATCTCATTGAAAACATAGGTGAAACCTTGTAGTCGTCCAGAGCTTTACTATTAGACGCGATTTGTGCATGTTAGTTCTGACGAGTGAGGACTTAATAATGAAACTAAGATAGCTTCTTCCATAGACAAAAAAAAAAAAGATGTTCGACAGAAGGAGGTAATGTATTTATCATTGGGCATGTTGAGAATTCATGATCTGTTTGCATCAACTTAATTGCAGTTCAGGCAACGCCTGTACGACTGGTCGGTGGAGAAAGTCTGAACGAAGGGCGAGTGGAGCTGTATTATGACGGCGAATGGTCGACAGTCTGTGATGATAACTGGGATATCCAAGACGCTCAAGTAGTGTGTGCCATGCTCGGCTATCTTGGGTCGAGACGTGCTACATCGGGAGCCGAGTTTGGTCCAGGTACTGGGCTCATCCTACTGGACGATGTCAACTGTGCCGGAGACGAGGTTCATTTATTGCAGTGCTCCCACAATGGACTTGGTACTCATAGTTGTGGACATCATGAAGACGCGGGCGTCGTCTGCCTGAACATTACTGGTATGCATGAAGTTTCTGGTTTATACACTGTTGGTCAAAAAGGTGGAATAATTTTGTATTGAATAAAAGTCGGCCGTTTTGTTTGCATTTAAAAAGCTGTCTGCAGACAAGCTGGTATGTTATTGATTACGTAATGTTACCCCATTATTCAGGTGATATTTGAACTTGAGGAATGTGCTATTACGTAAGAAAGTTACCTTGTGTAGACTATAAAGCCCTGTGCAGTTGAAATATTGCCCTTTTTGCTGATTTTGCACCATGCAGAGAAAGTTTATTTTTTCCCAGTTCCCTGTACTGTTTGCATTAAAAATCTGTACAGAGTCCCCCTGGACTGTGCCTGGTCCAATGCTGACGGCAATGCTCGAGAGAGTGATAGCGCTTAGGCGGGAGGGCTTCAAGATATCAAGCCTATCAACACTTGCAATATATGGCGTTTCGTTCGTTGAGAACTTGTATTTGCATATTCTTTCATCCATACTCAATTGCAGACTGTTTATTTTTTTACTTCCGGTATATATTTAAAATAGCATTATAGCGTTCGTTATAAAATCAACAATCACACAATGGCATTTGAGGTGTTAAATTCAATTGGGGAGCATGTCCAAGAAACAATGATATGCATATCATTGAAAATACTCTGTTTCGCTTCTGCCACTCAGTATATATGACTTTCTTTTTTACTGAAATCAAACATGTGATTTCGATTCTCGATATCTATGTAAGACATCTGGTGACAGCAGTAAGAAGCAATATCTGTAAAGACAATTTTTAAACAGAAGGTAAAACTTGTATGCAATAGCATAGGTTAATATCAAATTTGAAATCATTTATCATTATTATTATTATTATTAGTAGTAGTAGTAGTAGTAGTAGTATCATCATCATTATCATTATTGTTATTATTATTAGTTTTAGTATCATTTTATCATTATCATCATTCGTATCATCATTATCATCATTATATTACTATCATTATTATTATCATATCAAATATGAACAATATAGTGTTGGCTTGAAAACAAAAACCCAACAGCAATGAATCCAGCATTTTGATGACCGCGTTGTACCATCTACTTCACTTTGCAAGTGATTTATGTATCAGCTTTATGAAATATATAAAATGTTACAAAAGTGTGGCACTAGAGATGGTTCAGTTCAAACAAAAGTGGAGATTCAAAAGACTTTGTAATACACTGTAATAGCTTTTGATCAGTAGAATGCACAGTACAAACCGTATGCGTGCTGGGATTTCTTACAGAAAAGCTGCATTTTAAATGCATATAATGAGGGAATAAAGACATAATTATTACCAGGGGCAGTCGCTTTGCACGTTACATGGTTGTCGGCGAAAAAAAAAACAAAAACCAAAAAACAAAAGGCGTGTTGCATGTTTTATTTTTCCCCTGTTTTCTTAAACCAAAATGCCTTTTCAAGTTATTGATATGATCAGTATGGCTTCTCTATGACAATGTCGTCTTTCTTTTTGGCCCTACTGGCGTTTACGCCAGTGGAATGCGTCCTTCAACAAATGACGTCATCAAGTAAGTGGCTGAATTCCGAATTCGGGATTCAAATTCCGAGGCCGAGAGTGAGGGGAAATCGACCCACTTTGTAACCTTTCTAGAACAATTTTTGTTCAATGTTAGACAAAAACATAAAAAGATCGTATTCAGTTTAACTTTTTGTCTCGATTTATAACAGAATTGGACTGGTAAAAAAAAAGTCAATGAATAGGCTGATAAAAGCTCAGAGGAAATATCTAATAAATCTGCTCCATTGTCCACTGGCAGCTGCAAACGTTCACGAAGTCTTGCGACTGGTAGGTGGCAATGAACCAAACGAAGGTAGGGTGGAACTGTACTTTGACGGCAGCTGGTCAACTATTTGCGACGATGACTGGGACCTGTTTGATGCCAACGTGGTCTGTTCAATGCTGGGCTATCTACGAGCAAGCCGAGCTTCATCACAGGCAGAGTTTGGTCCTGGGACCGGACCAATTCTGCTGGACAACCTGATGTGTCGAGGCAGTGAAATAAGCCTATTTACCTGCCCACATGAGGGCATCGGCGTTCACAACTGCGGTCACCACGAGGACGCGGGAGTTGTGTGCTCGAACGATACGGGTATGTTTTTTTATGTACAGTAAAATACAACTTACGCTTAAAGGGGACCTCCGGATGATTTTCAGACTTTTACATTTGAACAACTGTAAATTAGTCAAACTGAGTACAGAGTTTCAGAATTTATAGTGATTGGGATAAGTAATGAGAATGTTTTCAAAATTTATTATGAATTGCAATGAACAAGGATGATGACATGACAGCCTCACCATAAGAATGCATGAGTTGGGGCTCAAGGAAGCAGAAAAAAAGAAGAAGGTATGTATGGATTTTTCACAGGTGAACTTGTTGAGCAAGCGGTATTGTAATGGAATTACACTGCTACATTTCTGAAATATATGAGGCTCTGATGTCATCATCACTGTTCAGTGTAATTTGTTTAAGATTTTCAATTTATTGGTTTCTCTACTCAAGGACCACAATAAATTCCATGGATCTATACATGGAGCTGTTGATTTATGTACTACATGATGTGAAATTATGAAAATCGTCCGGAATGCCCCTTTAATTAAGTCAGCCTCATATTGTACCTGACATTGGCCGCGCTGTAGTATAGTTCGGTGTTGATATAGCTTTGATAAATAGGCCTATAAGTGCATTTGCCAAATAAGAAACCTAAACACAAAATCAAACAATTAAGTAAGCCTTGTGTTCGGCAACACTGTGTTAGTATTCTTGCTATGATTCTATATGCAGACACAGAATCTACAGTTGTTGGTAAAATCAGCGCGGAGGGAATTTTATATGAATTAAATATTTTCTTTTTCCAGAAAAACCAAACATACAAGCCCATAGCCTCCATCGCCTATTCAAATTCTCATGAAAACATGTCTGGCTTTGCAATAGCAGAAATTGTCTGTGTCTGAATGACTTTTCTGTTAAACAACATTTTTCACGTTAATTTTACTACCTATGAATTGCACTTTGATAATTTCTTTTCATTTTTTTTTTCATTTTTTTTTTCAGCAGAGAGTTCAACTTTGGTTATTTATGCCTCTATTTTAAATCACACACTGCTCTTGCAAATATCTGTTGCTTTCTGAATTTCCTTTATCGAACAAGTATTGTATTTTGTTGCAACTGCATTATGTTAAACTTTCTAGCTCTTAACAGGTATTTGAATAACGGTGGTATTTGTTTTATAAGAGGTGTAAAGAAGGATTTCAGAAGAATCAGCATTCTTTATCTAGACTTCTAAAGTGAAACTAAAATTCTTGGAATCATAAAATTAGTGACAAATTCCGTAGTTCAAGAATTAAGGTCAGAATTTGAATTGTTTAAAAACATTGCTTCATTCAATCTATCTAGTCACACACTATGTAACTGTATATCATGTGAACTGCAGTTTGTATTTAATTGAATATTACGTTTGGCACAAATAGCTTCTGTGTGTGAGTAAGAAATGGACATAGAATGGCCTTTACTTCTCGGATTTTGGGGGACTAACCAAGGAAAAGAAATTTATTTTCGGCAATATCTATTTCCATCCCTAATAAAACCCTTGGAGAAACGGATGAACAATTAATGTAATATACATTTTTGTTTCCCCTCAGAGTTCTATTGGAATGAATGAATCATCATATTCAATCCTTTAACATACCTTCTTGGAATGCTATAAAACTTTCTGAAGTATTATGTTAACTGTGATATAGATTTCATATTGTAACTATCCTCCCCCAATTCCCCCTATATCCATGGGAAATGCGTGTTCAGTCCGTCACCAACGGGTTAAATACAGTAAAATGATGTAATAACAACAGGTTTGATTTTTTACTAACAGCTCAATTCAATTCATAAATATCGTTGATATTTCTGCATATAATTATTACAACACCTCAACATTCTATGATTCTTTTGAGCATTCTAGATTATTATGCAATTTATTTCATTATAATTTGCATTCAAGGAATGTTATCTTAGCTTTATCTAAGTTCAATCTAAGGCCAGCATTTTTTTTAACGTAAACACTTCCTGAATTGTAAGATTGTGTCTAATATAAACAGAGTTTGAAAACAGAGCAACAGCATCCGCTTTTAACACCGAGAAATCTTTACTTCAAGTGCAAACGCTTCTTTCCATGTGAAATCACTCACTGATGCCATTAATATTTTTTGGCCTTACACGTGATTTGTATTGAGTTTTACATCTTTTTAAACCTTACAGTCTGCTGTTTCAGAATCTGTCCGTCTCTAAAATTTCATATCTGGTAGCTATATATATATATGATTATATGTGACCGTGCATCATAAAACCAACAAAAAGTCGCACCACTTGATTTTACGTGAGGACTCAAAAAAGACGAAATGGGTCAACTAAGTCAATCTTCAGTTTGTCATATTTTTCCGAAAGAGTTATCCTTCGTCTACATTATTCCTTAGTTTGGGATCATAAAATGAATGGGAAAATGTGTTTTCAGCAGTTTTTCTAGATACCTTTTTTTTTGTGTAGAGTAGTGAGATTAAGTATATGATGTCATAGAGATCCCTTTTAATTTCTAGAAATTCCATTGCAAACTCTTCACTTTCAACTCTAAAAACGTTTTAAAGGATAATGCTACTGCTTTGAAAGATATCATTAATCATGACCATAATGTGTTGATAGAGCATGCTGAATTTCATATTAATCTGAATTCCCTTCATCGTTGTTACTCCCATAGTTTACTTTTTTTTAATGGTCTCATTCATTGCACAGCTAGCACGGTTTGGTAAAGATTAAGCACTTGAATAGACTCTGTACTTCAGAGCCTCTTTTCTCAGGTCACACTTTTCCAGAGTGTGAGTTTTTTTCCAATATTTCGATAGGTTAGGAGAGTTCATTTGAATTGAAGTATATATCATGTTAAAACTTAGAGTCTGCTCTTTCAGAATCTGACCTTAACTGGAAATTCATGTCTGGTGACTTTTTGTCGCTTTTGTGATGCAGGGTCACATAATTTTATGTGTGAAGATGGTAGAATAGAAACGTTACTGTTTCATTTTTTTTCTCAGCCCACGGTTCTCTGGTCCCTGTTCCATCGACAGAAAAAGTTTGCCCAGAGTCATGCCAACAAAACGCACATACATTCTGCTACTGTGACTCCATCTGCACATTCCTTGGGGATTGTTGCGAAGACTTCATCAGCAATTCCTCAAACTTGTCTTCAGGAAGGGCCAATACGATCCCGCCCTTGGAGTATTGGTCTTGCCTTACACTACCTGTAGGACTTCACCTTAAAAACTGGTTACTTGTGAACAGATGCCCACCTGCATACGAAAATACATCAATTACTGAACAGTGTGAATTTGTCGGACACGACAGCATCTTGACCGACGGTCAGGGTGTTTTCTTTGTAAATGAATACTGCGCGGATTGCCACGGCGTCAGAAACACACCGTTACTTCAGGAGTATGCTGTCTTTGACAACTTCTCAACAAATGCGTCTTTAAGCCCATTGACTTTTCGTAGTTACCGTGTACTTTCAAAGAGCAATTCACTCACTCCTCCAAGGGAATGCTCTCTTTCATTCAATTCAATGGTCAAAACATGCCCCGGCGGTGATGATAGTATGCCATTGGCGATCGAAGCTTGTGATCGCTTTTCAGCTGTAGTGCATGTGGATGGTACGCCATATAAAAACGAGCACTGTGCAGTGTGCAACCATGTTCTTGATAATGAAAGCTTAATTACTTCGCCCTTACTTTGCCATTGGGTTGCCACATTCTCAAACTCTGCACCGCTCATTCCGTATTATGCTCCAAGTCAAATCGGAGATGTCGTTGTTAATGATGCTCCACAACCAATTGTAAGACCACGGTGCCCTAACGGATTATTTCTTGAAAACTATCGGTGCATACCCGAAGACGCAGAGTGGCCATCCTGTCAGTCTCTCCTCTTATCTTACGCCGTCCTACAGAACAGTGACGCAGTGGGTTGCCTTACAGGTCTCGGACTCTCGTCAGTATTGACAGAAACCATTGAGAACACAACAGCTGAAGCCAATACATTATACATTTACGATATCGTTGGGCTACATTTGCCTCCTCGTAGTGAAATCACGATTATGATAGGCAGCGACATTGCCACATTTAACAGCACATGTCCGGAGATAGCGATAGAGCTTCAGGAAACTTGTCTCATTTCAGACGTTGACGGTGCTGATTGCCCCGAGAAGTGGTATACCGGCCCCCCGAATTTTTTCCAGCCAGTGCAGATCAACGGATCAAACTATGTTTTGTTTAACGAGACTTACATCAATCCGGTGAAATGGAAAAACGCCACAACCTACACCCGTATATCTCAGGCTGCTATATTTGAGGCAACAGCACATTTTCATCTGTGCGGAAAACGCGAAGATATTCTGGACTGCCCGTCTGTTTTGATTGACATATTCGAAATCATCACTCTGGAAAATAGAACTGGTTTGAAGATCAGTGGTCATGATGTGTCAGTACCACAGGGGGAATACGTTCTACTGCCGAACGGAAGTGCCCTGGTATGCTGGTCTTCTGATTTAGCTGACAGCGGACTGTGGTACTTTTCACCACTCACGAAAGCACAAACTATTGTTGGTCATGTTGTGATTGGTTTATCATCACTATGTCTCTTAGCAACAATGGTGACGTATTCCGTTCACGAGCAACTACGAAACATTCAAGGCATATCTGTTCTCAACATGATCATTGCTTTACTGATTGGGCAGGTGCTGATAGAGTATCCAACCACTTATCTTCATCCATGGCCAGCACTTTGTCAGACAGTCGGTGTTCTTGCACACTTCTTTCTCCTCGCTGCGTTTAGCTGGATGAATGTTCTGGCCGGGAACCTTTGGCGTAGTTTTTCCCTCACCGAATTCAAATCCAAGCCAAGTCGTGAGAGAGTACGACGTGTTGCATTACGTTTTTCCCTGATTGGTTGGGGCGTCCCGGCTGTCTTTGTTGCTCTTTGTCTAATCGTGCATTTTGAGGGGCGTGGTGTTTTCTCGTTGAGGTACGGTGGTAATGGCTGTTGGATACGTCCTTTCAGAGATAACGTCATCATCTTCCTCATACCGGTTGCCTTGAGTCTCATGCTGAATGTCGTATTCTTCATTCTTACTGTTCGTGAAATCAAAGCGCTGAAGAGCAACTCTGAAATTCTGACTTCAAACCATGAGAAGAAGGAGCGAAGACACGAATTGATTACTTACGCAAAGGTAGGTGATGACTGAAACAAAATTCACGTTTACAATTAAGGGCTAAATATGTCCTACACGATTGAGTAAAACCTGCGATAACTGCACAAGAAGAACATCTCTCTTTAACATTTTTGACTTTCTCAGGCATATTCACAGCAGTCGAGCAAATGGCTAAACAGGAATAGCACATAAATAAGTTTTGTTTCGAGCCAAAAAATCTCATGTGAAGAAAACGAAATAGAGGATTCTACCGAGCCTTTAAACACTGCTGAAATTCGGCACTCGTTGTCCCATAATGCAGGTCTGTGCAATCAAATCAAATCAAATCAAAATAAAATGTGACCGTGCACCACAAAACAAACAAAAAGTCGCACCCCTTGATTTTACGTGAGGACTCATAAAAGGTGAAATGGGTCAACCAAGTCACTATTGAGTTTTTCATATTTTCTGAAAGAGCTATTCTTCTTCTACATCATTCTTTATTTTGGGATCATAACAATGATGGAAAAGTGTGTTTTCAACAGTTTTCTACAACCCATTTTGGGAGGTGAGTAGAATGATCGAGTATGTCTTAGAGGCCCCTTTTCATTTCTTGAAATCTTTTGCACATTCTTCATTTTCAAGTTTAATAACTTTTGAAAGGGTAATGCTACTGCTTTGATATTTGGCATTAATCATGGACAGAATGTGTTTATAAAACATGCTTAATGTCAGCTAAATCTGATAATCTCTTCATTGTTGTTGCTCCGGTGGTTTACATCGTGTGTTTTGTCCCTATAATCGTACTGCTAGCCCGGCTTGGTAAAGATTAAGCACTTGAATACACCCTGTACTTCAGAGCCTCTTTCCTCAGTTCACACTTTCCAGAGTGTGTGCTTTCTTTCCATTATTTAGATAGGTTAGGAGAGTCCATTTCAATTGAGCTATATATCATTTTAAAGGTTAGAGTCTCCTTTTTCAGAATTTGCCCTTACCTAAAAATCTATGACTTTATGTTGGTTTTGTGATGCATGGTCACACATAATAATTATGAATAACATATTTGCATATTTGCATAACTTCATTTCTTTTAAACGTATCTGTATATACGACTATCAAAATAGATCATATAATACTGTCTTTTTTTTAAAGAACAATTCTTACCTCAACGATTTAATTACAAAGTGGATTACATAGAAACAGACATTCACTTGTACAGTTTAAAAAAAAGACCACACAATACAATAAAATACGAAAATACTTCTTGTCTTGTTTTTCGCTCTGATTCTTTCCATGGGTTTCAATCAGATCTCAAGCTTGATGGGATTCGGATGGATAACGAGTTTCATTGCGGCTGCGGTCCAGCTTTCGTTCGCCTTTTATGTCTTTATTTTGGCCGTGGCTGTCCAAGGAATTCTGGTCTTCTGGTCATTTGGTCTCAACAAAAGGGTCAGGAAAATGTGGCAAGAATGGGCTAGGAATAAATTCGGCCAGCCGGAAGGAAAAGGGAACAAGAAGCAGCTGGTCACTACTAGTTCTAACCGATTTGGTACACATTCAACCTCATTGTAATGAAAAGAAGAAACTATTTAGTAATGGCGGAGAATAAAGGAATTCTCATTGAAGGCACAGATTTTTTTTTTTTTTTGTAGTTCTACATTTCATAATATTGAATGGTGTTTGCAAGTGCGGTAATAGATGAATAGATAAACTCATTGAGGAATTCCGCGTATATAGACAAAAGTAAATAACATTTCTAGCAATGGGTAATCTTCATTCTTCGGTGAGATTTGTTTGATGGGAGTATCGTAATTCTTTGTCACTTTCTAATCAATTTACAGACGTATTACAGAAGTATTATTTTAGCTATGTAACTCAACCATGCACTTCATTAAACATATATCATATTTTGTAAATCATGATTATATACAGTTGTATGTGACTCTGTATCATCAAACCACCAAAAAGTTGTCATCATGGATTTTCACAAATTCTGCAAGAGTAGAAGAATTTACAATAGGAAAAAGAAGTGAAATAAGATTTGTTAATCCGAAATTAAAAAAAAAACAACACTCAAGTACTTTAAACGGACCTTCGGAAATTCCATACCTTATTTTGTTTTTCGATTAACGATTTTTTTCCCATTTTATTTTTCAATTAAGCGAACTTTTTGAATAACAAACACCATTCTATACATTTTCTGATAAGCAATCCCTCGGAATAAGGAACCATGGAAGTAGCAAAACCAAATCCATTTTTGTTTTCTAAATATGATGTACTTTTGGTATAAGGAAGTGTTAACAAAATACATGACTATTTTTCAGGGTTTTTTACGTTTATGTGCATTATATGTTGTAAATGTGTGGTTGTGTGTCGTGTCGTGTTTTTTTTCACTTTCTATTATTAAAAATCCTTCTTATTAAAACAAATTCTATTTTATGTTCAATTTCAAGAATCTCTGGTATAAGAAAAACCATTACATTCTCTGATTAGCAGTCCTTCGGAATAACGAACCATGAAAATAAACCCCAATCCATTTTTTTAATTAATGAACCTTCAGAATAACGACGTGTTGCAAAACACACACACACACACACACGCATTAACTCTTTTTTTTTTTGCATTTTCCTTTATGTGCGTTTTGTATCTGTGTGTTTGTGTGTCGAGGTGTACAAATAGCACGGTAGCTTGTGTGTGTGTGTTTGTGTGCGTGCGTGATTTTTACACTTCAATCATTAATTAACTGTACATTTCCTATTATGAAAATCATTCTGCAAGCATTTTCTTTCAATGTTTTGAATCTATATCAATCAATGTAAGTGATTACATAAGAAAACAATGGAATAGAATACAGTAATGTGTATGTATAGTGGTGTCGAAATCACTCTAGGAGCACTTGCAAAGCGAAAGAAACAGAAAAACTAAAATCATGAACGCAATGTAATTACCTTTGTACTGCCCACTGTATGTCAAAGAATGTTTGTTTGTTTTTTAGATAAAAACCTTTTTACCGTTATCCCACCAATTATTCTTCAGTTTTGCAAAAACAACGAAAAAAAAGCAAGTTTATAATTATTACATTGTAGGTATTGCATTTCGTTTTTTCCTCTCACATTGCATATTTGTACGTATAGCTTGTATTACACTTTTGACATGTGCTTCTGGCAAATCATTTTTCTATTAATCAAATGTATACTTCCAGTCATGTATTACCATTTGTTGGATGAAAATAAAGTTCCTATAGAAATGTAATTGTATAAGAAAAAAAAAAACACAACACCAATGTGCGCCCATTTACTCAGGATAGTCACATTAGTGCAGCGCTGTTCTTTCTTTGGGCCCTGTGGTTATCATCGCCCCAGCGTTATCAGGTTCACGTTACAACTGCTTCGAGAGGGAGACCGTTAGCGTGTGTGTGTGTGTGTGTGTGTGTGTGTGTGTGTGTGTTAAATCTTGATGACTTGAAATATGCTTACGTTAACCAGCAAAATTAAAGATGAAGAGCAACTTTACATTAGAAAACGCAGCATTATTGAATGATGATATTCAATAATTAAATGATGATGTATCACTTTCGACAAACATAGAAATATTGCCTACATCACATTCTGGAAGATATCACTGTCTTATTTTGATAAATCCTCCCCAATATTGATAAAAGAAATAAAAAAGAAATTAAAAATCATGGATAAAGAAGGGAATCTTTCTTTCAATTAAAAAAAGAAACACGTCACAAAAATATCCTTTGCTACACCATTATACCTTATATTGAAAATGTTGCAAGGTAAAGATTTTATAGAAATAAAGTGACTCATTATTATTATTGGTATCATTATTATTATTATTATTATTATTATTATGAAGCTCTCCCGCAGAACATATGGAATATAATTTCACTCGAAATATGTCACCGTTTACATAATTATAGATAGTTTATGTAACTTTGAATGTTATCGGTGAGGTCATGGATATGAAACAAAAGGAAGTGTCAACATTTCAAATTGTACATGAAGGACAAACGCTTTATAATCCTACAGATGTAGCACATTGTTGAAATGATCATTTTGTTATCAATGCAGGTCCTACCATGCTTACGCAAGCTTCAAGAAATGGATTCGACACAAACAGACGTTTCACAATATTTAGTCATGCCACATGAAAATTCCTTATTTTTTTTTTTTAAACCAACAGACCATGGCATAGTGATAACATACTGGATATTGTTAAGTCTTTCAAATTAAGCTATTCAAATATCAATGGTGAACAAGTAGCAGGCCTCTCTCAAAACAAATTTGTTTGCAGTATAACGACACCTCTGGTACATATTGTAACCTTTCACTCTCAACTGGCATAGCATGCACAATCGCAAAAGTTGTTCAAATTTTCAAAACAAATGACTCCTCTGGCATTGTTTATAACTATTTCTAATTTTTCTATAGTCTTCTGAATTAATAGAAGGACTTGTCTATAACAGACTTTGTCTGTTTTCTTTGACGTTAAATGACATCATGAACCACTGTCATTATGGTCTCTGGAAATCAAGTCCACACCACGGATATTGCATTAGCCTAATTATACGATAGAATGTCGAATGCTTTAGCTGAGCAAAATCATGTCATCAGTGTGTTCATGGACCTTAGCAAGGCATTTGATACTCTCGACACACTATCCTCATGCACAAATTACAGTTCTATGAAGTTCGTGCATTCCATTCAAGATGTGGTTAAAGATTAGTTGTCAAATGGAATTTTAGTCTTTGTCTGCTATGAACCAATCAACTCTGGATTATTAACTCCAAAATGCACTGTCCCACAAGGCTCTATTTTAGGCCTCATATATATTTTTGGTGTACAACGCTGACATTTTAAACTCAACTTTGCTACTTACAATACACTCTATAAGATAGAAAAGTTTTCTGTTCTAATTCAAAATTTGATTTTTAGTTACTCCACGAACTCCTAATGCTGAATAACCAGACATGGTTTAAGAGCAATAGATTATCACTCATTTTACAAAAAAAAGACTAATTTCATTCATTTTCATTAGACGTAGACTAATGAAGATACGCAACACCCCAATATAATGGTGGATTTGGGAAGAAAATGGGAACATTAGGTTTCTTGGTATTTATACTGTATAACTGAAAATTTGAAATGGAACGTTCATGTGTGCAACATATCTTTGGTGAAATTAATTTCCTGCAATGTAGGTATGCTTCATGTCAGAGTGTATTGTATTATGTTCCAATGAACGTTGTATGCATTCTTTATAACTCCCTGATACTATATCGTACATCTCTTATTGCAACATTGTCTTGGCAACTTAAAAATAAAACGTAACAACAGCATATCAATCTTACAAAAGAAAGCGATACGTCCACGCACTTTCTCATATTCTAAAAATTATTCAGATCCCTTATTTGCAGAGTACAAACACTCATGGTAAATAACATTAAAGGAATCGTATAGTTTTGGTTGAGACCTAATTTCAGGTTTCTAACATTTTTGGTGAGATAATGAGAAACCTCTTATAAAACATGAAAGAGCATGTAATTTTACGAGGAATTCAAAGTTTATTTGATGAAAATTGGTTTTGGCATGCCTGAGATATCCAAAAAAGTGCGATTCTGATAAAGTGTGGGACCCACACTTTATTACGATCGCTTTGTTTTATTTTGTTTATGGATGTTTCAGTCATTCCAAACCCGATTTTCATCAAATAAACTTTAAATTCTTCTTAAATTGGTATGCTCTGTACTATATCATAAGTGGTTTCTTGGTATCTCGCAAAAAGTTAAAAGCCCAATTCTCATCTCCACCAATACTGTACCATCCCTTTAATATTTTCATTAACCGCAATCGCTCGGCTGAATAGTTGGTGAAAAAAAAAAATCGATAAAAAGAGTCTAGAATCAGACAAGAGAGGACTCAAACTCGGGACCTCCCTTTCAAAGGCAAGAGTCTTACCCACTATTTCACAGTGATTACAATGCCACAAACATGACAAGACACATTTTGGTAGGCAGCAATGTTGCCTGACCATGCTGAAATAAAAACTGTAAAATCAATATAGGACCCACACCAGACCAGAAGAATATAAATAAAACTCCGAAAGATCCTAATCTACATTGTGTATGAACTTGTGTCGACGGGACCTCATGAGACGATTGGAACCGGGTCAACGCAGTTTCCCGGGCACCGGTAGTCTGTCTGACAAGAGAAAGATGGGAATGTCATGACTGATGGGTTAATCAAATACCATATACAGGTACCATACCATACCATATTACATTAACTGCCTTGTTCGGTATGAAAGCACTCTTAACATGGATCAATGTAGAATCAAAACCATATCTGTGTCTATTTGCAGATTGGTTTATTGATAGGTACTCATTTTAATCTCGAAGAATTAAAGGACAAGTACATATTCATGGACATAATTGAGAGAATGCAGCAATATTAACAGAACATAATCGCTGAAAGTTTGAGGAAAATCTGACAACCTGTTCAATAGTTCGAAAGGCAACACATTGGGCGCTTTTTGTTACAATTATAAAGAAATATGTGAGGCCTATATATGATGTCTTGTTTTGGAAAGGTACATCTAGTTCTCACATGTCAAATCTCCATGATATTGGAATTGTATATACACATGTATCTATATATATATACATATATATATATATATATATATATATATATTTATTTATTTATTTATTTATTTATTTATTTATTCAGTCATTCATTTGAATTATGATATGACACGTCCCCAAATTTTGTTGAAACTGAATTAAAGTCTTTAGGAATTTCCGGGATTTCACCGCCCCGCTTTTTTTTTAGAGCTGAACAAAACTGAGGTGCGAGTATTCTGTCTTTAAGAATTTGCATAGGCCGTACATAATTTTCTCAAGCGTTCACTTGTCAAATATAGGGACTTTTATATGGTTCAGGTGTTGAAAACGTAAAATACCAAACCAGTATACCTGCTATGACGCACGACCATCTTCCAATTACGTGTAAAAACAAACAAAACAAGACAAACAAAACAAAATAAAACAAAACAAAACGAAACCAGAATTTATAGTCCCCATCCCCACTCCCATTTCCCGAATCATTGAGCAAAAGATGATGACTCAGTTAGGATACACCGTTGTCCTAATTTTCCACCAAAAGTAGGCACCATCGTTGAATTGCAATCGTAAAACGCATCCCTCGTGTGAGAGGGAGGGGGGGGGGGGGTATCACCCATTCCACATCCTCCCCCGCACATTGCTTTGAATACTAGTCTTTATTTTCAACACTTTTTGATAGAAATAGCAATCGAATATTTTACCAAAGGAGTGCACCATATCTCAAAATTTCAGGTCTGATAATACAAAATTTCCCTCTTGTAAAAAGGGTATCCCCTCCAACACTCTTCCCCGTCCCGCGCTTTTCTCTGAATAGAATTATGTGTTATTTCTTTTGTTTGGGGGGGGGGGGGATGGAAAAAAATCATATATTTTACCAAAGGGGTAGACGAGATCTCTGAATCTAAAGTCTGAACAGACAAAAATCTCCTTATTGTGTTACACAATCCCCCTTCCCAAAATTCCCTCAATATATATATTTTCTACCGTTTGGATAGAGACATACGAGTAGAAGTGCAATAGAGCTGTGCACCGATAAGGGGCGGGATACCACACACACACACACACACACACACACACACACACACACACACACACACACACATCACAGCACACACACATGAATAAAAGGCCTATATAACAAGAAATGGACGATCGGAATAATATTATTTCCTCAATTTACCTTCGGCAAACAATCGCAACCACTTTTACGGCAGTGACCCGTATTTGAAAAAAGACGGGTACATAATGTCAAGGCTCTATTATCAGTGAGTGAATTCCTAATGAACCTTTTTTCCCGAAAGAATAGCGCGCTGGCTCTTTTGAGTGAATCCGTCCAATGGAGAGTTTTTCCTCGTTTATAGCAGACAAACGTGAGGAAAAATGCCTTGTTAAAGTCTGTCAATATAGGCATAATTTTTCCACCAAAGGGATGTGGTTGATGAATTCCTTATATCATAATGTTTGTGTCAATTGTCTTATGTTTTTGTTTGATTTGCTTGCCTTTGCGGTATCTTACCTCCAGACAGTTATTTTTTCTTTTCTTTTTTGTTGTTCTTAGGCCCTTATTTTTCACTGCCACGGGTCCTGTTTTGTGTCTTTGTTTTTGTTGTTTTACGGCTCTTGTTCTGAAAAGAAATATTGGTATTGTAAAAATTCATACTTTTTCAACTGTATCCATTGCTTATCCGTTCATCATGCTTGTGGCAAATGTTTTCATGATAGATATCAACTCACGATCTGTTGATGAACTTAAAGTATACTAGCCAGTATTAATTTATATTACGTTCTCCTTGAACCGAATAGACGCATATAACATGGGTTGCTATGCAATTTAAAGATTACATTGTACGTCTGAGGCTGCTATTGAAGGTCCTTATTTTTTGTTAGTTGTAACGTCGTCCATTAAACAAAACAATGTTCGCGGGTCATTTATCTTACTCCCATGCGCAAACCGTGTCCTTGTGTACAGCGACTTCGTTGCATTTCAGTTCAGACGTTGATTTCTATATTACAAAAAAAACACACACACACACACACACACACACATCAGCATCCAAAATCGCGTTGGTTGACATAATGGGGGAAACTGACATCAAGAGTTGAAGATCCTTTAATTTTATCTCTCCACAACTAAACTAAACAGTTGAGACCCATTGACGCAGGGCCCGAAAAAATGCAATGTCATATGATTGCCCGATTGTGAGGGTACAACAAAATATCAATATGCCATGACTTGACATAAATTATTGCAGAAACAATAAGCTTCCCAGGAGAAATATAGGCGATCAGTTATATTTCGTAGCTTCTGGTCATATGCCCGTGTATAAACTTGTCGGCTTCGTTATTCGAGGACACAATTCTTTCAATAAGGATGTATTGGGGTAATGCTGCCTGCCAGTAGGGCGGCCCGTGACCATATTTGCGGTCAGTTAGTTGTCGCAGTATTATAAGCACTTTGGAATGACGGACCTTCGGGATAACAAACTTTCGGGATTCCAAACCGTATTTTCATATTTCAGAGAGAAACTTCGGAATGGCAAACCTTAATGACGAACTATACCTGACCAATTTCAAGACACTCCAATTAAGTCGCGTTCTTCACGGTTCTTCCAAGATTTCCGAAGTTAATTTTCTCTCTCTCACAACAGTGAGCTAGTATGTTGTCGAAGCTAGTTATATTGTACACAGTTATTTAGAATTTCTCTAAACCTTTACGACTAGAAACGGCAAACATTTCTATCAGCTTATTTGTTCCCATGTACCCGCAAATTCATTTCTCTTTATAAGATATGTATAATACATATAATGTTTGTAATAATACTGCTGAATTGTAAAGAGATATTCATCCAATGCCATTCAATAAAACTTATTTTTGTCTTGCCATTACAGGTATTGCAATTTTATCGACCCAACGTATATTGATTCCGATCTATTTCTTTTGACACAAAGTGACTGTGCGTGTGTCTATAAAGAGAACGACCGCGCTTTTATTTTTTTCAATTAAGCATTGTAACTGCAATTTCGGAACGCCTATCAATTCATCATACACTCACTTTGACCCGACAATGCCTGACAAAACGTCACTATCATAGAAAATGAAAAGGCAGCACATCGCGGCACAATAAATGGGCACCTCTGAGGGCAACCCCCCCCCCCCCCCCAAAAAAAAGGAAGGTTCCATTCATCGTCCGTAAGTCAGCAATTTTCATTCCCCCCTGGCTGCCTCATAATGATTTATGCATCGCTTGTTAAAAGGGCATTATGGAAGTAGCACTGGATGGGTGCACGAACAGATTCAAACGACAACACTGCGTTAGAAGCACCCTAGGTCAAGTACTTGGAAACTGATATATCAGTATACATTGTAGTAGCGCCTGAACAATTATCGAATTACCTTCACCAACCAGGCATACAGGCAACAAGGCACACTAGCGGGCAATTGGGTGGTACGTGACACAGTTCTTAAGCGATTACTCATTTGACAGAGTTCTAAGTTCGTATTTTGCCCTTCTGCATTTTTGTATTCGTATTTCTCCCATTCGCATTTGCATTCGTATTTTTTCTGTTTTCCATTTTGTACGACCATGGATGATTTTTGTAGACTACCAAAAATTCATGACGACACGTACCCTGCAATATTGCCCTAACCTGTGCTAGAGTGATCAGAATTGTGATCGAGACAAGTGTTCAATCTTTCATCTGAGAAACATCATCATGTGGACCCTATTGGTTGCAGGGATATCTGTATTTCTTTATCGCCTTCCAGTTGTTTCGTCATGTGAGTATTTACTTCAAGTATAAGTTCATCATTGCAATATAAATCTTCCATGTAACAGTTATTCACATTTGGAAGTGGCATACAAATGGCAACTTAGATGTTGAGCATGGGCAAATCTCCCTTGTACATTATTGTAACTTCAGAACAATTGGATAATGAAAAAAGAAGCTCACTGTTGGTTGCTGTTGTTGTTCAGTATAGAGTTTAGTTCTTGTAAAAAAAGTAAAGAGGCTGTGATTACGGTAATGTCAGTTCATAGAT
Organism: Diadema antillarum; assembly: GCF_040938485.1. Lineage (NCBI taxonomy): Eukaryota > Metazoa > Echinodermata > Echinoidea > Diadematoida > Diadematidae > Diadema > Diadema antillarum. The sequence continues at coordinate 632,737 of NW_027272338.1, read as the reverse complement.
TCTTGTAGGGCAGAAAATGAGAGTGGGTGGATTTGATAGGGGACAACAATTCTGACTAGGCCTACATGAATGCAGTAATGTTCTCTTCTTTGGAAAGAACGGAGTGTTTTGCAAGAAAAAGGAGGAAAATGTGCCCTTGAAATTTGCAGGAATGTCATTTTTTTTTTTTAGTTTACTGTTGTTACAGACTGTAGAATCGTTTGGAAAATCTCATCATAGTACACAAATCTACTAGTATAAGAAATCATGGAATGTCGAAGGAAATCAATAATAAATGATCTTATGATCTTAGAAGCGTCATTCCTTGCATCACAAACGTACAAAAAGTTACCAGCCATGGAAGTTTAGTTATAGGCAGATTCTAAGTTTTAAAATAACGCATAACTCAACTAAAATGGACTCTCCTAACCAGTCTAAATATTGGAACGAAAGCTCATGTTTTGAAAGAGTGTGTAATGAGAAAAGACTTAGGGTCTATTCAAGTACTTGACTTTCCAAGCCGTGCTCTCTGCATTGAAAGGGTTAGAAAACAGGATGTAAGCTTCCATATGGCAATAATAATGAAGGGATAGTCAAATTTTGTTGATTTTAAGTATGCGTTATTATCACATTCAACTTACAATTGATACGAACATTCAAAGCAGTAGCATCATCCTTTCATAAGTTATTAAAGTTGAAAGTAAAGAGTGTGTAAAATTAAGAAGGGGAATTTAAGTATATAGGCCTATAATCACACCACTCTACTATAGAGTGTTCCAGTAAAGCTGCTAAAACATATTTCCCCGTTCGCTTTATGATCCTCAATTAAGATCAATGTAGGAGAAGAACTGCTCTTTCAGAAAATATGAACAACTCAACATTGACTAGGTCATAGATTGACCCGTTTCACCTATTTTGAGTCTTCACGTAAAATCAGGTCGTGTGACTTTGGGTTGGGTTTGCGATGCATGGACACATATAATCATAATAGCAAGGTGTATCTAAAAACACTACAATCCAATCACAGTTCGTTTTGAGGCCATCGACGCAAAAAAAAAACAAAACAATAACTGCGATTGCCTCCACAGCATACATTTCTACCACTATAATATACAGCTCATTCTCTTCGCCCCAGATGGCATTATTGTTTGGTTTTCATTGTTGCGCTTGACCAAATCTATTCTTTCGTTTCTACTTTGACAAAGCTGTGAATATTTGATGGCCTCCATTCTTCTTTGTTTGAGTGTTTTGCTCTGTTAGAATTTTTCTAGAAGTTGGACAGATATCAAATCACGGGCCTTTTAATCATGATAGATGACAAAGCATTTAGCAACACATGGAAATATCTACGTTTAGGAACTTGAAAAAGCGAAATCATTCTTACACGTAAAATCATGGAATATATAGTGTCAACTTCATGCCATTAGAGGGAAATGAATCATAAGTACGTATAATGTGGGTTCGGTGCCTTTTAGTGCACCTCTCAATTCTTTTTCTTTTCTCAACTGAAGTATAACTTTATATTTTTAATAGTATGCATGCATATGTTTATCTGTATCATTTATCCTTTGCAAAGTCGAATGTATATGTTTATGATATAGGGCCAATGGAACGTTCTCAAAAGTGGGGAGGGGCACTTCCGGGTTTTATCAGCTGACAAGCCAGAAAAAACAAACGCAAAAACAACGGCTTTACCGCGCTCACACTTCACGGTTTCATTCTATTTCTAGTGCCACTTCCGGGGTAAAAAAAAAAATGGGGGGCCTCCCTCCCGTTCCACCGACCTTGTGATATAAATCTTGATACATTCTGTGTTAGGTTTTGTTGAAAAAAGAAGAATGAAAATGAATAATTTGAATAGAATTGAAAATTGGACATCAATTGATCAAAGAAGACTGCTGGAATTTTGCCAAGGGGTTACATAAATTGATATGCAATTGTATGTACAATATATATATATATATATATATATATATATATATATATAATTAGATATGTATATAATTATATACATCATACATATATAACTACATGATATATATACATCATACATATATAACTACATTGTCTTTACACTGACGAAGGTCTGAGGCAGACCGAAAATTTTGTAATAAAAAACTTCTCGTTGGATCCATGGCGTACTTGAGACTCTTTCTTCTTATTATTACAACATTCGAAGTCCAACACGTGGAAAGTTCCAAGATGAACATATGTATGTATATATATATATGTATATATATATATATATATATAACATAAACTGTATTAATATTAACTCCCTCTCCCTCTCTTTCATTATATATTTGATTATTATATATATATATATATATATATATATATATATAATGAAAGAGAGGGAGAGGGAGTTAATATATCTATTTTTGTTCTTAAAAAAAAAAGCTTTACAAATAACCTTGTCCTTGTCATCAGAAAATTGTTATTTCAAATTCATGAGTTGCCTTTTTTTATTCTTCCTAAAATCACACTGATTTCCATGCTACGTGGCACATTGATATAAAACAATATATATATTGTTGTATATCAATGTGCCATTGTTGCCGGATGGTAAAGCTGGAACAAAGGTTATAAAAGATAACAAGTGGTTCAGATAAAAATGGAAAGGCTTACATAACATAAAAATCTAAAATCTATGAAAAAAAATAGTACTAATAGTGTCACTAGCACTTTTTTTTCTATTTATATCGTAATTTTTTTTTTTTTTAATCTACAGGATAGCCCCATCAGTATGCAGGTACGCTGCAAAAAGTCCGGTGTTAAATAGTGAACACCGAACTGGAGTTAAATTTTCGGTGCTCATTTATGGTGTTAAATTAACACCTACGGGTGTCATTTCCAAATTTTAAACTGTTTTTTGAAGAGTTTCTTAGTAACTGCACTTCTTGCTGATTTTTAATTTAAACAAGACGATCAAGAATTTTATATCAAAATATTAGATTTTTGAAAAAATGTGAAAATAAATTTACACCAAAGTAACACCAGCTGGTGTGGTCCCTTATTGAAGCTGGACGGGTGTTAAACCATTGATATTAACACCAGCAAATATCAAATCAACACCATGTGGTGTCATTTTTGAATTAACACCAGTACAGTGTCAAAATAACACCAGGTACAGTGTCAAATTAACACCACGAAGTGTCAGGTGAACACTTTTCAACACCATCACAGTGCATTTTTAACACCTGTGGGTGTGGTCCTTTATTGAAGTTTGATCGGTGTTAGATTTAACACCCGTGGTGTTAAATCTAACACCGATGTTTTTTACAGTGTACTTTTCTTCTTGGGGGTTGAGTACATGAAATCAAAGATATCACTCGATGATATAGAATGCAATAAAGCAATAATGAAATAAGGCAGTATGCAATAAAACAATGAAGCAATATACAGCTCACTATTGTGAGTCGTGAGCAACACCTATCAACTACACGTTGTATAACGTTCTGGAACTATTGAGAATTGTTTTTTTTTCTTTAAAAGAAACAAACTTTGCAAATAACCTTGTCCTTGTCATCAGAAAATTGTTATTTCAAATTCATGAGTTGCCTTTTATTTATTCTTCCTAAAATTATACTGATTGCCATGCTACGTGTTGTCATGATACATGCTCTGATGAGTTTCTTTATGCGCGTTCGTGTCTTTACTGACATAATAGGTGGAACGCGGTGAGTCTATTAAAACTAACACAGCTCCTTCCGTTGGAAAAAAAAAAATGATTTCAATACGAGACCGCTTGACGTACATTCCTTTGCAGTAGAGACAACTCCAGTGCGGCTGGTCGGTGGAGAAAGTCTAACCGAAGGGCGAGTGGAGCTGTATTATGACGGCGACTGGTCGACAGTCTGTGACGATAACTGGGATATTCGAGACGCAAAAGTCGTATGTTCCATGCTTGGCTATCTTGGGACGAGTCGTGCTACATCGGGAGCCGAGTTTGGACAAGGTACAGGGCTCATCCTACTTGACGATGTGAATTGTGCCGGGGACGAGGTTGATATATTGCAGTGTCCCCACAACGGACTTGGTACCCATAATTGTGGACATCACGAGGACGCGGGCGTCGTCTGCGTGAACATTTCTGGTACGAAAATTAACTTCTTTATGATTAAGAAGAGGTGTTTAATCTCAATGAAAACATAAATGAAACCTTGAAGTCGTCCAGAGCTTCAGTATTAGACGCGATTTTTGTATGTTAATTATGACGAGTGAGGACTTAATAATGAAACTAAGATAGCTTCTTTCATAGACAAAAAAAAAAGTTTGACAGAAGAAGGTATAAATGTATCTATCATTGGGCATGCTGAGAATTCATGATCTGTTTGCATCAACTTAATTGCAGTTCAGGCAACGCCTGTGCGACTGGTCGGTGGAGAAAGTCTGAACGAAGGGCGAGTGGAGCTGTATTATGACAGCAAATGGTCGACAGTCTGTGACGATAACTGGGATATCCAAGACGCTCAAGTAGTGTGTGCCATGCTCGGCTATCTTGGGGCGAGACGTGCTACATATGGGGCCGAGTTTGGACCGGGTACTGGGCTCATCCTACTGGACGAAGTGAATTGTGCTGGGGACGAGGTTCATTTATTGCAGTGCCCCCACAATGGACTTGGAAGTCATAATTGTGGACATCATGAAGACGCGGGTGTCGTTTGCTTGAACATTACTGGTATGCATAAAGTTTCTGGTTTGTATGATATCACGTCTATCTACACGTATGTAATTATTTTCGTTTATTGAGAGACGAGAACTTATAGTTCCAGTATTCATGTATCCACGACACTCAATTGCTGACTGCTTTTATTTTTTCTTCTGGAATTTAAGTAACAATTATCAATAATCATCCAATGACATTTCCGAGTAAAAATATGCATATTCGAATGTAATCATTTGCTTCTGCCACTCGGTATGTAGTACATAAGATTCCTCTTTCACTGAAATCATTCATGTGGTTAAACCTAATGATTATGAAATAGCATATCTATTATGTTTATTGAATCTGAATTAAAGTGCTATTATTGTGATCATCATTATAATTATAATGTCATCATTATCATGATGTTATCATAATCATGAAGTATATACAATACACTGTAGTGTAGGCTTGAAAAACCTAGACAGCAATGATTGAAGCGTTTCATTGAATGCGTTGCAGTATCTATTTTTTTTTTGTAAGTGATTTATGAATTGTTCATAACCTCCTTTTTCAGCTTCATTACATAGAAAAGTTACAAAAATGTGGCACTAGAGATGATTCAGTTCAAACAAAAGTGGATATTCAAAATATTTTGTAATCGTGGTTCTTATTTGAGTAGAAGGCACAGTAAAAACTCGTATGCGTTCTGGGTATTTTTTTTTTATAGAGAAGCTGCTTTTTTCTTAAAATGGAAATAGTGTGGGGAAAGACATACTATTTCAAGTGGGGGAGGGGTCACTTTGCATATTTCTTACATGGTATGTTTCTTTGAGAGACCGAGACAAGGATGTGTCGCACCACATCAGACAAAAATAATATTCAAGAGAAAGGATTGACATCGAGATGAAGTACGATGGAATACGTCTTTTCCTTTATCCACTGTCAGCGGCAAACGTTCACGAAGCCTTGCGATTGGTCGGTGGCAATGAACCAAACGAAGGTAGGGTGGAACTGTACTTTGACGGCAGCTGGTCAACCATCTGCGACGATGACTGGGACCTGTTTGATGCCAACGTGGTCTGTTCAATGCTGGGTTATCTACGAGCAAGCCGAGCTTCATCACAGGCAGAGTTTGGTCCTGGGGCCGGACCAATTCTCCTGGACGACTTGATGTGTCGGGGCAGTGAAATAAGCATCTTTGCCTGTCCACATGAGGGCATTGGCGTTCATAACTGCGGTCACCACGAGGACGCAGGTGTTGTGTGCTCGAACGCTACGGGTATGCTTTTATGTACGGTATTATTTTAAAACAACTAAAATCAGCTATCTATCATTTGCAGATTAAAAAAAATAACAACTGAAGTCTTTCAAAATAGTTTGAGTAATAGACAGGTCACAGAATGTTGTGGACAACAATATCAAGAAAATATAAAGGGAATTCCACACACACACACACACAAATCACCTTTCTAGCATAATGAAAGATCACTTGACTAACCGCTTTCAGAAAGCAGTGGGAATGATTGTTATCCTTAACATATGTCAGTATCAAGTTGATGGAATGTGTAATTTTCATGAAAAAGATTTTTTTTTGTGTGCGTAATTCCCTTTATATTTTCTTTATATTGTTGTCCACACATGACGCCATTACCTCTAGTAGTCTCCTTATCCAGAGGTTCCAGCACAAAAACTTTACAAATTCATAACTTTTGCATCGATTGTCCCATTTTCCTCAAACTTTAACTGATACATTCTACTAATGTTGCTGTTTTCACTCAATCCACGTTTCTCTTAAAGGGACTGTACAGTACTGGTTTAGGTGGGGATTCATGTTTTGGACATTTCTAAGTGAGATAATGAGAAACCTCTTATGAAATATGAAAGAGCATGTAATTTTAAGAAGGATTCAAAGTCTATTTGATGAAAATTGGTTTTCATATGGCTGAGATATCCAAAAAAAGTGATAATAATAAAAGACAGGCCATGCCTTTTATTAGGATCTCTTTGTTTCACCTTGTTTTTTGGATATCTCAGCCATTTCAAAACCGATTGTCGTCAAATAAACTTTTGATACCCCTTAGAATTGCATACTCTTTGACATCTCATAGAGTGGTTTCTGAATATCTCGCAAAACGTTAAAAGCTAAATCCTCACCTCGACCAGAACTGTACACACCCTTTAAGGTTTGGGTTTCCTTTAATGCATTTTCGAATGGTTTAGCTTTTAATGAATATTTGCATGATTTGCTGCGTTTTATATAAAATTGCGTATCAATATGTGAACTGAGTTATTTAACCAGTTTGATAGCAGAGGTGTATTAAAATTCTCACTTCTATGACAATGAAAGGACAAACTCTCCCAGGGAATGAAAACTTCTCTTATATCTTTATGATTTGTGTATTATGGCGTGTTTTGTCTTCTTTTCTGGTGAACAGTGGTGTAGGATGCTTTGAGATTATTGTCAACGTTAATTCAAATTTGTTGTCTGATAAATTTTTTTCCTCCCGAAGTATCCGATACAGAAATAGGCCTTCGGCTGATCGGTGGAAACGGTCCGAACGAAGGCAGAGTGGAGATATTCTACAACGGGACTTGGTCAACTGTCTGTGACGATGGCTGGGACTTGCCAGATGCACGGGTGATTTGTTCAATGCTAGGATATCACGGCGCAGTTCGTGCTACAACGTCTGCCGAGTTCGGACCTGCAACGGGCCCTATCCTTTTGGACAACGTAACTTGTGAAGGGCATGAACCAAACATTTTTGAATGTCACCACAACGGGTACTGCAGACACAACTGCAGCCACAACGAAGACGCAGGTGTCGTGTGCACAAATGCAATAGGTAACAACCACTCCATGACAATCCTCTCTGATCATAAATCGCACTAAACCATTATTCTTTAATTGAAATAATACTTCATTTCCATACAGCAAATGCTTATACATGATAAAAAGAATGCATTTGTCAAGTCATATTGTTTTTATCAGAATGTGCAAGAATACAATGAATATAATGAAAAGAGGTGCTGATAGACGTGGATCAGTCGCTAAACAATTTGCAGATGTCATATGTGATCCAGCATCACAACACCAACAAAAAAAAAAACATATCCAGACATGGATTTCTGATTAAAATGAAAAAAAAAAATGGAAGAGCAGAATTTAAGCTTTAACATGATGTATAATTCAATTCAAATGGACTCTCATAAGCTATCTACAGTAGATATTGCAAAGAAAACATACACTCTGGGAAAGTGTTTACTGAGATATGTGTTTCTGAAGTGCATTTATCCTGCTCTGTTCACACACATTCTATCCATGACCAATACCAACTTTCAAAGCAGTAGCATCATCCTTTCAAAAGTTATTGGAGTTGAAAGTCTAGAATGTGTAAAGATTTTTTTTTTTTGTAAAGATGAAAAGGGGACTGTAAGACACACCTATTCACACTATTCTACAAAATAGTGTTCCAGAAAAACTTCGTTAAACACAACCTCCATTAGTTTTATAATCCCAAACTTTACCACAATGTTGATGAAGTTTTGCTCTTTGAGAAAATATGAAAGACTCAAGATGACTTGGTTGACCCACCTCACCTATTTTGAGTTATGACACAAAATCAGTGAGTGACTTTTTGCTGTTATGATCCATGGCGACACATATTATAGGCCTATAAATTATGTATATATAATTACAACATGTATAAAACATCATAAACATGCCTATAATATATCTATATATTATGTAATCGATATGATTGACCAAAGTAGAATAAAACACACAAAAAATATTGTCGCACGTTTCCTCAGCTCAAGGTTCTCTGGTCCCTGTTCCATCGGTGGTCAAACTTTGTCCAGAGTCGTGCCAACACAACGCACATACATTCTGCTACTGCGACTCCATCTGCACATCCCTTGGGGATTGCTGCGAAGACTTCATCAGCAATTCCTCAAACCTGTCCCCCGGAAGGTCCGATACGATCCCGCGCTTGGAGTATTGGTCTTGCCTTACAGTCCCATTGGAATTTCATCTTAAGAACTGGTTACTTGTGAACAGATGTCCATCTGCCCACGGAAATGCATCGATTATTGAACAATGTGAATTTGTTGGACATGACAGAATCTTAACCGATGGTCAAGGCGTTTTTTATGTGAATGAATATTGCGCGGAGTGTCACGGGGCCAGAAACACATCATTACTTCAGGAATATGCTTTCTTCGACAACTTTACAACAAATACTTCACAGGGTCTACTGACATTCCGTAGTTACCGCTTACTTTCGAAGAACGATTCAGTCTCTCCTCCTAGGGAATGTTCTCTTTCATTCAACTCGATTGTCACGACATGCTCCGAGAGTAACGACAGTGTGCCAATGGCGGTCGAAGCCTGTGGACGCTTTTCATCGGTAGTACATGTGGATGGCAGACCCTATAAAAATGAACACTGTGCAGTGTGTAACCAAATTTTTGGTAATGAACATTTATCCAATCAACCCTTACTTTGCCCACTGGTTGCCACATTCGTAAACCATGCACCCATCATACCAGGTGGACCACCAGATCAAGTCGCAAATGTTGTTGTGTATGCTCCAGAACAATTTGTGAGAAAACTGTGCCCCAACGGATTATTTCTGGAAAACTATCGGTGCATACCCGAAGACGCAGAGTGGCCATCGTGTCAGTCTCTCCTCTTATCTTACGCCGTCCTACAGAACAGTGACGCAGTGGGATGCCTTACCGGTCTCGGAATCAAGTCAGTATTGACCGAAAGCATTGAGAACGCAACAGCTGCAACCAATACATTATATATCTACGATATTGTTGGGGATGATTTGCCTCCTCGTAGTGAAATTATGATTATGATACTAAACAGCATTGCCACATTTAACAGCACGTGTCCCGAGATAGAAATAGAGCTTCAGGAGGCTTGCCTCATTTCAGAAGCAAGTGCCGGTGTTGAGTGTCAAGGAGAATGGTTTACAGGCCCCCCGAAAATTTTCCAGCCAGTGCAGATCAACGGATCAAACTATGTTTTGTTTAACGAGACTTACATCAATCCCGTGAAATGGAAAAATGCCACAACCTACACCCTTATATCTGAAGCTACTATATTTGAGGCAACACCACATTTTCATCTGTGCGGAAAACGCGAAGATATTCTGGACTGCCCGTCTGTTTTGATTGACATATTCGAAATCATCACTCTAGAAAATATAACTGGTTTGAAGATCATTGGTCATGATGTGTCAGTACCACAGGGGGAATTCGCCCTACTGCCGAACGGAAGTGCCCTGGTATGCTGGTCTTCTGATATAGCTGACAGCGGACTGAGGTACTTTTCGCCCCTCACGAAAGCCCAAACTATCGTTGGTCATGTTGTGATTGGTTTATCATCACTATGTCTCTTAGCAACAATGGTGACGTATTCCGTTCACGAGCAACTAAGAAACATTCAAGGCATATCTGTTCTCAACATGATCATTGCTTTACTGATTGGGCAGGTGCTGATAGAGTATCCAACCACTTATCTTTATCAATGGCCAACACTCTGTCAGACAGTCGGTGTTCTTGCACACTTCTTTCTCCTCGCTGCGTTTAGCTGGATGAATGTTCTGGCTGGGAATCTTTGGCGTAGTTTTGCTCTGACCGAATTCAAATCGAAACCAAGTCGTGAGAAAGTACGACATGCTGCATTGCGCTTTTGCCTGATAGGTTGGGGTGTCCCGGCTCTCTTTGTTTCTCTCTGTCTCATTGTGCATTTTGAGGGGCGTGACGTTTTCTCGTTGAGGTACGGTGGTAGAGGCTGTTGGATATATCCTTTCAGAGATAACGTCATTGTTTTCCTCATACCGGTTGCCTTGAGTCTCACGCTGAATGTCGTATTCTTCATTCTTACTGTACGTGAAATCAAAGCGCTGAAGAGCAACTCTGACATTTTGACTTCAAACCATGAGAAGAGGGAGCGAAGACAAGAATTGATTACGTACGCAAAGGTAGGTAAAACAATATTTCTCATCTTTGTTGTTGAATATGAAGCTGAAGATATGGAGCAAGAGGATAATTCCTCGATCATCCAAATGATTGTTTTTGTCATTTTTTAAGTAGAACAGACATCTCTCTTCCAAATGTTTGATCATCCAAGACGGAATTGGAACCAGTTAACCAAATTGCTAACACAGAATAACACTAACATGACTATGTTTGAGACGCAAAACTTCAAGTGAAGAAATGAAAAAAGACGATTTCATCGTGCCTTTATTCAATTTAAAATTTATCAAATGTTATTATTTTCGTTACATTTTTGTACTGATTTCGTGACATTATTTGTATACTCAAACATTTCAATGGGTCCTCAATTTGTTAGAGATGAAACAAAAAAATATAAAATTTGAACTTGAACTTAAAAATTCCGTACATGTTTAATAATGTACATAATTATGATTACAAATTATGTATTTGTTTTTGTTTTTGTTTTTTTTTGCAAATCAAACTAATCACATGCAATGTAGCAACAGTTTTTTAACAGTTTTTGCATCGTAACTTTCACAGAACGAAATACAATGTATTCTTATGTAGAGTTAAAGGAAAAAAGTCTGGCACGTCTACTATTGGAATTGGCTTCCCTGCTTTGTCAAATACAATATTGGAGTGACAGTATACACTTCTTCTCTTTCTGCTATTTGTTTTTTCATTGTGTCTTTTTGATATTACAGATTTCAAGCTTGATGGGATTCGGCTGGATAACAAGTTTCATTGCGGCCGCGGTCCAGCTTTCGTTCGCCTTCTACGTCTTCACTCTGGCCGTGGCTGTCCAAGGAATTCTGGTCTTCTGGTCATTCGGTCTCAACAGAAGAGTCAGAAAAATGTGGCAAGACTGGGCCAGGACAAAATTCGGCCATTCGGAAGGAAATAGGAACAAAAAAGAGGAGCTGGTCGCTACTTCTTCTAATCAATCGGCTACACATTCAACCTCACTGTAAAAAAAAAAAAAATAATAATAATGATAATGATTATATGTGACCGTGCACCTAAAAAACGAACATAAAGTCGCACACACTGATTTTGCGTGAGGACTGAAAATATATGAAATGGGTCAACCTAGCCGAACTTGACTTTTTCATATTTTCTAAAAGAGCGGGTCTTCTTTTACATCATGCTAAAATTTGGTATCATAAAACGGGCAGGAAAGTGTGTTTTTTAGCAGTTTATCTCGAACGTTTTTGGTAGAATAGTGTGATTAGGTGTGTCTTTAGAATCCCTTTTTCATTTCTGAAAAACCGTGTCCACACTCTTCACTTTCAACTCTAATAACTTTTGAAAGGATAGTACTACTGCTTTGAAAGTTGGCACTAATTATGGATAGAATGTGTTCAGGGTCAGATATATATATACATGTATATATATATATATATATATATATACATGTAATAATTATATGCATACATATGTATATATATATATATATATATATACATAATAATTACAATTATAGAAATAGAAAATAAATGAAAAATAAAAACAAACAAAATCAAACCATTTAATAATACCAGATGGTAAGAAAAGTTGAGAATTAAAAAGAACTCTCGATGAAGATGCAGATGCGTTTTGTAGTTGTTCTGCGTTTTATAAATATCAAATGAAGCCCACGGAGGAAACACTCATGGTGATAATAATAATAATAATAATAGTAATAATAATAATATCATAATTATTTTCACTATCGTCTCTTTACTATCATTATTATAAATATTGATACTACAGTTCTTATATAGCACATACAGGTTATTACTACAGTGTCTCTATGCGCTTTAGGAGAGAGGGTTGAAAATGAACAAAAGAAAAGAAAAAAACAAACAAACCTAAATATGTACGGTATGTACCGTAGATGTTTCAGTTTGCAAACCAAAATCTCTTTCAGAATACTTGTTAAACAAAAATATCTTGAGGAGGGTTTTGAATTTTAACACTGCGGATGTTTTCATCATAGTTCCACAGGGCATAGGCCTAGGTGTAGAAAATTCTGAGAACCTAGAAAATTTTCTAGTAACGCATAATCTTTATTCTTTCATATCAGCTGTGAATTGTCGGGTGGGATTATCCTTTTTTTTTTTTTTACTTTGAAATCATTTACCAGAGGGGTAACTATGAATCTAACTATTGTATTAGCAAATCACGCACTTTATTAAACATATGTGACCATGCATCACAAAACGAACAAAAAGTCTCACGCACTGATTTTGTGTGAGGACTGAAAATAGATGAAATGGGTCAACCTAGCCAATCTTGATATTTTCATATTTTCTAAAAGAGCAAGTCTTCTTCTTCATCATACTAAAATTTGGTAGCATAAAACAAACAGGAAAGTGTGTTTTTAGCAGTTTATCTTAAACACTTTTTTTAGAATAGTGTGATTAGGTGTGTATTTAGAGCCCCCTTTTTATTCTTTAAAAACCCTGTACACACTCTTCACTTTCACCTCCAATAACATTAGAAAGGATCATGCTACTGCTTTGAAAGTTGGCATTAATCATGGACAGAATGTGTAGATAAAGCATGCTCAATTTCAGCTTTATCTGATAATCCCTTCATTGTTGTTATTCTGATGGTTTACATCCTGTTTTTTGTCCCATTCATCGCACAGCTAGCACGGCTTGGTAAAGATTAACTCTTTATGTGCCATGTTCGCACGTCCCACTCAGTCAACGGCGTGCCAACTTCGCATATTCTGCTCAAACGCACTAATCCGCTTAAACCGATCGATAAATCGCCTAATCCCGCGGTACAATGAAAGCTTTTCTCGCGCTTTTGTTCCTTTGACATACAGCTTGCATTCTATGTGGTGATTGACTACCAAGCGGTGTTCCCAACTAAATTTGCGTGTAAATTCTAAGTTTCTTTCACGGTTTCATGTGCATGTGCAAAAGTCATGCCTTTACAGTAATGTAGCAACTGGTCATTAAAAAAAAATGAATAGAAATAGATTTGTCATACAATTTATATCAAACCAAAGCTTGGTATCCTCTTGAACTTTGCTCACTATTTTGTCCAACTTAACAGAAATTTGTAGAAGTTATATAGATTGGAAAAACGAAATTCTTTCTCGAAGCATGACTACCTTCGTGTCTCAGAATAACGTGGCACGCAGCAAATAAAGAGTTAAGCGCCTGAATAGACCCTGTGCTTGAGAGCCTCTTTTCTCAGTTCACACTTTTCCTGAGTGTATGCTTTCTTCCAATATTTAGATAGGTTAGGAGAATCCATTTTATTTGAGTTATACATCATTTTAAAGCTTAAGGTCTGCTCTTTCAGAATATGCTCTTAACTAAAAATCCATGGCTGGCGACTTTTTGTTCGTTTTGTGATGCAGGGTCATGACACATTTTTTGTAATATTATAATCATATATATGTATATAATGGGTGAAAATGTTGAACGATGTACAATTGGCCATTTTCGGGTTTTGTGATTTTCAAACCCCTGTAAAATTGTCACCTTGGGTGTTTTTCATAGTTTTAGGTGTCATTTTGTAGGGAAGGGTTGTGCCTTTCAGAAAATATATACTTTGTACTCTTTTTACAGCATTTCCTGAAAATATAATGCTTAAAGCTGAAAAATTTTCCAAAAATGCATATTTCACGAAAAAAATCCCAAAATCATTCATCGCAATTTTTGTTCTAACCCAGTTCTACAGCTTTGTCTTTCCTTGTGAGAAAGCCCACACACTTAAACTATTAAATCAAACACTTCTGCCACGAACGTGCATAATATCTATTTTGTCAGGAAATGTTGAATTTAGTAATGTCTGAAAAAAACGTCTCTGACTGAATTATCTTTTCATTCACTCAAAAAAATTCAGGATTAATATGAAAACATGTAAGGTCATATTTAGTTAGCGTCTTATTCATACTACCATTCCATCAAACTTTGTGAGTGAGCTGTATGAAATAATCGAGTGGTGACTCATGAAAGAAAATTATAGTGAATAACCATCAGAGATGTTCAATTGGATAATGGTGTCATTCATGAAAGTGGATTATGCTTGAGATTAAAACTGGTGATCAGTATATCAGTGTGATCCAGGCGACTGTAATGACTGGCAACTTCAGTAGCATACTGTCCACAAAAATGAGTTCTGGTTGAAAACCTGAATTGGCGAATGTCTCTGATCAAAACGAATGTCCCTGACTGAAAATCTCTGAGGGGATATTCCCTCATCTGACACTTACGCACTGCATGATACTTTATTTGTGTGCTTATTCTACGCACTGACGTGCCATCCTGGAATATATAGAGTTAGTACAGTTCAATGACTGAAATGCCCATAAATCCTGAAAATGTGAGTAATAATAAAAACTTTCCTGGTGTTTGTGTCGATTTATAAGAGCAATCATTCCGTAGATATGCCAATCAATATCAATTGTGAAATTATGTATTTTAATCTTTGGATTAGAGGTAAATTAAAAAAGGATAGACAGTAAATATGTAAGAATCTGCACAAATATCAAATATCGCACGTCTCTGATAATTACTGTTTCATGAAATTAAGACATCCACTATACAAATTATGAGAACATTAAAGTAAAATTAGCTCTGGATGGTTACGGTTAGTATCATAGGAACAAGTAGATCAAGGTTTACACAGGCGTGTCATAATATTAAGAAATTTAAAGCTTTCTGAAAGATGTTGAAAATATGAAGAAAATTTTCAAATTTAAGGTTTTCTGTTGATTGGGCAAGTGTAAACATATTGCCAGGACAGAAATATGTTTTATGACTAGTAATAGGTCAATAGACTATGATTACTATGTAGTAGTTAATTGGGTTCACATATTTTTTGTGAGAGAAACAGAAATGTAAGAAAAACAGGTTTAGGTCAGGGACGTTCTCTGAACAAATAGGATCTGTGCTCAAACCAGTATTAATGACCCATCATGGCGAACTGGTGCCTATTTTTGTTGCACATAATTTATGTCCCTCAATCCAAATATAATGCCAATATCTTATAAAAATCAAACCCATTAAATACTGAAAAGCAAAGATGTTTACGTCAGAGACGTTACACGGGACGTTTTACATATTTTCAACTAGTACAATTAGGAGTAGATCTTTCATTATTCCACAGTAGATGGCCCTCGTGTACATACATTGTTCTAGATAATTTGCGCAATCTAAAAGCAATGTTGATTTTTTATTTTGATCAGAGACGTTCATTTGTGCAAACATTGCTCTTTCGGGACATGACAACTTAATCTAGATATCCTTTTAGCTCTATTGTATTTTTCTTACATCAAGATGGGTAGACCGGATGGATTTTAAACGCTCCAAATGCTAGAATTTCTTCCTGTTCAGGATCTTTAGGTTCAGTAATGTTCATGGAGCCTATAAGTTCCAGACCACGGTCTTGGTACTGGCAAGACTGGACGGACATCTTCGAGGTGCCATCTGTTTACAAAATAATGACTATCACTACCCTGGTTCCGGGTAGCAAGCGACACAATCAATATACCATGCACTGATTGAGGACATTGAATACCAAGTGGAGGAAAAAATCAGTTCAATGTTATAATGCGGACTCTGTCTTTAATGCACATCACTACATTTGCCTTTGAGCCTGTACAATTTCAGGCTTACAAACTAAGAAATAAAGGTTCAAATTTGCACCCGATTTGAAACAATTCAACAGCACACTTGCGGTGCACACTTGCACCCTTGATTGTGCTTAATGTCTCCCTTAATAAACTGCCCTTTTGAAGTTTTGCTAATTTCTGAAACAAGTTTTAGTACAGTGGAAAAGAATATGCAAATGAGTGAGCTAACCATGTCATAACCCTCAATTCTCCATTGATCGTTTACAAAAAAAAAAATAATAATAAAATAAAAGTAACGAAAATTTATGTTTCTGTTTTTGAATTCTGAAACATGATGCTATTCCTGGTTGATTACCTTCAGAAAAGTGATCAGTTATAAATACCCGGATATAAGCCACTGATAAGCCTAGGGTCTAATTATGTTTGAATGAAAAACTGAAAATTTCAAAATGTTTATGTACAAACGTTATGGCAAGTTGTGACAGAATGACATCCTCACTTTGCCATTTGCAGATTCACAATGACTGCTAAAATCTGTTTCCTGAAAAAAAAATAGCGAAACTTCATAATGTCATAACTTAATTTTTGTTGAGCCCGTAAAATGTAAAACTTTATTCTTTCTTACCAGCGACTAACTTATATTTCGGCTGAATTTCCCCTTTGATGAAGCTTTTTCCTTTAGAAGTACGGCGAGATATTCTAGTGATATGTTTTAGGTTTGTAAGCCAAATACACTAGAAAAGGAAAAGTATGAAAGTCTGTGATAAAACAAAAAAAAAATGTCTATTAAGAATGTTCCATACTTAGTTTCCTCTACAACACTACTTATTTTGGTTGAAGGAAGAAAGCTTAATAATCCCATACCGATGTGACAGGTAAAATGTGATACCTTAATGATATCATTGTCAACCTCTTGAAAGAAGTTTTCACTTAATTTTTGGTCAACAGATAGTTGCTATACCACACCGTTGATATTCTAATGAGTTTGGAGTTGTGGCAACTGAATTACATTGTTTACAATTTATATCTGTCATAGCATACAAAAATGTCATTTCATACTTCTAAGATAAGTAACAGTTAAGTACAGCTTTCTGAGACGACATCATAACAGTGGCCTAGGTACGGTCCCTAATAAAAATCAGAATTGACCTGACATACACATACAATCATATTTTAGGCATAGTGGTCAAAATTAAATTAGTATAAGTAAATTCATGTTTACCTTTTTATAGATTTGGAATACATTTCAAAGCAAACATAATATTGATAGCGTGTGGGCACACATGCGTATAAACCGGAAGGTGAAATACGAAGTAGTGGTCATCATAAACAAAAAAAAAACGTTCTTGACATATAGGCCTAGGTACCTGTAAATGATTGCTCAACGAATGCTGTATGTTATGTTTGATAGGATCATCTTTTAAGATAGGGAGTTTGATGTTCAATTCTTGTGATAACTTACAGCTGTAACGTCCCTGATGGAAAAGAAAATGTCCGTGATATGAACGAGTGATAAGATAAATTGGTCGAAATTTCAAGTATTTCCTGTAATTTTGTTGTCTGTCATTCAAAAGTTTTATACGATCTGAATAATATAACAAGAACAGGTTTGTACTTGATTTTTGGTGTAGAAATCGAAATTCCTCTTACAATTTAGAGGTTTGTAGTTACAATATACAAAAAAAAAATATAATTCAAGTTTAAATTACCATTCTGAATTGTTGACAAAGATTAACATGTGTTTAATAAAAGAGTAATGTTGTTTGTTCACAAACCTCTTAATTATGAATCAAAGGACATCATTTCTATTGCCTTTGTCTGAGGAACGTCTGTGAGTGAAAGCTGAACGTCTCTGATCAAAACATGGCTTCCTTTCATCATCTGTAAAGGATTTTTATGGTGATTTGATCAAACGAAATGTACTAAAATCGTTATCATTATCTACTGGACATTAACATTTAAACAAATGAGACCCCTCCTATATGTTTTGTTCAAATGAGATGAAAGTGACGATAAGAATATGAAAATCTCGGCTTAAACGACAAAAAAGTCCACTTTTTGTTTAACTTTCGTGTGTATTAGCTTTTGTAAACTTTACAGGAGGTAAACAATATTTTAGGAATAAATTAACACAGTATTCGAACAGATAAACAAGATGAAAATATCTTCGTTTGAGTGTTTTTCCAATCTTCATTTGAATTTTCACTAAAAGGATGATTATTTTAGTCAGAGACGTTCGCCAATATGTCACAGTTCTATTTGACCTTGAATAAAAACAACGCCCTTGGAGATATCCCAGTATAATCGGGTTTGCAGGAAAGCTGACATCAATGACATTTCACTGAGATATATTTATTATCAGTGAGTCATATGTTTTAATTTTGACCCCTGATTTGCCCAATTGTACATCGTTGAACGTTTTCACCCATATATATATATATATATATATATATATATATATACCGGAATACATATATTTAGGTTTTATCATAATCTTGTGAAAATATTCTACTTGATTACTGAATTGAATTGGTGAAACTGCACTGGCCTTACACTCGAGACACAGAAAACAGTTCCAGCACGTTTATTTTCACTTCACTTCACTTTATTTTCATTTCACTTCACATCTATACATAATATACCATGCAAAAAAAAAAAATACAAACAAGGAAGAAACAAAATATGATATAAAGTGGGTCATGACAAGAAAGTGTGTCAGCATATGTACATGAAAGCAATTCTATATAACATTTGAAATATGAACGAACCGCAAAAGCAAAGCTTGTAATCGTGGGTTCCAGGAAAAGAGTATTAATGTAAATTCGTTTTGCAATGGACATAGGACACAAAGTACTAATGACAAAACTATTTGAAAGCTAAAATAGCAAGGTACAAAGGGCAGAAGAAGTTAAGAAAAGAGAAAGAAAAAGAAAAATATGGGGGAAAAGAGTATAAGAACTGATTGAAGAAAAAAACTAGCATAAAAATGCACAGGTATTCGAGCACTATATCTACGATCAAGTTCATAACGAGTTCAAAGTATGAGTAGGCCGTACTAGTGTAGTGATTTCAATTATGGGAGCATAAACGTTGAAGCAAGAGGTACAGCAAACATACACTTCAAATTTATCCGCCGTGAGTTGAAAGAGGATAATGTAAAATAAGAGGTTACATGATTTTAATCAGGCAAGTTACACTAATTAAGCAGCACTAATTTTAGTTTTTGTTTGAAAATAAACAGAGAAGAACATTTGACTAAATCTGCGAGAAGACTATTCCAGATTTGGGTCCGATGAAAACATTTTTTTTTTTTTTTTTTTTTTTAGCAAAGAGTGAGCGAGTACGTGGAAGGTGAAATGAATCTCTTTGTCTTGTGGGGTATGCATGAACTGCATAGTTATTTTTTTTTTCTGAAACATAATATGGGTAAATATGTGAGGCAAGTCGTTGGCTGATAACTGGTACATAAATGTGCCTAAGTTGTATAAAAACAAATTAGCAACCTTAAAGGAATGGTACCGTTTTGGTTTAGACGGGGCTTCAGATTTCCAATACATGTGTACATGTATTTTCTGATGATGATTTCTTGACATAATGAGAAAACTTTAATGAAATATGAAAGAGCATATAATTTAAAGAGGAATTCAAAGTTTATTTGATGGAAATTGGTTTTAAAATGGCTGAGATATCCAAAACAAAGCAATCCTATTGAAAGGTGGGACCCACCTTTAAATAGGATTGCTTTGTTTTACTTTTTTTTACGATTTTAATCAAATAAACTTTGGAATTTCTTTTAGAATTGTATGGTCTTTATCATTTCATGAAATGGTTGCTGAGTATCTCGCGAAAAAAAGAAATTAAAAACAGTATCCTCCCCACAACCAATTATGTACAAAACGTACCATCCCTTTTTAACATTAGATATTAAAGATAACATCATCCTTAGAAAAGACAGACTATATCAAATGAGAATGATTATGGACAATCCATGATTACAAAGACAAAGGAGACAAGAAGGCAATGATTTTGCTGATAGCTGCCTAGGAAACGAGTGTGCTGTAGGTACATTGAACCACTTAAGTGGAGACAAAACATGCATACATAGTGGTAAAGCACGGAATATTAATAAAATCAGCAGCATGATTAACTTTGATTTACCACTTCTCCATGTTTTAATGTCCTGTTCAGTATTCTGACCTTGTTTTGCAATTGAACATACACTGTCAATTCTTAGTGTGAAGATTAGCAGTAGGCCCTATTCACAGCATTAAAAACTAAGGATACACGTGACGTTTTACACTCATTTTAACAACCTGTAATTGAAGGTATTTGTACATGTAGGTAAGATGTTGATCTGTTTTTCAGAGTGTGAACATAATTACTTAATGAGGCACTCGTATTACGACATAAGTAATGAGGTTGTTGCATAGCAACGTAGCCAGTGCTAGGCCGTTCTCGTTCGTTTTATGATTATTCAGTATGCGAAATGTGCGTGCACGTACCATCCCGCACGTATCAAAAATTACCCGCATGAATATTCATAATTGATTCAGTTGAACATGTATCTGCCGTTACAATGAGCGTTCCGCCGATCAACCAACGTACGTAGTTTCAATGATGCAATCGGCTCAACATTTAAAGGGACTGTACAGTACTGGTTGAGGTAGGGATTCATGCTTTGAACATTCCTAAGTGAGATAATGAAAAGCCTCTTATGAAATATGAAAGAGCATGTAATTTTAAGAAGGATTCAACGTTTATTTGATGAAAATTGGTTTTCAAATGGTTGAGATATCCAAAAAAGTGCTAATAATAAAAGGCGACATGCCCCAACTTTATTAGTATCTCTTTGTTTCACCTTGTTTTTGGATATCTGAGCCATTTCAAAACCGATTTTCATCGAATAAACTTTTGATACCCCTTAGAACTGCATGCTATTTGACATCTCATAGAGTGGTTTCTGAATATCTCACAAAATGTTAAAAGCTAAATCTTCACCTCGACCAGAACTGTACACACCCTTTAAGCGATAGTGTCTGTTATACGCGTTAGTGAATACTGGGACGGTGCGATCGATCAAATTGTGATCGGTATAGATTGAGTGGAGTATCCTACAGGTATTGGCACAATATGCATAACCATTAATCGAATCCAATATTGTATCGATTCTACATGTGCGTTATCGCTTCGTTGAAACGAGCACAGCTCAGCTGTTGCAGGTAATCATTTGAAAATCGGAATGGAATGTACCAATACGTATGCGAACAATATATTTGCGTTAGAATATATATATATATATATATATATATATATATATATATATATTACAGGAGAAATACATTTCAAGTTTGTCAGAAAGTGGTGACAATCTTAAGTAGGCAAAACTTTCTCCTGTGGGGGAGATATATCACTGATATGTTTTTATGCAAATAAGTGTAGCCCACGTGGGGTAGAAAAGCCTCGGGAGAGAGACATAGCGTTCGAGGGCGAGAGTAAAATTCCCAGTTGCTGTTTCTTAAATATAAAGTCTGGTGGTGATACAGTTTTCTGTTTGGTGTCACTGAAGATGATGCGTGTGACGTGTTGATTGCCACCATCTTTTCCTTGGGCCCATAGCATCATTCTAAAGTATATGCATTATAAGTGTATCGTAAATGTTGCTACTTATACTTGGTCACCAGCAGCTTCGAGGAGGCGTGTTGTATTCAGTACCTCAGTGCTTATTCAGTACCTCAGTGCTGTGAGGTGGACGTTGTGCTGTCAGACTGTGTTGATGCTGATCTGTTGAATGTTACGTACTATCTATGGTAATGGCATGTGGAAAATGTATGATGATGATGTTTGTCTTTAATATTGTTTAGAATGAATTAGAACCTACATGGTATTAATTTATACATCTATTGGAAGATATTTGGTTATGAAAAGGTCTTTTACCTTTTTTAAGGTATTCAAAGAATGATGTAGACTGTTGTTTTATTTGTTTTGGATTTAGATGCAGAGAGAATTTAAGACTTCTTGCCCGTGATGTTTTGATGATTTGGGGGCTAAGATAATCCCAGAGTTTTCAAGGTGATAAGCGTACAATTGACGTGGTAAGAATGCACTGCATTAGTTTCAGTGTTTCTCGATAAAAATAGGGAATTGAAGGGGTCAAATAAGTGGGAATAAGTGATTACTCGCAAGATGAATTTCTCGAAAATGAAATTGGATTTATTCAGTTCAGCCACATTTCCCCCATGCAATATAGCACTATGTTAGGCATACTTAAATCAAAGAGGAACATGAAATGATAAAGGATTTTGACATATGAGGTTTTACAGTCGGTATAAAATCATATTTGTTTTGTACATAGATGTGTGAATATTTTGAATATGATAATTGGTGATGGGTACAGTTTCAAGCAGAATGCCTGACAAAGTCATAAAGGCAATTAACACTATGTGCTGATTGAGATCACTTTATTTTAGTCACTGAAGATAAATGATAAACCTGTTATTATTTGATGGTAAAAAAAATGGGATGTAAAAGGAACAAAAATGATGGAACAAATATAGAAAACAACAGTTCTGTACGTCATTTAAAGTGAGGCTGTCCTCAAGAATTTAAAAAAATATATATGTTGTTGTTGGTACCTCCAATTACTCTAACCAAAAACAAAGAACATCGTGTTGTAATGTTAGGCCTATGCAAGGACCATTTGAGCATGTTTTGACGTGGACAGGCAGGCTGTGGCCCTCGGTTATAAGCCGATAAAACTGAAGCTAGCCAGACTGCCAGATGCAATCCCGACCATATTTGCTCATATGAGTTATAAAACAGAAACACCTCAAACATCGACTTCGAAGAGAACCGAGGAAAAGAAACATAAATGTTAGAGAGGTAAGTAAAGTGGCTAGCTATGTGTCATGTATTTACGGTGGGGCTGCAGCCGGGGTTGGACAGCAGCACAGTGCCACTGCAAGTGCCGACTGGACCGCTGCACGGAAACTGGAGTGAAATCATATTCCTGCGGTCCCCTGTTTTTACCCTGCCCGGTAGAAGTCATATTCGTTTCATATCTGTGTACTTACAGAAATATCGAGATAGAAACAATGTTTCCTTTGAAGAATTCGAGTCTCTTATGCCAAGGTAATCTTCGGTCTGAACGCCAAACTCAGCTAGAAGGAGTACCGTGTACATTAGTATGGTAAGAATTCGCGCGCGAGAGTGGTTTGTACCCAAAGTAATATGCAACACGAACAGAAGCTAGAAAATGAACGTCCTTATTTGATGTTAAGTACGTGGTATATTTGATTTTGAAATATATATATTTATGTTTATGTTAATTAAGATTGAAATATTTTGTTTAAAATAATCAAATCAAACATCTTCACATTTTATGATAAAATTACAACTGCTCGATCATTCGAACACTTAAAGTGGTTTATAGAGGCACGGCTGTCAACTTGAGAGTAGGGCATGAATGACGTAGCATCTTTTTGCAGGCTCTTACACGATCGCTTGCAGGAATTATTTTTCAAAAATCGCGTACGGAGACAGTTTTCATTTCCACGCGTATAAACTGGTGAAAGGTTATATTTTTTACTCTTCTTAATTATCAGTACAGTGAAAGTCTCAAGACTGCCTCCCTTCAATACGACGATCAATGAACTAAATATAAAATGAATTGAAGCACACTTGGCCTGACAAAAGAAAACAAGAGATATAGTTACCACTCGTTTAGGCTTACTACCCATGGTGTTTCACACCCGCAAAGAAAAAGAAAGTGATTTAACTTTGGCTCGTGCCTTTCTGCACGATAATTGCATCCCAGTCGTTGTTGAACAGCACTGTGCCGTCGTCTTTCCTCTCCGAGCACTCAGCGGAGCCCAGGTAGTCCAGGACGTCCCGATGGACCTCCTGGGTCACAGACCCGCGAAGGTCGCAGACTTGGGAAAGGAAGTCAACAATGAGGTTGCCCTCTTCCGACTCGGGATCGACGCAGCTGGTGATATCTAAGTGAGACGTCTGGCTCACGACTGTGAATGGCATAGCGTTGGCGGTGAAGACGTCGCGAAGGTCCTGGGTGCACATGTACTGATTCTTATTCTGGAAACGGGGGAAGCGTTTCCAAAATCGCCAGGTGCCACTCGTATCTATAGTAGGGTAAACATCGATTGAAATAGATCTTGTTATAGATATTTAGACGTAATCCGGGTATTGCCAATACGTAAGTGCCTCCCTGCTAGCTCCGTTTTATTTGCACTAAAGAAATAGCTTGTTCTGATGAGTTGGATCTGGCTATGTAAACTGACTCCCTCGCGAAACCAACTTGGGAATATTATATTAATGCAACATTAATAATAATAATAATAATAATAGCTGCTTATATAGCGCATAATATTCCTGGAACATTCCTCATACTGTTTATCTAACATTTTCATTTTCTATGTTTTCTTTTATTTAGTTTATACGGTTTCACCTGTAACTTATGACGATGGGACACTAATCATGGAACTTCGTGGGAATGACTGTCTCTCAGCTATAAGTGTTTCTTACAGATAGAGGGCTTCGTTTCCACAGTGGAATAATGTACACGAGACTACCTGTAAAAGCACCTATTACATAATATATTGTGTTGTCGAACCCAGTGGCCTCGAACTAGCATGAAAAGTCATTTGTCCAGGTCACCTGTTTCACTAAGGGGTATTTTTTTTTTGCGAATTTCTTCCCTTATCCTTGTCTGACCGGGACATTGCAGCTTTGATTAATGATTGTAATGACCACATATCTGTCAATTAATTGAGATTTTTCTTCTCTTGGTTAGATTAAAAGCAAGGAAACGATAACAGTGAATGGAATCCAGACACTGATTATCATTGCACCAACTTTGTCGGTAGATAGCTACGTGCTAGACGACTGGCTAGACAATGCCTACAAAGCCTACAATATTATAGTACATCTTATGTGACAGGGCTCTACAATAGTATTTCATGTTTGTCATACCGAAATTTGTATGCGTTTAGAGAAGGAAACAAAACGAAAGATATTCAAATATTAATACTTATGACACTCATACAGAGATTTTAAGAAAATCCCCAATGCTGCTGGTAGTTATAATGATGGACTTTATTGAAATCGTGACTTTGTTTGTTTGTTTGTTTGTTTGTTTGTTGATCTTGTTGTTGTTGTTTTTTATAGAGGATTTTCTACAGAAATGATGTGAATAACATAAATATATGATTCACGGTCACAGTGGCTAAAGATTTCGAATTCTTTTCGATCTTTTGTGGTTCTTAAACTTCACGATCTTCGGATCGAGAAGTTTGGCTCAGTAGTGCGCCTGCGCATGAGAAGAAAGAGCACTCCTTCTGACAGCTGGTGATTGTGACGTTACAATGCACACCTGTACATAACAATAGGGAGCTTTAGATTCTTGCGACGGGGATGTTCACAGGGGAAACAAAATGTTCTGAGCATGCGCAGATGCGCATATCCGCTCAATTCACGACGGAGAACGCTGCTTCATGCACTGATCATAGTTATGAGGGCGTATAGATTGCGTCTCCGCGTAATCTAAAGCTACTTTTCAACACGACGCATGGAAAGAGAATGTCTCAAACGTCTGCACCCCAAACCTGAAGCTCCCTATTGACCACGCTCTTCGGAGGCAGACCCCGCAAACAGATGTTGGACTCGCCACGTGCCAAACTTCGCGAAGTCTCAGTTTCTATTATAGCGTTCACACTGGCAAAAGACCGAGAAGTTTGGCGGGACTGGGGATATAATCCTTTGTTTGAGTGGAAAGTTTCGCGAAAAGTTTCGCGAGAACATTTGCAAAAGTTTGCAATTACAAAATTTCGAGATCTTAATGATCGCGAACTAAAACTTTCTGATCTTTTGCCAGTGTGACCGCGGCTATTGAGTTTCAAATTGCATTTCAATCCTTGAAATACGCTTCACTCATGTTCCGTATTCCACATCTCACACCGATATTTCATGACTGTCTTCTAGGTAATAAGCTCATCTCATTCCCTCCTTTCTATCTTTTTACCCTTTACGTCCGTTGATATGACTGAATTTGAATCGATAATCGTGACCGTGCACCTCAAAACGAACATAAAGTCGCACACACTGATTTTGCGTGAGGACTGAAAATAAGTGAAATGGGTCAACCTAGCCGAACTTGACTTTTTCATATTTTCTGAAACAGCGGGTCTTCTTTTACACTATGCTAAAATTTGGTATCATAAAACGGGCAGGAAAGTGCGTTTTTTTTTAGCAGTTTATCTCGAACATTTTTGGTAGAATTGTGTGATTAGGTGTGTCTTTAGAATCCCTTTTTCATTTCTGAAAAACCTTGTCCACACTCTTCACTTTCAACTCTAATAACTTTTGAAAGGATAGTGCTACTGCTTTGAAAGTTGGCATTAATTATGGACAGAATGTGCTAATGAGGCATGCCTAATTTCAATTTAATCTGATAATCCCTTCATTGTTGTTACTCTGGTGGTTTACTTCCTCTTTTTTGTCCCATTCATCCCACAGCCAGCACGGTTTGGTAAAGATTAAGCGCTTGAATAGACACTGTACTTCAGAGCCTCTTTTCTCAGTTCACACTTTTCCTGAGTTTATGCTTTCTTTCCAATACTTAGATAGGTTAGGAGAGTCCACTTGATTTGAGTTATACATCATTTTAAAGCTTAAAGTCTCCTCTTTCAGAATATTGTCTTAACTAAAAATTCATGACTGGTGACTTTTTGTTTGTTTTGAGGTGCAGGGTCACAATCATATAATGGAAATCTTTTTCTTTAACTTTCAAAATGTAAATCTGGTGATCTATTTCCTTACTGAATATGTGCGCTATTGGGTGTGGAGGATGATATTGGTATTGTGTCCTATGTGAAATTTCACTTTTACCTGAAATAATGACGATTAACAGCATTCCCCCGTCCTCCAGACAGTCATGTAGATAGCGAATGGTGTCGTTCAAATCGTCAACGTAATAGACTGAGTGAATGGCACTGATGAAGTGGTACTTGGGATGCACGTCCGTTTCATTCAGCTTCCTTCGGTAGTCGTCTAGCGTATCCTGGTGGAGGTCGAAGTCGATTCCGGCAAATCGTTCCTTCCCATCGGCGATGAGCTTACGATACATGTCAAGCTGGCTAGCAGTGGGTTCGATCACGGTATTGTGAACGGCCTTGAAACGAGCTCGGAACATGGCGGCCATACTGCTGTCCATTTCTCCTAAAAGAAAAACAAATTAGTAAAATGAATACGTAGGTATGATGATATTAATAAAATACGTTGCAGGTTTAGGCCTAGATACATTAAAAAGTGTCCACTGAAAAAAAGGAAAAATTGAACAACAAACATTTCGAAAGATAGACGTACTGAGAAAACATCAAGTAGACAAACAAAACGAAGAAAATGGAAGTAGAGTCACGTAGATTATAATCATAATCAAAACTAAGATAAAACAGCCATTAAACCATTTTGTTCTTCTACAATGTTCCTTTCACGTGGTATCACTGGAAGTGATTTCTGTTTCCTTACGTGTCCGTACGTTTTGCTATTGAATAATGACGTTTTACCTTGGTATAACTCTTTTGGGAGCTCAGTACTTTTTTTGTCAGTTTTGTAGATGGACATGAATCAGACTTTGGTAACAATATCCTTCGGCCGAAACTCTTCGAAGAAGATTCCTGCGTAGTTTTATTTTATCGCATTTTTTCATATGACGCGTCTATACAGGATGCAAGGGACGCAAGGCAGCTGTATTCAATAGAACGTGATATTAATCTATGGGAATGTTCCAGTTACAACGAGACGTGCGAGGTTCCCTAACTCGATGATTACACGGACAGATAACGGAAGGCAATAAAGCACAGTAGATGATCTTTAATGGCCGGACAAAGTTTAACACCTGAAAATTATATCGGTGGTCCAATCTACACATATTCTGGAAGGTAAACACCGTTAAAAACTGGTAAAGAGAGAGAAAGGGAGAGAGAGATTGAGACTTGACTTCGATCAACGGCCCTTTCTTTTTGCTGCAATAAGCGGTACAACGCGATACCAGGCTAAAATGATTATTGACCGACATTTCAGCCACTCATTTAACAGTGATGTCTATTTGAACAATTTTAGACCGTGTATTACCCAAGGAATGTCACCTGATAAGTTTGGTGAAAATCAATTGTGGGAATTTTCAAGAAGTTAAAAATAATGTACACGTTTGACGCGCGTGTAGATTTGACAGAATCTACCAAATCTCCAAGTAATGGTGTTAGAATTAACTACAATAAACTTAAAACATTGTATATACATCACTTGCCCGATTCACGTGGTTGGCATATTGCTATCTACAGTTTCAAGTCTGCATATCGCGTTTGCGGCAATTCAGGAGACTGATTTATATGTGAGAGTTTGCTCATTAAACTGTTTTTATGTTTACGCCCTTTGGATTTATGTGCATTTATTGGCTTTACAGTGCAATAACATGACTAAACATCTTGTACTGGCAAACACAAGATCGTCTATTACATTGCGCTGTGATGCTAGTTTGTGTCGGTTCGAATAAAAAGGATATTGTTTTGTTGAAAATTGTTTGTTCGTTATCAAAAATCCTATTGTATTTGAAATATCCCAAACGTATATACTTGATCAACTCCAAAATTGATAAAATGATCTTGAATGAAAAGTTTAATTTCCTTTGTATTCGCGTTGTGTACGCGGGCTGAGCAGTAAAAAATGGGATAATCGAGTTCACATATAAAATTAATCTAAATCTATTTATAGATAATACAGATATTCAATAATGTATAACTCAAATCAAATGGACTCTCATAACCTATCTTAATATTGGAAAGAAAGCACACACTCAGGAAAGTGTGAACTGAGAAAATAGTCCATGAGCCAGGCCAGATATTGGTACCACCTGAGGTGGCAAAACCTTTTTGGTGTCATTTTGTTTGCCGGGCATAGATATGCTTATCAAGTTATGGTAGCATTTCCAAATGAGTAGCTTAGTCATAATACATGAATTTTAAACCAATTTGGTATCGTTGTTATATCCCTATACTTCTGAACCGAGACTAACCGCTATACAAAGAAGAGCACTGTCTCCTGTATGTCCACAGGTGTTCTGTTGTAAACGCGGTTCGCTTAGCCTTTATTCAAGACAGCGAAGGGAATATCCAAAGGAACTTTAGATATTATGATAACGGTACATTGTTCTAGATAAAGACTAATCGCACCACGTGGCAGTTGTGAACATCATAACCTTGGGATATTTCCTTGCTGCCTTGAATAAAGACTAAGCGCACCGCGTTTACAACAGAACACTAGTTGTGGACAAACAGAAGACATCGCTCTTCTTTGTATAGCGGTTAGTTTCGATTCAGAAGTGTATGGATATAAAAACGAGACCAAATTGGTTAAAAATTCATTTGTTATGACTAAGCTGCTCATTTGGAAATGCTGTCATAGCTTGATAAGCATATCTTTGTCCGACAAACAAAATGACACCAAAAAGTTTTTGCCACCTCAGGTGGTACCAATAACCCACTTTTTTTTTTCGGGTCTTGGCCCATGGACAAAGAGGCACTGAGGTACAGCGTCTACTCAAGCGCTTAATCTTAACACCAAGATGCGCTTGCGGTGCGATGAATGGGACAAAAAAAAATCAGCATGTTCAAGGGACATTCCGGACGATTTTCATAATTTCACATCATGTAGTACATAAATCAACAGCTCCATGTATACATTCGTGGAATTTGTCATGGTCCTTGAGCAGAGAAACCAATAAATTGAAAATCTTAAACAAATTACATTGAACAGTGTCGATGCCATCAGCGCCTCTTATACAACGTGTCCCCCCAAAAAACGAAACCGAGTTTCATTGAATTCTTTGCGATCATAATTACGTATTTGCTTTATAAGTTGTACATGGATTGAAAGATACGCTTCTCTTCTTTCATTTCATGCTCAACTCATTGTTCAAAATTCGTGCATGACTGAGTTAGAACAATATACAGTAGTCCTACTAAATTTTCATTTGCACGAGCAAATGTCGACTTTGAATGAGTTTTCCGACTTTTTCAGCAATCTTTTGCTTTAAAAAAATAAAATCATAGCCTTAATATCCATTCTTTCTCCTTTCATATGATATCCCATGCGTCAAAAATGATCAACGCCTGCTCGAGAAAACTGAATTTGAAAATATGCTTCCATTTTACCCAGATGGATACATAGTAAATAAGGAGCCAGTTAGATTTCCCGACATGCCCAACTTGGCAGATAACAATGGTCTTCATACTTCAATGAATTTACACAAACATGAAGGGAGGGGGTAAAAGAGATTGCTACTGACCGTTCGGTTGTGAATAGGGTCTTAAATTAGCACATAATCATGAGCTTGCCTGACCATGCAGCTAACTGCAGAGCAAACGGTGTTCATCAGCGGAATGTTTGGGAAGGTGAGGTGGGAGAAACGGACCGAAAAAAACTTCCAAGCCCCCCCCCCCCCCTCCAGAAAAGACGACTTTCTGCCTGCACTTGCACCTTTGAAATGATAGAAGCGCAAGTTCGGTGATAAATACAGTGATGTACCCTCTCTTTCTAGTTCACGTCCCCCTTCAAAAACTTCAAAACCCTGTCAGTGATGAAGGACTAACCACGCGTGAGGGAAATGTAGAGAGAGAAATGAAAACAGTGAAATAAGTTTGAGGTACAAAATCATCAAAATGTGTATCATTGTTGTAATGTTGATTTCCCGTAGCTATTGGACTGCGTGCAGCCTGGGCCTACTCACGATATTAGTCTTCAATAATTTTGGTTATGTCTTATAGCTTATTCTAAATAAATGACAACAATGGGATTTCCGTCTCATTCAGCATTCTCTGTAATATCCCCACCCCGAACAACATTCACTGTAGCACTGCGGTTGTTGTGTGTGAATTCAATGGTGCAGATGAGCCCATTGTTGAATGCTCAAAGTCGGTAGAGCTGAATGCTTGTTATTCGACTATCCGTTTACAATCGGTAGAAATGAAGTATGTTTTCATGCAAATTTTTCTCAAGCACGCGTCATTCAAATTTGACGCGTTAGGTCTCATATGAAAGAAGAAAATATGAATATTTGGCTAATGAACTTTGTTTTTTCGAAAACGTAACGTTAAAAGTCTGAAAAATTCACTTAAAGTCACAATTTGCGCGTGCAAATAAAAATTTGGTAGCGCCACCGTTCATTGTTCTAACTCAGTCATGCATGAACGATGAACATTAAGTTGTACATCAAACGATTAATGAAAGAAGAAAAGTTTATCTTTCCATTGATGTATATCTCATAAAGAAAATGTATGATTTCGATTGTAAAAAGTTGCATGGAAACCCGGTTTCGTTTTTTCTGCGTTTTATGATCCCAAAGTTTAGCATTATGTTGAAGAAGACTTGCTCTTCCTGAAAACTATGAAAAAGTCAAGATCGACTCGTTTGACCAATTTCACCTATCTTTAGTCCTCACACAAAATCAGTGTGTGCGACTTTTTGTTCGTTTTGTGATGCACGGTCACATTTATCGAATTGCAGAATTTACATCAATCAAAGAATAAATCAGCAACGAACTTGTAACCGGTTATACGTCAATGATAATGTGCGAATCACCCAGGTTAAGAATCGAGTTTAGCTGTTTCAGAAAACAAGCCCGAAACTGATACCGTTAGTATCGATCCGTCCGGAAATTTATTTTTTCTGTTCACTATACGACCGAAGCAGAATACGTTGAACATTTTCATCCTCAACTTGTTTTATGATGACAATGTTCTCGTTTTGCCAGAAATTTTGGACAGAAATTTTGGACAATGCTATGGGGTTTTCTGTGTCAATCAGTACTCAAGCACACGAAGGGTTAAAGTTCTTACCTGAACCGCTGCCGATTCCCAACATTCTGACTTTGGAGTCTGCGGGTAGAAGCTCTACGAGCCTTTCCACCACTCCAGGAAGAAACTTTTCTTCCCATTTGGCTTGGATCTCGAACTTATCTGACCGGTTGGCGAACACATGGAAAGCTTTGGTGTAGTAGTCGGGGTCGTCCATGAGTGGCTTCAACTTGGCATGTTCCATCGTCGATTTGGAAAGTATTATTGCTCACATTCAGAATAATGCAATATGCAACGATTCTGCACCAGTATAATCAGTGAGTAACTTATGTCATATGATAGTCCCGCATTACATCCAGCAATATCTTGGGACTACATGAACAAAGATCAATCTAACTCGACCGAAATTGATCTCTGATTGACCCTTTGCTGTTTATACTGCCCGTAAATAACAGCATAAGACACCCTGGCCCGAATTCACGAAGGTGGTACAAACGAAACCATGGTTTAAACCATGGACAAAAAACACGGAGGGCCAAGTGTCGCATGAATATTTCGTTACGAAATCAGTCATTTTCGTCGATGAAATTACATGTATTATTTTGTAATGAAATGACAGCATTTTGTAACCAAATGAACATTTCGTCCACGAAATAGTAATTTCGTTAACGAAACGGTCATTTTGTCGACGAAATGACCAATTCCGTAATGAAATACTCCGTGCGACACTTGGCGCTCCATGGTTTTTGTCCATGGTTTAAACCATGGTTTCATTTGTACCACGTTCGTGAATTCGGGCCAGGGTGTTTTGTACGTTAATTTGGATATTCATGACCTGTCATGATATTGTTACGCCCATTTGGTGCAGATTCCGATGATATTTTTGTTTTTGCTTTTTTTGTTGTTGTTGTTGTTTTGTTTATTTGTTTGTTTGTTTTTTTTTGGTCGAGCCCACTATAGGTGAGGGGAGACTTGGGATCGCCTGCGGCGTCTGTCCATCCGTCGTCGTCCGTCGTCCGTCGTCCGTCGTTTGTCAGCAACGCACAAAAAAAAAATGAATAGCTCTCTACTGTAGACTTCTTTTTCAATCAAACTTAGAGGGAAGAGTGGTTATACGAAGTTGCATATTTTACCAAACAAAAATGCCATCTCAAGGTCAAAGGTCACAGGCAGGGGGTCAATGAAATTTAACGCCCGATGTTTAGTTCTTTTACGGCGCGTGTCGATTAAGGTTCGTAACTTTTGATCCCTTTCTCCGTTTGTGACCAAACTTGGATGGTAAATGTCCCTTGGGGAGTTGAAGATCACCGCAAGGTCAAATGTCGTAGACAGCGGTAAATGAACTTTTAGGGCCCAATCTTAACTCTTTATGGCGCGTCTGATTACAGTATGACTCAAAACTTTTGATCAAAATGTCCGTTTGTGACCAAACTTGGATGGTAGATGTCCCTTGGGGAGGTGAAGGTCATTACAAGGTCAAAGGACACAGACCGGGGATCAACAAACTTTTAGGGCCCAATGATAAGTTTTCAATGCGTGTTTCGATTATGGCTCATAACTTTTAATCCCTGTGTCCGTTTGTGACCAAACTTGGATGGTAGATGTCCCTTTGGGAGTTCAAGTTTATCACAAGGTCAAAGGTCACAGAGGTCAACAAATATTTAGGGCCCAATAGATTTTCTGGCGCGTTTCTATTTTTTTTTATTCATGTTCCATATTCCACATTTCGTACAAGTTTTATATTCCATTTGATTTGAAGCAGAAATGATTTTCACACAATGGTCAGTTTGAACCAATAATGCACAAATGTATAAGGACTTAATTATATGTAATTAACGTGTAATGTGAGGAACCCACTGAAAAGCAAAGCTTGTAGGATGTGGGCTCCAAAAATATAAAATAGGGTTTTAGTACAGTATATCAAAGTCAGAAGTGACGTAACATGCAAAATTCAAAATATCGAGAATATTACAATGTTTACGGGATGTACAAAGTATAGTATAATGTTTATGATTCATATGGTATAAATGCTAGAAAAATAGCTAGTTGATCAAACTGATGAGGTCATCCGAGCGAGGCATCATTTGAGTATATGCAAAAAGATTTTCAAGCGATTACAGCAAAATAATTAAACATAGGATTTTAGAAAATAGGCTTTGAGATTTTTCTTAAAGGAGCTTAAAGAACTTGAGTGCAACCGAACCGAATCTAACTCATTCCAGAAAGAAGGGCCGGTAGATGTAATTGTCTTAAGGGCTAAAACTGTACGAAAAGGGGAAAAATGATAGGATTCACTGTGTCTTGTAGGGTAAGTATGAATATCACTGTTTTTCACAAACATTGAGGAAAATATACTTGGAAGGTCAACAGTATTCAACTTATACATGAAAATTCCAACATGATATAAATACAAATCAGAAATTTTTAACAATTTACTTGAAACAAACAATTCATCAGTGTGATCAAAAAATTGTACTCGATTTATAATTCGCAAGGCCTTTTTCTGAACCAAAAATAACGAATCAATTTTAGTCTTTCAGCAATTCCCCTTG
Source organism: Diadema antillarum (assembly GCF_040938485.1). Lineage (NCBI taxonomy): Eukaryota > Metazoa > Echinodermata > Echinoidea > Diadematoida > Diadematidae > Diadema > Diadema antillarum. The sequence continues at coordinate 598,108 of NW_027272338.1, read as the reverse complement.
GCTAATATTCCGTAATTCAAGTAAGGTAATAATAAAGTTGTATAAAGACAATGCAATATTGGCTTTGGGAAGAGATATTTCAGTTTGTGAATAATTCCAACATTTTTGCACAACAATTTACATAAATAATCAACATGTACCTTCCATGAAAGGTTACTGTCAATATAAATACCTAAAAATTTTGGTGAATCTATTTGATTTAACTTTAAACCGTTCATTAAAACTAATCCTTATTATTTATTTTAAGCGACAATTTATTTGCCTGAATCCACTCAAACACCAACTTAAGTTCATTATTCAAAGAATCGAGCAAAACATAAGGATCTGAGTGAGAATAAAAGAGACTTGTATCTTGAATAAAAGAGACTTGAATAAAAGAGACTTGTATTATGGCTCATAACTTTTGATCTACATGTCCCTTTGTGACCAAACTTGAATGGTAACTGTCCCTTGAACAATTCCGAGAGTTCCAAAAACATTAATTCTTCTAAGCGAATAGGTAAGACACATTTTGGCACTTGCCTTGTTTTTCCATACCAACCTTACACAACGAAGATGATGGAGAGGAAGAGGGTAATATAGGAACATAGCCTGGTGCTACTGACACAGATGTATATTTTGTTCAGTATAGACAGATGTTTCTTTACAATATCACGCTAACTTGGGAAAAAAATAATTTGTCATTGTTGTCTAGGATTTAGCTTTTAACAATTTGCGAAATATTCAGAAACCACTCTATGATATGTCAAAGAGCATGCAATTCTATGGGGTGTCAAAAGTTTATTTGATGAAAATCGGTTTTGAAATGGCTGAGATATCCAAAAACAAAGTAAAACAAAGAGATCCTAATAAAAGGAGTGGCCTGTCGCCTTTTATTATTATCACTTTTTTTTTGGATGTCTCAGCCATTTGAAAACCGATTTTCATCAAATAAACATCAAATTCTTTTTAGAAAAAGATTCTCTTTCATATTTCATAAGAGATTTCTCATTATATCACTTAGGAATGTTCAAAACATGAATCCCCACCTCAGCCAGTACTGTACACTCCCTTTAAAGTCCATCTGCTCAGTAATACATGATGTTTGTCAACATGATTAGGTACATCATTAGAAAGAGGAAGAGTTTTCCCTTTTTTCACAAATTGCGCTCTCCATAGCTGACAATTATGAAATAGTAGCCTTCCAAAATTGGATTGCCTTTTTCATATCGAGCATTGAAGTATTTCATACAAAAAATTTGTAAGACTTTTGCAAATAAAGGACACTTCATTGGAATGTACGACCTTATCGGAATCATTGATGTAATTAATAATAGCTCTTTTGATTTATAAGTTAAGGAAAAAAGAAAGAACCTTTCGGTACTTTATTAACTCTTTATGTGCCATGGTGGAAACCCCCTGTGTGCCACGTTATTCTGAGACACGAAGGTAGTCATGCTTTGACAAAGAATTCAGTTTTTCCAATTTGTATAACTTCTACAAATTTCTGTTAAGTTGGACATAATAGTGAGCAAAGTTAAAGAGGAATGCCATACTTTGCTTCGATATAAATTGTATGACAAATCTGTTTCCAATTTTTCTTTTGAATGACCAGTTGCTACATTATGTAAAGGCATGACTTTTGCACATAAAACCGCAACAGAAACTTAAAATGTACACGCAAATCTAGTTGGAAACACCGCATGATAGTCAATCACCACAGAGAATGCAAGCCGTGTGTGAGAGGAACAAAAGCGTGAGAAACGCTTTCATTTTACCGCGGGATTAGCGATTTATCGATCGGTTTAAGCGGCTTTGTGTGGCAGAATATGCGACGTTGGCACGCCGTCGACTGAGTCGGACGTGCGAACGTGGCACATAAAGAGTTAATGGATCGTATCATTAATTATCTAGTACAAACCACTGAATTATATTATATATGATATTGTAATGTTTATGGCGTTCACCAATGATCAGTATTAGGTCATCGTTTTTCCTTGTGTACTGCAACTGTAATACAATTGTAATATAGTTATAGTTGAGATGGGGATTCAAGTTTTTGCTTTTTGCGAGATGATAAGAAATCATATATATGAAATATCACAAAATGATAATCTATATGATGTATTAAACGTTTATTGGAAGAAGATCCCTTTGGAAATGGTAGAGATATCAGAACACAAAGCCACCTCAACCACAACTAACCATCCATTTAACCCATTCCATACCGAGTTCTGAAATCCCCACCTGGTTCTGATATGGATCCGGTTTAGTTTATGTTTTGTGTTCATGACATTGGTATTTCTATACAACTCCTTCTGTGAACTTTGAATATCCTGAAAATATGTTAAACACAGAAATATTTAAGAGAACATTTCTCCGTGATTTTTTAGCAATGAACTGTTCTTAAACGTTTCGGGAAAAAAAAAAACGTATTTCTTTTCCATTATTATTAGTTCTTAATTAAATAGGAATGATATTGATAATGATGTTTGTATTGATGGAATGTCTTCAGTTCATTGGAATTAAACTTAATTCTTTAAATCAAAACTGACTCAAGTTTCACTTTAACGATCGTTGTCGAAGTATTACATTTGCCTCACAAAACATTTGGCAGCTTATTACACCAACTGAAAATCTTTGTAGCTCAACTCCTCTTACTATCTTATTTGAATGATTCTGTGCTTCTATATCTTACAAAAAGTACGATCATGTTCGGGAATAATATATTGTGGCTTAACCTAAAAGTTCCCATTCTGACTTATTATGCAACTTTTTCCCGGTTAATGGTACCTTGACCTGGCGATACACCGAAAATAAATAGTATGACTTCATGGTGCTCATTGTGCTGTTCGTAAGATATTCAGTAATCACTGATATGAAATATCAAAAAACAACACACAATTCTAAGAGGTTTACAACTCATTCGATAAAATAAGGTTTTGAAGTGACTGTGGATATTACACATCAAAACAAAGCAAAGTGGACCCAATAGAGGTGGGACCCACATTTTTTAGGACAGAATATGCTATTTGGTATACACAATAAGTTGTTTCAAATTATTTCGCTAAAACCAAAAACCCGAATCGCAAGCTCAAACATAGACTATGCCATTCGTTGAAGTTTAGTTTTTTGCTCATGGCACTGACATTTTTCATTCGTTTGAACTTCGAACAAGTGGAAAATTCGTTACACACAGAGGTAGAGAACGTTTCTCAGTGACTTAATAAACAAACAGATTGTCCCTAAACGCATCTAAACAAATTCTATACATCTTTACTATATTATTGCAGGATGGTCCACGAGGGGTTTCAGCATGACTCTGCAACATGATCAAATTCTTGTGCAACATCCTCAAAAGCCAGCAACATGTACAACATCCTCAAGAATTTACAACAAGCTCACAATAAAATGCATCCAAGCGTTTAAAAGACATGTGCTTAACATAAGAAACATCAGACTACCTTGTACTTAGATATTTGTGTGCAAAACATGAGAGAGAACATTGTCATCTCATATCAGCCAACTGGGAATCTACACCCTACAAGCAATGCTTCTATGTAGATTCCTCATATTTCACATGTTAAATTGTCTTAAATGCTGTACTTGACAATTGATCCATGCGATGTATTGTTATGTTTATGGCTTATTTATTTGTTGAAATGTGAAATATGGAACAATAAAAAACATACAAATACATGTAATCAGCATAAAGAGAGATAAGCTGTGAAATATTGCGTACTACGTGTCCATGATGCTCCTAGCGCATGAAATTTCCGCAGTATTCACAGATTTTATTTTTAAAGCAAGCAACATGGTCGAATTTCAAGTTATGGACCATCCTGCTATTATTTCAAAAATCAATAATAACGATATCGATGATAATTTTAATGTTTGAATGTCTTCAATGGAACAGACATCAACCATATACTTTAAAATTACAACTGACTCCAGTTCACTTGGAATGATCATTTTACAATACAATTCGAAGAGGAATTCACAGTTTATTTGACGAAAATTGGTTTTAAAATAGCTGACATATCCAAAACAAAGTGGTCCAGGTGAAAGATTGAAAGATCAGGACCACTTCGATTTACTTTGTGGATATCAGCTACATCAGAACCGATTTTCGTCAATTAACGATGAATTTATCTAGAATTGTATGTACTTTGATATTTCATTTAATATCTAAAAATCTAAATCCCCTATCACAACCAAAACTATACATGCATTTAAAGTCAATCTTGTTTCTTAAGTGAACTTCAGGACTTTTTTTTTTGCTTATTTTCTTCTTCATACTGGCCCACAGTCGAAGCATCGTCGTTTGCAATAACCTACTTCATTTTTTTTTTTTTGGTACAATACTAAACTTTTCTCCTTGGTAATTTATCACAATGTTCCATATTACAATATGAATGTAAAGCGATTCCCTTTCACTGTACACTGTTTCTTTCACAATGTACTGTCTACATTATTCTTTAGTCAACAAAAAGTAAAAATGTTAATGTGTGTGTGTTTTTTTTTCCCTGCAATCAAAAAAACAATGTCAAATTTGTTTGAATCGAAATCAATCAAACAGAATTAAATTGAACAGCAGTACAAAAGGAGTCTAAAAATCAAAATCTTAGACAACTACTCTATCCCAAATTCCCACGTATAATTTGCATTTTCATCCTAAAGACGTCCACCGACTCTCATTTGGTATAAATGCGTCACACAACACAGCTTAAGACATTGTTCTATTTTGGAACCGTGTTAATGATAATTCTGTTACGTCATCTGTGTTCATATCCTAGAGAACACCATGGAGTGGCAAAGCACATTGAATACATCGAATCTCAGTTTGTCTACAGTACACATGTATTGCAATTCACAAAACATGACATAGTGTATTGACCGACAAAAAGTGTTATTACACAAATCGGCATTTCAAAAAAAAATTTAAAATGCTTGTCGTGAGATTATAGTTCATTTCATGACCGGTTTCTATACAGAAAAGCAATCTATTGAACTCAAAATTATAAACATATATATCATCTTAACAATATGAGTAGCGCCTATATATTTTTTGAACTAATTCCAATACACACACACACACACACACACACACACACATACACACACAAACACAAGCAAACAACGTATATATTTCCATATGAATATTACGAGCTGAAGGCTTCATTTCTGTACAAACTTTATCATAGTTTATAGCCAAAAAGTTTCCTACACTTAAATTGCAGACAAGAATATGAACTTACATTTGCCTTGAACTCGCCAGCCCATTCATCATTGCTGGCGTGGTGCTTCTACCGTAAGGTAGCGCATGCATGGCAAAATAATGAGCTATCTGGCCACCAGAATAGCTAAAAGAAAGTACTGCTGCACCTCACGCTTGCTTGCTGCAGTCTGAACAGAAAAATATACCTGCAAACATTGTAAAGCACTGGCTGCAATTGCATATCACCCAACTATCGATGTTCGCTGATAGCAAGCAACAGCTATCATCACTTGTGTGATGATGTCAAGTCCAACCTAGCGAGAGTTAATTCAATTAAAATTAGGTTACTGAGTGAAAGAAATTCAGCCTCCAACCTCACTATTATGCTGAAAAGTATACACCCTGCATGAATAAGCTCCTTCTACTGAATTAACCGTGATCTGCTGTCCTTAAAAATAATAATAAAAAATACCCTACAGTGTAGGAATAAACCTATTTGGGAAACGCTATATAGCTTTTCTGGCATGTTGAGATTCATCGTCGATACATAAAAATATAGACTGATAGCTAGCAGCTGCTTAATTTTCAACACTTTTGTGTTTCCATGCATCATTTGTTTGTTTGTTTGGTGTATTTTTTTGTAATCTATTTGGTAATATGAAAACATGCAAGTAATGCTCAGTGTAAGGTATAAAGGTGTATATGGAAACATGCAAGGTATAATATGCTTAGTCTATAGGGTGGGTGTATTCCACTGTATTTTGTAAATTGTAATACACGTAAAGGCCCAACTACTTTAGTAAGACAGGTATATGAGATACGTTCGTCTACTTAAAATATTTATTTCCATTTGTTGTGGATCACTATTATTACATAATTTTCGAGGTGAAAATTGAATCCATAGTTCTTCCAGATGACGGTTTATACATACTTGTTATCGCTTTACGAAATTCAGGGTTTCTGACTGCGTATATGAAAGGATTTGCACAGGAGTTACAGAATGCCAAAACGATAAAAGCTTGATCTAGTGGCGAGTATAAGTATGATCCCGAGTGGGGACCAAATATATGAACCAGATAACTCGTGAACAGTGGACCCCAACATATTATGTACACAACAAACACGATGAAGAACATCTGAAGCATGCGTTTCCTGGCGACAACATGTGTAGACCTAGCGTTTGCCTTCTCCTTGCCGGTGTTTTCCTGAAGGTTGAGGTTAGACTGACGTTTCAGCGTGAAAGCTGTCAGTACGTGGCTTGTCGTCATGGTGACTATCGGGATTATGATATGGAACACATATAATATGAAGGCTGCAGCGCGTTGCATACTGACAGAAGAATAATCCTGCACGCATTCCTCTCCTTGTGCTTTCGACAAGATAACCAGGTCCAAGCACATCACACCTGCACAGAGCCAAATGAATATGATGGAGCGTCTAATCCTCTTGCCCGTTACAACCATTTTAAACTTCAATGGAAAGGCTATAGCCAGACACAGTTCGAGTGGTATCAGGGTAAGGGTAAGTATTGACGCGTCGACAGAAAGCCACATGAAAAGTGAAGTATATATCACCTTGCAATATAGATGTCCCAGCCAGGACGTCGGAACTCTGGATGCCTCATACGGGAGAGGAATGATGAAGACGGACGTCAAAAAGTCGGCGACGGCCAACACTCCGATCAAGGTGTCGCTTGAGCGGCGTTTGTGTCTCCTTAGAAAGACGATGTGAATGACGAGACCATTGCCAGTGATCCCCAGCAATGCAGCCGTCGTCTGAGCAATTGTGATCCACGTCCAGGTTAAAGGCTGCCAAGCCCATGATGGATCCACCCTTTCTACGTCTTCAGACGAATGAAGATTAGCCTCATCTGAGGAATTTGTTGATGCGTCATTACTATCGGAGGTTTGTGATACAATTAGCTCTTCCGTCAAAGTAGTGAGATACCCATTTCCCCGATTCTGTAAAACTTGATAAAGAAACCCTGTTGAAACGGTAGATATGTTGACCTCCTGATCCATTAACTTGATACCTGTGGACGACGTAGGTGAAGGCGACGTACTTTCCACCGCGCTGAGTTTTTCGGCGTCTTTACCAGTGGCTTGGTAGAAACCCTTGAGAAGCATAAACGTAATGAGGGCACGAACAATGCTCCCAGCCATTCTGTATTGGCACGCAAACTGTGATTGTAGTTTAACAGAGAAGAAAAACAAAGGAAAAATAAATCATCCTATTCCATCTAAAACGTAGGTACATGTATGTCAGCATTCGTTTAAACATGGCTTTTTGAGATACCCCGAAGACTACTTTGTACATCTGGCGCCAAATGCCAATATCAGCCACACACACACCAAAAAAGAAAAAAAAATAAGATACACTCTTTCGTAGTTTTGCTTTAAAAAAAAAAATGAAAATTTTAATAGCCGCGAGAATGAATTAATACATGCGTAAGGAAACTGCCACTTGACCTAAATCCACTTTGCCTTAAAAACGTTCTTTCTCTTTCTCTCTCTCTCTCTCTCTCTCTCTCTCTCATTCTCTCTCATCCCACATGAGTCTTAACCAGTTTGCCTAGTAGCAGTTGAGTCTTTTTGTCACTTGGCTTACCTACCTACCATCCGTCTAATGACCAGTAAGGCAATGGCCATGTCATCTAATATCCAATTAGTTTATTATCAGAAAGTCTAATCACTGGTTTGTCTAAAATGTGATTCATCTATTCCCCATTCGTGTTACATCAATGTTGTCTTGTTTATCACGCACTTGGGCTCCACTCACTTTAGCAATATTCATAGGCGCTTTATCACTTCGCCTCATCACTATTTCGGCAAATTTTCATTCTAACCATTTGATAACCAATTGGGCTACTCGTCAATCCGTCTATCGACCAATTAGTCTAATGATCATAGTCAAGAGCACAATTTGCTGGTGCGATTAGTTGCTTGTCGTCTACCATTATTACTCAGTCCTGGTACTGATGCAATTGTAAGGTTTAACAGAACTCAATAAAATATATATTCAGAATTTTGAAGCACGCAAGTAGCGTAATCCAAGATGGCGTCCAAAATGGCCGCCATTTTCTCAAATTCTTATAGCTTTTCAGCCAGGTAACCTAAATACAAAATTAGAATGTCTAAATACATGTTTAGAAGAATGAAGAACTCAATAAAATACATGTCAAGAATTTTGAAGCACGCAAGTACCGAAATCCAAGATGGCGTCCAAAATGGCCACCATTTCCAGAAATTCTTATAACTTTTCAACCAGAGAACTAAAATACAAATTTTGAATGTCTAAATATATAGTCTCGGTATGTCCATCCCCTCCAACGCGAGGGAGCTTTCATACTTGAATTGAAATGAAATGATTATATCATTTACACACATTCAATGGAATATTTGGGAATTGTTAATCAAAGGGGTATTTGATTTATATTAGGGGAAGTGAGCGATCGAAGGGTTAGGAAGGGCAAATTATCCGCCAATATGAGGGAACTAACTTTTGCATTTTGCAAGTAAAAGACTTAGTGCACACTTTTTGATGACATATTCGGAAATTTATTAATTTCAAACGTGTACAAAGTCTATGGTAAGGGACCGAGCGAGGGACGTTTAGCATTTCTGTGATTGCAATTCAATGACGAAGTGCAAATACTTCAGTTTTGAATATTTGGAAATCATAATGATTGTACAGGCCACCCCCTTCCCCAAGGGGGGGGGGGGGGTCGATTCAACCCAACCTATACCCGTGTTGTGCACATTTGAGGGAAAGATTTCACTGGACCTTCTGAGTTGTTGAATCTCGAACATTATGCTGAATTTCTTTGTCTCTTGAAACAGGCTAAAAACAACAATTTTGTGATAAACAAACGGCGGCCATTTTGGGCAACATTTGGTTTTCGCGAAGAACTCACGAAGTTGTATTTGTACTTTACGTGCTTCATGATCTCTGAATAGGTATTTCTGTGGGTTCCTTTTGTTTCAAAATATATATTTATACATTGAGTGCGTATTGCCGTTACCTAGTTTAAGGGTTATGAGAAAAGCAAGAAACGGCAGCCTTTTTGGACACTATTTTGGATTTCTGAAAGCGGTTAAGTGCTTTATTTGTGTTTCAAAATCTCTGAAAAAGTATTAAAAATGTATTTGGTTCCTTGTGACTCAAAACGTATATTTCGACATTCCAAGTATGTACAGTTGAAATCTACTTGCAAAATTATGAGAAAAAAAAAATCAGAAAATGGCGGCCGTTTTGGACGCCTTCTTGGATTTCGGTACTTGCGTGCTTCAAAATTCTTAATATTGTATTTCATTGAGTTTTTCATCCTTCAAAACATTATATTTAGACATCTAAATTTTGTATCTAGGTTACCTAGCTGAAAAGTTATAAGAATTTTAGAAAATGGCGGCCATTTTGGACGCCATCTTGCATGCATCAAAATCTCGTATGTGTTTTATTGAGTTTTTCATGCTTTAAAACATATTCTAGACATTCAAGATTTGTATTTTGGTTCTCTGGTTGAAAAGTTATAAGAATTTCTGGAAATGGCGACCATTTTGGACGTCATCTTGGATTGCGGAAAACGCTCAAAGAGGATTTATGAGGACTCTTGATATGTTATTCTAGACATTTTTCTGGACCTATCCTGAAAAAAAAAAAAAAAAAATCAGCTTGTTACCAAAAATGTCCAGGTTAAAACTAATGTTCTTGGTCTAATTGACAAACTCAGTATACGATGTGCAACTTGCAATGATTCCATCTTTAGTCATTTTTCTCGTCACGTGCTGGTATTAATTACGGCCCCTTTAGTGCTAATTATTTTTAAAACTTTATTCGGAATGTACCTTCGATTTCACATTTCTTCACATTGTTTTCTTAGAATTCTTCCTTTATAGTCTCCCTACTGTTAACGAACTGCATACTATATGGAGTGAAGTATGAACATGAGTCACACGATTGCATTGACAGTGGATTGCAGAAATAAACTGTATTGAGCATGTAGGCGAAACGATCAGGGAGTAGACATATTGACAATAGGACCAAATGAGAATTATACTAAATGGTAATTAGCTGAAAAAAAATACTCAGAGGAAATAACAATTAGACATACTTGCTTGTAGACCAGATTACAAATTGGACTTATTTGAATTAGACGACCTTAACCTGTCCATATAGGGCAAGACCAAATGTGACCCTGCACCACAAAACAAAACAAAAGTCGCACCCCTTGATTTTACGTGAGGACTCAAGAAAGGTGGAATGGGTCAACCAAGTCAATTTTTAGTTTTTCCATATTCGCTGAAAGAGGTATTCTTCCTCTATTCAATTCAACTCAACTCAATTCAATTCAATTCAAACTTTATTTCATTTTGACTGAAGTGATATAGACAATACTAAATAGCATTACGCAAAACATCGACAAATGGAGGGAGCCATTAAAAAGACATTCTACATTATTTTCGAGTTTGGGATCATAAATAAGAACTCATATTGGGAAAACGGGTTTTCAGCAACTTTTCTACAACCCCCCCCCCCCCTTTTTTTTGGTAGAGTAGTGTGATCAGGTTTTTCTTAGAAGCCCCTTTTCATTTCTTGAAAATCCTATGCATACTCTTCGCTTTCAAGTCTAATAATTTTTGAAAGGATGATAATGCTACTGCAGTGAAAGCTGGCATTCATCATGAGCATGCTCAATTTCAGCTTAATCTGATAATCCCTTCATTGTCGTTGCTACAGTGGTTAACATCATGTTTTTTTTTGTCCCGTTCATGGCACAGGTATCACGGCTAAGTAAAGATTAGCGCTTGAATAGACGGTGTATAACTTCAGAGCCTCTTTTCTCAGTTCATACTTTTCCAGAGTGTGGCTTTCTTCCCAATATTCAGATAGGTTAGGAGAATTCATTTGCATTGAGTTATACATCATCTTTAAGCTTAGAGTCTGCTCTTTTGGAATCTGCCCTTAACAAAAAATCCATGTCTGGCGATTTTTTTGTTGGTTTTGTGGTGCAGGATCACAAATGAAGATTAACTATAGATGACAATCAGACGAACTGGCAAGAGACCCGGCGGTATATAATATACTACGTAAAAACTACGTAGAAATTGTGGTAATTAGACCATATTAAGGCTTTGGACAAATGACAATCGACCAAAGTGCACAATAGACGAAATGATTAGACCAGTAATAACCATTACACCGAATTGGTAATAGACTGAATGGGTTTAGCCGCATTGGTGCTAGACGATTTGGCAATGCGAGCGCCTGATATTAGACCAGGTGACAAAAACCATATTAATTGAATTATGTTTTAGAAGCAGCTAAAAAATTCATGCAAGATTTAAAAAAAAAAAATATTCATACCCAGTATTTGGTAAAACATTAGCGTGATATAATCATATAGTTTGTAAGTGATATTTTCACAAATTTGTGTGTAGTGTAGAAATATTTCAAGAAAATGTGATTTTAAAAATTCTGCACTGTGCAACATTTATCCTTGTTTTGCACTGAAACAAGACCCTCTAGTCCAACACTAGCAGAATGTCAAACTATCGCATTTCTTTTTCCTCAAGACCTTTTCGAATCAAAATTGCCAAGTAAGTAGGATATATACAATATAGGGTACTCACCGGGAGATAAACATGCAAAGTCGACAAATTCCTCTGATACCTCGATGCAATTTCAGCAACAGGTCTGCTTGAAATTATGCTTTATACCTTTCCTTGTCAAAAGTATTATTACTAAAGCGCTGTCATCATCGCAAAACATACACACGCGCGCGCACACACACACTCACACGCACAGAGCTTGCGCAAAGTGTATTCTAATATAAAATTTCGAAGATAAAGTTTTTTTAGAGGTTCGTATCACTTCAGTCTCTCCCTATCTCTCTCTCTCTCTATCCCCTCTCTCTCTCTCTCTATCCCTCTCTCTCTCTCTCTCTGTGCATTAAAGCATTAAAGGGAAAGTTTATTGTCACTTCAGTTCGATGACATTGTAATCCCCCTATTTACTCTTTGTTTCATTCCATCTTATCTATTAAACTTTATCTTAACATTTTCTAATCTGTCTTTCTTTTTTCCCCCGTTTGATATGTGGGCGTCGTTGTTTTTTTTTCTTCCCCAATACTCAGTTGACCTGATGTAATTTGCTTTGATATTATGTCTTTTCTGACTATGATGCGGGGGTATTATGTTGTGTACCGACGTTTGATACAAGGTATAAAGGCTTGTAACTACAAGCGTCATAAAAACGCTAGGGCGGCCTCGACTGCTAATACAATTGTGAACAAAAATGCCACTGTCTTCTCTACATCAAATCCTAGTGAGAACTCTGCAAGCGGCCATTAGCTAGCTTGTGTTAAATGCGATGGAAACGTCTTAGAAAAGATGATTTTCCGCATCATTTCAATTGAGTCTAGCACAGCAGATGCTGCTGTTGTTGTTGCTATTCACCTTTGTGAAGTTTCCTTGGAATACCATTTAGGAGAAGGGTCGTAAATAGCATCGCACACATTAACCACTTTGGTTAAAAACTTTTCTTTGCTTATATTGCTACTGCGTAATGAGCAAAGAAAAAAATGCAACTTCAGAAACCACAAATCTACAAAAAGCAAATGTGGGATATAAACGGGAAAATATGAGTTGTGTGATGAAAGGTTGATATCCGTCTGGTTTGATGGCTACACTTCGTCAACGATAAAAGGAGTGCTCCGTTGAGCTTTCACGGATATTAAACAGGCACGACGATGTTATGAGAACAGGTAAGTTTAATGTATTTAGCCTTGGCTGCCAAAGCAAAGGAAAAATCAATATTGTTAAACATTCTTTATGAAAGTAAAATTGAAGACACGAGAAATAAGATGGGAAGGTTTGTTAACTAGGTCAAAGAAACGGGAGTACGGAATGGTAGAAAGAGGGTGAGATGAAGGGAGAATCTGAATATTTCAAAAGACGAGAAACACTTTAGGGAGAGAGTCAAGAGAGTTAAGATATAGGTGAGAGGCAGCACGTGACTTTACAGTTGGACTGTCGGGAGTACGTCACGAGTCCGACACCCACTAATCATACAGCCCACGAGTCATACAGCCCACAAGTTATGAAACCCATGAATTATACAGCTCACGATCTGGACGTGAAGTAAAATAGGCTCAAGATGTATACGGTCTACCAGCTCGTCACCATACAATCAAGGTCCATGAGTCCGACACTAGGCAAACAAGGCCCACTAGTTCAACACTAGGAAAAAAAAAAACAAGCCCACGAGACCGACACTGCATCACAGGGCTTAATGTAAGCAGTATCTGTCTCGTATTTTCTTTTTCGGTTTCTTTTTATTTTTTAGTGTTTGCATAATACTGTCGGGATTTACAGACCTCTTTGCTTAGTGTCGAGATCATGGGCTGTATGACTCGTGAGTTGTGTGATGGACCTTCGTTAATGCCGAGGGCCGACCGGGCACCCCCTATATTTTTTGTGGAATATAAACGAAATAAAAAGAAAACAGTGAAAGGGACGGCCACTTTAATTTTTGCACTAGGAAATTACGCTGAACCCCCCTCCCTTTTTTCTTTTTTTGTGGGGAGGGGGGGGGGGTCGTCAGCTGATGAAACATGGAAGTGGCACGAGAGAACAAAAAAAATGCACGGGAACCTTTTTTGTTTTGTTTTGTTTTGTTTTCTGGTTTTTTGTCTTCTTTTCTTTTTGTTTTTGTGTGATTTTTTTTTGTCTTGTTTGTTAGCTTAAATCCGGATATGGCACCAGAAAGGATCCGTCACTGACTTGTGGACCGTATGGCTCGCGGATGTTGGGGTCTTGGAATGACCCATGTACTGTCCAGATCCCATTATTTACACAGAGAGCTTATCACAAATTTACGAAGAATATATTCGTAAAGCTTCTCAAGGATTCCAATAACTTTACAACACTTTCCAAACAAGTAGTGGCGTAGTTTTAATGCCATGGTAAGCAATCCATGCATTGATGTAGAAATCACAGTTGCCGAGTTGAGGAGTAACTGCTAACTGGCGTGATCACTAAAGATTATGTACCCTCGCCAAGAGAAAATAATTATTGATAATAAGACACAAAAACACAAAGTCAATGCAACCTTGATGTGACCTCTCACAAAGACACATCCGTCAATGAGCAGTGAATGTGATAAGGAATATAAATTTAGTTACGTTCAGACGACAATCCTTAACTGTGAGGTTAGGAAACCTCGAGGTTAAGCTCGTAGTTACGGACCGTGTAGACGCACTCGTAGTTAGATACCCTCGATGTTAGCTCAATGTTAAAGGGGAAATCCAGCCCAAATATAAGTTAGTCTGATAAAAAAGGTTAAAGTCTTACTAGCTAAACGGTAAAAATTTGATTGAAATCGTATGAAAATAAGGAAATTATGACATTTGAAGTATTGTTAATTTCTGCGAAACAGTTCATAAACAGTGGATATGAATATGCATATAAGTTAGCTAACCATGTCATACCCTCACAATTTTCCACTTATCGTGTACAAAAAAAATGACGAAAAGTCAATGTCACTTTCATTGAAGTGTGAAACATGATGTTATTCCTGGTTGAATAATTTCAGAATAGTGACCATTCATAATTTTAGATATACCAAGATTTGAGCCTCGGGCGTTACATGTATTGCGTTTGAATGAAAAAACTGAAAATGTCAAAATTGTATGTGCAAACTGTATGGCAAGTTGTGAGGGGATGACATGCTCACTGTGCCATTTGCATATTTCATATTTACTGTTCAAGAACTGTATCCTCAGAAATCAGCGAAACTTCAAAATGTCATAACTTCCTTATTCTTTTACCCGATTTTGATAAAAATTCTACCATTGAACTCGTAATATCTTACTCTTTCTTATCAGACTAACTTATATTTGGACTGGATTTCCCCTTTAAGAGTCACGAGATATCTCAGGGTTAGCGTTCTAATCACGAGCCGCTGGGGTCCCCACTCGTAGTTGATCACCGTGAAAACACAAAAATCAACGAAGTCGAAGTTTTAAAGCGTGACCTCTCCGTGAACTCCAGCCCCACAATTTCCCTCTTCTTCCGGGTCAACCTCCCAAACGTAAATACACTACAGGGCTCACACCTGTAAATAAAATGGACTGTCCCAGACCCCTTCACAAATTTGTACCAAAGATACCAAAATAAATGAAGAAAAAAAATAATTAAAAATCAATGATGTAGTTTTGCAAAAAACTGAATAGCTGTAGATATTGAGTATGAATTTCTCTACAAACTGCATTTTGGTTGGAAGATGAAAGTTTTTCTGATGGAATTTGAGGGGACTATATTTCATTGGGTACGTGTACGGAAAATAGGTGATTTTTTGAGTGACAAGAACTCGTAGTCTGGCTTTGCGGACCCCTGGACAGAATTAGAGCAGAACAACCCACCCTGGCAATCTGATGGATGAAAGGTAATATCTCACTTATTGAGGTTAGTGAAGATGAAACACCTCATTTCTCCCAGCTATTTTACAGAATTTTTTGAAATTTGAATTTTAACACACGTCTCTATGGGGAATTATTTACCCGTGTGAGCCCTACACGTTCGTGCGAGGTGAACATCATATGTCGCACAACAACAACATCGCCAGATTCGCACACATTAGTGGTACATAGTTCAGGTTTGTTTGATCTCTCTAGAGCTGTAAGTTTACATTGATTCCCTACGACACATCGAACTAGACTTTCTTCGCCGGCCCTAACTACTGTTTTATTTTTGACAGTGTATGAAGGCTTTAAAAAAAGTCGAGTTCAAAATTTGAGTCGAGTTCAAAAGTGAACGTTAACGGCATTAGAATGACAAAATTTCGAATGAAATAAGACGTCACAGGCGATTATTCACGAAAACGCAATCAAAACCCAAAGATCGATGCATTGCATACGATGTAGAATGATATAGGCCCTACCTACTGGAATTTCAGGTTCGATTCTATATGAGTATCATTACATAGAGGTCTCTCGTTAGCAACTCCGTATGCATCGAAACAAAAATTGGCGGTTGAGGCCTACTTGCCTACGTACGATTCTACATTCATTTGGTTCCTTCATTAATTTTCTCGTAGTCGACCTTACCAATTAATAACAAAGAGTGAGGATAAAATGAACGTCTATAACTGCACACAAAATCTTTATGGTGATATGATCTTAATTTGTTTCAGTGAGTCCCCCCCCCCCCCCCCCCCTCCTTCGGCGGTGGGGGAGGGGAGGAGTTGAAGCGTCAGAGTCCATAAACTCTGGATTTTTTTATCTACTTCTGTCGAAACGAAAAATATAGAGCTAAGTTAGTGTTTTATGAAGACATTAATGACTGAAATTTCATGTTTGGATATGGCGGATCCAGGGGTGCCCTGATCGGGGGGGGGGGGGGGGGGGTAAGGGGAACTTTCCACATTTTCTGCATCTTCTTGAAAAATTTATGACGGATTTTCACCAAATTTGGCAGATAACATCTTTATGGTGATATTTTCTTAGTTTCTTAAAATAAGCCCCTCCACCACCGAAGGGGGGGGGGGGGGGGGAGTTGAAGCCTCAGAGTCCCTAAACTCTGGAATTTTTTGTATCTTTTTCCATCGAATCGCAAAAAGATAGAGCTAAGTTAGTGTTATAAAGATATTAATGATTGAAATTTCATGTTTGATTATGGCAGATCCAGGGATGCTCTGATGGGGGGGGGGGGAGAGAGAAAAAGGAGGGAATTTTCCACATTTTCAGCATCTTCTTGAAAGATCTATGATGGATTTTCACCAAACTTGGCAGATAGCATCACTAGGGTAATAGAATCCCATTTTGTTCGAAGGGTCACTAAATCGGGGGGGGGGGGTGAAGGGGGGCAGAGGGATGTGGTAAAGAAACCAAATTCAAGAGTTTGGCGAAAATCTGTCACACATGTTTTGAAAAAAAATGCTGAAAAAGTGAAAAATCCACCTCCTCACCTTCCCCTCACCCCTCCCCCCCCCCCCCCCCCCCCTCCCCTTTTCAGGGCACCCCTGGATCCGGCAAAACCAATGTAATTTCAGTCATTAATGTCTTCATAGCACTAACTTAGCTCAATCTTTTTCGGTTCAACAGAAGATTCCAGAATTTAGACATTTTAAGGCTGCACCCCCCCCCCCCACCCTCTCGTGGAAAGGGGGCTCATTTTAAGAAATTAAGATCATACGTGATCGTGCACCTCAAAACGAACATAAAGTCGCACACACTGATTTTGCGTGAGGACTGAAAATAAGTGAAATGGGTCAACCTTGCCGAACTTGACTTTTTCATTTATTATTTTCTGAAAGAGCGGGTCTTCTTTTACATTATGCTAAAATTTGGTATCATAAAACGGGCAGGAAAGCGTGTTTTTTAGCAGTTTATCTCGAAAATTTTTGGTAGAATAGTGCGATTAGGTGTGTCTTTAGAATCCCTTTTTCATTTCTGAAAAACCTTGTCCACACTCTTTACTTTCAACTCTAATAACTTTTGAAACAATAGTGCTACTGCTTTGAAAGTTGGCATTGATTATGGACAGAATGTGTCAATGAGGCATGCTTGATTTCACTTTAAAATTATAATCCCTTCATTATTGTTACTCTTGGTGGTTTACTTCCTGTTTTTTGTCCCATTCATCGCACAGCCAGCACGGTTTGGTAAAGATTAAGCGCTTGAATAGACACTGTACTTCAGAGCCTCTTTTCTCAGTTCACACTTTTCCTGAGTTTGTGCTTTCTTTCCAATATTTAGATAGGTTAGGAGAGTCCATTTGATTTGAGTTGTACATCATTTTAAAGCTTAAAGTCTGCTCTTTCAGAATATGGTCTTAACTAAAAATTCATGTCTGGCGACTTTTTGTTTGTTTTGAGGTGCAGGGTCACATATCACCATAAAGATGCTCTCTGCCAAGTTTGCTGAAAATCCGCCATACATTAGCTCTATCTTTTTCTGTTCGACAGAAGAAGATGCAAAAAAAAAAAAAAAAAAAAAATCCAGAGTTTATGGACTCTATGGCTTCAACTCCTCCCACACTCTCCATCGACTTTTTTTTTGAGGGGGGGGGGGGGGGCTCATTGTAAGAAATTAAAAGCGTATCACTATAAAGTTGCTGTGTATCAAGTTTGATGGAAATCTGTCACAGATTTTTCAAGAAGATGCATAAAATGTGGAAAACCCCCCTCACCCCCTCACCCCCCCCCCCCCCCCCCATAAGGGCATCTCTGGATCCGGAACAATCAAACGTGAAATTTCAGTCGTTAATGCCTTCGTAGAACTTTCTCATCTCTATGATATTCGGTTCGACAGAAGAAAAAAAAAAACAATCCAGAGTTTAGGGACTCTGAGGCTTCAACTCCTCCCCCCCCCTTTTTTTCCGATGATGGTGGGGGATGGGGGCTCACTTTATCAAATTAAGAGCATACCACTATCTATGGATGCTATCTGCCCAGTTTTGTGGAAATCCCTCATAGTTGTTGTTGTTTTTTTTGGGGGGGGGGTTTGGTTTTTTTTTCAAGAAGATGCAGAAATGTGAAAATCCCCTCCTTTCCCATTCCCGGCAGCGTTTTTGTTTTGTTTTGTATTGTATTGTTTTGTTTTTTCCCCGGCAATATTGAACTTTTTTCCAATTTCCCGGCGAGACATATTTACATTTCCCGTTGATGCAATTTTCGAGATTTTTACATTTCCCGGCGAGACATTATTACATTTCCCGATGTTTTTACAATTCCCAGCGAGACGTTTCTACAAATCCAGGCGTTATTACAAATCCCGGCTCCACACACCTACGACTCTACAAGTCACACGGCCACGACCTCGGCATTGGAGAAAAAAAAAAGGTTCAGGAGTTATACAACCAACGAGTCATACAGCCCATTTAAGAAAATCATAAATGAGAAGACATTGTTGCTGTTGTTGTTGTTGTTTTAATTCACTTCAATAGTTTGTTTATTTCCGTCATTAAAAAAAAATGGAACATGATTCAAAGCGGTACAAGTTGTCGATTTATTTTTCATTCGTCTGATAAGGGCAGCTTCTTTTTTTTTTGGGTGTCAAATACAATCTATAAAGTATATGCACGAATGATGTCATAATAAAAAGATACAATACACTTTGTCATGGCAACAAAATAAGTAAATAATGTATCATAACGATAAAAACAGTGTTCCACTGAAAAGCCAAGCTTGAAAGACGTGCAACACTGGAAACAAAGCAATGACAAAGAAAGGTATAGCAACGGCTTGCTCCATTCATATTTTGCACAGCTAGTTTTGCGTCGTCATTGGCCATGTGGGCAGATGGTGTTGGTAGCAATTACGCGCTCAATAATGCAGCTATTATTTCAAGTTATGGCGCCACCATCGACGAACAGGCGAAACAGGCTCACACCCGACGCGTAGCTGTGGGTATGATCATTGTCAGATGTAATTTGAAAGAATCCGTTAAGTTCTAGCAGTACATGTCTCTAAAACGAGAACATACACCTTGACAAATCTTGCATGACAATCTAATGTCAACGACTGTAAACTATAGACGCTGGAGAGGGTAAGAATGTAGAGATGGAACTATGAACATGTCAATAAAAGGATTCTAGATATTCATTTGCCTGTGGGAGAGATAACACAGCGAACCTATACAGGTCATGTTAGATATTGCTATATTTCATGACAAACGCGAAGGGACGTGTTTACGCTCCATTGTATAATTCAGCACTGCGTAAATGGGAACACTTTGAAGGGGGAAGGGTGTAGTATCGTGATGCATGCCGCCTCTGTTTACCATGTTGTTTCCTTTTCTCGATTTCTGTGACAATCCCTACTGTAGAGACCACCCAGAACAACGCTTACAGATAAAAATAACGGAGTGCTTTTGACGAAAGACATATGCCAGGAGTCGGCATCTCCAGAATAACATGCAACATTACCACATGGCATATCGCCAATTAACCTTCCCGACATTTCAGGCACTTTTGTCGAGGTATCAATACATTGTTTCGCAGATAAAACAGAATTTGATGGAGTGAATAAAGCGCCCTCCCGACGAGAACGATGGTGGAATAAGAGTTTACGGTACGCTATAGAATGCTTTATGGCGCCTAACCAGATTTGAACGCCTCAGATTCTTATCACGTGAGTCACTATCTATCATTATCCAAAAAAAAAAAACACAAGGAGTAGCAGCTTGATGAATACTTCGTTATAATAATAATGACAACAATAATTATATTGATAATAATGATAATGATAATAATAATAATAATAATAATAATAATAATAATAACAATAATGATAATAATAATAATAATAACAATAACAATAATAATGATAGTAAGTTGTGGTTGATCAATTTTGGCTGATTTGCTCTAAATGTGTCAAATCTGGAGACTCAACACGCTTTTCCTATGTTCCTTATCTAGACTAGTCTCATATGCAGAGATTATTATTGTCTCTGTATTTTGG
Source organism: Diadema antillarum (assembly GCF_040938485.1). Lineage (NCBI taxonomy): Eukaryota > Metazoa > Echinodermata > Echinoidea > Diadematoida > Diadematidae > Diadema > Diadema antillarum. The sequence goes on along the minus strand of NW_027272338.1, from coordinate 577,452 downwards.
AGTTGAGTAAAAGAACCGCAATCATTTTTCACTCATTAGGTCCAGGTAGAATTTGCTGCAGAAATTGTCATTTTGTCATCATCTATTTGGTTTGCACGCCTGATATCCAATGAATATTTTGTAATGGAGAAAAGTAATAGTAGATGTTACTGTTCAAAGCATTAAATCTGCACAACAGAAAAAAGACACATTTTATATGGGAGCTTACCTTCCCAGAATCGCTTATAGATTCAGGAATTAAAAGGCACTCATAATCCCTTATAGATTTAGGAATTCAAAAGCATTCGAAATTGTCAGTCTCTATGGGGGGAGCGGGTAAGTCGTGCAAAAATAGATACATCCTTTGAGAATATCAAGAAAAAAAATTGTGCTTTCAAAGAATTGTTGTGACGAGATCATAAGATGAACTTTTATTTCTCCGATTGATAAATTGTCATAATAGTACGCCAAAGTAGCAAGTCCACCTGTACAAATGCATGTGTTATGACGCAATCTTGACAGACAGTATAAAATATAATGCAATTGCTTTTACACGTTTTTCTCCGAAACATTTATGGCATAATTTATCCCTTTGGAGACTTAGGTAATTTCTGTCGCAGTCTCTTCCCGTATTTAGCCACATAATGGTAAAGTGATGAAAGGTTTGCTAGAAAAGTGAAATCTAAAAAGAATTGGTTAGGTAAATGGAAATAGTTGAACCCCCTATGTCTTGAGGGGTCCTTGACGATCATAAGCAGTATTCCATTCAGGCGAATAAACAAGTAATCGAAATCAAATGAGTGTGTAGCTGCAGTACTGAGTGAAGTACAAAGACTCCGCCGATGGCTGCTGATGTCCACCCACTGCTTCAGAACGTCGATCCAACAAGTTTTGCGTTTTCACTTCTCGCTTCGAAGAAGACGGCAAAGAACAAGAAGAAAACGATTGTGCTTATTCTTGGCAATTGGTCTGTATGCATATTAAAATGTAACTTTTGTAATTATGTTACAGATGTATTGTATAATTGATGAGAATAATGATAAAAAGTTGTTGAAAATATTCATACTACCCTTATTTTGTACAATATTAATGAAATTGCAGAAAATTTGATGTACATGAAGAAAAATGGCAAACAGAGAATAAATCGAATCAAATCTAAATCAAATTAAATCAAGAACTGGCGGAAAAAATAGAAGAGGGTGGAGGATGATAAGAACACAAATGAAGAGTAGAAATCTGAAAACTGGAAAGACTTTGGGAAGCTAAATGAAAATGAAGAGAAAGAGGAGATGGAGGAGGACGTGAGAGATAGAGCGAAGGGGAGACAGGTCAGAAGCTGCAACAACAGTACAACCAACGTGATCAATAACTGACAAGGGAACGAGAAAGTAAGAATCATCCCCTATCATATCTCATCGTCTCTCGGTGTTACAGTTGCGGTTTCACTGCAGACTCTTATTCCATCAAGCCCGCATCATTACCATGGGGTCAAAGACAGCATGAACCAGGAATTGGATTGTCCTTTTCTTTGTGTAGAAATAAACAGAATCACACCTCTTTTTTTTCTGTTATCTGTTCACGTTTCGGGACAAATGGTGTGACGGTTCGAGGGTCCCTGTGGGGAGTCTTTCCCAAGCCACGCGTCCAAGTGATAGTCTCCTCCAATCGGTATCACACCCTGACTTCTGTTTTCTTTTTTTATCATGTTTCATATTGCTTGTTCCTTCCTGTTACTTGTTCTGATTCAACATCGATACATTACTGTTGTGGAAAGTGAAGGATGTTGATTATTGACCGACATGTAAAACTCTTGAAAGCTAATGAAAACATTTTCGATCAATTTTAATTCACAATTCTTACAATGGTACTTTTGAAAGAGACAGTTATACAATCCTCTAAGTGTGTGTGAGCGAGTGTGTGCGTGTGTGTGTGTGTGTGTGTGTGTGTGTGTGTGTGTGTGTGTGTGTGTGTGTGTATACTTGTGTGTTTTGATGGTTATAACGACTATACGAAAAATATATTTTTGCCACGTGTACCCCTACAGCCACGCGACACGGCAGGGCCGTTTTCTGCTTGTGAAAGTTGAGTAGTTTTCACAGGTGGAGATCCGCCTCGGGGTATCCTATCCTGAGCTGTTGGAACCACGCGACGTCTATTCTTTACTTGTTTACACCTAAACTCTGTGATTACAACGTTCTGAAGTGACTAGAAACTCTGTAGATGACCTGTATCTGTTACCGTCAGCACTGTGTTGTGAGTGATAGCAATATAAGTAAACAAGTATTTCCATAAGAATTCTTTGAGTGGTTCACAGTATACAAACATGCTTTGTAGTGTTGTTAGAAAAAAAATGGATGAAAATAAATAGATGAATTGAATTGAATTGAAATGAAATGAATTGAATTGAATTTATTTCTTTTTTTCACTTGTTTTACCACCTAATATCGTCATCGACGGGTAGAATGCACAAAAAAGTGTACTGAGAAAAAAAAATCATTGGATAAACAATGTAGTACAGAATAGTACAGACTTAGATTCCTCCTTTGGATGAAGATAATAACTATTCAAACATTGTCCAATCCCTCCTGACCGTGCGCAATACATTCCAAGCGTTTCATTTGGAGATATTAGTACTGTTGTTGTTATTATTATTATCATTATCATTACTATTATTAATATGATAATAATAATGATAATAATTATTATCATTATTATCATTATTATTCTTATTATTATTATTATTATTATTGCTGTTATCATTATTATTATCATTATCATTATTTTAACATTATGTACAATGTTAAAACGACTAAAATTTTTTAATTTGAATGCAAGTGTTCAACATGAAACAGCATTGTAAAACAATGGGTGTCGTTACGTAGTAATTACGTTTGTTAAAAAAAAAGAAAGTACGCCATTAACAGCACGATTGCAGTACATTTGTATACAATACTGAGGACAATGGCCCTCATATCGCGCCTGTGGTTTATTGTCATATTCACAACTCATGAATAGTTGTATGAAAAAAAAAATCAGTTAGCATGACCTTTTGATCATAAAATTGGGCCAAACAAGAAGAGGTATTACTCCTCAATTTATAAGGTAGTTTTGTTCAATAAAAGGACTATGACTATTAGTCAGAGCGACGACTTGATACAGGATGAAACTGGAAAGGCACAAGAATAATACGACGAGGTTTTGAAACTATTTTCGTTTATTAATGATAATTGGAAAGAAGTTTGAACAAACAAGTTAGTAGTTATATGATTTGCTCTTCACGCCGACGACACATACGAAAGTATCACACCTACCATGTGACGTGTCCTTTGTTTGTAAAAGTACAGCGAATCTGGTCAAGGATTCTCCAAACTTCCGCTTACCGACGCTTCATATTCAAGTTTCATATTTGTAATGCCAACAAGCACAATATTTGCTTGAAAGTCCAAAAGAAGAATTAATGAGAGTAATGAATTAATAGTTCTTTGTATATTTGTTCTTTCGCTACATACAAAAAGAAAATATGAATAACAATATTATATGAATACTGCGTTGTTTTGCAGATATTGTGAGGGGGAAACTGCGAAAACGAAATCATGAAATCATTACAGATTTGTTTGCTGCCAAAGCGATCAGGCTAACAGACAATGACGAGAAAGCCAAGCTCAGAAGTACCGCTATTCAGCATGTACTTTTATCGGTAGAGGGAATCGATTCCGGAAATCATTCTACGTCCGCTGCATATCCGGTTCACATCCTACTTTATCGGCTGCTCAGCCAGCGGAATGTTTCCCGCCTTAAAACAAAAATTACTAATCTTTTTTACTACTATTATCATCAGCATCATTTTTTTTTTTCGAATAGAAATCAATTGCAGAGTGATCTGTTCCTCTAATCATCGTCTGCACTGGCCTGCAAACCAAGCGACAAATAACATCACTCCTCTCAACTTTATTGTAAAAAGCAAACAAATCTCTCTGTCGTAATTTTTTCCTTCCCGTATCCAGCAGTCTTTCACTGTAAGGCTGCATTTGATAAACAAAGTTAAAAAGTAGGACTTTCCTTGAATTCGGACATAAAGGCGTGTCTACTCTAAGAGTTATCAAATTTTCAGAGTTTACGTTTTCATGGAAGAGTGATGTTGATGAACAATCCTGTAGTCTAATACACGAGGAGACGATGCCATTGTTTCAGAATTTTCGCCTGACATTCACACCTAACTAATTACCAGGTTTAATCTTTACGATAACACAAAAGCTAACTGTATCCGGAATTGTGATAACCTGCAATAACCTTGTGAGGATGACCGTTAGGACCAAGGATTGTCTTTATGAATTTCTGGACCCCTAAGATGATTATCATAATGAATTACGTCAGTAAAACGTGTGGGAGATTCGTCAGACCTTTAGTAAACCTCCCCGAAATCCAAGTCTCTATCAAGAGAATGGGAGAAAATCCTTCGACTTACGTGAATTCCTACTTACAAAGTGAAATAAACACGTGTTCACATCTATCCGGGTAGAATAATCTCTTCGACTTATGCAAGGTCGACTAGCAAGGTGGACTGAATAACACACAGTTGCCTCTTTTCTTCTTCTTCTTTTTCATTGTTGTTGATAAGAATTATTTGCGACCTATAAGTGTATTCTTGCTTGACATGAGACATGAGGACATTTCACGATAGTTTCAAGCTTTCTTCTTCCATGTGAGATAACAGTGAAATTTGTCATAATTTTGTTTGTTTCATTCTGTTACATTTTGCAAAGTCAATAGTGATACTGCACATGATGTACGAATTGTATATTTCAAATTTGGAAAACTGTACTTTAACACTTTCTATCAGCTTATGCAATATATATATAAAACTTGAACACGTACATGTGCTCTATGTTGACACCTAGCTCCAAGTATTGATTATTGATTCCAGATTTCCGGTATGTCATAAGATTACTAAGGCCCGAATGGGCAATAGTTTTTTAAAGGGAAAATTACATTTAGTCCTAACAATGCCTAAGGTCTTAAATTGTTCAAAGCTTTAATAACATACATGACTGAACGTTACAGCGTACTGACAGCAGAATATAAGGTGAAATATGATTAAAAACTGTGATGCATTTTTCATCAAGCAATCCTGTATGAATGACAGAGAGGTTTATTTCAAAAAAGATCAGCATGATTTGAAGGACAACTTAAGGAACACCATAGAGTGGCGAAAAGTGGCTTGTCTAATTTTGCCTCTGCGCCTCGTACAGATCTGTTGCTGTCAATACGTCTTTCTTGTATTTTGAATAAGCCCATGTTGTTTCTTTTCTTTGTCAATGTTATTGCGAATAAAGAAAGAAAGCTCTGAGGCTGATTATTTTCTTTCGAATGTTTTCAAATTAATAAAGACAAACCTTGGCGTCTTTTCCATTTTGCATTTTCATCTCCCTACCCAGGTAAACCAGGCATTGCCCAGTCACTTTCCAACCTTCTCGTTCTAAACAGAACATTCTGCCGGCTGTCGAAAAGTCACCTTCTCGCTTTCTTATCATAAGCAATGTGCATGCCTATGTAGTAGTAGATTGTAAAAAAGTTGCCTTTTCTTCACACATCGTTGCATTCTCATCACAGAATTCACCACCAATCTCTACAGGCTGGTTCCCATCTCTTCATACTGGTGATGGACAAAACGTCTCCGAAGCCTCCTCGATCTGACCAGTGTCTTCCACTGTAGTGACCAGTCTGTCGTCGACCAGTAAGCCGTCTTAACAAGTTGTTGACGCACAGCGACGCATCAAAGCCGCACACTCATTTCTGGGTGACTACATCTCTCAAGCTGGAGAAAGTGGGAAAGAAGAGAAAGACGGCGAGGTAACAAACTGGTATCATATCTCTTTATACTCACTTTCTATAAACAGCGTGCTAAAAATGATACTTCAAAGGGCAAGATGTGTCCACAAACCTGCAAACACGTGACACATGTTTCCATAATAAATACATGATTCTTAGGGACTGGTCCTTATTCAAAAGCAAAACAGTGTTTGGAATGCCTAATGCAGAGGGTTGTCTTGGTCTGTTAGTCTGTTTTCTGTCTTTTTATCTATTTACAATTAATTACGATATAATTACAATATAATTTCATATTTCTGTGTGTAATGTAGGGCATTGAAGTTATTTCTTTCTGGTATTTTGGCATGTAATGATTTATCTGGATTAAACTACAAATTGAATGAGACTAATGTCATTTACCTTGCAGCCTGTTAACATTGGTAGGTATGATTTTACTTTGGGAAGACATTCGGCAACAACAGCTACCTTCCATTAATGGTATGAGACTTTGATGCGAGAATATCATTTCACCCTATTTTCACCAAAACAAACAAACACACAAACAATGAAGAGTTGTTCTATCTGAATAATCCCACAGCATAATACCCTTGAAATCAACTGAAAGTATTATGTTCGTGTATCGACTATTGTTGTTTTTGGATGTGTGTGTGTGTGTGTGTGTGTGTGTGTGTGTGTGTGCTGGGGGTATTCTTCTTCATAAGTTTTGAAGTTTCTTCAATCTGTCATCCTTGTTTCCATGCTTTTGTTAATTTGAAATTAGTCTATATACTTTGAGATCCTTAACAGTGACTATTTCTTACGAGTCAATTTTAAAGGTCAAATAGCGATAATACTTTGCAATAATCTTACATAGATTGCGCTAAGATGGTTTGATGAGTTTAAAAAAAGAAAGAATATAAGCTGAATATTGCAATGTTAAGGATTTCATCTTTCAAAGAATATGGCTTGTGTAATTGTATGTTTATTTATTCGCTTTTTGTTGGCTTTATGAACAAGTTCGCATAAGTAAGTTTGGCAGAGAAGTAATAAAATTGCACACTATCAAAGCTATGGCAACGTTTTATATTTTTATTAAAGTACCAAAGTTAAATTGTAAAGAATGAAATTGCTTCGACAAATTTAGTTTCGTAAAAGTCATCCAGGGGTTATCAAAGAGCAAATTTTACTGGCAAACCTCTTCCAGTGGCCGGACAGCAATGCCTCCCTTGGCAGGTGTGGGAGGAGAGTGGTTACCCTTCCGACCAACCTGACCTCATTCCCATGGGCGTGGAGCGTCGATGGGTGCCCCCCTGGGAGAGGAAAAATCATACGTATGCGTATGTCGAAGAAATACAAACAAGCAAATTGGAAGAAACCACTGGTGATTTTCGTAGCTGGTCGGAGTTTATCATAACAAGTGATCTAGTTTAGAGGGGTGCAGGGAGCATGCAGTTGCCCTTCACTGATGAGACAAGAGACTATTCCCGGTATTTTTATCTGTATTACAACGTTTGAAATAAGATAACATTGAGCAAGATTGACAAACAAAGTGTAATTCACGTTCTTTGTGATTGAGGTGGTAAAATATACGCTTGCTTTCTTTTCAATAGACCTATTACGTTACACGTATTTGTTATTTTATCTATTCGCTTTTTTTCAACTAGCCTTCTACTCTCGAAATCATTATTAGCTCACCCTCAATTGATTTCTTGCCTAAATAAATGGAATAACACATTTCTCGATAGTACTAAAAAAGTACAAAAAGATTGTTCAGGGCATTGAATATAAAAACAACAATTACGAACGTATTGCCTACTACAGTTGTGTATTCGGTTAACAAAGTTGGAGAAGATGTAGGTCTACACTTTATTGCGATATGTTCATGCTGAGGTAAGAAAGAGACAGGTTTTGCAAGTACAAACTTGCATCATGCTTTAAGCGTCCACAAGTATTTATCAGTCTTGTCTGTGTCCGTAAATAACCTCTTGGGTGGTTCTTCGCTGCGGAGAGAAATGAAACATATTTCCATTCACGCGAATACGGAGATGCACATCATGTTTACCTTGTTTTGTTTTGTTACTGTCGCTGCGGACCGCGCGTCTTGATGCCACTTTTGTCTCTCCAAATATGGTAGAGAAAAAAAGCGTGTCCCCTTGACAGTGAAAGCAGCCAATAACATGATGTAATTTATGGCGTGGCGACCACCACAACCACCATTACACGCTGACAGCGAATGTTGACGGTCTAACAGAGAAGGAGAAAGAGGCGGACACATCTTCCTATTCTACGCTTATGTTTTCGTTATGATTAAAGTCCTTGACTTACAACGTGAAGCAAGTTTATAGATTTATGAACGCTTTTGCGCATATAATGTGTGTAACATGTGTCTGTGTGTGTGGGTGTGTACTCCATATTCAAATACATCCACAGTTACCTGAATGATTAAATTGTCATTCGAATGTTTTTTTCATCACTTCATGTTGGCCATTATTGTCATTTACTTGTCACTTTGAAAGGGCATGCACCTCCACCCCCGGATTATTTCATATCAATGTATGTGTATCTGTATTATGACAGATATATCCTAGTGAAATTGATTTTGAATCAATGCAAGTGAGAGCCTTGACATGCGAACCGAGGTTTTTGCAACGTAGCTTCGGTTAAATTACGTTTTAAGAACGACGGTAGATTTCTTCTCTACTCTGATATCCTTGCTAAAACCAAATCTCCGGCACTGGTAATCTGTTGCTGTCCGTCCTTCAACATTACTTTCTCTCTTCGGTTTGCGCTTTCCTTAATCAGACACTATAAATTCGTCTTTTTGTTGACCGTGATTTTCGGCTTTAAAAGTCACCAGCCCTCCTTTGACAAAATCCCTTCCGTCATCGGCGGATATTCCTGGACTTGTTGGTACCCAGCGAACGACCCAGAATGAAGATCATACGACCTGGATTTCGTGTCACAGACATCTGTGTAAATATTGTGACTTTTGATAATTGCAGTCACCGTCGGAAAGGACTTCTTGTTTGTTTCCAATGTAGCAAAACGCCATTGATGTGATTGCACTAGTCAACCTTCAAACATCCAAAACGATATAACTGTCTTCTGATTGAGTCAGAAAATAAAACAATCCTACCAATATCACTTTTCATACATTCTAAAAGCATTACAAACCGTACCATGCGGTGATGTGATGTTTAGAAGTGAAGATGTTGAGGATCAGATTACATCAAGTGCGAAGGTAAATATAAAGATGCAATACAAATAGAGGTAAATCATTTGAGAACATGAAACTCATTAAAATCTGAAAAATAACCTCTTTTTTTCCTGTAAAGCTGCTATATTTCACTATATCTTAGTCGCACAATATCAACATCAAAGTGAAACAATTAGGTTTGCTTTATTCAGTGCGGTTGGGTTTGGTCTGGTTTGCTTTGCTTTACTGTGCTCCGGTTCGGTTTGGCTGGGATTAGTTGAGTAAGGTTGCGAGAAGGTTTGAGTTTTAAATTAGGTCGTATAGTTTTTGTTGAGACCTAATTTCAGGTTTCTAACATTTTTTGGTGAGATAATGAGAAACCTCTCATGAAATAATTATGAAAGAGCATGTAATTTTATGAGGAATTCAACGTTTATTTGATGAAAATTCGTTTTGAAATGGCTGGGATATCCAAAACAGAGCGATTCTATAAGTGTGGAACCCACACTTTATTACGATCGCTTTGTTTTACTTTGTTTTTGGATGTTTCAGTCATTCCAAACCCGATTTTCATCAAATAAACTTTGACTTCCTCATTAATTGGTATGATCTGTACTATTTCATAAGTGTTTTCTTGGTATCTCGCAAAAAGTTAAAAGCCTAATTTCATCTCCACCAATACTGTACTATCCCTTTAAGCTAGATTGTGAGGTTGGTTCGTTTGATTTATTTTGGTCTTGGTTGGTTTAGTAAGGTTTTGTCTTGTTTGGGGTTAGTCTTTGGTTTGGATTTGGATTGGTTTGGGTTTGGTAGGGATGACTTGATCACGGTTACACTATTGGATTGTCTATGGCGCTCGAGGGGAAGAATAAAGTTCAGTTGCTGTTACTCCAACAAAGTTTGGTGGTGGTCTGTTTGGTGTCACTGAGGATATGTGTGACATGTTGTTTAGTTGCCACCATCTTTCCTGCGAGAGGTCTCGGGTTCATTTCCCGGACAAGCCCCCAGTCGTTATGGAGGAGAGGAAAAGATGGTGGCAGCTCAACACATCACACGTATCATCAGTGACACCAAGCATATCACCACCAGACTTTCTTTGAGTAACAGCAACAGAACCTTATCCTTCCCCTCGAGCGTCATGTCTTTTTGAAAAGACTCGAAACTTTCTACCCCTCGTGCGCTGAACATACCTTATTATGTTACACGTAATTTACATGAATGCATATTCATGACAGGTTGATAAGGTTTGTGTTGTCGTTTGTTTTGGATTTGATTTAACTGTTATGGCCACTACGGAAAGGTAAAATGCTTCTATCCAAGCTGCTGTACCGCACTGACGTTTTCAGTCATCTCCGAAGGACTTTGATGAAACGACAAAGTGCCTCACCTGGGACACGACCGTATAGTCAGTGGACTCGAACCAGAAACGTCACGTTTGAGAGCCCGGTTTCACTGAGCAACAACGACCCCATGAAGTAGGCTATATTGAGTCATGTTCTGTTTGGTAGGGTTGAATTCGGTTTCGTTGAGTTATGCTGTTTCGGTGGGGTAATTGGTCTGGGTCGAGTTGCTTTTAGGTTTGGTTGGACCTTTTGTGTTTGACGTTTGCCTTGGACGATCAGGTCACTTCGGGTTCGGTTAGATTGGGTCAGGTTTGATATATGTTTGCCCTCGATTTTGATTTCGGCTTACCTGTAATCTTAAAACCCAGGAAATACAAACCTCAAATGACGCGGTGAGAGAGGATTTGATGCGCTCCAACTGGATGATTTGGGTTGGCTTTTGGCATCCTGAGAAATTGATGAGCCTGTCTATCTCTGTACCTAAATAATTTAGGGAGAGTAATACAGATCATAAGCACTTGAACGATACAAAAACATGTCTGCATGATTAATCTGTCGTTTTGTTAGTTTAATAATTATAGAAAGACCATAAATCAGATCTCATCAATGGAGTGTAGAATGTTGAAAAAAAGATATGTATTTCTATTGAGGTGCATACAAGAATCACCTTCACCCCCCCCCCCCCTTCTTCCTTTCTGTAAGGATGGCGGACATAACAACCAAGTTTATTCCACCAATGTCACTCGTCACCCCAACCTGTATGGATCTCAACAAGGCACAAATCACAATCTGACCGAGAAATGACAAGATAGACCACTGGTATCTTTATTTAGCCACGCCGTGTGTCTTCACGAGAGGATTCGGATTGTCTTTATCAAGTTACCCGGTTGATAACCTACGTCACAAGTAACCCTATTTTGCTTACAGGGTGTTGTATCACTATCCGTATCTACATGTATACTAGTTTTGCTATGACCAAAGATAATATTATACCTGATTTGATGTTGGTTTCGTTTGTTTATGGATAACCCCAGTTGATCACATTATCTATTAATGCCTCTCTTCCTTTCTCTAATCATTCTCACTTCAGCGTTCTGTCGTATTGTTATATAAGTTTTAAATGTATAAAAAAAAAATGTGATCATCTTGATAACGCCTGGTGAAAAAAAAAACAAACTCAACATCATTATGGAGACAAGTGTCGCATAAACAACGAGAAAGTTCAGGTCATTTAAAAAGAGAAAAAAAAGGAAAGAGAGAAAAGATAAATGAAAAAAAAAAACAATAATCAGTAAAAGAAAGATAGACACACACATACACACATTCAAACACAGTGCTTCTGGAAAAACATCTCATTCCAGGAGGGCTACAGTTGCCTGGAATATTGAATTGCAAAACCAGTCTCAGATTTCCAGTGCAGTACCTTCACTTTGTCAAGAGCTAAGGATGGAAATCTATGATATTTTGGTGGGAAAACAACTCGCCATCGCAGATAACGTGCACCTTTACGAAGAGGCACGCATGTTGTTATCGTGACGGAGGGGGTTGCTCTTCCATATGTGACCGTGCACCTCAAAAACGAACATAAAGTCGCACACACTGATTTTGCGTGAGGACTGAAAATAAGGGAAATGGGTCAACCTAGCCGAACTTGACTTTTTCATATTTTCTGAAAGAGCGGGTCTTCTTTTACATTATGCTAAAATTTTGTGTCATAAAACGGGCAGGAAAGTGTGTTTTTTTAGCAGTTTATCTCGAATATTTTTGGTAGAATAGTGTGATTTGGTGTGTCTTTAGAATCCCTTTTGCATTTCTGAAAAACCTTGTCCACACTCTTCACTTTCAACTCTACTAACTTTTGAAAGGATAGTGCTACTGCTTTGAAAGTTGGCATTAATTATGGACAGAATGTGTTAATGAGGCATGTCTAATTTCAGTTTAATTTGATAATCCCTTCATTGTCGTTAATCTGGTGGTTTACTTCCTGTTTTTTGTCCCATTTATCGCACAGCCAGCACGGTTTGGTAAAGATTAAGCGCTTGAATAGACACTGTACTTCAGAGCCTCTTTTCTCAGTCCACACTTTTCCTGAGTTTGTGCTTTCTTTCCAATATTTAGATAGGTTAAGAGAGTCCACTTGATCTGAGTTATACATCATTTTAAAGCTTAAAGTCTGCTCTTTTAGAATATAGTCTTAACGAAAAATTCATGTCTGGCGACTTTTTGTTTCTTTTGAGGTGCAGGGTCACATATACAAGCAAGGAGGTACCAAGGAAGAACTATGTACACATAAGGAGAGACTAGTACCTCCTTGGTGCGATGTGACTGCTCAACCGCTAGACCTTAATCAGAACTCCACTAACACAAAAGCCGAGTCGGTGATCGTGGGGGCAGGTTACTGGCTCTCGTGCCGCCCAGCACACGCACCAACCAGCATGGTGCCATGATATCGTGCGCACACGAGAAGACGTGTCCCTCTCGGTGTGCTTGTTGGGAGCTCTCCGCATTTTCACAGGTGTGCCACGCGAACGCGTGTCAAAGGTCAGACGCGTTCCTCCTCCTCCTACTCCTACTCCTACTCCTCCACACCGCCACCACCATCATCCATCAGGTTCAAGTTGAGAAAGCCGGGCTCAGTTGGCTTCATGCCAGTCTGCGAGACACGTTCTCACCCCGCCGCATCCTTCCTAATGTTCTCTCTTCCTCGCCCCCTTTTATTCTTTGCCCCTTGAGTCGCTTCTAATGTTCGATGCTCATTTGAGCCCCCAGTGTTTTCGCTTGTCTTCCTCTTCTTTGTTATGTCTCCCTTCGCGCTTTCTTCCTGTTCGTATCCATGTGCTTACACTGTTATCTCAATATCTCTCTATCTCTCTCTCTCTCTTTCTCTGGACAACATGATACGCGATATGATTTCTCCTTGTCCCAAGCTTAAAGGGATGGTATAGTTTTGGTTGAGATGGGAATAGCCCTACAGGTCTTAACTTTTTGCTAAATAATTTTGAAACACTTATATGAAATATTAAAGAGCATACAATCTTAAGAGGAATTAAAAGCTTACTTGATGAAAATTGGGTTTAAAAAGTACTGAGATACACAAAAACAAAGCAAAACAAAGTGGTCCTAATAAATGGTGGGTTCCACCTCTCTGGTTTTGGATATCTCAGCCATTTCAAACCCCAGTAATTTTTCATCAAATTAAAATTCCTCTTAGAGTTGTATGCTCTTCACTATTTCATATACAAAACGGTTTTTGACCACTTTGAAAAAAGTGAGAACCTAATTCGTCATCTCAATCATAAAATATACCATCCCTTTAATGATGTCATGTTAATCGTATCAAGTGAATCTCCATGGCTCCACATCATTTAGAAACTTGCTGATCCGCATCCCTACAAGAATGAGAAAAAAAGTTTTAGTTTGTGTGCGTGTGTGCTTCAGTTGATATTCATTTCGTTGTAGTTACCACAGCAGAAGATGTCTGCAGCTGGATCTTATTTCTTTAGCTCTATCGTGGATTATGCCGTCTTCTATCAAACAACCTTGCCTCAAGCTACAAACAGACCGAGTAACTTTTCGGGATAACAAGTTCATAATTATTTTGTGTATCCTGTGAATACAAATTCGATTTGGGAAAAAAAAAGATATACCCCAAGGAGAGCCAGAATTATATTTGCATTACCCACTGACCACAAACAATTATTCAGCGTATTTAGATGCGTATGGGAACAAATCGAGACAATCCAAATCTAAGTCCGTCGGGATTATACCGGCATATATAATATTTCAGCCCATCATATACAGCAAAGCCGCTGTAACTACGCACAGACCTTGTACAACACAGCAGACAATAATAATCACGGCATTCATTGTTATTTTAGTTACGTTTTATGCCTTTCTGTGATTGTGGGAGGGGGAGTTAACTTTGGTTCGATATACACATCATTACAGTGATCAATAAATTCGTCCTGTGTCCAAATTTGCTCACTGTCCAGGCAAGGGACTAGATGTGAAAGACTAGTAGGCATGTATGTCCACCTGTGTTCGCCTGTTGTCCGTAATCTGCATCGTCATTCAATGCCAATGTCACCCCGTGGTGACCCGCAGGGTAACAAGCTAACAAGCCAAATAGATGTTCCATTTATTTTTTTTTTCTTCATCCTTCCTTCTGTACCTCTGGGGCACGCTCTATATGTTTCATGCTAGTAGTCAGATTTTTTTTTCTTGTTTATTTTTCATCCTCTTGTTTATCTTTACCTCATCTCATACATGATAGGGATAAAGAGGAAAGATTGTCGAGGGGGGGGGGCAGGGGTATGTGGATAGATGGATGATTCGAATGATACATGCTGCATGCGTGCAGGGCCGCTGAAAAAGAGCCAAAAACTTACTGTCACACTATTTATTTCGCTTAATTTTGCTCAGAATATTTGCTGCGAACACAAACTACATCTCGTGCCTGTTGTGAAAGCAATATGATATTGCCATTTCTTTGGCCTTTCTCAGATTTTGTAAAATCACCTGTTGTAAGTGTTCTTATTTTTTCCTTATTTTACTGCGTCATGCAGATGCCTTCCTTATTTTTTTAAAGAAGAATGAAATAAAATCAATTTGTTCCCAGTGCAGTTAGAATGATCGAAACACCTTCTTTTTTTTTTTTGATTAATGAGAAAGAGTGTGTACACTCGTGTAAGCTTTAATTTTATTTAATTGTATTTTCTTATTCCATGTGCTTGGATAATCTATAATTTCCACGAATCAAGTTTTTTTTTTTTTTTTTTTTTTTTTTTTTTAGCATATAGTTTTCATTGATTCAGTTGAACATTAATAAGTCATTGTGTTTTTATCTGTGTGTATGTGTATGTAACATTAGAGGTTGTTTTACTTCTGTTGTAAGTATTCTATTATAATTTATTTCTATTGCAATCGTATGTTAAATTACTTGTATAGTCTTTCCTTTTGTTAAGGATTGACGTGTAACGTGTAGGCCCTACACTCTATTTTATGCGCTACATACACGTTGTTAATTATTATAACTGCCATAACTGCTATGATGATAATAATAATGATAATAATAATAATACTATTATTACATTATCATTATCATTATCGTCGTCATCATCATTATTGTTTCCCTGGTGGGGATAGGTCGTCCTCCTTCATCTTGCTACCAGCTTGATTAAACAACATTATTATATATATATATATATATATATATATATATATATATATATATATATATTTATATATGTATAAATATATATATATAATTATATACATATCTCTTGACGCGTCATATTTGTTAGTGATGAACCTTTTCGTCATCTGTGTCTCCAAGTCAAAAGATTACAGTTTGTGGGATGTTTTGTCATGTTAGATACATTAAAGTGCAGCATGAAGCTTAGCCACGAGAACGAACAGAAATGTCAATCGACATTGGGTTTGCTTGTTTATTTAGTCGTTTGTTTTTGTTTGTTTTGTGATTGTGCTTCAAGAAGTGTGAATACAGACATAAGGGAACGTGTCTGTGTAAATGAGATGTATAACCAGACTACAGCAAACGTAATGGAGTGGACATATCTAATGGCAACAACGAAGAATTATCACAGAAAGACAAAATATAGTACATGAGGGCTATGAACCTGAAAGTCTACACAGAAGTCCTGAGACTTAAGAGGATCATCGGGATCTTTCATCCGTACCGACACTTCCTCGTGCCCTTGTTGTTTATTCCGTCGTGGCACAAAGGGGAATAAGGTAAGCGGTACACCACGAGGGCAGTGCTCCGCCACTCCCCCAGCCCACTGGCACATTGTTACCCCATCCTCACTCTTCTTGGGACAGAACATTTTGCATCCCCCCCCCCCCTCCTCCTCCTCCCCCGTCCGTGTCTGGCTCTTCGGCGTTGACCCTGACATTGGTGTGACCTTCGCAGTCTAGCCGAGGAGAAGGAGAAAAGAATGAATGTTCTTCGCGTAAAGATGTCGTCTCTTTATGTACCCCAGCCATCTGTTCTTTTTGGCAAGTGCACACTTTCTTGGTTTTGATAGGGATTCGACGAGGGAAATCCGCTGGTTGGAAGGATTACCGCATTGGGGTCTACGAATACAACATTTTTTCCTTTCTTTTCTTTTTCTTCTTCTTCGTCCGCTGGTCTGAGTTGTCGAGTGAGCTCCAGTCCACTGGTTGCTACAGTTTGCAGAAATTGTTTGATTTAATACTTTATCCTTTATCGTAAAGCTACCGCAATGGCACGGTATGGTAAAGTATCGCGATGAGTTTGTTGAATAAATCATACGGAGAAGGCATGACTGTCATTTGTTACGTGCTTTATTCCATATCCTTGTATCTGTCGTTTCTTCGCCTCGTCATTCTTTTCCTCTTTACTATTTTTTTCTTTCAACTACGTACTCTTCCATTGTCACCTTCTTCTCTAAGCCTAGTACTTCTATCTTCTTCTTCTTCTTCTTCTTCTCTCATTTTACCCCTCTTCCTCGTCTTCGTTAAAGATAATAATGTTTTGGTACCTCAAAAGTTTCCCTGAGTTTCCTTGTCTTAGTTTGTGTTTCAGGTTAAGGTACCTTTCATATAACTAACACTGTGAGACTTACTCGCCCAAAGTGCTCTCATGTCTGAGTAATCATGCTATAATTGTTTCGTACAATACGTGTATATTGATTCTCGCGGTACCGCGTCGAGTCAAACTAACGGCTCATTCGAATTTTTCAGACCCCGCTCTGCTCTGGTACGAAACCATTATTGCATGATTACTAAGACATCAGAGCACTTTGGGGCGAGTAAGTCTCACAGTGTTAGTTATATGAAAGGTACTTTAACCTGAAACATAAACTAAAACACGGAAAATCAGGGGAACTTTTGAGGTACCAAAACTTTTTAAGCTGAGCCAGTTATAAACGTTTGCCTTTTGAGGGAACAATGCTGACTATTGTGCTTGTAGCGCGTTGGCAGGTGAAGGCAGCGCATCACCATCCGTGTGAATTCGACACCCAGCTCTCGCTTGCATGGATCTGTCCTTCTTTGCCTGAATACGTTCATCCTAAATCAGTAGGCCTACATTGTCGATTACGTCCTCATGTATTGGCAACAATATATAAACAGCATCGCGAGATGTTATCGGACCAATCAATGACTATTCAAGTTCAAAGATATTGTGGTATCATGTCAATTATAGATAACAGTGATTGCCAGGATTGAACACATGAAATATATGACACAGTATTCTTTCTTCTTCTCTTTCATTGAAAAAAAGGGAGCAAAGAAAAGCAGTTGATGTAAAAGAACTACATGAAAATTAGTGTTTGTAAGAAGGTGGGCTCACACTAACAGATTTACAAGCATACGCTGAACTATGTGTGATATTTCATCATAAAAGTGCGTTCATCTCTTTTGCATGGATTAGGCACAGAAAGCTGCGCAGGTCGTCGAAAAAAAAAATATGCAAACAATCAATGGACTAACATGCGTGACATCCTGTGTCACATAAACATACACCAACTTCAACGTATAATGTTCGAGTCATTTGCAACGCCTTTGTTGTACCAGGGAGTTGTCACCTCCCTGGTTGTACGTACAGAGTAGCGTATAAATACCTGTGTGCAATACATGGCAGCTCATCACACCCTTGGTATGAGGAAGAGTAGTATACACCAAGCTGCAGTGTATTACATTGACGTTATACACTAACACAGAGTTCCGCCTGCTATTCAGCTATACTCTGTGACTGAAGAGTAGCCAATGGTAGCATACACCGAGTTAAAGTAAAGCCCGTTAATATACATGCACGCCACGCTACGTGATGCATTGTGTGGCATGCACAGGCCAATGCCAATTCTAAATTCCTATCTATTAAACGTCCCGCCAACTAGAAGCCAGGGCAGCGTGGATTTATGGTCATGATAGCAACATGCGGGCATTCGACAATATCGTACATGTTGCATTCCCCGGAACATTGAAGACCCATAAAAGCGAGAAAAAGTTTAACAAAAAGCAGGAGCAAGAAAAAAAAATGCAATGACCAACCTAGCAATATCAATAAGTTACAGTTCGTTATCACCTACGTTTGTTAATCCGAAAAAAAAAAGCATTCGGAAGGTTCCTTAATCGTAACACTTATAAGGTTCGTAATTTCAAAGGTTCGCTGATACGCACATTTTCTTCATCTTAGTATTAGCGAACCCCATTTCATTTCGGATTAACGAACCTCCGGAATTACGAGCCTAATTGTAATCCTTTCTCTGCCGTGAGAGAAAAAGAAAAACTGGCCATTAATTCTTCGAATGTTTTCGTTACAATTATGGAATACATAAGCAATTTAGGAAAGAAACAGAGTAATATAATTATATACAGTTAACAACAAAATTATTCATACCCCTCACAAATTATTAGTTTTGAGCAGCTTTCTTACAAGTGAAGGATGGAGTGATGGTGATTGGGTGTTAACTTTTTATTCCTATTTGTCCTCTATATTGTAAAATTGACATTGATTCCAGTTTCACCTCATTTGCATAACAATAGAAATGTTGAGATATAACATCCAATCGCCATCACTCAATCCTTTACTTGTAAGAAAGTTGCTCAAAACTAAAAATTTCCGAAGGGTATGAATAATTTTGTTGTTAACTGTCTGTATTATTATTCTTTAAAGACTAGCTATTGTTAAACATAGTTTGTCTGATTTTTCGTTGTAGACGTTAGGAGAAAAAAAAATAATTCAAAGTGTACAAGCAGGGCGGTGGAAACTTAACCTCCATGATATAAGAGCACGCGCTTTTGAATGTAAATTGGGTTGAGACAAAACGTAAAACTAGGACATATCCTGTGCTGTAACGAGAGAGTGCAAGCGCCGATACGGATATTAAACTGCTCTGGCAAACCAGTTAATGTAATAACTTCCTTGAAGATGGAGCAACCGATTTCTGGAAATTGAAATCTCCCATTGGTCTTTATGCTATGCGCCCATGCAACATAAACAAGAACAAAGAAAAAAAACCACAACAAAACATGCTCGAAAAAAGAACACAGATTTACCGCTTTACTTTAACATCTGTGACTATTAATGACCCCATACTGTCTGCCACCCCAGTAAGCCAAAAGTAACCTGTTATGAACGGGATAGAAGTCTCGTAAAGGAAGCATATTCCCTGGTCTGTCTGTTATCACTTGTTTATTGTTTGTCTATTTCCCATTTCACATTAAACAAAAAGATACACAGAAAACTTAAATCATACATGAATAATCAAAGATTGCAAAATGGACCGATCAATAAAATATTACCCATATCATATTCATTATTAGAAATATTTGGTTCTTAACTTGGGTCAAATACATATAAATATAGAAGATCAAAATACACATTCAAACATACACATGAATACACATAAATAATACTTATTTCATCCTCCCCCCATATAACTTTAAAAAAAAAAAACAAAGAGAAAGACCGTGATTTCTGATAAAAGTTGTAACTATGCCTCAAGTATTTTTGTGTATTAAAGTTACATCAAAGTGTTGTCAAAATCAGTGGAATGGAGTTCAATGAATATTCAACTTGACCTCTTCAACCCTTTTATGTCCTTCTAGTGACGACTGGCACAACAACCCCATAGCCTTCTACACAATGTCTACAGTCATTGCAGAGAAAGGATTAAATGATAGAGTACAATCAAAACACTCGTACGCTGCTATCAAAAATGAAAATTCCCTGATCAAAGTTTCATATTATACTTTTACGACACATAATTTTAAATCTGCTATGACATTGGGCCTACTTCCATCAATTCAAGATGTAGCGAATAATAATTGTTATTCACTTTACAAATTTGTGATATTTTAGGTTTTCTGTTCAAGTTTGTTAATGCAGTTCTACATCACGTGTTTGGTATATCGATATACGGTATCCGCGTTTTAAAGCAGATTTACTTGATTTAGCTGGTGGCTGGCTTATTTACCATTCGTGTTGTAGGATTTAGAAATTGATGTTGGAACATTTTTCCAAAGCTGAGAGTCTGAAGACTTCAGACTGTCAAGATAAGGAACTCGAATGGTGCAAATTTCCTAGGTCTTCGTAGAAACATTATCGTGGTCGAATTTTGATATGTATACTGGCGTGCGTGGACGTGTATGCTGAAAGAAATCATTGTCTGCATGGGTATGTTCTTATTACTGCTAACACTTCTGATCAGGAATCGTCATTCATGGAAGAAATTAGATTTACTGATCGAAACATTGTGGACATTCCATTCGTATCGCTGATGAGATGTTAAAACAAACCAACTAAAATAGCAGAAAACGAGCACTCCCTCTTCGTGTGCATTTTGTGTGCAGGTTGTATGAGGGAATACTAAAATGTAGGACACCCTGATAAATTAAAAAAAAAATGCTAGGAATATGGGAGAAAGAGAGGGAGAGAGTGGGAGAGAGAGTGTGTGATAATCTGGACCCGCTTGATGAATGACATTTTAAGCCTCAGAAGCTATTTCCGTCATGAGAATGATTTATGGCTTAGAATATTGACACTCGGCTTTAGTTACAGCAATGTCTGCATTGAGACGACCTTTGACTTACATTTATATCTAAGCACATGAGCATGACATAGGAAGAAAAAACAAACAAAAAAACATCGTCCCTACCCGTATGACTTTATCTGCCACCATTCTTTAAAGCAAAGTTCGCTACGCTGTGCAAGTTATGTGGGATGAAACGAGGGTAATAGATCAGCCAAGTTAGCAGCCATATCATAGGAAACGATATACAGTACTCTTTTCACTTGATCGCGAGTCTCCGCTGTAGATCCGTCCAAATGTTGTGATTGTGGTCTAGCTCCTTCATTTGTGCATGAGATTCACATAGTGTAATATTAATTATTTTATCGTTATTTATTCATTGTTCAATAACTTACTTCATGAATTTGAATTACTACATGTTGTTGCGCATATGAACATGAACTCATTATTTATGTAATTGGCACTCTCTATAGGCTATTTGCATGAGTGCTACCTTTTGTCCTGGTGGTTATCCTTTATTTGCCTCTGTACAATAAGAAATATGAATAATCAAAATCAAACAGTCTATGAAAATTGACAGTCGCATGATTCGCCATTACTTGTACATGTACTTCATGTGTATCTTTGGTTCCTTGTTCCTTTTACATTAACCTTTTCTATTTGCTTGTTCATGCACTTTTTTTGTTTTTATTTTATATTCAGGCAAATGGGGAGCGCTGGAGATTTCACAATCAGGGTGGGCAAGACAGCCAGCCTTTCGAGCGATACTTTGGACAACATGGTATAGTTATAGAACAACTTTTCATTGCTGATCAGTTTCACTGTAGTTTTCAGAAATCTGCATGTATTTGCTTTAGAATGTACGTGTGATGCTTGCATGGAAAATTCATGATGGAAATAGCAATTGCCCTGGAATAATTGGACAATGAATTGACCCGCTTTGAATGAAATTCTTTGAATTTAGATTTGGCATTCAACGGTTTTACTTCATTTTTTTTTCTGCGGCTGGTTTTGACAGGCCGATCATTGAATTCAATTCTGCAAGCGACCAGCTTTCTTCTAGACATTGATTTTTCCTTTAAAACTATGTCACACTTCCGGCATTAAGTTCCGATAGGGCATTCATTTCCTTCTTCGCGTTACTCTGGCACTGAGTCTGGGCTGAGCCTTGTCCCAGGGGCCCGTGTGGGTGTAAGCCCCAGTCGCACCGGTGCCCTAGCTTTGTTATTGAAAAAGAAAAAAAAAAAACAAATACAAAAACACACACACACACACACACACTCACAAAAAAAAAATGTTCTTGAATAATTAACTTCGTCTGCGTCCGTTGGGATTCATCAATTTATGGGTAAGTGTAGAGGCAGCGGTTTTCTAGTTTTCGTTTTTCTTTTTTTTTTTTTAATATAGCAAACTACCACGTGTAACCGCGTAAAGTTGCAACTCGATTAGATTATAGGCGTAAAATACACAAACAATATTTTTATCAGACATAATAATGATATATATGGCTTCACAATTTCACAGTACGGAAATATTGGTTGAGGATGCATCTCGGGAAAATAAAGTAGATACAACTGAAGCGATGATTGCAACACCTCAAAATTCTTATAGCGATCGTCATGCGTACCTTACATCATATTTCATTCAGCATTTCATATAGTTTACGTGGCAACAAAAGAAAGAAAAAAAAAAAGAACCTCGAAGCGATAGTACTCTGAAATCAAAATAATTTGATAGTAATTTTTGGTTAGTTTTTGATATGTAGATTACAGGAGCACAGTGGTGCGTTTGATATGATGATATAATTATTCAATTTCATGTGAAAGAAGTTTACTCTGATAATGAATACACCACATAACCCATTACAAAACTAGCTGTGGCGGTATGTAAATGTCTATAGCCTTGATAACAACCCACGCATTTTACAGAAAATGCCATTTGCTTATAGTAAAAACACTTATAATTCTGTTTTCTCTGAATTGAATTAAATATCTTGCACATAATTGATGAAGATTTTTGATAAGGTGTATATAATCATCAGCACACAACGGAGACTATACTTATCTCAAAATATCTTGAAATAAGCTTTGTATATTCTGCATTTTTACTTTACGGGGAATGCAGATACTGTTTTTTTTTTCCTTATAGGGAAACCCATAGCTGACAGTAGATACGAGTTTTTGCAATTATATATCTAAAAAATGGGTTTCTTACGTCTTTTTTATAAAAAATGAATTCATCACTTGAAAGAGGATTGATTATCTATTGTTTTTATGGAAAAAAACGAAATCTATAAAAATATCAGATACTGCGTTTTTCCTTTTGGGCAGAAGTGCTTAACTGTAAAGCAGCTAGCAGTGGATTGTTTGATAACACAAGTAAATAACCATACTTATACAGTACAACATATAATCAACGGTGATTATATTATCTAGCCGAATATTACATGACAAAGTATTTATTAGTGTTGCTGGTAAATCGAATTTGTTAAGTGGATGATTAAAGTCCAACTCTTGTCTTAGTGTTTTGACGCGTTGTAGGATGGCTTGCAGTTACAAGACAATAATTCAAAAATTCCATTAGTTCATCAGCTCTGTGATTTTTTTTTCTTAATATAGGTTTTCCCGGCCAATTTCGCACTTTTGTCAGTCCATTTGATAAAAGGTTCATTCAATTTAGCGAAGATCCTCGTCACTGCACATTCTGTCATTCTGTCAATTCGCTCATGTGCCTTTCGAATTCGTAAAACGGGCATTCAAATTGGCACGCGCTCTTCAGTTATTCAAATTCGCCAGCACTGGCAGAAAATGGTATTTCAGTCATTCAATTTCGCTTGTGGGCAGTCAAATTCCAAACATGTCCATTCAAATTGGCGTAATGTTATTTCTACTTTGAAAATGTGAAGACCGTGATTTATACGTATTTAAATGTGAACATTTGTTTCATCCACACACTGCTAAGTATATAGAAAAGGTATCTTTGACCCCAAATAACTCAAGTTTGTTGTTCTGTAACGCCCCTCTTCTTTCACACATGTTATCAGAACAATACATGCACCAGTACCATAGATTCACTTCACTTTCTTCTGTCCAGTCATGGTAGTATGAGTTAGATACAGGTGTATCTCTCAAGAAGACAGGGAAAGAATCAAAGAAGCATTTGAGGGAAACAACCTTGACAAATTGATGGCTAGAGCTGATCCAAGAACTTTATTCCTAATGATGTCTAACGCAATATAGCACCCACCAAATGAAAATAATGAAACATGCAGATGAAAGAAATAATCACGATGTAAATTGAAACCTCCTCCCAATTAATGTCAAAACAAACTTAAGATTAATGTATCTGTGAATGAAATAATGCTATCGAACATTATAAACACATACACATATTTTGAATGTACTGTTGCAAAGATGATATCAGAATAAAGAATGAATACGAAAATATGAAATCTTATGATGCTTGCAAACAAAACCTATGATGAATAAAAATAAAAAAAGGAATGAAAGCATAAACGTGTCTGCTAAATTGACTGCAGTAAATGCGAAATTGGATGCCCAAGAATGAATTCGAATGAAAGAGCGCAGCGTATACATGATCACGTGACTATCATGCTAAATTGAATGAACGATTTGCGAAATGGTGCTTGTCTTACGAATTTGAACTGAAAAAGTGCTGATTCGAATGATGTTAAAGGTAATTCGAATGCTCCAAAATGATTTTGAATGAAAAGATTATAAAATTGAAATACCGAACATGCCATGTAGGCTAAATTGTGCTAAATTGAATGAAGCAATTAGGAATTGGACTGAAAAAAAAAGTGCGAAATTGGCCAGGAAAACCTATAATAAGAGTTTTAAGACATGTTTGACCAATATTTGCATGCATTGAATTATGCATCATTGTTACAAACAGACAGATTTTTTTTTTAAAAGCTGTATAGGTGAACTCAATACTCGTTGGTTAAAAGTATACTACGCATGGTAGACAATTCATTATCATTATTTAGGCACAGTTCTGCACCAATACTTGCAGTTTCTCCGTTGTTAAAATGTTAAGATGCAACTGTGTAGGTATGACGTAAAAATGCTCGTATGTTTCTCTGCATATTCGCGAAGTCGTTTAAGACAAGGCTGATTCCTCATGGTAAATTTGTAAGAGAACGAAATTGTATTAAGAAATAAGATTTCAATCCATATTAAGCCCTTATTGTACAAATGACGGAGCTTATAAAGAACAAATTTACCATACGTACTTTTTGTGGCTATATAAACAAAATCAAACCGTTAAAGTTTACATACTGACGAAGGGCAAAACTGGATACACCTGCTCTGCAACATCGCTAACTTATTATTATTTAAAGGCTCAAAGAAATGATGACTATTCATGTTATCTACCTTTTTTTCGTTCTGTTATACAGTCTGGTGACAGCTAAAGTTTTTTTTTTTTTTTGGGGGGGGGGAGTGGGGTTGTTTTGTTTTGTTTTGTCTTGTCTTGTCTTGTTTTAGAGCCACAACAACAATTAAAGCAGCAAAAGCGCAGGTGAAATATTGACGCTTGTTATAACTATTGGTATCATTCCTACTACCGGTTACAATGTTGTAGGACGGGGGGGGGGGGGGGGGATCAAGTGGTCTGCTACTCTGCATTGCCTACAGCAGTGAATAAAGACACTGCGCATCATCTACTCCCTCCTGCACATCGCGTGTATGGCTAGAATGAGGAGCTCCCGACACTAGAAAGTTTCCCACGGGTGTCCCGCGCGGTATCAGTCCTCCATTTCACTTTCACTTTTCGGCTACTTTACACCGTCCCATTGTACTCCCATGTAATATTATTGTGCGATGTTCCATTTGGTGAGCTCCTGCGCTCCATTCTACATCTCACTCTCAATGAACATCGCACGTGAACATGAACACGATCATGATATCACACACGCATACAGACACACAGACCCACATGAACATAAACACACACACACACACAAACATAACTGCGGGTGCACATCAAGGGGCAGACTTACCAATTTCATGCCATTGTTGAGGGTGTGAAACAAAATTTAATTTCAGAGCTAGAAATAATATACCCACAATGTATTAGGCGAGCACTTATAATGCCACGTGTTGCAGTCTAATTTTCTATCTCTTTCTATTATTGACAAAGAGAATATGCTACGTGAGGATTTACAGCAAAAGAATGTATGTGTATACATGGAAATCTCACGGCGTTTGTCTACTCCACTCTTAGGAAGAATAATGACATCCTTGCGACTCTGCACACATATCGATATGCAACACGTGACAATATGGAATCTAGTAGATTACTACAGAAGGGAATATGATATGGTATACATGGCAACGCATCCGTCTTTCGATGTCAAATTATGTTTTCCACACGATCACGACTTCACGAAGAAAGCAAGTTATCGACCATTCCAAAACATGATGTTCGGGACCGTTTATTCTCGGAAGGGAATGTTTCTCTCTCCAAAATCTGGAATGGGCTTTCATCATTACAGGACCTAAATCTCAAAGCGCCATACAAAAAGTCCAAGTAGACGTTGTGTGCATGCAAAACGAGATGCTAGAGGTTACCACAGGGTTAATGCCTAGCGACATTCTCGACAAACTCACATTCCCTTCTGCGGAGCGTCTGGAAATCAATCACACAATGTGTCATCTTTCCCTTTCTCCCTTCTTCCTCAAACTCACTGAAGATAAAGAGAGTGAGAGAGGCTTTGGCTACCTCAAAGATGAAGCGTCTGCCTTCGTCCTGGGCCTCGCTTGTTTTTATCTGTCAGCGAGTTGTAACTGCCCACGGTTCCTAGAATAATATTGCCGACATGG
The DNA here is from genome assembly GCF_040938485.1 of Diadema antillarum. Classification (NCBI taxonomy): domain Eukaryota; kingdom Metazoa; phylum Echinodermata; class Echinoidea; order Diadematoida; family Diadematidae; genus Diadema; species Diadema antillarum. The sequence continues at coordinate 550,760 of NW_027272338.1, read as the reverse complement.
CGTGTGCCATAATTTACTGCTTAACTAACTGTCCCAATTACCCAAATTGTTAATAATTTTGTTTAGTTCCGTTGAGCCATATACCTGTTTTTTTTTTCTCTCTCTTTTTTTTTTTTTTTTTTTTTTTTGAGGTATGATTCTTTCTTCTTCTTTTTTTTTTTCTTTTATGGCACAGAAAACCTGTTGTTGCCGATGGTGGTTGGCGATGATAGTGACACGTGAAAAGTGCGCGTCGGGTGAATCAACAGACACGTTTTGTCCAGCGTTGGGTAACAAAGATCGAAGCAACTGGAAGTCCATTTCTCCGGTCAGCGGTTAATGGGCAGCAACGCGCCCCACGTTATTAGAGATGGCAGCAATGGGGTCACGCCTCGGCCATGCATAAAGGCGCTACATGAGGTGATAATGTGATAATGGCTAAAACTGCCCCGACTGTGCAGCAGAATAACTACGAGTTTGTGTATGAAGCTTTTTTTTTTTTTTTTGTTAGGGATATTCCATCTGTTTAACCTTTTCCCCTATTTCCTTCGACCTTACCCCATCATCAGTGTCTGTATATATACTTACTTTCTTAGAATTTTGCTGTCTATCGTCAAATTATCTGTTTACATCTATCATATCTCACTGTCATTCTATCTTCCCTTCTCGTGAATTTAGTTTGATTTGGTGTATTTGTGACAGTTTTTTTTTTTTTTTTAGGTGAGTGAATATGCGTCGATGTTTTCCTTTTTTTTTTGTTCAGTGAAGTAAAATATGTAGATAAGTAGATAATGCACAACATGTTGAATAATGACTACAGCCTTTCAAAAAAAAAAAATGTTCGTTTACAACATCTCCTTGACAGCGTAAAATGACTTAGTAAATATGTTGATATTCGATCTTATTAAGCTTTAGGACCCCATCGACTAGAATCTCGAAGCGGTAAATGATCCAGAATCAAGACAGAACGATCAATCAATTACGTCATATATGGTTGTGACACGTAACTGCATGAAGGTAAAAAAGTTACAGCTACTAAAGCCGAATTACTACAAACAAGAATGCAGTTTATAGTTGCAGGTATTATTTGATATCAACACTCAATGTTTGATGCATTAACTATTCATACGAATGCTAAAGTATATATTTTTACATTTGAATCAACTGTTGATTTTTTTTTAGCATGCTTCTCTAACGAATCGGCCTATTTTCTTATATTTCATTGCATCTTGAAAGTCTAATTATTTTTGTCAAATTTACGTTCATGTTGCCGCTCGACTATTGTCTTGTTTCTGTGGGATTCTTCTTCTTTACTTTTTTTTTTAGATAAAAGTAAAAGGCACTATTATTTTCCATGACTATTAATAAAAAACAATGAGCGTTCAATGTGCATTTACTTAGCTGAAGGGTAATTTGTCAGTCAGTAGCAATAAAGGCACTCGACAGAAGAATCATTAAGTAAAAGTAAAAGGTAGTTAATACGTATGTGCAGTTGAAATTCATGTATCCTAGATTTAAAAACAACAATAGCAACAAGTAAATCGATGTCCGGCAACCTTATCAACGATATCGTGGTGACGGGTCAGTGGCACACACACACACACACACACACACACACACACACACACACACACACAAACACAAACACAATATTCAGTCTATTATAATATGTCTTATGTCTATTATGTTATATAATAGACCGTATAGGCCGTATATACATATATATATATATATATATATATATATATATATATAGAGAGAGAGAGAGAGAGAGAGAGAGAGAGGGAGAGAGAGAGAGAGAGAGGAGACTTTGACTAGAAATAAAACGATTTACCCAGTCTCTATACTAGTCATAGCCAACCCTCATTCATGTGGAAGCAACCAGATGGAAGACCGAAGAAAAACCCAGAGTCTGGAATTATAATTCATTTCTGCGGCCAAGGGAGGGATGCACAAATAAGGAAAAACAATAGCAACAACAACAACAACAATACAGAAGCAAACAAAAAAACAGGAGGGCATATTTCAAACAAACCAATCAAAACGGGTATGATTTCTTGTGATAAGCGGAATGCAGGAGCCGAAGTATCGAGCGCTACCGGCGCACAACCAGAACGCAGATGATCCTTCAAAGTTTTTGGCCAAGCGTGTACAGTCGTCGATTTTGCGGCGAGCTGTTTGTCGGTAAAAGATCAAGCCACTTTGAGGGGGTAATGGTAGGGAGGAAGAAGCGTGTTAAAGAGATGACCCTAATTATTCCTCTTTGTTCGAGGGTGAGACACAAGTAGTGTTAATTTCGACACTCTACGCTGGCTGTAACCTACACCAAGAGAGTGCTGAATACCGAAAAGCACAGCTTTGCTGGTAGCAAGACCCGTTACCATCGTGTGTATGCATGGTTCTTTTATTTTCTTTCTTTGTTTTATTTTGCTCCGTCTGGTGGGTGTGAACTAGCAATAGACGAATGGAACTGGGTGCTACGTCTCTTGTTTTTGTTTATGTGACTCTTCTGCTTTATTTCCCTGAAAAGAAAAGAGAAATCAAAGCTACACATTCTAAACTCTGATTTTGTCTTGCAAATCATGACACTTACTAATTCTGATTTAAAATGACGAAGTTCCCGAGGCTGCAGTACCCTTTTTCCCGTTGATTTTCTTGTATTTAATAGTCACGGTTGGCAAAATGTCTTCCTTTGTTTATATTCCCATATGCGGATAGAGATTATCATAATGCGAACATAACATGGGTCCAGTATAGCTGTAGCGTAACGCGGCAAACGCACCATACATGAGGCAGAGCAACAATGGGGTAACGATCGCCACTTTGCAGGAACATGACAGGTTGGGGTTTACCAGAGCGTTCAACTTACAAGTTACAACAAGTGCAGTAGAGCCTCGAGGACACTGATCAAGACATGCTAGCACAAGTGCTCCCATATTTGATTTCCTAAATTCCGACTTCATTCTGTTCCGCACTTCCCACACTGCACTCACGACTCCAATAAAATATTGAAATAATGAAGATCCCCTTTCTAATATTTTTTTTCTGTTAGCTAGTGTTTGTAAGAGATGGTTATGCGAACTGGGAAAGGGCTTTTTCTTCTACTGCACCAACACTCTGAAAGTCTTTACCAGACCCAATGAGAAGTCAGATGCTTAGTGACAATTTCAAACAAACACTCAAAACTCATTTGTATGAAATAGCATGATTGTGTCTATCAAATATGAATTTTCCAATGTAATTATGTCTGATATTTTGACAACTTTGAGCAGTTACGCGTATAATTATGTAAAATGATTATTGCAGATTACTGTATTGCAATTTGCATTTTAACTTTTGTTGATATGTTTGTATTATATATTATAACTTGTACAGCACATTGAAATTCTTTTCAAGTCTAACATGCGCTATATAAGCATTTGCTGTTATTACTCTTACTTTTCAATTGTGGATTTGTTTGTCTGTTTGTTATTTCTGTGCTTGGTAAACAAGGTTGGCAACAATTGTTTCTACAAGGCGAGTGTTGCTGTCATCTACATTCCATCGAGAATCTGATTTGAATTTCAATCTGGCTATAGCGATAAAGTAACTATTTCGGTTTATTTTGTAATATAATGTCATATGTTGGCTTTTTTATTCATTACAATATAAATACAATGATGCGTAGATGTCAAGCTGGCTCAATAAAAACAGGTATTTTATGGATGATATAGTTTGTATAAATAGTGATAATGGTGATAGCAATTAAGGTCATTACAAGAATATCATCGATAGAAATATTGCTGATATCAATGATAGTAATAATACATTGATTATGACTAGTTATCATGATTTGTCTTCCACATTCTATCGATTAATGTACATCTGTTGTCTACATTCAATCAAAGGAGAAACGAAAAAAGAATATAGTTATTGTGATTTTATATACATAAAACCTTGAATATATCCCTTTGTCATAGATACATAATAAACATTAATATCAGTGTACATGTATGGTTCTTTTCTCTGTTTTGTTTTGTTCTGTTTTGTTTTTGTGTCATTTATATAACTTTTATATTGCTTTCTAATATATTGGTTCAGTCTTGACAAGTTTTTGTTTCATTCTTCACACTTTTAAAACCATAATGCCATGAAGCACATACAAGTGTGTAGAGCATAGTATTTAACAACTGTTGAATTTTGTGACGTATGCCTTTCATACTGTTCTACTATAATCGTGGAAACAAAATGAATTGTAAAAAGAAAGAATATTACAACAATTATCATTGTCAATATTATTATTGTTTTTGTATTAATGATGAACATCAATATAATCATCATCATTATACGCCTCAATAATTGTCTACGAGAAATGAAATGAAAAGCGTTATACAAAACAGGAGTGACAAAGTTAAAATAAACTATTTGCACTCAGGTGTTCCTTGGTATATGACTCCTAAATACATTATTTAAAAACTTAACAATGATTGTCTAATAGTCAGTACGTATTGTCAGTTTAACGAAGACGAAGCCTGAAATAGAATTCTATGAATGCATCTTGAAATTCTTGGAAGTTCAAAGTAAGTTTTTTTTTTCCCCTATTGGTATGTGTTTAGTTTCACTCAGACATAAGGACAAAGCTAAACCGGTATGTATGCACTGCGTAACAAAGTCATCGCATCATTTTGGACACAATTAACAACAACAACAACAAAAGTCCATCCTGTGCCCTTTCACACAGTAGAAGTAAAAGTCAAAGATTGGTGATAAAAACACAGAGGATCTCATTTTTATTTAATTGATAACAGAAAAATGGATGCACACACACAAACACATAAAAGGATACAAGGCTAAATAATCATGATAATGTGTTTGCTGTGAATTGAGGGCAGCTATATAGCTTTCGCGTTATAGGCACTTTAGTTTTTTTGTTTTTGTTTGTTTTCTGTATGTTTTTTTTTAATGGGATACTGACCTCTGGGGTGAGAATTATGCTTTAAAGAAAAGAAAAATATTGTTAAAACTACGTCAGACTTACAAGTCATTGTGAAGTTGCTAGTTGACCCGTTGGCAGAGTCGCCAAGTATCGCCATTGTATGATTTAAAGATTCTCGCTATGAAAACATTTGCTCAAGATCCACGCATCTTAAGTTTTGGGTGTCTAAGTCTTCGCGAGGTTGGGGGGGGGGGGGGGAGGTGAAATCGATATTTCATATTTCCCACCATTTTCTTTTCTCTGTCTCTCTACTTTACACGGCCAATACGACACAAGACTGGAGATGATGATAGATGAGCACTCTGTTGGCTATGTAGGTCACTCTACTACAAGGTCAGTTGTCTTTTGCTTGTGAATCTGTGGGAAATTCCCACTCTCGCCTTTTACAAGCTGACAAGGCAACCAAAAAGACCAAAAGAACAGCAACAAAAAGCAGGGTAGCAAGTAGGCCTATATCATAAGAAGAAACACACACACACACACACACACACACACACACACACACACACAGGGAAAAAAACACGCATACATCCTATCCACAACAAGTAGGCTACTGCAAGGGAAGTGCAAAACATGAGAGGAAATGTTGAGTTTGGTAGTCGAGTTTGCTTAAGCACAAACAATATACCAGCGTAAAACCCTAATCCGCCACGTTGCTATTATTAGTATGTAGGCCGAATTGTTATGTATACATCTGTGCGGAAGTCAATACCGGTTAGTTTTGTAAAATTCCCACGTCATCGACCTTTTTTCCCCAACCCTTTATATATAAATATACTATATATAACACAAATAACATCTTTTATGGGGTATTCTTAAGAATTTCGGATTCCAATTCAATTCAATACAACTCAATTCAATATTCTAGTGACATTTCTACATTTATTTCCATTTATCTATTAAACAAAAATCGAAACGTAATACAGAGCAGACATTACACATTATAATTGTTTTATCATTTACTAAGAAATAAATTATACTGTTGTACGAAAGGATCATGAAGTGTCATAGAACCAACTATACATACAATTTCGTAGAATAATAAAGAACAGCAATGCACACTGTGGAAGGTTGACCAAAAAAAAAAAGTGAATATCGGAATGGGAAAAAGAGCGGTCAACTGAAAAGCCAAGCTTGTAAAACTCGGATCACTTAAGACTTAATAATGTACTTAATATCATCCTAAATCAATTCATACATAACAAGTTACAAAAACATCATCATTATGAACAGTAATTATTTTAAAATATCAAAAAAATAAACAAATTAAGGAACTACTGTACGAACAGTGTTACAGTTACGTATACTGACACATGTGATTGAACGGAATTTGGTGTTTTAGCAGTCTTGACAGTGCTTTTAAGAGGAAATTACGTTTATCTGTGTTTATTTGTTTGTTTGATTGTTCCTTTTTTTGATCGTGACATTCTGTCTCAAAAATATTGCCAATAAAACGATAATTCAGAGTTACAGTTGGGGAGGTGAGACGAAACCCACCTAGTACAGCTGTATTTCCCTCTTTTTTTTTCTTTCTCCTTTTTTTTTTTTGTCATTGCAGTCTGGCATCGTTTCGTTTTCAGGATTTTGGTAGAACTCCATTGGTGTCTGCTCGAAGAAAACTTTAAAGGGATGGTATAGTTTTGGTTGAGACCTAGTTTCAGGTTTCTAACTTTTTTTGTGAGATAATGAGAAACCTCTTATGAAATGAGAAAGAGCATGAGGAATTCAACGTTTATTTGATGAAAATTGGTTTTGAAATGGCTGAGATATAAAAAAAAGCGATTCTAATAAAGTGTGGAACCCACACTTTATGACGATTGCTTTGTTTTACCTTGTTTTGGGATGTTTCAGTCATTCCAAACCCGATTTTCATCAAATAAACTTCGAATTCCTCTCAAAATGGTATGCTCTGTACTGTATCATAAATGTTTTCTTGATGTCTCACAAAAAGTTAAAAGCCCAATTCTCATCTCCCCCAATCATGTACTATCCCCTTTAAACTTCATAACGACGTTGTTGCAGGATCGTTGCAGGATTTGTATTAGAATAGGGTGTTCTCTTACGTCATTATTGTTGTATCTTATGGCCAATGCACGCTCATCAACAACGATCATGATTATAAATTCAAGGGTCAAAATTGATTCTCCATTTCGCTGCAGGCCAAGAGTTATTCAGGGACGCATAATTATATTTGACCAACATTAATTCACTTCGCTTTAACAAATCATTGGGTCTGCATTCCCGGGGCGGGCTGCGGGATGCGATACGACTTCAATACGTGACTACCCCGTCATCACAGAAGATTAAAGGGGCAATCCAGACAATTTTCATAATTTCACATCGTGTAGTACATAAATCGACAGCTCCATGTATAGATTTGTGGAATTTATTGCGGTCTTTGAGCAGAGAAACCTTTATACTCTGACAAATCTTAAACAAATTACACGAAATAATGCTGATGAACATAGGAGCTTCACGTATTTCAGAAATGTAGCAGTGTAATTCCATTAAGTTCCAATTAAGTTCACCTGTGTGGAACGTATGTATACCTTCTTCTTTTGTTCTGTTTCCTTTAGCCCGAACTCATGCATTCTTGTGGTGAGGCTATGCCAAGTCATCATCCTTGTTCATTGCAATTTGTTATAAATTTTGAAAATATTCTTATTCCTCATCCCAATCACTATAGATTTTGAAACTCTAAGTAATTTATCGTTGTTCAAAATGTAAGAATTTGAAAATCATCCGGAGGTCTCCTTTAAGTAAGATACTGTGAAAAGACCAAACAAACGCGAACCCATATCGATTTCTCGATATAATTTCATATCGTACATCGTTTCAAAAAGTAATCCCGGTGGAAGCGTATGCTCTCTACAAAGAAAACATCTATGCACGACTTTCCCACAGAGTCAACTTCCGACTCCCTTTTTTTCGGTCTCACAAGCTATATTTTTTTTTTCTTTCACTTTCTTTCGTTTGTTATTTTTTCCCCTGCACTGTCAGTTTTGGCTACCTGTCGCTTAAATTCAGCGCTCACTACAAGCTGCAGTGGTTTGGCAATGACATGCTCATGCGGCATGAAGCGTCGAGTTAGTTTATGAACACGACCTGTAGAAATGGCGCAGTCTCCGTAACCACAAAAGTTTTACGAAGTCGCACATCGATTTTCACACTGTGGATTAAATTTACATACTCTAGAAATCACAGTATTTTTTTTTTATCATGATCCTTTCATAATAAAGGCGATACAAATCAATCCTTACCACAAACAGGGGAGGGGAAGAAAGTCAACAACGGGACAAGTTGTCGGAATTTTGCAAAGATATCCAGATGCAGTAAATTGTCGAAAGTCGACTGCTGGTAATACCAGCCGTCGACTCGTTACAGCGAGCTGTAACCAGGCGGTAAAATGCCTTTCGGAAGCCGAAGCCTAAAAGTATGAACTCTGGAAAGAGGGTAGTTGTTCAGATATGCAACCATCTTATATTACATCTATGATAATCAGAGTTTGGGTCGTTGTTTTTTTTTAATTGCAGACTTTTTGAAAATCACATCATTTTGGTATTTTTCTTTGGTAGATACCTGCATCTAATTTGTGCACGAGTCACCTGACCAAATACAATTACATGTACAGTATATTTCAATGAGGTTTGTTTGATTGTTTGGGTGTATCTGTGTTTGTGTGTGTGTGAGTGTGTGTGTGTGCGCGCGCGCGCGCGCGCGCGTGTGTGTGTGTGTGTGTGTGTGTGTGTGTGTGCCTGTACATGTGAGTGTGCGTGCGCGTATGCGTGTGTATATTACATTGTCTTGTTTTTCTTGTTTGTTGTTTAATCGACGTGGCTGCAAATCGTAAGAAAGAGAATGTCGCATCCTTCACATACGTTTAAAAGTCAACAAGAGTAACGAGATATCAAGACTGAAAGAAGAATAAAGGCGTGATAGGGCGGGAATTCTCAAAGTGATACCAGAGAGGTATGCGGAGACCACTCCTTCCCGTTGATACTGTAACCAGAAAAAAAAAAAAATGACTTGTAGCATGCTCCTACACTCTCTGGCTATAACTACCACTATACGTTATTTGAACGGAATTCCCTTTGTTACTTGTCCAGTCATTTAAATTCTACGCATATCCACGCGTATTATCATGTCTTTTGCGTAAACATCGCAAATAGCGCAAGTAAGATAACAGGAGAACTTACTCATGAAATGAAAAAAAAAAAAACACAAACAAACAAACAAACAAACAAACCGGCGTTTCTTGTTGCCCCACCACATGACATCGATTACCATAGTACATCGATCGATAGTACATCAATTATCACAGTACAACCATCTAACGGCATATGTTTGTAGCAATAGTTCAGTGTTGAATAGCAATGTATTAACTGAACTAAATGATATGATTTCAACTTAAAATAAACGAAGTTCAATACGCGAATCGTTTCAAGGCTTTCTTTTGTGGTCGTTGTTGTTGATCTAGTGGACATTAAATTTTCAACGAGAAAGAGGAAATGTCACATGTTGAACGATAAGATGGATGTTTTGATTTTCCTTCAAAAGTTTGTATGATTATGAAACATCAGATATTTTTAGTGCATACAATTTCATCTAATTATCAGCAAATGTAGAAAATGATTTCTGTTCAAGCATGGCTATACCTTGACCCTAGGGCCTACAAAAAGAAACAAACATAGAATTCAGCTCCTCATCTGACCAAACTAAAGGATAAGAACTTGACATTCACAACCCTCCAAAACTCCATTCCAAGATGCACAAATAGATTTAAAGACGCACCTTTTGTATTTATGTAAGTACTCAGTCACAATACTCACACGGTCTATCTACGGCTTTAGCTCCAGGGTCCATTATTGCACGTTCACGCACACACCCCTCCGTCTATCCAGGGAGGTGTCAAACTACCTCAGTTTACAGTATGTTTAATATTAGGAAGGAACCGAAACAACTACCTAAATGCTTCTTGTGTAGTTGATCAGTAGTTAACAATGCCTAGGACTGTACGGAAAACACACACAAATACACACAAGGACAAACACACCATCACACAATAACGTTTTGTGGCAGACAGGATTCAATGTGATTATAATTATTTGTACACACGAACAAACGATTGTAGCAATTACAACTCTCATTTTCTATTTCTATTCCTTTATTCACTTTTTTTTTTTTTGGTGCCATTGCCATCGTCGGAGCAGCATTTTCTCTCCAATATAGATTTATTTTGATATTCTTTATTCTGTAGAGGGAGGAAGAGTTTGCATACCGAATAAACTGCCATCATCAAATTTCAAAGTGTGTTATTGCATAATTCATTTTGATACGTTTTTGTTGCTTTTATTTGCCCATCCACCCCCAAAGACAAATGTATATATATATATATATTATATACCACATCTATTGTGTTTGATTTATCTAAAGGACACAACAATGTGACTATTCGGGAAAAAATTACATCTGTCTTTATCATCTCTGTATAAACGTGTGATCACGTATATTTCTGATAGTAGTATACTAGTATATTTCTCTTTCTCTCTCAGGTAGTGGTGGTATTCTTTCTCTCTTATGCAGTGGTGGTATACCGAGTGCGGTGAGGCGAGGAAGCGGGTGGAGAGAAGAGTTTGGAGGTAGGATTGATAGCTGGTCTCAGTGAAGCTGAACTATCAAAACTAAGATCGTGGCAAGGGGAATACCTTGGAAGAGGAAATCGGAGCCCATATTTCATCGCTTACATTGAAATGGCCAGCGAATGAGCGATATATTTTGCTGCAAACTGAAACCACATGTTTTTCTTTATATCCTTTCTATTTGTTGCTTCTTCTTTTGTCCCGTTTTTGTTTTGTTTTGTTGTTTTGACTCTTGTCGTGAATATCCAGAAAAATCTTTTTCACGACATCACAATATGTCATGCAAATTATACATATGTTACTCTCCATCCGTACTATCGTTGGGTTGCGCGTTGTCAGAGGCTCGCGTTGGTCTGGCCACTGGCTGGTCCGTTTTATTTTCATCCGCCACCTCCTTTTCAACTTCTTCTCCTGTTCTTCTTTTCTGTTCTTTTTTCTGGTCCTCTCTTTGCTTTCATATATTCTTTTAGATAGCCCTGAACATGTGGTTCTAACTAACGCTTCCATTCAAGAAACATGTGTTGAGGAGTACGTCAACGGGAGCAGACATACGACTCGAGTTATCGGTAGGTGAGATGATGTGCACGCTATAGAAACCGGTAGATAAATCTTGGCGTCGCTGGGCAAATTTGTTTACCTAGCAATAACAATTAAGGATATATTTTGGAGGTTTGTGCGGGTAGTCGATGTGTATATATGTCCAGTTTAGGAGAGGATGTTTGGAAAGTTACGGACAGGAGGATGTGGAAGATGAATTGCTGAGTGTCACATAAAGAACCTAGTTAAATTTTGTCTGGCGCAGATCCATTCCTATAAAATGGACCAAATCTACAATCTTCCCACTGCGCTTACAGATACGTTAAACATGTCAACATCCAAGGAGATAACAAGCACACACAATTGATATACAAAGGGTACGGATATATACAATGTTATTCATACGAAGACAAACACAAACACTATGTACATGTCATATGACAGAAAACGTTCGCAAAAGAACAGAGCTCATTACTGTTTCAGAGAGTCTTTTGGGCGTCAGTAGGCTTACCAACTGTGGCGACGAAAAAAAAAAAAACACCTTGCACGTGCAACAGTCTCATAATATTTTTGTACAACTTGCACATGATGTGGAACTGCAATTTAATATTCGCCAGAACTTTTTTTTTTAAATTTTTCGTCCATTTTTCTTCGTATACATGGATTGTATAGCTATGAGAAGTATCGATTCCACCCCTTGTTTTAAGTCAACTAATATGAATGGAGCAAAGTCACCACAGGCAGTTTTGAAAATGTATTAGAACGATGTCATGAAGTTCCACATAGTTTTCATGGAACAGTAGTATTGACAGTGATGATATCAGAGAACGTCTTCACTCCACAATGCTTTGTGCGCGTGTGCACACAGACACACCCACAAAATAAATTTTTCATTTACTCACTGCATCAACTTCATCACTATCATATTATGCATAATGACGATAATTTCTTACGATATATATGATTTTTTTTTTAAAGTGTAGAGAATTTAAAGATACCGTAATTACGGAATTTTATGTTCGGGGACTTCATCAGCCTCTTGCGGTGAAGGGTCATTAATAATGGAATCATAAATTGAATCAAAAGTAAGATAAGAAATCATGTCTCGAGTGTATAATTATTTCTGTATAACTATATAACTGCATTCACACTTAGCATCGACAGATCGACAGGCACTGACATACAGGTGTCACAAGTCAGGTTTCATGTGAAATATTTTAATCCAGGTAAACCGAATTTGCTTTTCCCGACGGGGAGTTTTGAAATTTGACCGTCTTGTTGACGCCTGTCTTCCACATTCTATCACAATGTACTGTAAAAAGCTATATGGTCAGTTTCTGCATGCCCATCAAAACATCTTAATGCCCATAACTTCTGACTAAATCGGAAATAACGAAAGAAGAGTTCCTGGTGTAAACTGTATGCGCGTGTGATATAGGCCTACTAGTAAATATGATTGCATACTGTGCTAAATAACAAAGGCCTCGTATTCCCGACCGGATGAAAAGATTATGAACTATGATGTTTGCGAAGCAGTATACTCCCGGGTGTTTAGAAAGATGTTTGAGAGATATCTAACGAAAAACTCAGGCAAAACAGACTATAAACTATTTCTATTCCAGTTCAAGAATAAAATACCAAAACTGAGCTTCGTTGCAGGGGAATCATAATATCATTTCTGTGCAAACGTACAGGAAATTCGGATCGTATTTTATTTCGGTCCCCTGACTAGCTATACAACTGTGATACATCAGTCAACCCCATTCACAATTTTCCTTCCTACTTTGAACTCTGACCCTGGCAGCAAGTCACACTGAGAGGGGGTGGGACAATCTCAATCTTTACTTCCTTGGTTTTCTATCACTGCTCAGTCATGCCAAGTCAGTTCCTGAGGTCTACACATACTCACGTGGGCGTGGTCTGGGGAATAGCAGTCACACTTTGCATGATGTCTATACTAGCTTGGTCGCTTAAAGTGAGGCACAAACCTTCTTCTCTCTCTTTTCCTCCTCTTCCTTCATCTTCCTTCTCCTGTCCTCTTCGTCTCCATCCTTTTGCTTCCACCCATCTTTCTCTTCATTCATTAATTTTTCGAATCCCTCACTTGGGCTACACTACTGGAACAATGTACGTGACTTGTGGTATATAGGCAGGCGGCCCCGCGTGACTATCATGATCTTGCGTGATTTTATGATTTCTTCATTCATCCAAGCATTATATAAAGATGTGAAGTATATAGGCCCTAAGTTAGTAATGACATTGATGAGAGCGATGCATTAATCTTGAAATCTATTCAATGAATATATATTACAGACCAATGGTTGTTAATGTACGGCTCGCATGATGATGATGATGATGAAGTCTTGTATAGCGCCGGTATCCGCCAAGTCAGGCGCTCATGGCGATTGCTCCAAAATAAATGCATAATTCAGCTTAAATTTCATGGGTGCACCGCTTGTGATACGACAGTTAAAATGTTGTCACACCTTACCGGCGGACGTCGTTATTATCGGCAACGGCATCGGATACGAAGCTGACGACAGGCAGCAGTGGTATTAACACGCAAATCGATCATGGTAGTTCAACGAGAATCAAAACGTTTAGGCCTACCATTCGGGTGTAGTGTATCTCGGGTATGTCGGGAAGGGGTGGGTCTACTTAGGTTCTGGAATGTTACTCTAATACAATTAAGTGGTCTGCCCTGTACAATGCAAGCAGAGATTTTAGATTCCCATAGGGAAAGGGCCACTGTGCCTATGCCACTACATTATAGATACAAGATCATTTTGATGATCTTTTAGCACTTAACATCTATCTTTGGGGCATTGTGGCACAGTGGATCGACTTCTGACTTTCATTTGCAGGACCCGAGTTCGAATCCAGTCAATGCATACATCCTTAGACAAAATGCTTTTACCCACGATGTCCCTCTCGACCCAGGTGTATAAATGGTTACCTGGCAACGCTAGGGTAATAATGATGACAGGCCACTCTGGTAGAGCAGTGGCAATACTAAAAAGCCTACCCTGGATTATACTACGAGGAATATCACACTTACCATTCATCTTTTGCAGATGGCACTGACGATGACTATAGGGCAAACATAATATCACTTTCCTAGCTTGAACTCCGATCAATTTCTGGATTACATATTTTCGATTGCGACGAAAAGAAGAGCTCAACATTTTCCAGCTTGGATATAGTGACGGATGAAACTTGTTTTGTGTGGTCATAAACATGGACGCGCTATCAAAACACGCCTATCATTCTACTACACATGCCCGCTTCCAAAAGGTCTTCAAATTATTATGACAGAACGACATCAAAAAAGCACGGGACGAGAGGGCGGTGGCGCTGGTGGCGAGGGGGCTTAAAATATGTACATAAATCAAGACCATTTTTCTACCTTGTAATATCGCAATTTCGACTCAAACAGATAGATATATTAGCCAAACATGTGCAGGTGTGCTGGCCTGGGGATTTTCATTTCCAATTCGTTAAAAACTAAAGTTCATCCAAATTAAATTGAACCAGGATTATCTGTTTGATGCAGACGGATATATAGAGGTATACAAATACATTGGAGATGAGAAGAAGAGGGAGAGAAGGAAATGGGTGGTTGAGAGAAGGATTGACAACAAGAGGTAACCAAGACAGGTGAAGCCGAAATGATTCGTGCCAATTATCATGCGGGCAGTGGGCATTGCCTTTTATGGCCAATACGGGGGAGCAACCGCCGGCTTGCCTACACGAGCCCCAACCACTCCACCGCACTCCGCAAGCTAGCGTCCATATACTTATGAATAGTGTGGGAAAATTAAGCCGTCACGACAGGGGCAGAACAAGTTGTGGGAAATTATTTTTCTGGTTTTTTTATCATATCCCCCCCCCCCCCTTGCAGGAGGAATGATATAAGGGGGGGGGGGGGGGGGGTAGGTTGCCCGACCTACATGTTATGATAATAGTGTCATCGCAGTTGCCGAAGGATCCCGGAGATACTGAGAAGATATTATGTTATGCTAAAGGTCATTTCGGGGTGGAGATAGTCACTAGTAGGCAAGTTCGAGGAATGTTTCGCTGTTCAACGTAGCGTCTATCGTCGACTCCTAATTAATGGTAAAGCCATGTGGGAAGAAGAACTTACGACGGTGAACCTGTCAGTTACGTGTACTTCAGTCATGTATTATATTTCGGTTGATCACACCTGATGCTGAAATTAGAACGGCAGGCAGGGGCTGTGAGTTGAAATATGGTGTGTCATTTAAACATGTAAAACAAGCACATAATGAGCAAATCGACATGGTCGACGTTGGATTTTGATTGCTGGGGTGCTAATCGTTGGCAATTCGTTAAACAAAGTAAGTCATACACACCGATTTGACGAGAGTAAAGATGGTTTAGCCGCCATTGGTTTGAACTTTGAAGCCAAACGTGTTACGCGAGTATGTGTATCGCGTCTGTATCGCGTCTGTGAAAGCGTACGTCGAACAGCCTACACACGCGTCACTCCGCAACGCAACATACATCCTACAGTTTGTCTTTTGTCAGTGATCCGCCACGTCTCGTGTAATAGGACAGTGGTCCCTGGACTTATGTTGTCTAGGCAAACATTTATTCATCCACGCCGGACCATGCTTTAAGCTGGTACGAATGTTCCGAATTGAGTCATTGAGTTCGACTTTTTTCATATTGGAAATATTATTTTTCATATTATCGCATTTCTTTTGCCTTCCCTCTGCTGCCGCAGCATGGCGGTCGCTATGTCGGGCAAGCGTCGCACAGAGTACAACAAACAAGTGCTCTCTGATGTTGATATACAAATTACTTTTGCGTAGGAAGTCCATGTATTAAACGTGTTGTATTCTTGGAAATATCAGACGTAAGACAAAGAGAGATGGTGTGAGTGTGTATATCTGTGTGTGTATGTGTGTGTGTGTGTGTGTGTGTGTGAGGGAGAGAGAGAGAGACGAGAAGAACGGGGGAGGGGGTGGGTGGGACAACGAGACAACTTGCACAATAGCCTGCTGTCTTTATGAAAGGAGTTGTCTACAGCTCACACTGAGAAGCTCATGTACGTTCATTGACCACTTAAGCCTACATTATGTGCTTCATCGTCAGTTATACTCTTCCGAATTCTACCCTTTAATACACAAACTCTATAATTAAACATAAGATATGTTTTTGTTTTCTTGATTATGCCACAAATCTGGTGGCGATTATGCCCAGATAATCCTTTTCCCGTTAAAAAAACAATAACAACAAACAAACAAACAAGCAAACAAGCAAACAAGCAAACAAGCAACCAAGCAAAAAAAAAAAGAAAAAAAAACAGTAACCAAGTCGGTTTGTATTGCAAGTAATACAAGTGCATTTTTGATGGGACATTGGAATAGAAATAAATAAAATGTCCTAAAATAAACTCTTCATAGATTTGTTGATAATATGCAAATTGATAGTCATCAAGTTCGACTTACTGGTCACATAGTTAAATAGGCTACTAATTGTGAAAAGGAAGCTTCATTCTTCTGACGACATTCTCTCCAGACACTGTGTTAAAGCTCCACGTAAGAAAGAGCAAGATTGATAGAAAAGACAAGAAGATGATGATGAAGAAGAAGAAGAGGAGGAGAAGGACGAGGAGCAAGCGGAGAAGAAGGAAGCTTAGAGGAAAAGGAATACATGTTCCATTTCTTTGATGCTGTATATAGTTTTGCTGCACAAGTACATCAAATAAAAATGGGGTGGGAGGAAAAGTATCGAGCTAAATGAATTGTCTCGGGGTCGAAAGACGGGCAAAAATAGAAGCGAAAAAGATCTTCACGCCTCAAATGCGACCGATCAAAACAAAATTGCAACACCAGTGAAACATTGCTTGTTTTCATATCGGTTACAAGTCGGTCACACGTTTACTCTTTCGAAATCCTATCTGAAAAGTCAGGGGGGTAAAGTTTTTCATCCAGAATTTTTTGGTGCCGAGAATTGTCTAATAAAATGGACGAATAACGACAAGCAAGACTCCCGATAGGTTTTCAAGGAAGAGGGGACAAAAAAGGAAAAATGAGACACTTTCTAAAAACAAGGATATAGCACGAAATTTTGTGATAAATCTTGCGGTGGTGCCAGTTTGTTAGGTGTCTCCACCAGACAGACGCAGTTTGGGAGAGAGAGGAGATGGGGAGGGAGTTAGAGGAGGAGGAGGTTTGGAAGCAACAGACGGACCGAGAGAGAAGGGGAGACATGAGAGAGAGTGAGGGAGAGCTGTTGATTTCTCTTTCATAATCTATTCATGACTACTGGACTGGGAATCCAAAAGCTAGTTATGTCTATAATTTATCTGTGCTGCTCAGAAGGCGCAAACACGGGGTCACATCTGCCGTTTCACTCACTCTGGCCGAGGTCTCAGGCGCACGATCCCGTATTTACGGGGGGGGGGGGGGGTTGAAGGGGAGGGGTGTGGAGGAGGAGGAGGGGGAGGGTAGAGGAGAACACTAAGCATTGTAAAGATGAAATCGCTTGTTGCTTCTATACAGTCGCGTGGCGTGGGACCTCAAACACCTCTTTGGTCGGCCTGACAAAAACGGAAAAAAAAAATCTGAGCGAGTTGGTTAGTGCCTGGTTACCACTATTACCATTTCTTATTAGTTTGTATCAATGAGCATTTACGAGAGTTAATTCAATTTTTTCTTACCTTTAGAAAAAGGATGAGGTCAGTCTCCTTGTTGAGATACTTACACTTCATACAAAATTTTTGCACGAATGAAGCTGGCTTGGTTCGCAAAGAAAATACTGACCATTATAATATGAATTGATATGATAAAGATGATACCAGCAAAGACAACTTAGTCCAGTTTGTATCCCCATCTTGCAAGTCAAATTAACTCAGTTGTCTCGTTCTCAGGTTTATGTTAATATCAATTATGTAATTTCAAAAAACATTATGTCAGCAGAAAACGTACGCTACAAGGATTGATACACGTATCGATATTGCTATAATTATTAGGGTCATTCCGCGAGCGCGTTACCCATGAATCAAAGGCTCATTACTTAGGCATTGGAAAAAATGGTCTACGAGTCATACAGCTAGCCTACAAGCTAGACACCACGTAAAACAGGCCCACGAGCTCTATAACATGCAAAAAAGCCCAAGAACTCGACACTACGTAGGCCTATATTAAGCCACGCGATGTAATGTCGAGCTCGTGAAGTAGGTCTATTAGTTTTTAACTGGTGGTTTTTTTTTCAATACACGTCGAGCTCGTGGGCTGTGCTCACTTAATGTCTAACTCGTGGGCTGTATGACTCGTGTGGAGTGTTGCTCGTGGGCTCTGTGACTCGTGGGTGTCGAGCTCGTGACGTGCACCCTATATACTACTATTAACACTCGTATCACGCTCCTGACGTAAGGGAGCTATGACATGACAAGTGGATAGATCAAATTCATCCGTCACTTCATTAATGTCTTGATGTAGAATGGCTCTGCTAAAATCTCTTGATTTGATTTGGATTGATTTTTTTTTTTTTTTTTTTTTTTGGGGGGGGGGGCATATAATTGTCATTCCAAGGAAATTCGATTGTCACCGTACTGCAGAATCACACCACAACCAGGTGATACACACAATACACACGCAAAACACATACTTATACACACACTCACATACTAGTACACGAAAATAAGTATCATATAATTATATCAGTATTAGGTTGACGATTCTGATCTCTCCCGTCGCCCGGCAAGACCGGGGAAAAAAAGATTGGTCAGGCTTGATCTGGCAGGTCACGCTTGGTTCTTATGTCTTTCTGCTCAGGTGGCACAGATGACAAAGGAAACCATCTGCTCTGTTATGTGTTGGCGTGAATGGGAGAGACAGAAATATCACCGTTCCTCGGAAGTTATAGTGAAGTGAGAGTAGCATTCTGCTGAAGCTATTAAAACAGGTGAAATACACCTGTTCTGAAAGCTACACTCAATCAATCAATCATTAAATCAATCATTTTATTCATATATGCGCAGTCCACAATCAATCTTTGTGAGCAACGGAAAAAAGCGCATTCGACGTACTTCCTTATTTTTTTTCTCTATTTCGTTGGGAATTTCTGGAAGTATGTAATTGACTGATGTTGGGAGCAATTTACTTTTAAACAGAAAAAAAAAATGAGTTCACAAATAGTACGTATTATACATACTAGCCAACCGTATATATTTGATATATTTTGCTTTCTACGCAGCTATAGAAGACATTATGCGTATGACAATATTCCCACACTCTTCCTCTATTTCCAACCTTCTATCCCGCCCTTGTCCCCCGCCTGTTTGCAGCGTTCACAAGCCATCGTACTGGGGACGCGTAAACATGGATCTGGATGACCTTATTTGGAAAGCGGGGTATGAATGGGTTCGGACATAACATTTTCGTATTTATTCAGAGCGTTTAATTTGTGGTTTGGAAGAATTTGAGAGAGAAAAGCTGCGTCCTACTTTTTTTTTCTTCAATGCTTCTTGTAGTGTACATATTTTCATGTCCTGGAGAGTGGGTGTACTGTAATGTGCTGAGCTAAACGAAAAAAAAAAAACAGTAAGAAGAAATAGGGATAAGTAGAAATCTACTACAGAGTGGGAGAAAGAGGGAGAGAGACACAGAAAGAAAGAGAAAGAAAAAAAACGGAAGCCAGATACACACGGACAGAGTTTAAGACAAGATAGATTAGTTATAGATGATTTTGATTTTTAGAAAAAGAATGACAAGTAGGTTTTCAAAATGTGCATAATGTATTGCAAGAACGTAATAAAAGTTTTCGCTTTGTAGAATATCTCACGAAAGTAAATGACGAGATACTCGTAATGTGAAAAAAAAAAACACCCAAAGCATAGCCGAACAGTTGCTGTCGAATTGAAAAGAATACAATTTCAAATTGGGGAAAGAAGAAAATTATGATTAGGCACTCATTTAAACGACACCTACCGACACGTACCCTGTCTCTTCATTTCTATTCTTAGTTTGAAAGAAAACATAAGTGCAATATGTAAAATAACATCACATTCTACACTGGAGGGAGAGTAATCACGAAAAAGTCTTTCTCCGATAGCATGGAAAAGAGGTCCATGAAGTGTGGACGTGTGCCAATGTATGTATGAATTGAGAAGACACACGCACATACACATACACATAAACGGAAGGGGAAAAAAAGCTCAGCAACCCATCGTTTGAATAGTTAACTTCGTACCACAAGCTCATAAATCATAAATTCATAAAAATGCTAAGACCACATTCAACAGAATCTGTGAGGACAAAGAGAGACCGAGTAATGTCAGTGCAAGTTTGCCTTATGAGTCCTCTGTGCACACAATCACCAAGAGATACCCACGCAGACAACATAATCAGTGTAATGTTAGACAAAATGTTACCAAAGCATGTCGTTCTTGTTATTTTGTTTTGTGGGGGGTTCAGAATAATCCATGGTTGGGGTGAGAAGGGAGGGAAAATGTTAATGAGTACACAGTGGTAATAGAAGTTTAGCACGATTTTTAGCGTGAGAGGAGAATCTCTCCTATCACCGCAAAACTCCTTTGTGCAGTATATACATGTATGTGTGCATGTGGACAGCGGTTCGCTTCATGAACGACACAAAGGCGGGTGACATGATTCTTCGTCGAGAGAGCATTATATCATCCGAACATGAATTAACAAGAAAACGGTGAAGAAAGAAAGCATGGGCCAAATCACAAAGACTTCGGCTTCAGGAAAACCAAACAAACAAACGAACAAATAAACACTGGACACAAACACTTTTGAGTAGAAGTTTGCCACTGCCACATTCCTATGATTGCGAACCAAATCTCATGTAATCCCCTCTTTTGAGAGTGTGACATCTATGCCGGTATGTTCCTAAGACAATGCGCCAAGTCAAAGCGTGCTGAAATTCAAACCAGCTCGTCGTGAAATCCGTGGGCCGAGATCGTAGGACATTGTTTGAATAACTTTTATTTGGGGATGGGAGGTGTAGAGAAAAAGCAGATATTATATCTCTTAAAGCGACGCTGACACTTGATGTTTCTCTGACCAGTTTGGTCGATGTAAATCATATATCATTCTAGTCTTCCCGCTGTCCACTAACATTTCAACTGCTTCTGGGACGATCCTATTTTTTTTTTTTTTTTTTGTAGGACGGCTGCGTCGTCTGGGGCACATGCGGAGAAATCTCTTTAACATGCCTCTGTGTACTCTGTACCATCGTGTAGTTTGTCTTCTGTAAAATGCTGATGACAATAGTGTTGTAGTACCAGTAGTACTAGTAGTAGCAGTTTTAGTAGTAGTAGTAGTAGTAGTAGTAGTAGTAGTAGTGGTAGATGTAGTAGTAGTAGTAGTAGTAGTAGTAGTAGTGTAGTAGTAGTAGTCGTAGTGATGATATTAATTAGCAGTACATGTAGTACACTTTGGTACCAGGATAGTAGTAATCGATAGCAGTAGTGACAAGGAACATTAGTAGTGATATAAAAGAATGATAACAATAATCATTATTGTCTACAGTTTGTTATGACCTGAAGGAGTATAGGCCTAAATGAAAGAATGTATGTTTCCTTTTCTTTTCTCTCTCTCTCTCTCTTTATTTTTTCATTTGCATTTGTCGACAATTTGAACTGTCTTCCGTTGGACGTATACGTCTCTGTTTGATGAGGCTGGTGTATTAAAAAAGAATATCTTTTTTTTTCTTTTCTCCCAAAATGTATTTTTCTTGCTTGTGTTATTATTCGAAATAATTCGAAATGATTTAAGTTTGTATGCCAATGGTTGAAATCAATAAAACATATAAATAGAAACAGAAAAAAAAGGATCGAGTGTAATCTAAATATTGTTTTAATGATATATCATAAGTGTTTACAATAATTATATTTATGTATATATAATATATTATGTATATATTTATAGAATTATGTTATAGTCATTATTTTTGTTAATGTCTAAATCTATCATAATGTATTATCATTAATTGATGCATACATACCAACACTCGCACATACATATAACACATCATATGTGTATATATATATATATATGTCTATATATACATATATATATAAATTATATGTATGTATATATATATATATATGTATATATATATCTATATATATATATATATATATATATATATATATATATATATATGTTGTCGAATGAAGTTTGCAATCAGAAATAAGTTGGGAAAGGGAAGGCATATAAGGCATCGATTTTTGAAGGTATTATCTATGTAACTTGAGATTTAAACACAACTAGAAATGAAGGAAATGGGGAAGGGGTGCGTTCAAAACCTGAATGTCGGAATATATTTGGTAAGGTGGTTAAACGTATTCGTTGTCTTTGTGAAGTAATGGGGAAAGAAATTACTTTAAAAACGTATTGTCCTCTGTCTCCGCGTTAAACCAGGGTGTTACTGATGGTGGTTGTATACACTGCTAATCGGTTTTCCATGTCTAACAGCTAAGGTCACGCTCGCGCTACGATCATGGTAGGGTCCATGCTACGATGAAGATAGCGCTTCGGCTACCAGATGAAAGGATGGGGGGGGGTAGGGGAGTCGAAATCCAAGACGGAAGAAAATTACCAGGGCTTGGCATTTACCAATTTAATATGTGGCTGATGTCTCTTTAAGAGTTTAATGAGAGGGAGAGAGAGAGAGCGAGAGTGGGGGTGGGGGCGGGAGGAAAGAGCGACAGGGGGAGGGGGTGAAGAGGGGAGAACACACGGCCTGCAATAATGCTATCTGTCATTGTACGCATGGTTGGTGCTGCCTCTGTGAACCTCATGAACCTTGCACCTTGTTACACACTACAGTGCCAATGATGACTTTATCATCGGTGCCATGCAACAGGTTATTACGATATGCAACGTTATACGTGCCACTTCATAACCAGAGGTAGTGGTGGTTTGGTAGCTTTATAAATTGTATAACCGATTGCGTGAGAAATTACGAACTAATATTCATATTTAAGTTGTGAAAGTTTGTTTCTGAAAATCATCAATTATTCCAAGAAAAGAAATAAGATAATCGTGGTTTTACACGGGCCACCAAGTAACAGAATCGATATATTTGTTCATAGTTTTGAAGGATGTCTTAATAATACATTATGGATGATTATAAGATTGACATAATGAAAGCAGATACCCAGCGGTAAAATTGCAAACTTTTGTCTTATACCTTCCATTTCTTTGATGACCCGATGAAAATATCCCAGTTATCCAAATCCTTGTGGATGATATATATATATATTTTGGAATTGTGTAAATTTAAATCATTTTGATTAATCCTGTACCTGATTTGTATCATGATATATCTAGTTATCTACCCATAAATTATTCATAATAATCAGTATCAAAAAATAATGTGAAAAAAACCTCTCCGACCAGACCAATAATGTACAGTGCTGTTGAGAAAAGAATCGTATGAAAATATGGCACTGTCCGTTAGGCAGTGATTTAGATAGTACATAGTATACAGAATGACTGGCAAAATGTAGAATTATCTCCAAAATACAGCGGATAAACCTAATGATACTCCCCTTTATATTTTTTTAGAATTATTATCATAGGAAAACATTCCTTTAAATGAAAGCAAGAAGGAAAAACAAACACCCTTGGATCACCAAGTTAAGAAGGGAATTATTCATTCAATAAACACCCATAATAAATTATACAAATTAGCGGTTATAACACAAATTGTTCCAAATTGTAATGATTAGAAGAAATGTTATGGAAATATGCCTCTTGATTAGTTTCGTTTATCACGAAAATGTATTTATCAATATTATCAGTCAGTTATACAGATAATGTAAGCGGTTTATAGGAAGTACTCATGATGTAATATGTAAAACAAAACAAAAATGCCTCTATTGTTTATGTTAATGATACTTATCAAATACGATGATGATACATGTATGTATAATGCTACTAATTATTATCTTACAAATATTGGTACTAAATTAGCATCTGAAAGATATGAATGTAAATTCACATTTCGTCCATCACATTCTTATAACCCTTTTTTAGGCTAGCAGATGACGAGAAAATATTGAAGACTGTCGAAAGTTTGAAACAAAGTACATCTACAGGTCATGATGTAATGGGTGTTTGTTTATTGAAGAATATAATCAACGAATAGCTATACCTTAATTATGATGTGGAAAAATCTTTCTCTGTCCTCAGAGATTTGTCCGAATTTCCTTGAAATAACGAAAGTACTTCGAGTATCTAAAAAGAATGAGGCCTCTGCTTTGAATAATAATTATAGAACAGTATGAATACTGAAATTTGGGGGAAAATGTTTATCATCTACTGACACTAAATCATTTTGGGTTCAGAAAGTAATATTCTACCGACCTGGCAATAACTCAATTATTAGGTAAAATTACTGAATCATTATTGATAGTTAAAAAATGAATAAATAAATTAATTAATCAATGTAATTAATTAATGAAAATAAGTTACAAAAATAAACATTCAACTGAAATATTTATGTATTTATCAAAAGCGTTTCATACAAAAGATCAAAATATTCTTATTAATAAGTCACAAAGATCTGATGTTTTGCACTTTCATGATTTAAAGATTATCACTCAAATTTTCTGAATCCCGGAAGTCTAATATTGTGTGTGGCGTTCCTCCCGGATTAATCCTGAGTTTTCTATTTTTTTGTTATATAATATGTATATATATATATATATATATATATATATATGTATATACATATGAGTATATGAATATAAGAACGAACCAAGTCCAAATTTGGCTATCGCGTTTGAAAGCCATTTACGTAGTCATGCAAATACAGATAATCATTCAAGTGACTGTTTTATATTCAAATTTGAATTAATAACACCCCAATAACCGAAAGCACTTAAGGGAGTAGGGAATTTTTTATTAGTTTCCATTTTTCCTAAATTTTCTCTAATGGACTTGGGTCGTTCTTATATTCATATACTCATATATATATATATATATATATATATATATATATTTAAAAAATCATAGCATAAATTCCTCCAGCACTCCAATTCAATTCAATTATTGCCAATGATACTAGTATTTTCCATTCCCATGAGGACTTTGAAACACTAATTATTCTTCTAAACATTGAAATATATAAAATAACTAATTGGTTTCCGTGTAATAGATTGCCCTTGTAATGTTCGCAAAACAAATTCTGTAGGTTTTGACAATATTTAGTTTTTACAAATTCATAACAATATTGATTATTATGATCAATGTATTGGTGGATTGAATTGAGGCGCGATCCACCATTTTTATTTTCAATGAATTAAAATTGACTCTAATTTAACTTGAACTGATCGTTTTTTTATTGTTCCCTATATATTCAAATGTCTGTTTTAAAAAATGGGAATTTTATACTGAAAAGCCTTACATCTAAAAATTGAATAATCATTTCATAAAATATTTTGATTTTACCACAGATAACATACTGCAATATTGCAGAGGGCAATTATGGCTCTACTGCGATAAATCCATTTTTTATACATTTATTTATTTCTTATGTATTCATTCAGTTATTTATTCATACAGAAAACATTGTCATGTTTTACTATAGCTCCTTGTTTTTTATGATGCATACCGATATGTGTTTTGCGTCAATCTGTTGTGCTACGCTGCAAAGTAGATCTTTCTCTGTCTTTCTTTCTCGTTCTTACATTTGGCCATCTCTTGCACTATTTTGTGGTCGATATTGGACTGAAGCGGTACAACAAACATAATTATTGTTATCATTACGAAGCGCGAAGTCTTGAAATCACATTATTCATGACCGTATCTCCAACATACGTTATTGAATTGATGTTGATGAATATTATTATAAACACCAACAAGAACAAAATTTCGTCCTTATCCAGAAAACGTGCTTTTCATTGAATAACTTTAATAAGGCTTGAGATGAAATCGTATCCTTGTGAATTTGGCAAATCTAGCAAGTCTGAAGCGTCTTACAAGTAAGGTCTATGGTCACGCACATTTGATTTGGTTTGATTTGATTAGATTTATTGGTTTCTGTATCATCCTTGTACATGTGCATGCATATACATTAGATTGTGCCATACAAATACATAAACGTAAGTTGTTAACAAAGTTTTTTTTCTTTTTTTTTTTACATTGCCTTTACACAATGTACAGCAAAACGTATCAGCAATATAACAATGAATAATACATTGGGCTACACCATAAGCGTGGTTTGATTTGCGTGCAGCCCCGTACATCATCGGAAAGAAAATAGGAGGGAGGGATAACTTGCGTGGAGATAGGATAGTAGAAAGGAGAAAGGGAAAGGAGAGGTCTGTCTGCTTTCACTAAAGGTTTACACAAAGTAAATTCACCTAGATCACTGATCAGCAAGGCATGACAAATATTTTCTCACAGAGGTACAGGTGTTCAGTTAATACAGTTCATGGTCGGTTACATGATTACGTAATAGATTAAATAGGGCGATATTTCTACGAAAGAATCTCCTGTATAAAACATTAACAATGACAATGAAATTACTGATATCCAGAGAGCAACATTGTTTTGACAACTTTTCTGAAAGAGTACATAGACTTTAAACTACGAATTTCAGAAGAAAGAGAGTTCCAAACATCGGGTAAGGCGTGTCTGATAGATTTCAGAGCCATCACCGTTTTAGGATTATGCAAGTGAAATTTATCAGATTGTCTTGTGGGATAAGAATGTATGTCTTTGTTCAATTGAAATATTGAGAAAAATGAAGACTGATCATTATGTAAGCGAAACATAAAAAGTGAGTTTTGCACACAAAAAAAAATTATGTCATTTACCTTGAGTGTTTTTATTTCTGCGAACAAAGGATCTGAATGGTCTCGATAACCCGAGTTGGTGCATATACATGCATATGAAATTTCCTGAAACCATATTGGTCTTGGTTAAGTATATCATTTTGTATAATAAAAAAAGATCATACAGTATGTTATAATTCTACATTCTATATCAATCGTTCGATAAGTGTGCAAGAAGTCCACACCCCCTCTATACTGCAAAAGAGAAATCGTGCCCAGTGAATTGAACAAAATGTTTGTGACTCACTGACTGCAGGGAGGGAAAGAGGAGGGGGCAGGGGGTAAGAGAGAGAGGGAGTGGGAGGGGGAAGGGGGATGAAGGTGGGAAGCAGATTTCCAGAGAGAAATGATGATGGGGGGGGGGGGCTGGAATAAAGAGAAACGTGGCTGGGGCACAAAGCATTTGATTGTAAGCATAGATACCAACAGCGATATCAACTTGGGATGGCGGATGGAGACGTTTTGTTGTTGTTGTTTTTTTTTTTTTTTCAATCGCAGAGACACTGGCATTGACATGTTGCTTTCGTCTTTCGCATCAACGGGAAAGGCGAATTGTTGCGAGGGTGGGACAAACGCCAATTCGAAGAGCCGGAGTCCTCGTGGGGTGCGTGGACGTCAACACTGAAAATTAATTTCGTTACGGAGCAGAGAGTGTTTTGTGATTTAATCCCAGTGATCCCACGTTAAATTTGCAGCAAAACCCCTTTTTACTGTCAATTTAAACATGAATGTTGATTGTAAATTACACTTGTTATCATTGAATGAATATCTATCTACGTTCGTTTGCATGCATAGGAGCATGTCTAGTATTGTCGGTATGTCGTGATCCACACGACCCACTTAGAAGTTAGCATAAGTAAGGCATATGAAGAGAAATGGCACCACTCCATTCCGTTAACAGTAAATTATCTAGGTTATTCTCTGCAGTTTAGAAATAGTTCTACAACAATGCACTCGTCACTACAACCAAGAAGGTATCATACCTTCTTGCTACAACATTGTCTCCTAGTTGAGATTTCACTACTTGTAGACTGCGGTTAACACGTAATAGTCACTATGCAAAGCGAGCAACTACATCCTATTGCAATGTCGATGTGATAAATTTTGACGGCCGGGATGGTGAAGGAGATCGTTAGAATGAAAACGACATTTCTCTTTCTTACAATTATTTATTCTAAACCAAAGAATAGATCGCGCCACGGCGTTGCACCTTGCTTGGAATACAACTCATGAAACTTAAGTTGTAAAGGAGGAGAATGTCTTAATTGCACGGGACAATTAGGTGAGAGCGGATTGAATTGAATTTATATCAACATCATGGAGTGGGGATACCCTGATCATCAAAGAGGATTTCCATAAGGCTCCACAAATATGTAGACCATATTTTTGTCCCGCCCCTCAATCACCCTTGACGAATATGCAAAATGAATGATCTAAGCATAGAAATCTGCAAAAGTTGATTGCTTAAAGAATAAAACATTTGTCTTCTCTTGTTTCAGTTCAGTGCTTTGCCATTTGCACTTCATCTTATCCAAATTTTAGACCATAGATACGTTTGGGAAGCCTCAGTTTTGATGCAGTGCGTTGCTCTGGTGTTATGAAGTGACCCATTGACCCGAATTCATGAAGGTGGTTTAAATCTAGACCATGGTTTATGCAAATTTATTCTGTGTAAATACGACTGACAGATTGCGTACAGCAACAGACGTCCAGAAAGAGGTACACGCGTGTCAATGATACGTCTATTTTACACTTATCTTAGACCATGGTGTAAATTTGTACCATGGTCTAAGTTTAAGTCACCTTCGGGAATTTGGGCCCATGTGTTTAAATGCCGCATCTAGCTTTTTCGAGTTCCGACTGCTTCAAACCCCATTTTCTCCACTCTGTATAGAATTTCTAGTAGCCTTTTTTTGTGGTAGGTCTTTTTTTTCATAAAGAGGGGCAAATTGTATACCTTAGTTAAGCATAGAGCAAATTAAATAATAAAATACTTTCCTTTTTTCATCTCCTAAATTACATTTTCGTCAGCTGGAATGGACTATTATGGCAGCATCGAAAGTACCGCATAATTGTTATTTTGCTAATCAGAACATTATAGCCGTCAGCTCCTTTACAAGACAGCTTTAGAGATATATCTATCCTTTTGTATTTTATGTTAGTTAAGTACACTTTAATACAGCCTATTATTTTTATCGATACTCTTTATGAACAGATTCCTGTATAATTCTAATGTATTATTAAGTATCCCTGTTGGAAAGAAGGTAGTGTCTCACAGTGCGAAACACGTTGTGAAGACAGCGCCAAATCTCTTCACATTGTTAAATTCGAGCATTTCAAATTAGTCACACATTCATGTACAATCATTATTATTGTGCACACTCTGTGAAAAACCACACCACATGTAGTGAGAAATCAATCCGAGCGTTTTCAAAGAGCCGACTTCGTAAACACATCGTGAACACACTGTGGGACACTGTGTTCTTTCCGACAGGAATGATATAATAGTACTGTTATCTGAGGGTTAACTTGTTATCCCACGTGTGTATTTGTGACTCTTCATCTTCGTGAAGACGTTGAACAACGATAACCCAAATATAAATTTAGCATTGTATTTATGTTCTAAAACTATAACACAAACATTACCAAAGCAGCATGCTGCCCGATGAACACATAGTAGAAAAATTGACGTAAATCGGGTCAAAAAAGTGAGAGAATAGACACTAGGACAAGCTGCAATAAGTTCTGTATTTCGATAAATTCGTAGCCTTGAAATCCGTAACAGGAACTGGATGTGTTTTCAACATTTCTACGTTTTCAGCAGTTATCAATCAACACGTTTGCCGTAGGAAGTCGTCGTACAGGCCAGACGGAACGCATTGATGACTGGACACTATCAGAATCACTCGGGAATCAATTAACATTTTCTATGACTAAATAACGTTACTCTTCTCCCTTGAAACTAGGTACTTCCATCGAAAAGTTTTATATAGACAGACACAAATGTTTAAAAATGAATCTAGAAAAAAAAAATCAAATCAAAACTGAGATCAAATAGACCCAGGAAAAGTGATCCTTTTCAACCAATTGCGTTGGGTGAACCGTGAAAAATCACTTTTTATTGGCAGGTCCCACATTTATGAGTTATAGAGTGACTTTAATATACATTTATGGCGAGCTATTCAGCGATCGACGCTTGTTGTCTGGGCTTGCATGGCTCTTTGCTGTATGGTCGTTGTGTATGGATCGACTGCTCGCGTGCAAACTAACATCTGAGCTACTACAGCGAAGTGGGAGTCATAACTCCCTAGAGCTACGAATGGCTACTTTTTTATACTACTCTCAAACACACAAACACACACACACACACACACACACGCATACACACAAGCACGCGCGCGCACACAAACACGCACACACACATGTTGCGTGGAAGTGGAAAAAGATGACAAAATAGGGTACAAAAAATAAAACCCTGGATACTTTTTCAACTTTTTTTTTCTTTCGTATTGACAATAAAACACGCAAACACTTCACCTCTCACATAAAGCCCATTTTGTTGACATCTGTTAACACTCTCTAATACTTTCAAGGACACAGACCATTTCCTCTTCAGGCTTTTTACACTTGTGTTTCTTAACCCCGGACTTTCTCTGACCCAGGACTATCGTTAGTCCCGTACCAATTTTTTCAGCTTTTTACACTCGCCAATTAGTCCCGTACTATCTCTTGTCCGGGGCTAAGGAGAAAACTGACCTTTTTACACTCGTATTTCTTAGCCCAGGACTTTCCAAACCACATGGATATTCATAATTACGCTGTGTACTGTACACGTACACGCACGCACCGGCAGCACTTGATTACCTCGTTTCTGATTGGTCAGTGAGGTCGGACTTTGTCTCCGTCGCTTAGCCCAGGATTATTTTTTCGTTCTGTTTACACTCACTTGCTTGGCACCGCAATTGCGGTGCTAGCACCGCAATTGCGGTGCTAACCCCTGCTATTTTGCAGGGCCAGATAGTACCGTACTATCGGTGGGGCTAGCCCACTTTGGCAAAAACGAGTGTAAACAGAAAGTGGGCTAAGGATAATCCCGTACCAACGGTGGGGCTAAGGCCCCCCCCCCCCCCCTTAGCCCCACCGTTGGTCCGGGGCTAAGCAAAATTTTACAAGTGTAAAAAGCCCTTACTGAGCATAATTATCTCTTTGTACATCACTGCTTTATAGCAACTGCATCCAATATACATCAGCCGAAACCTAAACCCTCATGTTACTATTATGTGATTTCAATGTTAAGACTTATAGCTGCTAATGAATCGGTGAAAGGGAAACAAATAACAAAATTGAATAAGAACATTCGGAACGACTTGTTTATTTAAAAGCAAGACGTAGCTTGAATATCGATACTACTGAATTATTCTGAGATATTGTACATTTGATATAATGGTGATGTTGATAGGTCTACTTATGATAAACATACAAGACCTTTATCCTACAAGCGACCTTAGAACAACGTGAGGACTCGAAGAAAAAAAATGGATAAAACGATTCACACAGTTCGTTTCTGAATGTCAAATGCAAGGTTAGTATCATTTATGCTCAGCTAATGCTACATTTCGATACGACATGATCATCATCAATTCATCAAGCGTATATGCATAGGCCCTACGATGAGGGTCGCTATGACGATTGGGCAGATCATAACAGTCATGTTCCTTACATATTTTAACACATTCACGGCAATTCAACAATTCCAATAACGGAAAAGAGGAAGCTCTTGCCTGGCGACGATAGTGGCTGCGGAAACGTCCCCTCTCGGAAGAGCCCTAAAAAACGCGTGCTCGGAAAGATTAGGCAAGTAATATCTTACCTATTATTCCTAAAACGCCATTGCAACTGGAAAGGAAAATTGAAAAGATGTATAAAATAGTAGATAGATGCATAGATGAATAGATAGATAAATAGATAGATAGATAGATAGATAGATAGATAGATAGATAGATGGATGGATAGAGATGTAGAAGGTAAGATACTGTAGGTATAACCAGGTAGGTGGCACCCTGGTATAACAGAGAGAGGGTGGGAAGCCCATTAGACAGCGAGAGTACCTGAGGACTGACAAACAAAAGATGTACGGGTTAGGGGAAATGTCTACCATCATCGAATGCGAGCGAAGAAAACAGGGGAGTATGTGTGTGTTTGTGTCTGTCTGTGTGTGTCGGAGGGGGGGGGGGGGGGTAGCATCAATTTGCATCGCACAGGTGCCATCATATGGCACCCCAAGCCACGCGATGCCCAAGCTCATCGCTCCCATGGGGTCATTCTCGAGAGCTAGGGCCTGCTGCTTCCCCGTGGTCAGCGATAGCCTCTCACGAACCCTCGAGATTTTCCTCGAGTGCCATCTTGTAAACCGATGCCGATTTATGGTGACAGGCTTCGCTGAAGACGGAAAAAGAGAGTGAGAGGGAGAAAAGGATAGAGAGAGAAAGAAGGAGAACGCGACGCGGAGAACGCAGCAAACGCCGAACGATTAACGGGAGAAACAACAACACAGCCCGGAGACAATAAAAACGAGGCAAAATTGACGAGACAGCCCCGATTGGTGTGCGTTATGAGAGGAATTCGGTCAGCGTCGATGCGATCCCATCGCATTTTTGTTAATCTTTTTCCCCTGTAGATAGACAATGCATTGTGAGAAACTTAAAGGCATACTACTTGCGTGATGGAACTGGCAGACGAAAGATTAAATTGAAAATTGACTGCGTAACGGTGATAAAGATGGAAGCTTTTCGCATTTTCTACCTTTTTGTTGTTGTTTTCATGACAATGAACGGAAACAGATCACAAACAAATCACAATATAAACTGTCACACTAGCAAGACAGTTGTTACTTTTTTTATTAATCTTTTTTTTTATTTGTAAGCAAGCACAAGATGCAGAGACATAACATTGTGTGTTCGTTTCAATGCAAGGTCGTGTGTCAAAATTGATCCATCGATATTCTCTTCTTATTTTTGTTTTGTTTTGCTTTTTTTATCATTGAAAGAGATGATTGTACAGTTTATCTACCAGCGTCACAAATAATATGATGCAGAAGTGCCCCCGACACTACACACCAAAATCTTCTACTGAACTGCGGAAAGTAACATACTCAATGAAAGATCGTTATTAACTATTAACTATAGAGTGCGTTAAAAATATAATTGATAGAGATTATGCTCCCGTTTATCTCATAAACAGGGGTAAAATGATGCAAATAAAGGGTATAGAGCTACGTCATTATACTAAGCCCAATCATACACAGATAACACACACAAACGCATAGACGCACACGAATGCGCACACACCGTGCCCTTGTACGTTTAAAGGGTCATAGATATGCAGAGAATTCGGAATGGGATTTAAAGTTTGCCTACGTACATTATTACATCTCGTTGGTCGTGACATTTTTTCCCCCTCTAAGAAATTTGATGGGTACAATGCCCCTTTCTCTACTGGTTCTTGTCATGACGTAGATATTCATAAGTCCAGTTTATCATATTTTAGTGCTGAATGTTTCTTCCAAAAAAAAAAAATATGAGTTTTACCCGCCGTGTGTCGAACGCCTTTATATTAAAATTTGCGGAAAAAAGGAGAAAGTACAGCACAATCGTAAATTAAGACCATTCTATTTGTTGTGTATATTTTTTTCTCTTTCTGGGAAATGGCTTCTTAATTAGAGTCACTTTTGTTTAAAAAAAATGTCATGCTTTCCTGTAAATAGTAGCTGTTTTTCCGATGATCAATGTTAACAAGAGGTCTCATCTTTCTTATAATACGTGTCACTATGTGACAGACATTGTGCATTGGAAAGATTCATTGTTATCTATATTACCTATCCATATTATTGCTTCAGTTATTGATATCATGATTAAATTGATTGTTTATTACCGTTATCATCCTTAATACCTTAAGAAGAGATGGTTGACGATAATTGGACGAAGCTAATATCACATATTGTGGTGTGTCGGACAGAACTGGGTTATTGTGGGATTTTGTTCTCTGCATGTGTATTACAATAAAACACATTATTCGGACAATTCAAGGATTTCACAGTAATGATATTGTCATTACCGCATGTACAATATATTTGCCCCTCCCCCCATGGCACACATCCACCTGTTGATGGGCAGGTTGCCTTTCACTGGTACCATGTGGTGGTGCTCCGATTGTATCTGATTGGATATCGATCAAGTCAAACGCAAGCATTGGCATTGCACAATTATATTGAGAAATCAATAACGTGTAATATCTTAGCATTTCATCAAAACGCCTAACAGTCCCTGCCCAAAAGGGCTTGGCTTTTGAGGGCGTGCTAAGCTATCAGGTCAACGTACTGGTATCCAGCAGACGACACAATACACGCAACCACTTACCGCACAGTTATTGAGATTCCACCGACTGTCTGCCAACGCCGTAAGCTGCCGGGCACTTGGACGAGCAGCGACGCAGCGTTTGTCTACCTGAGCGATCAAGACATTTCGCTGTTAATATGACTCCACACGTCTAGTTTCCAGGCAACATGAATTCAGGGGTACACAATCTACGGGTTATATTCCTCACAAGAAAATATTCGCAGAAATTTCCGCAAAAGCTCCTCCGTCTCCACTCAGGACGCAGCGCCTCGAGAGGCACTCAGCTGCTAACTGATGCGGGTGTCGAGATTTCTCGTCTTATATACATACAGCAATTGACCGAGACGATCCCTATATATACTATTATATAATCAATTAATTAATTAATCATATTCATACGCAAAAAACATTTTAAAAAATGTAAATAAACCTATAAAACATTATCTGAAAGTTTCAAGGCAAAAACTTGTATTTTAAAGTTTTTAAAAAAGTTTTAGTGTGTCAAAATTTGTATATGATATGAACGAGCCTGAAAAGTTAGCGTTCGTGTGTTTGTAACTCTTTACTCTCCTTATGGAACCAACCCAAGCTCACTGACCTGGTTGTCAGGGGAGGTGTAGTCGGTAGAAGGGCACAGTGCAAGGTGTCTGTCAAGCTGGGTGATATATCGGGAGAAATTCGAATGATTCGAGAGTCAAAATAGGATATTTTGGCAGAAAATGAATGCTACAGGAACGGATGAAGTTGAACTAATGACCCCAGAACTCATGAAGTCATAGGCGTTCCCGGCAGCTGTGCGTGGAAGATGTTTAGGGGTACCCCTGTATGCTCCTCAGTCGCTTCTCTGTCCGAGCTTGGCCTGTATTTCAACCATGTTTTTTCGCTGCTTTACAGTTTTCTTCTGAATTAAACACACAATTACAGATCCTCACACGTTCATTTGTATGTAGAAACCCAATAAGGCACGTATGGTAGTAAAAACGGCTGAGGTAAATCGGGGGTAGCTCTACCCCCCACGCGTCTTCAAAAGCGGCATGTGCGACGGAGAATCTCTTCTGTCTTTTGCTCTTCTCAAGAGAAAGAGATTAATAAAGTGCAAATTATATTACAGATATTGAAATACATTATCTTCTGTAACAAGGTTCAAGTCGTATGCGCCACCTAGAGATGGATGTAAACAACTTCTCCCCGCATATGACGCGTGAAACTATAATCTTATCTCTCGACACCCTTCGCCGCCACCGCAAGTTTGATGTGATGTTTTCGTGCCAAACTTCATGTATTTTACAAACATTTTCGTCCAAAATACTCATTTTTTAAATACCTGCAATAAATACAATGCATTATGAGTA
The DNA here is from genome assembly GCF_040938485.1 of Diadema antillarum. Taxonomy (NCBI): domain Eukaryota; kingdom Metazoa; phylum Echinodermata; class Echinoidea; order Diadematoida; family Diadematidae; genus Diadema; species Diadema antillarum. The sequence continues at coordinate 515,040 of NW_027272338.1, read as the reverse complement.
ACTTAAAGGGTATGTGTATGTCAAGCTTTGCCGATGAGCCGAGGTATTAGACGCAGAAGTGTAGGGAGACGAGGGGACGAGGTTGAGATTTGAGGGTGCACACCATTCAAATGTCCCGCCTAGGATTCCAAACTTTCAGAGGATAGCAGATGTAGTATTTTATAAGATTCAGGGATCATCTTATGAATTTCGATGAAATCATGTCGAAAGCCTAGCCAAAACTCCCTTCAATGTCTTACCGATTGACGTGATCGACTTGTAAAGCATGTTGGCAGGAAATATGAAGGATATATGTCAGATGTACCATATGAGTTGTTACTCCTGGAAAATGTGGAATTATCAAATCGATCTTTTGCTCAAACACTTATATTTTCTTAATTTATTTTGAGTTAAAGTTGAGTGTAAAAGTAAAAGTACAACTGCTAAAATATTCGGGATCGGTCGGGAGTTGGGGGCATTTGATACTCATCAGAACAGTTTCAGTACGTGGGTCGGAACGGATGCGCGAAATGCGTACTGTCCGAGCAACTGATTTAAATTGTCATTAGATTTTTGTACTGCCCCTTGTGAGCTGAAGTGAGTAATGATTGATTGGTGGGTGCTCAGCAACTAGGGAGTGTTTACGCGTATCCAACCAAACGCAAAAGTATAACTGACTCGCGCCCGTGTGCAGCCAGCAGTCCGTGTTAAGTCGCCGAACGAGTCGCGTCGAGCCGAGTGCTAGCAGGCTAGCCATGGATATGCAGCAATGTGCCTCGGGTGATCTCACTCGTTATCACGACGTCTACCGTGGTTCTCTCGATGCCACCTCGCTCGTCCCTCGTACCGACTACGATGTATTTGATCGACCAGGCTCGGGGAATTGGTACACGAATGCTGCCGGCATTTTTGCCGCCGATCTCGGGCCCGTTGCCGCTCGCCCATATCCATGTCCTCCCTTCTGTGGCCAAGTGGCTCAATCTACGACCACTTGTTCGTCGTCTTTTCTGCCTGCTTCACCGACAATATCTGGACCAACATCTTTTCATCAGCGTTCACCGATTCACTCGAGCTCTTCTTCGATGTTCGAGACATTTTCCGATAATGCGATGACGTACGAACGCCGGAAAGCGGTTGACGACTTGTCGCCATCGTCAGAGACGGGCAGTACCAAAGTCTACACGAGCTCGTCAAACGAATCGACGCCAGAGAAAACAGGTAAGATGAGACTTTATGATAAATGTTAGATTTTAATTGACAAATGCGTATTTTTTCCTGAGTATCTTTTGCAAACATGGTTTGACGGCTGCCGCTTCCATTGTTTGATTTGATTTCTTAAGAATCCGTACTCATGAGATGATTGGTTCAGAATGAGTAATTGTGTATGGCGGAGTTTCTTTAACGTTTATTTGGCAAACAATAACATGCACAAAGAAATCAAAGATAATCTCTATTTCAAAAGTTGTAATAACTTTAACAGATTTTGTCTTGCTGTATGAAGGAAAATGAATGCTACAACAGCTTGAAACTTTATTGGATCGTTATAGAAATAATGGTTGAATTAAGGAGAACGGTTGAAACTCTAAGTCTTTTCGGTCGGACAGTACATCTTTCATAGTCATCAGTGGTCGAGGACTACTGGACACGATGTTATTATTCGGTCATTCGGCCACGGCATCGCTAATCACCGTCTCACTATGTTGCCAGATCGGCGCGTGCCGAGCAGGCGACCCGCGACGAACACCGTCATATGTGGGATATATAAGGATATCACCGAGCCCTTAATCCTTCGCTCGCGAGTCGCATTACGCCCTCGATCCTGCCCAAAATCTCTGCCATACTGACAACTCTCAGAATATTGTCCCCAAGGGGAAGAGGTGGTTCGAAGCAGCTACCTGCTTTATTCGTTAATGACGTCGAAATCGAAGCAAGGTGCCCTCCACGGCTAAAATGAGTGGCGGCTTTCTCTCAATAAGCCGTGCTAGTTCCCATTACCACTCTCATATATTCCGTCTGACACTTTAATTGTTTGGAGTGAGTGAAATGTTTTGAATAAAGCACCTCCATCTGTAAATATCTGAGTGCCCTCACCTTGTTTTAGTGAAACCGTATGTTCCTCGGCTGTTACGTTTTAGACGACCGTGTTTTACGATTCAACGCATAAATAATTGGATTCTGTAGTGTAGCGATAGCCACTGAAACAAGTAGACAAATTGTGCTGATAACAATTTTATAGCATATGTTTCTTAATTCAGTACTACATGTAAATGTTGACGAAGTCGAAGATGTGACCTCGATGTACTTGTACCATAAGTAATCTAATAAACGCGTAAACATTACCAGTCGAAATATTCAAATTTTCAAAGGCAGTTTGCAACTGCAGAGGAGGGGGATTTTCTTTCGGAAACTGAATCGTCTTTAATTCAATCTGTCCAACTCTATCACTGCTGTTCAATTAAAAAAAAAAAACGAAAAGTAGGATATTGATGTTTATCTTGTCTTTTGAAAACTTTCAAAAGAGACTCTCTTGTGCTAAAATGGACAAACAACTCGTCATCCTTGTATTTCTTAACACAAATTATCCATACATATTTTTGTTCTCTTCTTTTTATCGTCACCCGCCACTATACCGCAATGAGCGCAGAGAAATGAAAACACTATTTTGACCTGTCTAACTTTCATGACTATAATGTGTTTCCTTCTGCCCCATTGTCTGTTAAGGGAGTAAAAAAAACCCGACTTAAATAACACGATTCTCTCGTTCGGACTTGCTTCATCACTCATGTTACACGCTGATGTTCACGGACAAATAAGTGTCAGCTTATGTGTTTCTATGTTCAAAAAGAAAAAGGCAAAGTATATTTTAACCACCACTCTGTCATCATTAATTCCACATCATTGATGTTTGGAATTCTCCTTTGCGATAAAGGTCATTTCATTTGTAGTTTGGCGTCTCATCACACATGTACTTCCAAAATGATTTGTCCTACCTACGTCACTGATGTAAATCATTGCTGCAGATCGAAACTAACAGAACTGTGAAAACTTTGTGGCAAATGTATCTTTATTCAAAACATATTTGTTTTGTATCATTTTCTTTTTCTTATCCTCTGTGTGGTAGACTGCAATGGCAAAGAAATGGGAGCAGACGGCGGCCGTTCGAAGCGCCGCCCTTACTCAAAACTTCAGCTCATCCACTTGGAGGACGAATTCAAGAGAAGTATGTACCCGTGCCGTGAGCGCCGAGCTTGGCTGTCGAAAGTCCTCGAACTCACGGAGCGTCAGGTTAAGATCTGGTTTCAAAATCGGCGTACAAAGCTTCGACGCACGATGGAGAGAGAACAGAGGGAAAACGAGCAGATGCAAAGGGACATGGTGGATTTAGTCATGAGATTCCACGTTCCCCAGTAAACACTTTGGAATACCTTTATTTTTACTTGTTCTTTTTTGTTTTTCTCTTTCATCGATTTTTTGGATGGAATAAGGAGAAAGTGCAAGACTGCCGCAGTGCGACTGGGTTGCTAACGAGCGATCCCAGCTGGCGTGCGCAGTAAACCGTAAATTGATTCGATTCGCGTGCTGCAGCGTGCCGTGTGGACAAGCAGCCCATCTTCCCATCAGTGATTTTGACTTGACCTCAACCTCTGACCTCGTCCGGTCACCCATCCCATCCGTCAGCCTGAAGCCATTGCCTTGGATCGGGAGAAGAGTAGACAAGCGGCGCGTGGATGCAGTCTACCTGCGGGCAACCACCACGTCAGCCCAAGACAAGCCAACCAGTACGCCGATTCGCAGTGACGTTGACTTTTATCGTTTGTCGGGGCATCAGCATACCGTAGTGTCTCCATGATGCGTGAGAGCATACATATGTACGAGTGTGTATGTGTTTCAACGTGTATGCGTGGACGGCCATGTGTTCTGCTTGTGTGTGTGCGTTGAGTATGATAAACTTTTGTGTGTGTGTGTGTGTGCGTGTGTGTGTGTGAGAAAGAGAGCGTGTGTAACACATAGGAGGCAATGGCAGCCCTCGAGTTTCCTCGAGCTCCCAGAGGACCCGCCACGCGCCTTCCGCACGACGCGCACCCTGCCTGCCGGAGACCGACTAACAAGTAAGAACGCAATAAACAGCCCTCTGCAAACAGATGGAAATGCTATCGCATCAATTTTCCAGAATTTCTCCACGGTACAAGCGAAGACACCATGGGGTGGGGGGTTTCTTTTCTTTTATGTGCCCGTTTTGTTGCTCTATGTCGAGGCACTGGAATATTCCCGTTTTCTTGTTGTACCTTCAGGTTGTGGAGGTTTGGGGATATTTTTACATGATATGAAGAGCCCACTGAGCAGCTGTAAGATATTTACATTTCGGATTGATCCAAATCCCCACTTCGGAGAGAAAGTATTGACAACCTCTGCCAGTGAAATGTGTGTGTATGTGTGTGGCCAAAACACAGTCCTTCTGTTTTCCAGAACAAGTGCATTCCACTTATACTCTTTACCATTTGCCCCGTCCATTCTCCCCCTAGGTCAGTGTAGCGGGGTTCTGTATTCACCGACATCAGGTGTTTTGACAGCAAAGTATGTCATTTCTGCGTGTTTTGTCACCGTTCAAACTATTAACGGGAGCCGCAAAACAGTGTATTGATCGCCGATTCTTGCCACTTCGAGAAGTGCCTCTTTTATGAAAACAGAATTGCTAGCAAACAATGTATATTTTTTTCACAAGTGTTTACAAGTAGCATGCAACGACTAAGTGTGACCAACATTGCCTTACTCCTTGCCTTATTGTATGTATGAACAGACAGTTTATTTTCAATTGTGTCTTGAGTAATATCATTGATGTATATGTTATAAAAGCAAGAAATACAACCTTTGACAATGATATTATCTCTATCCTAAAATCCGTTGTCTTACACCTTGCAACATGTTACACGTCACTCTATCAGTAGGTTCTGGTCCTACATTCCGCATTTGATCTACTCCATTTGATAGGTGATGATGAAATGGTCCTTCTAACTCACAGCGAGCATAACGTTGAGTATGTCTTTACTCAGTTTACTGTACCTAATCGTTATTTTGTCCATGTGAAAACTTACCAGCCGAAAGAGCTGCTCTATGCCGGCTAAATCGTGAGTACAATTGTTTTGGCAAAAAAAGAGAGAAAAACAATACAAATGTTCGCTGCGTGTGGGACTTATCATGCAGGCTGAAGAACAAAGGCAGCCTGATATTTATGTACCCAGAAAAAACATGGACATGGACATGGACACCCCCCCCCCCCCCCCCCGACCTTTTCCCCACGGGGAGGGGGTGGGCCTTGTTCTTTTTATGCAGTAGATCATAACGAGGACGTGTGATTCAGCTTGTGTTCAAAGTGCGATTGTCATAACGGTAATTTAAAGGGATGATATAGTATTGGTTGAGGTGAGAAGTCAGCTTTTATTTTTTTGCAAGATACACGTACTTAAAGACCACTTTATCTAAAAAATGCTAAAAAAATATACAATTCTAAGAGGAATTCAATGTTTACTTGATAGAAATTGGGTTTGAAATGGTTGAAATATCTGAAAGCAGAGTAAAACAAAGCACTCCTAATGAAAAGGTATGTCCCATCTTTCATTAGGATTGCTTTGTTTTGGCCGCCTCAGCCATTTCAAAACCGATTTTCATCAGTGATAATGCTGTTTTATATTCCATAAGTGGTTTCTCATTATCTTGCGATATCATCGTCAAAGGACGTTAAAAACCTCAACCTCCATCTCAAATCGAAACTCTACCATCCCTTTAAAACAGTATGATCACTTTCCCTGTCTCTGCACCTTTTACAACTGACCTTGCCACATCATTGATGAATGAACTATTACCTTGATATATTTTGTATGCTTGTTGGACTTGAGCGTAAGATTATTCACTACAACTACAGTACGAAAATATGCGGAGGTCCAGTGTACAAAGACATTCCCGTCATTTTGTCATTACTTTCAAAATGTACATTTCACCTTGTATATTATGTCCTCTCCCCCATCTCAAAACCTTGAGCTGATGTAAATATTTTTTTCTAAAACTGGACAAATGTAAATATTAGCAGCTTAAGAAATGAAATAAAAAAATATATATTTTACTGACTCAACTCTGAATGGACCATCTTTAATATCGGTGTCCTATCGCAGCGATTAAGTCTTAAGTTGCCAAGGTTGTGATTTTGCACCATATTGTACACACAGATATACACACACAAATGCCATAGAGCAGTACTTTGTCAGGCATGTAAAGAGTCAACAACAGCAGCAACTATATATATATATATATATATATATATATATATATATATATTAAGTCTTATGTTGCCAAGGTTGTGATTTTGCACCATATTGTACACACAGATATACACACACAAATGCCATAGAGCAATATTTTGTCAGGCATGTAAAGAGTCAACAACAGCAGCAACTATATATATATATATATATATATATATAAGTCTTATGTTGCCAAAGTTGTAATTTTGCACCATATTGTACACACAGATATACACACACAAATGCCATAGAGCAGTACTTTGTCTGGCATGTAAAGAGTCAACAACAGCAGCAAATATATATATATATATATATATATATATATATATATATATATAAATCCGAACACCGATCTAGGGCTTTCAATAGCTCAGTCGGTAGAGCACCGGTCTAGTAATCCGGAGGTCTCGGGTTCGAATCCCGATGAAAACCCATTTTCTTTGCTCAAAGTTCTCACTATTTATTATTTGTTTCTGGTAAGTTTTCCTTTTCTTGTTTCAAAATGTATTACAAAAAAGATGCATCGCTTCGGCGATCCCTCGCATTTATACCAAAGTTGATTTACATCCTTTGGGCTTATGTCAGGTTAATGTGTGTGTGTGTGGCACACGTACACACACTATAGCTTCTGACCACACGAGCAAAGAGAATTAAGGGTTTGGGACGAACACCTATCTAGGGCTTTCAATAGCTCAGTCTGTAGAGCACCGGTCTAGTAATCCGGAGGTCTCGGGTTCGAATCCCGATGAAAACCCATTTTCTTTGCTCAAAGTTCTCATTATTTATTATTATTTGTTTCTGGTCAGTTTTCCCTTTCTTGTTTATATATATATATATATATATATATATATATATATATTAGCGATTTAAACTTTTTTTTATCCACATTTCTATTAAAACATAACATATCCTGAACACATGCAGTTAGTACAGGAAATGAAAAATACGTGACGATACTGATGCAAGTAAGTGATACCATAGACACACACACAAAAAAAAAATGGACGAATTGAATATCACGTGATGGATACAGTCTAGAAAGTGCATAACGGTCTGAAGCCAGACAGAGTGAGAGAGAGAGAGAGAGAGAGAGGGGAGGTAGAGGAGGGGGGGGGGGGGGGAGAAAAACATGTGGGACCTATGTGGAGTTCTTGATCTCGGCGGCGAAGGGGAGGGGGCGACCTAGCTACTGTTAACCTAGTAGCATAGACTTTGTTGATCCGGTATAGGGGAGAGGGAAAGGTAAGATACAATTTTAAAAAAAAAAAAAAGGTATGGCAAAGTGAAATATACATATCAATTACACAGACAAACACACACAATAAAATCCACACACGATGGAGATACACACACACACACACACACACACACACACACACACACGTATATATTCTGTGCAAACATACTCACACACACACTCACACACACACACACACACACACAAATGTATATATATATATATATATATATATATATATATATATATACATATATATATATTGTAACGAAATTCGGTGGAACCGATTCGATTTTACCGTTTCGATTATAATTTGTCATAATCGATTGTGTCTATAACATAGTAAGGGGCACAATATCGAAACGTTGGACAAACGTTTCAAGGTGGTAGAGCATCATTATGAGTTTAAACATTTATTATCTAATATGTGGTTACTTGCTTGTCATGGGCAAGTTTGGATTATTTTAATACCAACTCCGGTTTAGACCGATGATACACGCCGAATTATAGTAACCATGTACAAGAGATACTGCTAAAATGTATAGTTGTTGTACGAATTTAATAACCACGCCAACATTGTAAATAATTTGAAGGACTACTGCGAGTATTTTCCGCGTCGCTCACGGCCGTACGGGATTGCCTCCTCATTCCGCGATAGGAGGAGAGGCATATAAAGTGGCCGTTGTGTGACATAGTCCGCAACAAGTAAGTAGCCCGTGTATGATACATTTCCAATGTGTTGATTTTGTTTGCTTCTACATGTAATAAACTGTACATGTGTTCCTGTAATGCTGACTTCACTGTGTCTTCTTGAGTGTTCTACCACGATACAACAACTTGGAGAGTAGAGGTACATGTTCCTGAGAAGACCAACTAGCAAGTCATTGGATTTCGGGTATATTGGTAATGTGACTTGTCGCATAGTCCGTGCCCAATCCAAGTTCCAGTCGTCGTCATTGGATTTCGGGTATAATGGTAATGTGACTTGTCGCATAGTCCGTGCCCAATCCAAGTTCCAGTCGTCGCCTGAGGAAGTTGGTAACGGTGCGATACCAGCACTTTACCCCGTGCCATCAACGACACCTGTGCCACCATATGTGACACTGCACCTCAAAACAAACAAAAAGTCGCCAAACATGAAATTTTAGTTAAGACCATATTCTGAAAGAGCAGACTTTAAGCTTTAAAATGATGTATAACTCAAATCAAATGGACTCTCCTAACCTATCTAAATATTGAAAAGAAAGCACAAACTCAGGTAAAGTGTGAACTGAGAAAAGAGGCTCTGAAGTACAGTGTCTATTCAAGCGCTTAATCTTTACCAAACCGTGCTGGCTGTGCGATGAATGGGACAAAAAACAGGAAGTAAACCACCAGAGTAACAACAATGAAGGGATTATCAGATTAAACTGAAATTGAGCATGCCTCATGAACACATTCTGTCCATAATTAATGCTAACTTTCAAAGCAGTAGCACTATCCTTTCAAAAGTTATTAGAGTTGAAAGTGAGGACTGTGGACAAGGTTTTTCAGAAATGAAAAAAGGATTCTAAAGACACACCTAATCACACTATTCTACCAAAACTGTTCGAGATAAACTGCCAAAAAAACACACTTTCCTGCCCGTTTTATGATACCAAATTTTAGCATAATGTAAAAGAAGACCCGCTCTTTTAGAAAATATGAAAAAGTCAAGTTCGGCTAGGTTGACCCATTTCACTTATTTTCAGTCCTCACACAAAATCAGTGTGTGCGACTTTATGTTCGTTTTGAGGTGCACGGTCACATATGGTTGTGAAAGGTGTTCCACGTTAGCGTGACTGAGTTGGTAGCAAAAGTCGGTAGCAGAGTTGGTAACAAAACTTGGTAGCAGAACTTGGTAGCAAGAGTTGGTAGTAAAAGTTGGTAACAAACTAGACGTACCAATTTAACACCATCTACAACTGACGTTTGGAAGTGACATTATCTAAGTGATGCTGAACTTTGTATGTGTGCCGCTTGTGTTGGTGAGCTGCTTCTGACACAACATATTACATGGTAGACACAGACTGGTAGTTTTAATGATTTAAAGGGATCGTTGTAAACTGCAACAAAACGAACCCCGCCTACTCGGCCATCCTGACACGGCTCGCGGAGACATTTGTACAGACAGTCAAATACACTCTCTTAATTCACGACGAGAAGGCGAGTTCGTCACAATATATAGACGATGAAGACAAACGAGTTGACATAATGCATTAGATTCCAACTTCATTTATTGGTTTACAAATAAATGAAGTTGGAATCTAATGCATTATGTCAACTCGTTTGTCTTCATCGTCTTCATGCTCTTATTCCAACACGCGGATAATAATACCATTATATATATATATATATATATATATATATATATATATATATGTATATATATATATATTGAAGAGCTTGCTTCCAAAAGGTGCTAAATCCAACATTTATCAATGGATCTAGTGCCTTTTGGTTGAAAGCTCTTTATATGTACATATTATATATATTGTTTTTAACCACTATTTGCAGTATTTCATCTGAATCCTCTGTCAACACATCTTTTGATCACTTCAAGTCACACACTTTGGCTGATGACGACAGTTTGAACGAACGCATCCTTCTCAGCGTTGCATGCATGCGGTGCCGTGCCTAGCTGTATAGTTGTGTGTGGGGGGGGGGGGGGTGGTAGGGGGCGTCTGTATGTGTATGTGCATAAAGGGGAGAGAGAAAGAAAACGAGAGAAAGTTACATGTACTATGTTTTTTTTTTTTTATGATTTACCCCTACAAAACAATTTAAAAGGGATGGCTATAGTAACCGATCAGTGGGAATGCTGAGGGATGACTGTTAAAATCCTCGTGGGATTCATTTAAGAGTACATTATATATCTACTGTTGTGTGAAAATTATTTGCTTCAGAATGGTCTCATATTCAAGAAATGTGCAATCTAATGTTTCCAGGTTAGCGTGCCTGGTCAGTGACGGGGCATTAATCTGCACATTTCTTGAATATGAGACCATTCTCAAGCAAATAATTTTCACACAACAGTAGATATATGATATACTCTTAAATGAATCCCACAAGGATTGGAACAATCATCCCTCAGCATTCCCACTGATTCCCACTGATCAGTTACTAGCCATCCCCTTTAAGTATTAACCGATTATAACAATATAATGCCTCGTCATTTCCCTCCTTGTTATGACATGATGAATATATCATGAAACGAATCTTTTGAATCATCCTCTCTCCCTCCTTTTCTCTACCTACACATTTGTCTATCTATCTATCTGTTTATCTATCCATCCATCTATCTATCTATCTATACAATGTGCATGCGTGTATAATATTTTATGTATGCGTAGATATATGTGCATACACGTATATAGTATACAGAATGTGCTGTACATACGTATCACATTAATTTTGCTACATTTTCCCTACCATTTTTCATATCAAAGGCTATTTTCTTTTTACCCCAGCGTAGGAAGAGGAAATAATTATTGAATATTGTCGAAAGCTTCAATACAGTTGATGTAGAGGTCATGATAGACTAAGTGTCTGTTGCTGAAGAAAATAATTAAACAAATAAATTCCCCTTTATCAAAGATGTTTAATGTTGTAACATTAATTTCCTAAAAGAGGGAACGAGTTTCATTTTCCACAGAATGATCTTTCTTCTCTAAATAATCACAGACCAATATCTATACTTTCTCGAATATCTAAAAATTTTGGGAAGAGTTTATAAACGGCTTTATAATTCCCGTCATAAGAATGATCTAAGCATACTAACTTCGATTGGTATCAAGAAGGGATATTCCACCAACCTGGCAATAACCAATTATTAGACAAATTTACTGGATCATAAGCAAGTGTTCGTAAGAGCAATTGATTGGAATATCTAAATGTATCTTTTGGAAGCATTTTATATAAACAGATCATAGATATTTATGAATTGAAAAGACACGTCGTCTGCGACACATCTTTATAATTCATAGCTATTAACTATTTATCTGACAAAAAGCAATATGCATCCAAATATCTGAAAGCTAATATTGTATGAGGTGGGATCGGCAATCAACATTGGCCCTTTGATGTTCTTAATTAAGATTTTAAAGGGATGGTATAGTATTGGTGGAGATGAGGATTGGGCTATTAACTTTTTGCGAGATACCAAGAGACTACTTATGACCTTACACAACATGCCATTCTTAGAGGAATTCAAAGTTTAAAAAAAATAATGAAAATCAGTTTTGGAATGGCTAAGACATTAAAAAACAAAGTAAAACCAAGGAGGTACTAGGCAAAGCCTAGTACCTCCTTGGTAAAACAAAGTGATCTTAATACAAGGTGGGTCCCATCTTTTATTAGGATTGCTTTGTTTTGGATATCTTAGCCATTTCAAAACCAATTTTCATCAAACAAACAGCTAATTCCTCTTGGAATTACATGCTCTTTCATAGAGGCTTCTCATTTCAGAGTCACCAAAAATGTTAGAAACCTGAAGTTTGGTCTCAACCAAAACTATGCTGTCTCTTTAAACATAGAAACAAAGAAGTTTCAATCTCTATAGTTTATATGCAGTGTATAAATTGTCAATCAACATTTGCAAACCAAAATTATTTTTAATCTTATGAGTTTTAAACATTATTTCTTCACAATACAATAATGATATTGATTGTAATATTTGTACTGACGAATTATGACATTTGTATTGATGGACTGCCTCTAACTGAAGTCAGATCCACCGAAATCATAGGAATTACAGTTGACATTTTTAATGACTTGAATTATTCATATTCACAATATTCACAATATTCACACATCTACAATGTTGGTCATCTTTTTAGATTACTTTAAACTTGATTCGACGGTTTCTTTTGGTATTTGACAGTCTTAGTTTAAAAAGAAGGGTTCTTCGGTGATTTCATTATTTCACAGGTAACATAACCATAACTTTGCACACACAAAAAATGCGTTATACATAATAATTTCTTATGTTCGATAATAGAAAAGCGAGTGCATGTGAGATTCTGTCCCCTTCCCTGACTCAACGTTTTGTTGACATGATCGCCAACTGTTGAATCTCTGCAAAAAAAGAAGAAGAATGAAAAAAATAAAATGAAAATGCCGATAAATCATCTTCGTCCCTTGTGGAGGAGATATTAATTGATCAATGTTTCTCGGTCAACCGTTAATCGGAGATCGTTACATGGTTACGGAGCACGACGGTTGACTAAAATGTCTACGCTTGGCTGCTCGCTGGGCTAGGGAGCACAGAATGCTGCATCCTGGACTCTGGCCATATGTCGTCATCGGGATCTGTTCGTTATTCCGAAGGTTCGTTATTCCGAAGGTCCGTTAATCCAAAACACACAAATTCCCTCAACCTCGAGGTTCGTTAATCCGACAATGAAAAAGGTTCGTTAATCCAAACATTTGTGGCGTTATTCTGAAGGTTCAATAATCCAAAAAATGAAATAGGGTTCGTTATAGAATTCCGAAGGTTCGTTAATCCGAAATGAAATAGGGCTTGTAACGAACCTTCGGAATAACCAGCTTTGTTTCATTTTCGGATTAACGAACCTTCGGAATAACGAACCTTATTTCATTTTCGGATTAATTAACCTCCGGAATAACAAATCTTATCACATTTTTGTATTAACGAACCTTCGGAATAACGAATCTTCGAATTAACGAACCATCGGAATAACGAACCTTCGGACTTAAGAACCTTCGGAATAACAAACCTTCGGAATAACGAACTGTAACCGTTGTCATCAAGGACGAGAACCACTGCATCCTTGACGACTCAAGGCGGTGATGGCTCAGGAATGATTTGGGCCGGCATCCATTCCGGTGGGAAAACGCCACTGGTGGTTACTGAAGGAAACGTCAACACCGTCATGTATCGGGAGACATTGGAGCAAGGAGTTCCTTGGCTAGAATGTCCTTGCCTTCCATATGCAAGACAAGGGTACTATGGCAGTTCCCGACTGTAGGACGACAACACTTGACCGCACAAGAACGCTGCAGTAAAGGAATTCCTTGGGGTAAAGGGAGTGTTGCATTTGAGATGGCCATCTTGCTCCCCAGACATGAATCCACTGAGCATGTATCGGATGCCCTATATAGGCCGAGCTATCAACAACAGAACTGTTATTTCTGATACTGTGTATAAGGAGTTGGCCGACGCTCTGAAGAAAGAATAAGATACTATGCCTATTGACATTGCCAACACTGCAGTGGACAGCTTACCACTAAGTCAGCAGGCCTGGTACATCCCATGAGTGGACATACCCGCTATTTAATAGTAATTGAGAAACAACAATTACACTGGTGGAAACAGATCGATGAAATCACCCCCCCCCCCCTCCAAAAAAAAAAAAAAAATCTAGATAATTGACAAAGATTAGAAATAAAAGTAATTCAACTGAAAATAAAACTGAACTGATCCAAGGTACTCTGCGGAAATAAAGAGTAATTCATAAGTTCAATTATAACTTTTTAATTCCGGTCAATGTATCAATTGATTGGACAAAGACAAACATAGAATATAAAGGGCAGTGTTGTCTTAAATTACAAAATTTATTGTTCAAAGACATGAAATGTTTTAAACTGTGGTCAAGAAACAGCTAATAACTTCACTGGACAAGTCTTACGAATGAAAAAAACAACAACAACACTGACAAACTGTATAGCATCATGTAGACACGAAAGTTATATACATAACTTATATATATATATATATATATATATATATATATATATATATATATGTATATATATATTTTGTGTTTGTATGGAAACAGCCCTTTTTAATAGAAACACGCCATTGTGACGGATAAAGGTTATAAGGGATTGGTATGATAACATGAGAAAGATATAAATAGATGTACGTCGGCGAGTTTCAGAGGAGATTATGCTCACATTTGTGAGACTTGTGGCAATGGTAAGGGGAGCGTTCGTTGCCCTATGAAGAGATGTCAAGTTTGACCTTGGTAGTCAAGATCAGCTTGGGGAGGGGGGGGGGGTGATGGGGAGGTGTCAACAATTTCACCAAGCAAGTGCTAAATACTCAGATGACACGGCCTACTTGAGGAACACAATATTTGGCAAGTGAAATGGGTCACGGGTGAAATTGAATCAGAAGTACGCCCGTCTTCGTCAACACGAGAACAATTGTTGTTCTATGTAGATGGTCTCTCTTCTTCCTACTGCGCCCGAGATCAGATGACTTATTGAGTCGTCGAGACATACAGCAACGGATGTTTTACACTCTGTGCCTCCTCTCACCCCCCCCCCCCCCTCCCCGCCATCACAGACACCACCGTAATAAGACGGTCCGTATAAGATCCACTATGAGTCAGTCAGTTAGTCCTCGCCATTCGATGTGTTTGACAGGAACCAAAGTATAATTTGTGCAAATCATAATCATGTCAACTTATGAAAAACTATTATAGCACTAATGTCCGGTACTAAAAAGCTATCGGGGGTTAAAGATCAGTAATCTCTGCTCTAATAGATGGTCAAAACCCTAACCCAACCAATCCTGGCACAAATGATGACAGAAAGACAAAACATTGTTGCGAATGGAATTCCATTAATCATTCACTAATATTCTTAATTAGCCCTCACATACGGACATTTCGTGCGGTTGCTAACGAAAATTGCTAACCATCAAAACACCACTGACAATTTTAACAGTGGACTACAAAAACCTACGTTCTTTTTCTATCCAACTTCACCTTGAATTCATTCAATCTTTAGTCCTAAATAAAAGTGTCAGAAAAGGAAACTCTGTTCGGGGGGAAACAGGCAATTCATTCGTCAAGGGGAGTATCAACAGTAAAAATCATGTAAAAGCAAGAGTGCAGAATGAAATTTGCTCTTCTTCAAACAAATATCATCAATATAAATGTCTATTTTGATGCCAAATACAGTTTCAATAATTATGTATTGAACAAATCTACCAACCAACAAAATTAGTTCGGTTAATATATCGATGGAATAACGCAGATGATAATACATAATGTAAGAATGGAAGTGTGTTTGTTCTAACACGGATTGATTCAGTCGTATTCATAAACTAAGTGAAACAAAACTTACATCGTTTCGTAATTATTGGCTGTGGAGTTATCCTTCAAGCCGCAACACCTCCATGTATTGTAATTCCACACCATGTACATGTTATGTTTTCTTTGATAAGTATAGTATGGTCAAGCAAGTTGAATGGTGGATTTTTTTTCCCACAACCACATAACAAGTAAGTCAAAAAGATGTGAAATTTTAAAGTGCCACATAATAGTTTGCCACAAAACTGTATGCAAATTATATGTCGCGATATCATTGCTGCACAGGTCGATTCTCATTGATCCACGTATAATTATCTAGTATTATTTTTGTCTAAGGCGACAAATTGGGTTTGAATAATCAAGCACTACTGCCCTCTTATTGGGAAAAGCGAGAAAATTGTGATTTTTATAATGTTGGGCAAGTATGAAGCGGAGAACCATGAGATGACGGTATCATAACTGTGTTGTATATTTGGATTGCGTGAAATATCATTACACGAAGAAAACGGGCGAAAGTTTACAATGCCACGCAGATTTCTTACCTTATTACGCCAGTTTATGAAGAAACTCTTACCATTCTCTGATTCTGATCCGTTTACCAACTTCAAAGTGAGCACAATTGTGTCGATTTTGCTCTCGCGAACGAGTTTTGCCATTAATAAGAATTTGAAACACCTATGATACGTTACAAAAGAACCGGCATTCTTGTACCTGCAATACATTGTATGAATCAGACTGCAAATGGAAACGTCATGCGATTGAAGTCGCGCACAAATAAAAAACATAAACTCCATGAGGAGACCTTTAAAACTATGTTTAAATTCTAATGCATTAAATAAGTGGGCAGGAAAGCTGTGCTGTATTGGTCGTTGTTAAAGCTGTCTTTTCAGAGCTATCAGTTAAAATTTTTAAACGTTGACAGCATCCTAGGAAGAAAAAAGGGCATTACACTTGGAAGAAATGATTCTTCATAATCGCTGCATACAGTTGTCATCTTTTGAGCTTGGATGAGGATTGTTTGTTTGTTTTTATATTTGTTTGTTAGTTTGTTTGCTTGTGTTTTTGTTTAAAAACACAGGACTACATCCCAATCATGGAGTATTTAGTAAGCTTGTACGTCTGATCGCCATTCTTTCTGAGGAAGAAGACTTGCCTTTGTTGCTTCTTGTACTTGAATGGGGTCAAACCGGAGCCTGGACAAAGTTCAAGGGGTCACGCACTTTCCCACATTTCTCTCAATGATTCAGCGTCCCACGGTGTTTACATGCACCACGGTGAGAAAGGAGTTCGCCGGCAACACAGAGATCCGATTCACGACCACTGCACTAAGTCAAGACCACTGCCCAAAATTCAATTCCAACCAATTAAGAATCCGTTGTGCTAACCGACGCTTTCAAACAAGACTTGTTTGATGGCAATGGTACGGATACATCTGTTTTATCACTGTCTTGTCGATGAATATTCGATTGCGTCGATCCATGCGTGCGGCATCAGACGCTAAGGTTATGAATTACGGATACACTGGCCCTGACGAAGTCAATACAATCCGTCGAATATGGACTTTTTTTGTGGGGAAGTCTTATCATGTTGGAATATTCTCTAACATGAATTATAGGTTAAGGCATCCGTACAAAAATGTCATCCTCTGGCGATAAATCAGTTTGTTGATGTAGAAATGAAACTCTGGTCTGAATAATTAGACTACTACAGTCCGCACACATAAACAGTAAACACAAACAAATGTTTGTACAACACGCACAAGGTGATTCCGGGCAAACCGCTGCACGTGGAAGAGTATCAGTGCATCGGGCGGAAACGTTGTGGATCACAGACGTGGGTACAAAATGTCTTGCCTGTAACTCGTGATGGAAACAAATAATAAATGAGATAGGTGAGAAATGAAAGTGAATTATTTCCTCTTGATAAACCACACATCTTTTGCAATAGCATAAACAGCCATGTGTTCTTTAGCGAAATAAACAAAAATAATGTTGTTTCTTCACAGCGCGCACAAGGTGTTTTTGAGAGTATAACCGCAACATATAACTGGACGAAGAACTGGCAAAAACACGAATTAGAGAATTGTGCTTTATTGAGTGTTTTTCTGGGGCAAAATAAAGCTCAATATTGTGCCGAAAATGAAACCGAATGTTTTCGTCCAATTGCCCACACATCCGTTGTAGTATTGGTTTCACGACAGGTAAATTTGTTTCGGAAAGATGGACTTCAAATTTGACGTGGCACAGGGGTGACGAATATAATAAGGGTTCGTCAACACATCAGGCTGTCGTGGATATAACTAATTCCTGCACCGATGCCCCTTTACATTGTGTGTGGGTAATACTTTCTGCCCCTGTTGTAACAAAATAGCTTGTGTATGAGTACATCACACCAATGCGTTTGCTTCTTTCTTCGTTAGGTGTTTTTTTTTTGTTCGTTTGTTTGTTTGTTTGTTTGTTTGTTACTTGGTTGGTTGTTGTTTTTTTGTGTTTTATATTTCTGTTTGTTTGTTTTGTTTAGTTTTGTTTTGTTTTGTTTTGTTTTGTTTCCTTGACGAGAAACTTCTACATAATACAGCCGTTTGTTTGGTTGACCGCAATCACTGATCACATAGATAATTCCTTTATTGATATGTATTTATTTGTAACTGCGACTGGAGAAAATCATAATGATACAGTAATAAAGCAAACAAATATTAACCAACAATCTTTGTTGTGTGAGATGACGATGAGTAGGATGATTTCTTATAAATCTCTCAGCGTCATTAAAGGGTGCTCTTTTTGTCATTACTCTTTTGGTGATGTTAAGCCGGCTTCCTCCTTATCGACTGACAATCCAGTGAATGGCATGACGGCTTCATTATGGTTAGCTACCAGCATGACCAGGCTGGCTTACGGACAGGATTACTTGAAAATGTTCAAGAAGAGCCATACGTCTCAATCTACTGTATTTGGTTAAGGGGATTAGGATATATGTGTTGTGACTTTTCTTTCAGGCACTTTTCCTATGTCAGTACTATTTCGATTGAAGGCATTAATATGAAGATTGTGCTGGTGACTACGATAATGGTGATCCAGATGATATCTGATTTGATTTGATTTGATTTATTTCTGCATTTTTTCACAAAGTTATACAACATAACAAACAATTTTCCAGTGCTATAACATATCATATCCAACACAAGATGAATAGGAATACAATCACAATGTACCAATAATGAAACGTTGTATAGGTGAATTATAATCACACACACACACACAAAATGGAAAATCATTAATTATTCAGTCGAGTTAATACATAAAAAATGCAGAAGGCCGTCATCTTAAGCTTTACTGACGGAAATGATAGCAGCAGCCATGATAATGCTTATAATGATAAAAAAATGATAATAATATTGTAGAAAGAAAAAGAAGAAGAAGAAGAAGCACAAGGAGGTAAATATGAAGGATGATAACGGTTTTATTAACCCAGAGTAGCTGTTTCGAGTTTTGCACTGCTTTACCATCTGGAAATTTCATTATTGTTATTACCTCAGCATTTTCAGTTGCCACTTTATATACAATGTACCAATGTGAAGTGAGACACCAGGGGTAAAATACCAAAAGACGTAAGCAGGATTCGAACTCGTGACCTTTTGTTCAAGAGTCCGATAGCTTACCAACTTTACCAGAGTACATCAATGGGTAAGGAAGGATTGAAGAGTTAAAAGGCAGGGGGACATTCCATGACGCCACACTCCATTGCTTTGCACAGTGATGTTCGTGCCACATGGACTTGTCATGACGTGATTTCAAGACGTGGGGTTAAACAAAACGGGAAACCTCATTCCTGGTAACATGTCAACCTCCTCCTCCACAGCGTCCATTCTCTCCTATGATACATCCACCCTAATTTGGATTCAATCATTTTACTATTTGTTCGTTAGCTCTGCGATTCATCTCAATTTCCTAGTGCCGTAAAAAAATGAAAAAGAAATGAGGAAACTCACGTGGCAGTTTCCCAAGAATATAGTTTCCTGGTGCATCGCGGATGCTGCAAGTTCGACAAATCGATACAAAGGGCCTTGGAAAAGATATAGTGCTGTGACGTTACGAGATAACAGTGTGCTTCCTTTTAAAGCTTGACAGAGAGAGGAAGCAGGGTTGTGTCTAACTTCCGCCATGTGCAAGAGCATATTGGGGGTTTTCCCCACTCCAGTGGGACAGTTAAGACAGGTTGATATTGAATGATCAAACGGCACGGATTGAAACATGTCTACGCCCCTGGACGGTTTGGCGAGGGTTAAAAGAAAAAAGAGTACGAGGAAAAAGCCAACAAACTTTACACAAACGAACTAATGATAACAGTCAGAAACGAGACTCTACTCTGTGAAATAAATTATTTATATGTTTGCTTGTTTGTTTGTTTATTTGTTTGTTTGTTTATTTATTTGTTTGTTTGTTTTGGGGCAATCAGTGAGTGGGAATATTAATGGCTAATGCAACAAACAGTATAATGCCTTCATTGTTTAGATGATATACGAGTAAGCAAAATGCTCAATTTTTTACATTCTTGTCAAAATTTTTCTGTGAAGAAAAAGAAATGAAAAAAATGTGTCTGTTTAGACACCTGTTTTCTTGATAGGTATTATAATATGTTGGCCTGAGTCACGATATTTTATTGGTTGTTTTGTTTTTCAAAGTATTGTATTTGAAATATTATGATGTTATTTGAAATATTATGATGTATTACGTATACAGATGAATATATGTCTGATGTAGAATAATAAATATCCCAGTGGGGGGAAAATTCTGGTAAGAGGGAGCTTTACTGAATATAAGTGTCAAACCTTGGTCACTTTTTGTTTGTTTGTTTGTTTGTTTGTCAAGACGGCGCTTTGGTATTCAAACATTTAAGATTATAATCAATGGCTGTAACTTTGAACTCTTAATTGCTCTTTCTGTTCTGTCACAAATGTGAAAAATCAGCATAGCGCAACGGTGGCTAAAAAAAGGAGTGATATTGACAAGTTGACAGAGGTAGGGAAGGGGTTAGTGGTGTTTATCGATGAGAGTATAGAGTCAATGCGTCTCTTCTCATATCTAAAGAAATTCGGCGGTTTTTAGAACGAACATCATTAAAACGCTTTTCCAGAGAAAGATGTCGTTTCTTTGACGATACGTACACGTATTGCTGAGGATACTCATTCTAACCGGGTCATCCCATCATAGGGTGAAAGGTGAAAAAGATCCATGAGTCATACACCCACGAGCCACACAGCCCACTAGCTAAACAGGCCTACTAGCTAGACACTAAACAATGCTAAGTGGTTATTTGCCTAGTGTCTGCAGTTCGTGGACTGTAAAGCTAATTGCGATTTTTACTTGACTGCTTGATATCGAGCTCGTGGGTTGTAAAACTCGTGGCTTGTATGACTCGTGGGCTGTATGACTCGTTGGTGTTTAGCTCGTGACGTACATCCATTCTCACACCCGGAGCAAGAGAGATATTGTGGATTATAACGTTGTATAAAGATGTCCACATCGATTATACCTTTCCAGTGTCCGGAACTCAATACATTATACAACCAATGCTGCTTCCAAACGCATCGCGCTGTTATCTGGTTATGGTTAGGGGAAAATGATCGCGCTATAGTACAGTCCAAAAGCCGTCATAGCATGTTAGCCAGAAAGGGGGAGGATAACATCATACAGATAGTGTGATAGGTCAATTTTTACGTTCATAGTCTATAGTTGCGGGTGCAAAAGAAACATGAATATTGCAAGCTCAGATATAAGTACGATGGTAGCTGTGGTCCAGAATAAAGAAAAACACAGCACTTATAGCAACAGTGTCACACTTTGCAACAATACAGTAGTCACTTTGCCAATGATGTCCCTTAATTAAGAGGTAGCAAAGCTCTGTCAAAGGACCCTATGCCATTCCCAAAACCCTGCATTATCGGGAACTTATATACCCATATCCATACTCCTGGGTCACGATGATCAGGGTAGGCAAATCATCTTGTACAAGGCTGCTTGCACTGGGTAAATAAAACGATACGATACCTTCTGGTTGAAAATCTGACACATTTTCCATGATCCAATAAAGGGTTTCAGGTAATTATACCAAAGCCGCGTAACCTCCAGATGCAATATGTCGTAGTTATAATTATTGCACGAGTATAACAATGACTATCCACAAGGCTGTTGAAAGCTAGAGAGAATAAATTTTCTTGTTTAGGTATTGCCAAGTTGCCTGCACGCTAAACTTTTCAACGTGTCTCTGTTTCGTTTTGTTTGTGTGTGTGTATGTTGTTCTATTTTGAGCCACTTTCTTAGAAGAAAAAAAAAACACATCCAACAAACCAATAAGAAAGGCGGCCTATAGAGATACTCACAGTTTTGCGAAAGGTAAAGCATCAAAACTCAATAGGTCAAATCTTAACAAATTTCGAACGTGCTTCGAATTACGATTTTTTTTTTTCGATTTTGACATCGCGACCCTGACAATTAAAATAATAATTTTTGATTTCTGAACAAATGTCAAATTTCAGATTTCAGGAAAATCAGGTTATTTTACAGTTGTCTCTGAATACTCGTCACTAAAGTTTAAGTGTGGCAGGTCAGAAAGGCATGCCGAATGCTTACGAATGTTTCGTTCGTTTGTTCGCTAGATTTGTTGATCGGAATCAGCCACAAGGGTAGCAAGGGTAAAGTGTGCCAAAGTTCATTGGTTGTTATTTTCTCATCTTAGTTCAAATGAAAAGAAGGTCTGATATCATATGCACGTATCGTATGTCAATTTGATTCTGAATGATATTCTTTACAGTTTGACACCATTGACGGATGTCCCGCCAAGTAACATTATAACACCACAGCTAGGATCCTTCCGTTGACATGTGAAACACGTAAACTGTAGTAGCCTCCCATCAACCCCCCCCCCCCCAGTCCCTTCATTTGACAGTCATCTTGATAGATAATAGAAAAGTCTCCTCTTCCATCGAAGGGTATGAGATGCGTTTGTGGCGTGAAAGGAAATAATAACTGCATGCGGATGTGGTTATAACTTGTAAATCATACATGCAAAGACTTTGCTTCAGAAACGCCAACTTGCTTATATACTGACCTACAACCAACTCAGACTGAAATACATGTCCAGTCCGTTGTTTGATTCTGCAGTCGAGGTCTGCAATTAAATTGAATAGAAACAATAAGTTAATATGACTCTTTCAGACTTTCTTGATAACGGGCCAAGATTCTAACTCCCAGTACGTCTTCTGCTACAGCAGTTATGGCCCTACCGATGCAGCCATTGGCAGCGTTCACTGTACCACTGGCTTCGATGGTTCCCTGCGCCTTGACCCCACCGCCGCTCTTCCCCGACACAACTGATGGAAAGAGACATCGAGAAATTGCCCCTCTCAGATCGTTCTGATGGCTTAATGTGATTTAAATGGTTTGGAATTACAGATAGAGACCGACCACATCTGTCGCTCGCAGTTCGTGCCACACATGGCAGCATTAGCAGTGACACAGGAAGATCGGTGGCTAGAACCTGCCGAGACGTGAATGTATTTGGCTATATCTCGATCCACTGCACATTTAGAATGTTTTGTTGTTGTTGTTCTTGTTGTCGTCGTCGTCATCGTCATCGTCTTCGTTATTGTTTTTGTTTTTGTTGTTCATATTGTTGTTGTGATTGTGTTCGTTCTTGATATTTAATCCGTTTCATGCACTCTAGGGCCACTCACAGTCAGACTACATGTTTGCTGTTGGATTCTTCTTGGACACTTGTCTTGATAGTTGTCTTCTATTATAATGTCATCTATAATATCTTAATTTCCGTTTGTCAATTCAATTCAATTCCATTCAGTTCAATTCAATTCAATTCAGTTCAATTCAATTCAATTCAATTCAATTCAATGGCACTTACTTTCCATCCAACAAAGAGTTAAACAACTAGGAAATACAAACCATGTATTGCATAATCCCACTGTTTGATCAATTGTAGTCACATCAACTCGGTATATCAGACACCAATGCCTGTTTTTGACGACAGCCAACCAGGATTTATCGTTGTTTTAGTAACATGAAAATGAAATATCATACCTTTTCCTACTCTTCGTGTTTCTGCCTCCCCCCCCCCCCCCCCTTCCTGGTCTCTGAATTTTACGACTGTCTGACTTGTGAGCGCACTCCGCAAAACTATTCTTTCTTTCTTTCTTTCTTTTTCTTTTTTTCACCAGCAGTCTCGTCAGGACGCATCAGTGTTGTTTCTACGAGATGAGGAGCTTGCCCCATCTCGACTGCTTCTGCGCCGAGAATAATATTTCAGACAACCGACAGTTGGCGGATGACAAAACGAATTACCGCTGATACGGTGTGCACAGTGCGTGCTTCCGCAGAAATCAACAAATTGGCCCAAAAGAACAAAGGTCACGTGCTTTGAAGACCTCGCGACGAATAGGATGTGAAATTGACAATTGCTGGGAGTCAATGTCCTGTAAACTAATTTTTGTCTTGGCTCTGTTTCCCCCCCCCCCCCCCCCCCAAAGTAGGTGAACAATGAAGACCTATACATGCGCGGGACTTGTACTGTCACTGCCTGGTAATTTGTATAATTATGATTATATCCCATGGCGACCAGGGATGACATCTCATAGGGCATTATATCCAGTGGAAAAGGCGTTCTAAAAATATCAACTATTATCATAATCGTATAATAAATCTGCCATTCCCTACAACACACACCTTACTATGGGAAATTAGATTTATCTGTTATGAATGACACATTGTTGCCTCAATCTGCAAGCTACATTTTTTTTTAATACTCTTAGTGTATGCGATATAGTAGTTCACGCATGACTGATACACTAAATAAAAACACTTACTTTTCCGTTGTCATTTCTTCTTATATGTTATATATATGTTTAACTCCCGTTGTCTATTTCCGTTTCTCTTCGCCTGTTACTCTTTCTCTCTCTCTCTCCATCTCTCCCTCTCTTTCTCACTAGGGTCTACATCGATTAGCTCTTCTTCGATCTCACACCCAATTACATAATACATAGGATAAACAGGCTCTTAACTAGGATTTTTTTTTGGGGGGGGGCAGAATTAGAAAAAGTGGACCACTTCCGGGTTTATTTAGTTGACAAGCAAAAACAAATTAAATAAAGAAAATGCTCTCCCGTGCATTTTTTTTTTTTTTTTGGGTGTGTCTGTGTGTTTGTGCCACCCCCGGGTTTCATTGGCTGACAAGCAAAAAACAAACAAACAAGCAAACAAAAGCAAAACTAAACAAAACAAAACAAAACAAAAACAAAACAAAAAGGCTTCAGCACAGTTTTCTGGTGCCACTACAAGCCCTCCTTTTTTTCAAACGGGGGGGGGGGGAGGGGGTTCCGCAACTCATTTTCTATCTTATATTTCTTTTCTTCTTCTTTTTTGGCTGCTGACAAACGGAAGGGGTAGGGGTCCACGGAACCCCCCCCCCCCCCCCTCCTTGTTACGGGCCTAATCAAGGTGTATTCAGTATGATTGTCTTGACGGTTATGAAGGGATATTTTGGTTTAAAAAAAAAGAGGTAGTAACAATAATAATGAATAAATACATAAATAAATAAAAAAATAACTGGCAACGAGAATAGTGTGATCAACCCTTCTCTGTCTGATGTATCCAACATAATGCTTATTTCTTTTTCTAACTTTCTTCTTTTCATTTTACTTACATCTATTTGACTTGCTTGTAGTGATTGATATGGTCTGGTTTTCCCCAAAACGCGCTTTTCTTGAATGTCTTCTTATTCTTCTGGGGTGTGATACTTCCGCAAATCTTAAGACAACAAATCGAGCGCGTGCCCCGCCAAGTCTGCCCCGAGCTGTTTGCAGTCCTAAGTGGTCTCATTTTACCACTGTTTATTCTGTTCCACGCGTTTGAAATACAGAAGTTGACTCACAATGTTTAATGTCGAAAAAAAAACTCAGAATAACAAGACGGTGTACATGTTGTTTCAGAGATTTAGAGCTGAAATGACCGTGTAGAATGTTCCTTTTTTCCCTTTTCCGTCTCATCTTTGCCACTTCTAATACACACACACACACACAGACTCACACACACACACACACACACACACACACACACACACACACACACACACAAGCACACACACACACACGCCCCTCTCTCTCTTTCCCTCTCTCTCTCTCCCTCTTTCTTACGAAACAAGAAACACACACCACAATTTTGCTTCGTCTTGTCATGAATAAGCTGGAGATAATCCAGTTCGGTGCCCCACATACATAAATTTGTAAATGTCACAATTAGATATGTTTCTGTTGCGTTTATTTATGAAATATTTTTGAATGAAACCCCCCCCCCCCCCCCAAAAAAAAAAAAAAAAAAATCGTTGAAAGCTAATCAGTATTAAAGTGTAAAATATGCCAAACTAATATGTTGGTTTTTTCTCCCTTCCTTCATCATTAAAAAAAAAAAAAAAGATAACATGAAACCTGACTGAAATGTTACTGATAGGGAAAAAACAACAACCAGAAAATCACTGCATTTAAAGGTGTGTATACACAATTACTTCAATAGAATGCATGATTTTCGAAGTTCTGACTCGTGAACTTCAAAGGAACGTTGAGATGGAGCAACCAAACATACCATGGTTCAGAGGATGCACAGATATTTGCGAATACCGCAAAGTCATGTCGCCTTTAAGAGAATTTATGTCGCTGCGGGGAGATGCCGCAGGAAACTAGAATCACACTAGACACATTGACACTGACAACAATCCGAGAACCTTCTTGTTATGCCCTGTTCTTTTATTCTTTCTTCACCTTGCAGATCAAGCAAGCTCCATGCAGAGGAAACTTAACTGCTTATAGTGGTGGACCCCCCCCCCCCCCAAATCTACTCCCATGGTCACCATTTACTGTGTTTCAAAGCAGGTAGCGAAGGTCACAGAGATGGTAACGACGAATCTGATTCTGATGATGCTGAAGATGACGATGATGATAATGATATTCAATGATGATGAGTATAATGATATCAGCGAAACAAATCATGATAATTGATTTGACGTCATTTGTTGAATAGGCAAATATGCATATTTGGAACTGGCCAGCTTCAGTTTGGACAAAAGGAAAAGAACCAACATCACCAGAATTGGTGGAAAGCCGAGTTTGAATTGATACCATTACACGAAGGACATGCTCTACTAGGAAGGCTGGTGTAACGTTAAGCAGGATATTTCGTGTTCCCAAAATGTGTCTCTCGGTGACACATATACACGAAGACAGGTCGCCGACCTCCAGCAACCAAAAAGCAAAACAAAACAACAACCCCCCTAAAAACTAAAAAAAAAGCAATCATAGACAACCAATCGGCGACCAAAACCTCGACATTTTGGCAGGCGATTTGTTGCCGATTAGTTACCAACCGTTTGCAAACCAAGTGGTGACCGGTTGCCGAGCGCCTGGCAAACGCTTTGCGAGCAACAACAACAACAACAACAACAAAACTGTTGATAAATGGACGGCAACTGGTTAACAACTTGTCAACAACTTTGGCCAGCAACTGGTTAACAACTGGTCGTCAACTGGTCGTCAACTGGGCAGCAACTGGGCGGGCGGCAACTGTTCGGCGACTGGTCCGCGCCTTGATCGAGACCACTCGCGTGACTAGCGACCGTTCGGCGATAGGTCGATTATGTTCGTTTGGTGCTCGGCAACAACTTCTAAAGAATACCGCAGAATTACGAATGTAGAACTGCTCAGAAATATTGGTATCAGTGTCCAAAGAACCCCAAAGAACAGTCTACTAAAAGTGCAAAGGGATTTTCCTCGTCATTCCGCTGGGTATTGTTGATGTCGACTACCATGTTCATATGGGTGGACAGTGGAGCGAATGAGGCTGCTGTGTTTTGACCATTTGCGCTTCAAGCCCTCATCAAACAGGTGTATACTGCCCTGGTACGTGGACACCTTACAAAAATGATATATTAGCATATAGTAGTTATAATGTACTGCTGTAGTAGGTGACCACTTGCCAAATGGTTGCTTACGAGTCTCAAATTGGTCTGCCATCATGGCTATCGGTTGACAACTGGTTACCGACCAAAAATCTTTCTGCCAAGGGCTAGAAATCACAGAGGACTAGTCCTAAAGAGGTTGGCGACCGATGAAGGACCTTTTTAACAAGTTTCCGAACAAAAAAAAAAAAGCTTTTGCCAACCAGTTTGGTCAGCAAAGGTTTTCGATGCAGCACGATCGACCGGTCGCCGTCCACTGACAACCATTTTTGCCGACTTCCCCAAAACCTCTATATGACCTCTTACAACCAACTGCCTACCACTGATCTCAGAGGTCGTAGAAAAGTTGTCAACTAGTGTTCGCTTAGGTGTGACCGACGCCCTCAGATGTGTTAAAAATGTATTGCGCGTTTAATGTAAATATGCCATTTTGCTTCAAATGCGTAAGAGAAATTGAGCACCTTAAGTAAACGTGTGTGAATCGAATGTGCTTTCCCATGTACCAGTGGAGCTGCTTGCATTTCCTTCTTTTTGTCTTTTTAAGATGATGTCGTCGTTCTTGTCCGTCCTTCTTTTCCCCAGCAACCACTCCCTATTCCTTTGCGCTGTGTGCTCTTGGGTTCTGAGGCTCGTTGACTGATGACCACGTTTCGACAACACGGCCCGCCGCAGCGCTCCCGCGCGATTGCCAGGCGCGAACGCGTCTCGTCATCACCTGCGGCACCTCGGGGACAGTACTACGGACACCCCTCACTCGCGCGATACCTTTCCTAGCCTTCTTTTACCTCTGTTGATATCTAGTACCTCCTCATCCAAATTCTGCCATTTTTCTCCTTTCTATCTTTCTCCCTCGCATTTTGTTTTTCTCTCTTTCATTCTTTCGTCGTCCTTTCTCTTTTCTTCCTTCTTCTCCTGCTCCATGTATTCTCTCTTCTCTCTCTCTCTCCTCATTTTCCTTCTTCTTCTTCCCTCTGTCACCTCTTTCTTCCTCTTCCTCTGTTCTCAGAGTTTATCAACTTCAGTTTCTGTACTATTTCCTACTCTACTGTGATTGTTCTTTTTTTAATCATTATGATACAACTTAGACCCCAGACCCAATAAACCTCAATTATCAGGCATAATTCCCTTCTTTCCGATATGTCACTGTCTATTCAATCGTTGTGTATACGCTATAGCCAATGAAAGTAATCTTTCTACTGCCAAACTGGATATCATGAAAGCAAAGACCACGCAAAACACACCATAAAAAAGCAACAGATTCTTTAACATTCTACCAAATAACTGGTTTATTAATATCTGATTCCCTCCCCAATGCTTAGATCAACAACAACAACAATATAAATATAAGGAAAGAATCAGAACAATCGTTCAGGTTAAACATAATCGACAGCGAGAGATTCAGTCAGGTGCCAGTGCTATTAACAATCTCAAAAGCGATTTCCTTTCTGCTTTTTTTCTCGCTGGTTAAACACTTACTCCATGAACGACTTTACGCCATGAAGATTAAATACATAGAATAGAATCTAAACGACATGAGCATAACCCAATCCACGGAGCGGAATGGATAAACCACTTTGAACAGTATAGCTTTCAACAATTCTTTTCAAATATGAAAATAAAAATGTCATCCTTGTATCTGGTCTGCTTATGATGTTTTTCATGAGGAGCAAATGTTTTGCACAATTTAAAACTGTATGTTATGCATACAGAAGATTATTCAAACATGATATTAAGTGTAGCATTCAACGATGCCCACACGAATTATTGGACAATGTTTATTTTTATTCTTTGTTCTTCTTCAACCCTTTGATAATAGTAACAATGATAATGATAATAATAATAATAATAATAATAATAATAATAATAACAATAATAATAATAATGATAATAATAATAATAATAATGTCTTATTTACCCAGGGTAGCCTCTTCAGTGTTGTCACTGCTCTACCAGAGGGCCTTGCTATTATTATTACCCTAGCGTTGCCAGGTACCCATTTGTCCAAGGACATAAGCACTGGGCGGGATTCGAACTCGGGTCCTCCGATCAGGAGTCTGGAGTTTTATCCACTATGCCACAGTGCCCCTTTCTGTGCTAATGAGTGTAATGTGCCCGAATTTCACACACAAACTTATAGACAAGAAATCAATGCGGCAAACAAAGGGTTAAAAAATCCTTGGAGGACGGATGCAGGTCGGGAGCTTTAAAGAGGTATATAATGCAAATGCATGCTGACTTGTGTTGATTCACGAAACAGGAAACATCATTTACATTATTTTGTACGCGGTCAAATGAATACCTTGATATGTGCCATATATGTTTTATAATATTTTTTCTATTACTTTTCTTCAGTTTAATTGGATATATTAAAAAAAGAATCCGAGCCTAGATTCTGCAAGTGACATCATCTGACAAGCAATGCTAAGGTACTAATACGATTAGCAAAATACATTGCAGGCAGCAGGCGCAAACTATGCTCGGTCTTTGGGAAGGTGCATTCAAGTTTTGTGTTTAATAATCTATTAGTACTATAGCAATGATTGACAGATGATGTCAACGGTAGAATCATGGTTTGAAAGGTTTTCGCATAGGTGTATCCAATTAATCTGCATGAAAAAAAAATAGAAATATCATATCATTATACGAAAAATATTCTGATATTCTTTTGGCCACATAAGTGCTGATCAGAGTATGATAAATCAAGTCATGATGAAGTTGCATTGCAAGTCATGATGAAGTTGCAAAGTCAACATAAAGTTGCATTGCATAGTTCATTGCATAGTTCATTTGATAACGAAAAGAAAAACAAGAAGTTACTCCCCCCCCCCCCCAAAAAAAAAGACACGGAAATCATACCACCCCCTCCCACCACCTGCAGCCGCCGCAGTGTTAGGCGAGGAAAACAAAGAATTGATTAATCCAACAGCCAAACAATCTCTGTTCCCTTTTTTAACTTCTTTTTCCACATAGAAACACGAGAGCTTAAAGTTGTTGTAGTAAAGAATGTCAAAAGTATGTACGCCAGAGGGATAAAGGTCAGAGGTAGAAATGTCAGAGATAAAAATGTCAGAAGTAAAAAAGTACCAGAGGTAAAATGTCAGAGCTATAAGCTTGCAGAAGATTAAAGGACAAGTTCACCTTCATAAACATAAGGATTGACAGAATGTAGCAATATTAGTAGAACACATCATGGAAAGTTTGAGGAAAATCAGACAATCCGTTCAAAAGTTATGAATTTTTGAAGTTTTTTTGCAGTACCCGCTGGATGAGAAGACTACTGCAGTGTATGAATAACTTAGATGTCACATGCGTACAACAATATAAAGAAAATATAAAGAGAATTTCACAAAATTCCATCTTTTGAAAAAAGTACACATTCCCCTGACTCGTTACCGATAAATGTTATGGGTAATATTATTCCCCCTGCCTTTAGAAAGAGGCAAGTCAATTACTCTTTTATTATGCGAAAAAAGTGAAAATATGTTGAATTTTCTTTTATATTTTCTTTATACTGTTGTACGCATATGACTCACAAGCTGTAGTAGTCTCCTCATCCAGCGGTTCCAACACAAAAATTTAAAAAATTCATAACTTTTGCATCGATTGTCCAATTTTCCTCAAACTTTCACTGATGTGTTTTACTAATATTGTTGCATTTTCTCAATCCTTATGTTTATGAAGGTGAACTTGTCCTTTAAATGTAAATATCAATCCAAATACTGATTTTTTTATGTCACGGTTTTACCGCGGTATGGGCGGGGTATTACCTCTGGCATTTCCCGTACTATGTACCTCAAACATTTTTTTAGCTCTCACACTTTAAACCAAAACTCTATAAAACCACCTTCACGAGACGCTGCTGGGCTTAGTATAATAATAGCACAGTCATGGGATGACAAGCCAATGAACTGATCCATCCAAAACTCATAATCAATTGCCCCACTATAGTTCTTCTTCATTACATTAAGATATCAACATTCCTATATTTCATGGCTTCAAAATGGTTAGAGGTCAATCGCAAGAATGTTTGATTCTGACAGAGTGAGAGCTCACCTATAAGGATTAAGAATTCATACGGAGATGATTTAACGGACCACTTCACACGCGGCCTTGTTGCACGATGATCGCTTGTTCTCTTCTCTTCTCTCTCTCTCCCTCTCTCTTTCTCTCTGTCTGTCTCTCTCCCAAAGTGATTCCTCGGGGTATTATTACCCCAGCTGACCTGTTGCCGTGAAGGTCGAGTTCATTGCTGCCAATTTTCTCGTTCTCCTATAAATACTCTCAGTCAGTTTGTCTGTTTGTCTCTGTCTCTCTTCCTCTCTCTCTCTCTCTCTCTCTCTCTCTCTAACTTTCTCTCTTTGTATGATATACATAGGCCTATATGTATACGTATATAGATAGATAGACAGATAGATAGATAGATAGATAGATAGAGATAGACAGATAGATAGATAGATAGATAGAAAGATAGATAGATAGATAGATAGATAGATAGATAGATAGATAGATAGAGATGGATAGAATAAGATAGATAGATAGATAGATAGATAGATAGATAGATAGATAGATAGATAGATAGATAGATGGATAGATAGATGTAGATAATCATACATGCATAATATGTATGAAAAGTTTCTCTCAAATATATACTAAATCCACTTTTGGTGACGAGAAGAAAAACCTTATTTTTCAATTCTCATGCGTCTAATTAATGTTTTCATGCAATATCTTAGTTCTATAATTACACCCCATAATGAGATGAAGGAAATGTGCCACGGGAAAATCTACTAGTCTACAGTGATATCAATGGATTCATATCTTTTTGGATTTTGTGGATCTATATAGCACCTTTCGGAACAAAACTTTTGGCACGGTCAGCTGACGGTGATGTAAAAGTTGTTGGAGTGATTTGTTTCTGTGACTTTATGAATTTTTATGGAACGATTAACTTTGCTAACTCGACACATTCTCCTCCTGCCTCTTCCATCTTTCCAAAGAATTTAAAATGCACAGAAATGAAACATGTTTCACAGCTAATAATCAAGAATATTGTGTAGGTCATTTTGAAAAGCATGACAGGCAAAAAAGCTATCCTGACTTGACTAGGGGGTCACACTGCGGTCAAACATGTACACTGGTTCCTGGTTGGATCCTGTTGGATTTAGCATCTTTTTCGTTGTCTTGAAGAATCTCAATACTTTATGTGTGCTCATTCTAAACCTTATTGAAGTGACATCACGTGAAAATGACAAGCCCGAAAGCATGTCCGGGATTTTTTTTTTTTTTTTTTAGAAAATAATTTACCCTCTCAGAACATCATTTCAAAAATAACGTTTAACATAAATATCTAGTACATGTATTGAACCCAGAAACTGCAATAATGAACAGAAGAACGTAAACTAGAATCTGAGATGTCAAAACGATTAACTCTTCAAGTGAACTTTTACCCCCCGGAGCTATCGCCCACACAAAGATTAGAACTATAAAGGAATATGGTCTTGAAATATGAAATCCATGTAGATAAACCAATGCGAATCGATATGCAATAAATCACACCAATAAAGCATGGCCGTGTTCTCGTTACATTCATTTTCCAGATTTGGTGGAAATAGATATCAAAAGAAGTCAAATTCTATCTGAAAATGTGTATTTTTTTTTCTCGACATGTCCAATGACTAACAGGGATGGTCTATACGGTGCAGAATGTCAAACTGGTCTGGAATCCATAACGATGCA
This sequence comes from Diadema antillarum, assembly GCF_040938485.1. Classification (NCBI taxonomy): domain Eukaryota; kingdom Metazoa; phylum Echinodermata; class Echinoidea; order Diadematoida; family Diadematidae; genus Diadema; species Diadema antillarum. Next base: position 481,699 of record NW_027272338.1, on the reverse strand, counting down.
CAGGTTGAAGTGGAACAAAAGAGGCATATCACCGTCAAAAATACATATAAACAAGCATTTTACTCTTGTCATTGTCTTCGACATCCTGTCAGTTTACATTGCCTTGTCATCTTTAGGGATTTGGTGATTTGGCTCAGTCAGTAGCGCGTAGGTCTGCCTCATGCATCCCGATCCAAAGGACAAGGATTCGATACCCGAGTCTATCTGAGTAGTGTTGTGTGCAGTGGCGGATCCAGAGGGGGGCACATCGAGCGCGCGCCCCTTTTTTATTTGTTGTTCAAACAAAAAAAATACAAGGAAAAAATGAAATGAAACCCGGAAGTAGCACCAGAAAAATTGTTTGCCTCCCCCCCCCCCCCCCCCCCACCCCCTTTACGGAATTCCTGGATCCGCCCCTTGTGTGTAATCATACCGTCCCCTCTAGTAAGAGCCAAACACTCTATCCCTTGGATAGGACATAAAACGGTGGTCCCGTGTCTGAAAGAGTCACAACTCATGCACGTAAAATATCCCGCTTCGTTCATCCATCGAAAAGAGCAGGGTGCATAACCCGGTGAAGTGGTCCCGCCTAACTGTACCCCATGGAAGACCAGCTAGTACAGCTGAATATGGGCTATATCCAGCTATCTTTTCAGATGGAAAGATGGCGATTTTAATGGGTTAGACAAAGTATAATCCCTGTCATTACTTCATAGACTACGTTCCTTTATAGTCATCAGACAAAATGCTCTGATTCCTGTTTCAATTTGCGAGACATGATTCGCACACAGTGTATGCATCTAAAGGGTCGGTGACATTGGGGTTGTTCACCTTTGGTTTCGAGCTGAACCGCAGAGAGAGACAAAAACCTCGGCTACTCTCCGGGCACATTAATGTGCACTGCAGTGCAATCCCCCCTTCGTGTTTCAGTTTGCCCTTTTAAAAGTGGAAAGAGAAAACCACAACAAAACAAACGAAAGTTTTATCAAGAGAAAAGGAAAGTGGAATTTATCCCATATCGGATTCAATCCCACTCAGACACGCTGGACAAATTGCACAGGGAGATTATGTAATTTCTTTTGTACGATTGATTTTTACATGATACATAATATTTAGCGCCGTCATCAAAGAAATTTTTTTTTCTGTCAGTATTCAGCAGGACTATTTATATGGACAACATTCCGTTGTGAAACTATTATTGCCAAATCAATACAACTCTAGAAATGATGTAATGTAATTATTTTCTTCATCACTTCATCCAAAAAACACGCTTGTATTAATACATCGTAGATGATGCAAAACATTATGATATCATTTGTGAACTTTTGCAATACTGCCATTCTTGGAAAATGGTGGAATGTCATGAAATTTCTTATCTGTTTTCGTGTCATATCCAAAAGACTTTTCATATTCAGATTCACTCTAAATAGGTACAAAGTTTCATAAGTCATTGAATTCAATTCAAATGGGAAAAAAGTATATCTCATGACTGCCATGTGAAATGGTAGCCGTTTTAAAGGCTCACAGATCTGTAAAACATGTGTTGTTGTTGTTGCTGTTGCTGCTGCTGTTGTTGTTGTTGCTGCTGCTGCTGCTGCTGCTGCTGCTGTTGCTACTGCTACTGCTATTTTTGTTCTTGTCCATCTCTATTTTTGCGAAGTTTGTTTATTGATACGATAGGTGATGATATTCTTTAAGCCGTTTCCTTCACGAAATTTTCTCTCTCAACTAAGAGGAGCTAAAGGATTTTTTTTTTTTTTAATTCAGGGGTAACTGCATTATAAGTTTACCCTGCATAATATAAAGGCCCTGTCACACCTTTCCGGGCAAACCTTGGGTGTGATTTGCGGAGAGCAATTTTTGCTACTCGGAGATCCCCGCAGATTGCCCGAACATGACAGTACGTAGCATGTATCTCGCCCGTAGTTGTCCTGAGGTGCGCACGCAAATCCTATTTACCCACAGCCATGTTTAGGCCCTGTCACATCTTTACGGGCAAGCTACGTGGGCTTGTTGCTTGTGAGGATTTTCAAGCATATAGGACAATTTCTGAGCGCTGACAAGGATTTGGGAGAGTTTTGCATGCGTCTTACCTACTGGATGCGTGCTTCTTAAGTTCTACTTGCGGGTATTCTGTGTGACCTGCGTGCCAGGCGCGTGGGAGCTGATAATCAGTGAAGAAATTCCTCTAAAGGACTGCGGTTATTTGGCAGAGGTCCCGGAGAATATCATTATCCTGGCTGCAGCTGACTCTCAACTAACTAGCAGAATGGCAGTAACTTACCCTCAGCATGCACTTAATTTGCTCGTATATCTCGCCCCATGCCTGCAAAACTGAGAAGGTACACGGATTTTGGCAGTAGCGATTGATTGGTTGATTGATTTTATTTTCCGTATAAAAACAACAACGGCTGGATGGCCTATAGTATTCCATGGGGTCCAGAACATGGAAGTTATACAAATACAACTATGAAATGGTGAAATACATTACTTATAAACATGGAGATATTTCAAATACATTAATTGAAAAAAAAAATCGACACCGTTCCGTGCTAGTAAAACACCCGTATTATGATCGTAGATTGTCGTCTGCGTGGACCTCTGCTGGCAATCTCTGCGACTCACCCGGAACAAGTTTTACGCATGCTCAAAATCGGACTTGCATGTGCAACTACGGGCGACTACCTGCTCTGTCACTGTGCTGGCCATTTGCGGGGACCTCCAGGTAGCAAATTATTCCCCGCAAGTCACAAGCAAGGCTTGCCCGGAAAGTGTGACGGGTCCTTTTACTAGCATTCTCAAACTTGTTCCGGATGAGTCGCGGGAGTTGTTGGCAGAGGTCCACGCAGAACACCAGTAGAAGGGCCGTAGCGGTAGCACCTCGCAGGCTACTCCAACACAACTTACCCGTAACTAGAACGTGAGTAGAACGTAAGTTACACACGTCCAGCAGGTAAGACGCACGCGAAATTCACCCAAATCCTTGTCCACCCGCAGAAAATTATCATGCGTGCTGGAAAATCCATACACGCAACAAGCCCGCGTAGCTTGGCCCGAAAGGTGTGACAGGGGCCTTTCAAAACAAGCAAAGTCATTTGGATTAAAAACTAACTCAACTAGCAAACTACTTAGACAATCAAATAAGGGTATACTCACTTCAAAAGGATCCTTTGCTTGAGAGTCCTTGAGGCTTGTCCACTTTACTGCACTCCTTCCCGAGGATAGTGTTAACGGCATATCATTAGATAAAATTGAGGTGATAATTATTATGATGATATTTCCACTACAGGGTGTCTGCGTGATAGCAGTGCACCTGCCTGTAGTATTCGTCTCAAGACAAGTCATAACCATGATATTTGTTAGCTTGCTTTTGTGTGGGTTTTTTTTTTTCCTCCCATGTTGGTACTGGCGTCAAGGCCAATGACGTAAGTGCATTTTGAGTTCAGGCTGTGCCCGGATCGTCAGTGGAAATATTTATGAACACTTCCTGAAACGAAGAAAAGGAACAAGTAATACACACCAGGCAAGGAATTGCCAAGAGATTTGACCCGACCGATTTGAGTATCCGTGAAATTTCAGTTCAATGGTTTGCGCAGTAGTTTGGGCAATACCTTATATTTCAAAGAATTCCAGTTTTATATTCATATTACCAAGAAAATTGATGCATTATATCCTATTGTAAAATGTTGGAAGTGTTTAGTCTACTGGAATGAAAATCTTAATCAAGTCCATGATAACATATGTTTCGTCATCTTTCGTAATTAGCATGTTGTACTAAACGCTTATATCATTTGCTTTGGAACCTATACATCCTACAAGCACTGATTTTTAGTAGGTTCCTCATATTTACACATCATAATATTACATGTCCTTACACATTTGTGAAATTATGTCTAAAATTGAATGTTGTGTTATACATATTTTACTCCGAAATCAAATGGAATATGAAACCTGAATATGGAATGTGGAATATGGAACTTGAATAAAAAAAATAAATAAATACCACGGAGATACCCCAGAGATTCCACGGAGTGGTAAGGCTCGTCCGCGGTCCGCGGTTCGGATATATTCGAGAATCCTCGTAAGAATTGTGTATAGATTTATCACTGATCTTTATGTGTATAGATTTATCACTGATCTCTATGTAAGTACACACACAGCCGAAGAATCTCGACTGAAGTCGACCGTTACCGATGGGCGTACGCTCCGATGCACATAATTCGCTGACTTGTATTATTTTATTTCCCCGCTGGGATATTCATTATTCTACATCAGACATATATTCATCTGTACACGTAATACATCATAGTATTTCAAATAACATAATAATATTTCAAATACAACACAATCTCCATATCAAGAAAACAGGTGTCTAAACAGACACCGTGTTTTCTGAAACACGTCTTGTAACTTATGATTATACACTTGTATTATTCATGTGTTTCTTGTTTGTCTGCCTGTTTGTCTAATTGTCTGGTTTTTTTGTTTGTTTGTTTGTCTGTTTGTTTGTTTGTTTGTTTTTTTTGCATCTGGTGGCATCAGGCCACCCATTAATCCCCAAGCTACCGGGTCTTTAATGGGATGGTATAGAATTGGTGGAGATGAAATTTTGGCATTTAACTTTTTTTCGAGATACCAGGAAACCACTTATGAATTAATACAGAGGATACCATTCTAAGAGGAATTCAAAGTTTATTTGATGAAAATTGATTTTGGTGTGTCCGAGGCACCCAACAACAAACTAAAACAAAGCGATCGTATGGAATGGAGGGTCCCATTTTTTATTAGGATCGTCTTTTTTTATATCTCAGCCATTTCAAAACCAATTTTCATCAAATAAACGCTGAATTCCTTTTAAAATTACATGCTATTTCATATTTCATAAAAGGTTTCTCATTATATCTCACCAAAAATGGTAGAAATCTGAAGTTAGATCTCAACCGAAACTGCACAATCCCCTTAAATGATGCGAGAGTGTTATCTGGTATGACCTTGCAGTTGCCTGATAAGAGAAAAAAAAAGAACAAAAACAAACAAACAAACAAACAAGCAAGCACACAAACAAACAAATTCCAGTCATATCTCCAGAGCATCCCGTGTCACATTTGTAGCAACTCGTCGCACTATGTTTCAAGTGTAAGAGACCTGGTAATTCGGAGAAAGACGGAAATGAACTTTAGAAAATTATCTGTAGACAGTCGCGCAGAGGAATTTACTGAATAACGTGTAGAGACAAGTGCACATTGCCTCGCAGGATAGTGCAAGTTGGAGAGGAAACAAAATAAGGAAGAAAAAAATGTGAATATATGAATGAGCTACAATTATTTTGTTTTCTTTTTTGAATTCTTATTCTGTAAATTTTGTTCTTCATATCACTGATATTAACTCACAACCGGACATTTTAACGTCGTAATAAAACAGAATAAGCTTCGAGTCGTTGCACTTTTCGTGTTTTTTTTTTTTTTTTAAGTATGCACCCCTTAGTTGTTTATGATTTAACTTTGAATAACCTGAATATGGTATGATTACATGTGCTTTACGTTGGGTAAATTCGATGAAATAAACTTGAAAATTAAAGTAGAGTACAACAATGCACAAAATTTCTCTTGCCAATCATTCAAATTTCGTCATAATCACCCAACTCGACCTAGCTGTTCCACACCGAGGTTCATTCATGAGTCGAAATAGAAAGAGAAAGTAAAGAGAAGGTCGGATGGCCATGCTTTCAAAAGAGCAACTGAGCGTTAAACTCAGAACTGCTCATAGGGATTGACCGTTAAGAAAGAGTGGCTCAGCGGGCTATGCGAAGTATATACAATATCTGTCCTTTCCCCCATTGTCAGTGATTGTTACTGATTTATAATGCTATTGGTATGACCTGAAAACTGGTCTGACCCTATCACTGGATCAACTATTAGACACCCTCGATCCATTCACTTTGGAAAGATATTGATCCCTTTTGCTTTTGGGTATTATTTTCCCCTTTTCAGCAACCCCTTACTTCTTTTCTTGTTTTCTTTTTTCTCAAAACCCCCACGTTGTCACTCTCCCCTATATAACGGAATGGCTCTACTTGGGATCACGGTTTGCCACTATTAGGGAAACAAAATCGTATAAACAATCAAAACGGCTTCAATATCTCGCTCCAAACCGGATATATTTTGAAGAGATTTGCGTTTAGGCACACACGCGCTACACCTGGATTTTGCTAATGGATTGAACAAATCGTAGTTTGAGCTTTTTCAAAGAAAAAAAAATGTCGTGGGCTTGTCGCTTGAAATTGAGTATTGGTTATTTCTTTAAAGATCTTTAGAGGATTTCATTTAAATGAAAAGAAGGAAAAGAAGTGAGGCGCTGAAATAAGAACACCAACAGGAGTTAAGGAGGAAGGAACCAAGATGGAAGGTATTGAAAAAAGAAAAGTTCAGCTTTATCTCAAGAACAATAACGAAAATACGAGATGATTATGAAAAACCCCTCTCCTGCTGGAACAATCTAACTTGTCACATCATGTCAGAGTTTTATCATTTTTTTTTCTTATTTATGGAAGTGTAGAAAAGAGAGGAAAAAATCAAATGCTTTATACATGTGCATTTTATATTGAATGATCAGTGAATTTCGGAAAACATCCCGTAGATCAAACGGAACATCCAAGGGCAATTTTCATCATTGTCATATCAGAGAGAGCAAAACAATCGGCCAATCATTCGTGCCAAATCAAGTACAGCATATTGATATATCCCTATGAAAGGGGAAAAAAGGGTATAAATATGTTACTATTGTGGTTGATCAGGGTGAAGTCCTTTTCAAAATTCACCTTTACACATGGAGACGCAAAACACCCAAACAGAGTTGCTCTTTCAAAAATTATGAAAAAATCAAGATTGACTGGCTCGACAAGTTTCACCTATTTGGAGTCCTCAGCTCACGTGTGCGTGTAGGTGTGTATGTGTGTTTATGTTTGTAGGGGTGTGCCAACTTTTTTTTCTTTTTCGTTTCTTTCTTTCATTTATTCTTTGATTCTTAAACAAAATTATTTCGGTTTAGTCTCCCGCTTTTCTTTCCAACCATTACTTTCTCTCTCTTTTTCAGCCTCTCTTTTTCTCTTTTCTCTTTCTCCTTGACTGTTGTGTTCAAAAAACAAGATTAGATCGTTTAAGAAATTAAACAGGAATTCCAGTCCAGTTATAAGTTGGTCTGATAAGAAAGAGTAAAGTCCTACTTGTGCAACACTGTAAACTTGATATAATTCGGATAGAAATTAAGGAAGTTCTGAAGTTTCGCTAATTTCCGCTGAACAGTTCTCGTGCAGTTGGTATGAATATACAAATAAGTGAGTTGATGATGTCATCACCTCACAATCTTAAATTGATTTTGTACAAAATAGAAATGACGAAAATTCAATGTTTCTGTTTTTTAAGTGTAAAACATGATGTCATTCTTATAGTTGAATAACTGTACAATAATGATCAGTCAGATATAGGTCTTTCAAGATTGAGACTGGGGCGTAATTGCGTTTGAATGAAGAAATGGGAATTTAGAAAATGTACGTACAAACTATTTGGCAAGTTGTGTGGGGATCACGATGACATTATCACTTCATTATTAGCATATTCATATTGACTTTTTAAGAAGTATTTCCTGAAAAATTAGTGAAATTTCAAAATGTCATTTCTTCTTTAATATTTTCACCATATCTTGATCAAATGTTCATTATTTTGCCAAGAATATTTTACTGCTTCTTTTCAGATTTTTTTTAAACTGCACTAGAATTTCTACTTTGAAGTGAAGTCACGAAGAAAATGTCATCCTTTCCATCAAATTATTGTAGTATATACTCACAAACGATAACTTGCATGAATTATGAGGTTGCAATTTCTAAATTAGAAATTAATTTATATCAGTTTTTCGTGCAAGTGAATGGGAGCGCTTTGAGGTGTGGTAATGGCGTCAACATTATATAGATGATGACTGGCGGAGGAGGGAACATATATACCGAATGTTCCACCCGAAGGGTTTGAAATGCTATTGAGGGAGTTTCGTCTCGGGACTTATAGCCTCCCGAAATAGCATTTCCAACCCTGAGGATGGAACGTTTGGTACATGTTCCCGACAACAAAAGTCATCATCTGTTATATTATATGGGTTCATAGTCAAATCACACTGTGCGCGGGTCCTTCAAATCACACTTTCGTACGCATTACAATAATCGGTCATCTGCTTGAATTTCACATTGTATGGAATAGGCAAATTTATCTTATCGATTGCGTGAAAAATATGATCGTTCAATCGTTTGGTATCGTTTGTCATTTGTTACGTGAAAATGTTTTCCCATGGGAGAACATTACAAAAATGTTCTGCCCATGGGCGAACATAACCAATGTGCCTCGATCCATCACGTGACTGTGTTTAGCCAATCACTAACTAGTATTTGACTAACCCATTTGATATAGCATTCTACTTGCATCTGTGGCTATATTGTGATTTACGACCAAACAAATTTGAAACAAAAATGACACACACAACAATTTACTATTATTCCTACATATTTTTGCTTCTCGCATCATACCTTCGTGTGCTACATTAGTTGCTTTACTTGGAAAAACGCTAAAGAGTAATCCAAACTAGAACAAATATCAAAGTTCATTCTACACGAAACAGATTGAATTACTGTATATTCTAAGATTTGTATCTATATTTGTGTAACACACACATACTCACACATGTATGCACACGTGATGTATGTGTTTGTGCTTCTGTGTGTGTTTGTGTTTGTGTGCGTGTATGTGTGTGTGTGGGTGGGTAGGTGGGTGGATGGTTGGGTGGGCGTATTTTCCCCTTAGATATGACCAAAATGTGACGTGAATTTGTCTCACTGACAAGCATTAAGGAGTTACTAGATTTCTGCCAAAATGCCGTCATCACCTCGATCAAATTTCATCTTCAACAGAGGATTACAAATAAGTGCTTTGACCTGTAGGTAAATGGCCACCCCCACCCCCACCCCCGGCCCAACCTCCAGCCTTACCTTTAAAAAGAATAAATGGATCGTATAGTTTTGGTTGAGACCTAACTTAAGGTTTCTAACAGTTTTGGGTGAGATAATGAGAAACCTCCTATGAAATATGAAAGATCATGTAATTCCAAGAGGCATTAAACGTTTATTTGATAAAAATTGGTTTTGAAATGGCTGAGATACACAAAACAGAGTAATCCTAATAAAAGGTGGGACCCAGTTTTTATTACGATCGCTTTATTTTACTTTGCTTTTGGATGTCTCAGCCATTCCAAAATCGATTTTCGTCAAATAAACTCTGAACTTGTCTTAGAATGGTGTGCTCTGAACTATTTCATAAGTGGTTTCTTGGTATCTCGCAAAAACTTAAAAGCCCAATCCTCGCCTCCACCAACACTGTACCAGCCCTTTAGCATCATTGTCGACAGTAACACTACCTTGACCATATATCACGCTCGGTACCAATAGGTATTGACGCTACATTCACGTTGATAAAACAAAACAGCAAAACTGACCGAACAGACACCCCTTCGCGGGGGGTGGGGGGGGGGGGACCATGCACTCCAAAGAGATGCAGGGATATATTTTTTGTATGTTTTTTTTTTATTGTCTGTATGTATTTATTATATTCCAGCATTAATAATACAGCGTAAAATCGCATGTGCATGTATATATAATACATGCAATTCAATGCATCGATCTATTAAAATGGCATACGAATACACAACGGCAATGTGTCAATAAAGATTTCAGCAAATTTGCACTCACATTGAAAAAAAAAGCACGAAATGCATTCTCTTGAATTGATATTTACACATTGGATTGCGATGGTCCCTTCTTCGACACTCTGCTCGAGTTACGGCAGAGAAATGTGCTTATGCACGCTGGTGTACCATTGCTGCTAATTTTATTGCAAACCTCATCCAGTTTGTCTTGTCAGCATGGCTCCTCAAATGTGATCTTGAGAGTCAACAAAACGAGGGCCGACTACGAAATTATATTCTAGAAATGACGTCATAAAGAAACCTATAATTGAGTCAGGCCTCTATCAAGAGTTCAAAGAAAAAATAGAGACTATCGTTTCTTGGGAGAGACGTCGGCAGTATATTAAAAAGAAGAAAAAAACCGCCAAATGACATGGTGTCAAAATCTAGGACTTTCGCGAGTGTAAATGATACGGGTATATGTCTGTTGCCAAGGCAACGCATTGGTTAGGAAGAGGCGCATGAGCAACGTGGATTTATGGGTCTTTGTAAGCTTCAGACTGACATATCTGGTGATGAAATAAAAGTTAAATGAAGGTATCAATGTCATTACCTTTAACCTGTTCACGACCTACGCCTGTAACTGGGCCTTTTTTGTCGAATGATGGAGTGTTTTAACATCTTTAAGCTGCTCTGTGCATATCAACTGGAATGAAATTCCTTGTTAATATTTTTTTCGGCAACTTACCTGTTGAGATCTCGATGTTGTAGTTGCTGTCATTATCGTTATTTTTTGTCGTTGCTCATTCTAATAGTTCCATCTCATTAATGTCTACAGAAGGCATACATTTTATTCTAAATGCATAGTTCGAGTTGCTAACGGTTTGAAATTTTGTCGGACAATATCGGAGGTACTTATTATGTTCACCAAGAGGTATTCGTGATAAAGTGCTTTGCTACAATACATCAGCAAGTCGGGCTCATCAATTTCATTAATATATTCCATGTACTAATTGTTTTACTTTTATCAAAAACCAAATATCCAATCATCCAGTTAGCAGCTGTATCAGTATTAACATGAAGACACGAATTCCATTCTCTCAAGTCTCGTTTTCCACACTTGCTTGATTCTCTCTGGAAAAAAACAACAACAAACAAACAAACAAACAAAATAAAACCAAACCAAACAAATACATGAATAAACAAACAAAAACAACAACAATTACAGCAACAACCTTAAAATCTCCAGTCAAGATTATATATTTTCTGGATTGTCAGAACAAAGCCCAGATCACAGACGTACATGATTAACGTAAAGATACTTGTGACCGAAATTCTAATACACGCACTCGAGCAGCCGCGCAGAGCATTGTAAACGAATACATCACAGTACCTTTAATCCTGACACGTGCGACTGCCGCTGGTTGCTGGTGACACATTACATAACAACACGTTCAATAGTCTGTCCGCGGGGAAATCCCTGTTCGCTTTTTTGGACATGGCCCATGTTTAGGAACAACAAGGGAATAAAAGAGTCAGTTCTAATAAAAGTATCTGTCAGGATATTCGTCAGCCTAGATCGAGACGGATCAAATTTGTCATGATTTTTTTTTTCCTCTGGAAAGGACCCCCTCTTGCATTAGTGACATTATCTTTAAGTCCACGATCGGCTGTAACTGCACAAAAGTTGCCTTCAACTTGCAAAAGCCACATGATATCTTATTTTATTTATTATCTAACTTTCTATTTCTTTCAAGATGAAAACCTGGAGAGCTACTGTGATCTACATATTGTCTGAATGTATTCCATGGTGTTTATGACGCATTGCAGATTGTGCTGTTGGCTTCGATTGTGACAATGACTTGCCCCCCCCCAAAAAAAAAAAATAATTATGATAATAAATAAATAAATAAATAAAATAAAATAAAAATAAGTCTATATATCTTTAGAAGTGGATTTGTGATCTCTCTTTGCACTATTTTTTCTCTTTCTTTTGTTTGTTTTTTCTTTGTGTTTTGTCGTTTTGAAGAGATGTGTGCTGAATGTCGTTTCCCTATTAATCCACTGAGTGGTGTCTACTACAAAACATTTCAATCCGTTGTTTTAATCTTAATTTTAAAGAGAATGGCGTACACTGAAAAGTCTCGCCGAAAAATGAGAAGAAACGATATTATTCCCGTAAGAACACACAAGGTGAAGACTATAATTATGACACGCAAGAATGACACTTGGGAATACAGTTCCTTGAAAGCACACACAAGAACCCGGATATTAATACTTGTTGGCTTAACTATCTCCTACATTTCATGTTATACAATATTTCGTTCCCTTTACAGCAGCGAACGTTTAACAACTAAGCGAGTTGAGATAAAACTTCTTTTTGATAATTGATGCGCCTTTTGAACATAATCCTGCTGGGAATTTCACCCTCTGTAACTTAATTGCGTGTGTTGCATTTGGGGTATTTGTTTCTGGCTCCGTAGAGTGACGTCAAAATGAATATTGGACTTTTTCCAACATTTTTGAGACGAATTTGATCAACAATGGTGCCAAATGAAACCGACACTTAGCCACGCCACATGATCCTTCACATCTGAGAGCCCTTTTTTGTCAGGAAACTCGTTTTATTATAATGCCTTCTCTTTTATGAAGAATTTCTTTGGATTCTACTTGATTACTTAGAAAAGAAAATCATTTCAATCAGTTATTGTATATTTATGTAAACAATGTGCATCAGAAGTGCGCACGCAATATCGGCGACATTATTATTTTCATTACTATGTATGTTTTAAACAATAACTGCAATGTATTGTAAACTTATCGGCAATGAATAGTGATTACCTCATCACACAAAATCCCTAATATGTCACCATGAGCGTTATTCTTGTTGGTCTGAAGCATAATGCTACACCTGAGTGAGCTAACCCAGAGCAACTAATACAAGGTCAAGTCTGGAGGACTTATCTGACAGCTGATCTAATAAATTGCTTGGCAAGTACAATTCAAAGTGCGTGGGGACATGAAGGGTTAATAAGGGAATATCACTTGATAAACACATAAACTCACATGAAAGAAAGGACATGAATAATACGGACTAAGAAAATAATCAGTATTTTCATTTTCAACTGAGGTATATGTACTTTCGTTGAAAGCCTATAGCTCTAGTGTGTCGTTATCATGAATTCTTAGTTGTTGTTTTTTTTTCCTTATTCTTTTTCTCCTTTTTCTGCCTCTCATTGTCATTATTTCATTACCATCATCATGTTCATCAGAATTTTCTTTAAAATGTTCCTACTGTGGGTGTGTTAAAGTTCCGTAAATCATGTAAGAGTTAGACGAACGAATCAGTTAAAAATAACTTGTGTGAATGATAAAGCGCTTAATTATCAGCCATGTCCAACCTGTCTTCAGCCAACACTTTGGAACCATTCTCACGCAATGTATAAGCATTTTGAAATGATTGCGCTTTTCAAAAAGGGGAGTGGTGCCTATCGTGAGAGACAACAGATGTTGAGAAAAGGACACGCGTGATATCACAGACAAAAACAACAACGACAAGAAAACACTCGATCCAAATATCTCGAGACAAGAAACTCTCTCCCTCCTTCTCTCCCTTCCTTAATTCTATGCGTCGCAGCGATATTGGTTTGGCACGCGAGCGTTCCCCGTCTAAACTAGTCTTTGTTCAAGGTGGTGGCAGGATACTCTTCTCTTGCACACATCTCGGCGTCTCCCTCTTCTGGTATTTTGGAGACCGATTTTATTCCCGCAACATAGTGGCATATTCTGTAGTAACACATTCTGATTTATTTCTTCTTGGCTCATACTCCATAGGGTACCCTATGTCCAGAAATTTTGGAAACGATCCAGTTTCACACACAACACATACACAGTCAGCTAACGTCGTGTTTCGAATACTTAGTAGATGAAAGTAAGAGTTGACATAATGAAAATTTTGCAGTAGCCTGTAACATGATCTAACACGAAATCAAGTGTTTCCATGTGTGAAGCAATAGTTGATTTTTTCCTGTTCTTGTCATTGTTTAATCGTTACCCAAAAAAAAAAATGGTCTTCTTGGTCACTCGGTCGTCATGTGTTGTAGATTGTAGCGACGCAGTTAACCCTGTCATTGCCATCGAGGAGTACGCTGAGAGAGTATGTGAATTGGTATTGGGGAGAAGTGGTGCCACACGGGTTAAGGGGCATTGGTCAACGGTTTCCTGCTTCTTGGACGCGGCATAGGAAGTTGCTTCCACCGTGATGCCGTTGTCCCCCGATGCGTGTCGATGATGCACGCTGGTGGTAGCGGAGGGGAAGACATCTGCGGCAGGCAGGCAGGCAAGCAGGCAGGCAGGAGTCAGACAACTTCCGCCACAAGCCTCTGGCGACGGGGAACCAGGCTCGCCCGGCAAGGTGAAACGCGGCTCCCAAGACTTCCGAGTCATGTATCCAGACAAAGGAGGAATCATCCTGACACTATCACGAATCTCCGTGGCTGGAAATCGGTTTATGACAGACGTATTGATTGTACCCACATGTTGCATATCACGTGGAAGTGCAAGCGTAGAAAAAAGAAAGCGGAATTCAGCGAGGTCAGCTAGGTGTCTTAGTGGCCGATGGCAATGAGCATCACGGGAAAAGAAGACGATAATAAGGGAATAACGAATGAGAGAATTTAATATCTGAGCTCAGAGTGCCGCAACATGAACTGAATTCCCCACACATTCCGTTCTCGATCTCTCAAAGTCATGCATAAGTTAAAGCGCTGTTAATTGACATTAGCGTTGCATTTTGTATTTGCCTTCAGTAATAGCTTGGTTTGTTTGGATTTTTTAAAATAATTTTCTGTCATTTCTTTTCCCCCTCCAGCTAATTAATCTCCTTCTTCTCGAGTCGCTACACTCCGCAAATCCACTTCAACAAGCAAGTTCTGGCCTGGATAATGGTTGTGGAGAGTATCTAGGTCTAATACGGACTTATGGTTGCTCTACTCAGTCACTAACACCAATAATTAAACACTCAGAATTCAAGGAAAAAGTAAAGAAGATACAAATCAAACCAATCCTCATCTCTGTAACATGAGTATCCTCGGTCATCGCTGTTCCATATGACATAACAGCATTTCATACGAACGTACAGCCTGTTTTACTTGGTTCATGAAAGAGGGGCAGTGTTGCTTGTGTTGTTGTTATGTTTAAAGGTGATGGCTAGTAACTGATGTGTGGGAATCAGTGGGAATGCTGGGGGATGATTGTTCTAATTCTTGTGGGATTCATTTAAGAGTACATTATAATAATATATTGTTGTGTGAACATGATTTGCTTCAGAACGGTCTCATATTCAAGTAATGAGCAGTTTAATGTCCCGTCACTGTACAGGCATGCTAACCTGGAAACATTAAACTGCACATTACTTGAATATGATATCATAATTATGAATGATTCTTATGTTTATCTATCAATACACCTAATCTAATAATTATTGAACAAAACGACGTCCAAGCCATAATGAAAAACTGAAAGAAAGAGCCAACCCACAATATATAATAACAACATCATTTTATTTATTTTTCTTGTTTTTGTTCTTCTTTTCTTTTGTGTGTGTGTGTGTGTGTGTGTTTGTGTGTCTAATTCTTTCATCACTTCTATTCACACGGTCATGTTATATCAGGGCATCCTAACACAAGTTACATATTCTTGGGACAAGCACTCCTTATAAGATAGCATGTAAATATACCCCTTTATTTTTTTATTGATCTGATTGGAATAATAATTGTATCTTGAATTGACTTGATTAAGATACCTTTTTAACTCTTGATTAGTATAAAAGTTCCTTTATACCATGATAAAGAGAGAATCGATATTGAAACCTTTCGCTATGTATCCACAAGAATTAAAGGTAGAATTAAAGTGAGAAAGCCTTCTTAAAGGATACCCATTTTTCATGAAAATTACACATTTCATCAATCATTCCCCCTGCTTTCTGAAAGCGGTTAGTCAAGTGCCCTTTCATTATGCTAGAAAAGTGAATTTTCGTGGAATTCTCTTTATATTTTCCTTATATTGTTGTCCACACATACGTCATAACCTCTAGTAGTCTCCTCATCCACTGGTTCCAACACAAAAACTTTAAAAATTCATAACTTTTGCATCGATCGTTCGATTTTCCTGGAACTTTCACTGATGTGTTCTACTAATGTTGCTGCTTTCATTCAATCCACATTTCTCTTTAGGTTTGAGTTCCCTTTAAGTGTATTAATATCATTCAATTTGACTTCTTCTTGACCCTCAAACATATCTGGAAGTCACTAGCAGGCAAAAGCAACAGCATGTCGCCTGACCAGAGACTAGATAAAACAACATTAGATTAGGTTACATTCGAGCATGAAATAGCTTCCGGCTTTATACTTCCGGTGGGACTCTACACTAGTATCTTTTCCCGTTGTTGTTGTTTTTTCACCCTTTCAAAACGAATTTCTAATTCAAGATTTATTTATTTTTTTTGTAGTTGAGATTCGTGTGACATTTTTATCAAAGAGATAAGAGCCATATAATACTCGTAGTTCAATTAAAAGCTTCTCGAATTTCAAATACCGGCGGGATCCGTTCATGTTATCAGGTTACATGAGGGAAATTAAACACCACCTGTATAAGCAAGCTTTGAAGCAAATGTCTCGAGGAATATGAAACAAACCACTGGTAATGGTCTTTGTTTAATATTATTTTTAATACCTTAATTTGCAGACTAGGAGCCAGTGAGCTTCTAAAAAAAAAAAATTCTAACGCGTTTGAGACATTTTCTTTTAATGTAGAGTACCGGTGTGCCAAGTCTACGAGAGAATTATTAAGATTAGAAGAGATGGGTTAAGATGGGAGTCTATACCTCAAATATCTACTGCAGCAGTAAAACGTATTGGAAGGAGCTATGAACTGCATGTCTATTAAAGCAGCGATTACGTGTAGAGTTCTTTTAATGAAGACATTTTCCATTGGCTCTCTTATTCTATTTTCTCCTATTCAGTTCCTACTTCGCCCTCAGTTTTTCTTTTAAAATAATGTTTTTTTAATATTTTTTATGTTATTCTTTATCAAACATTGCTTTTGCTGTTCCCCTCTGTCCTCTCGCCTGTTGTCCCTTTATTTGGAATCAGAAAGATAGCTGCACTTTTGTTGTTGTTGAGACTACGTTTTAAATTATTTTTTGATCTTGTGTGAAACTGTGTAATTCCAAAATCTTTGGCCTGTGTCTTTCATTTTGTCCATGTTTAAAATATACGGGTGAAGGCCACCAAAAACTTAATACTTTAAGCAGTCTTTCTTACTACTTACTTGTGGAAACAATGAATTGAATCAAAATTGATATCGGTATGAATATAGCAAGATAGTGTCTGTGTCTGAGTGTAGGTCGTTGCTGTCTGTAAATTATCACTAGATGGCGCTGTTATCCTTACCTGACTCCCGTAAAATTATTGTTTTACAGTATTACTATTTAGTATCCAACAAAATATCGTATCATACTGGCTTTCACTAGTCTTGATCCATGCATAATATGTGACTGCTTAATTAGCTCACGCTCCGTATCATCATTGTCAAGAATTCGAAAGTTTTGTAGATGTTATGCAATCATTGAGAAGATATCTATCTAGCACCTCATCTAATTTCTTCTTACACACGACCACACGAATAATGGTTGTTCTCTCCGTTATCGAATTTCCGGTGTCTTACTTTCGAACTATTACGTCATGAAGGACTACAGTTATTCAATAATTTTCTAACTCTAGCAGCAACTGCTAGTCCGCAAAGATAATACTGTACTCATTCCGACTTTCACTTTCCTTTGAAAACTCGCCTCACAATATTGCAAAATAAAAGCGCACTGAAGTATAACCACAACGGGTGAAGCGATACAGGCAAAAATTAATGGCCCATTTATAATTTGGTTGTATCAAAGCAGGGATGCAGATAGGAATTAATAAATGCTCCATATGTATCATAACACTCCATGAAAAAAGAGATAACTTCCTTAGAGACATTTCCCCCTCCCCCTAAAAAAGAAGTAAAAATGAGAATAAAAATCATCTGATAGCCTTACATAAATTTGTTAATAAGGGAGACGGTTGTCACCTGTTAGACTTAAAGTACTGTATGAAGGGTCACTGTTGAAACTAACAAGGACTGCATTATTGAATAACTACAGGATTCACACTATGGAATGAACTACATTATACTGTGCAATTACAGACGTCGATTACGTTCAACGCTCATCACAGGTATAATGTGTTATTTTGAAGGACTCCTTTCGACTCGTTGATTTGGGTGCGCGTCATGAGTTCGCTACCTTCGCGTCAAACAGCCCAAAATTCATACAACCCTTGAGCTCAACTCTGGACAAACAAGGAATCCGACATTAAGCAAGGAAAAAAAAATAAATGAATAACAATAATAATAATAATAATAATAATAATAATAATAATAATGATAATAATAATAATGATAATAATAGTAATAATAATTATTATCATAATGATAAATGAATAATTAAACAAATATATAAATTAATCAATCGATTAGTATATTATAGATTAACTAATTGATTAATCAATTGATTAATGAAAGTCCAAGAGACCGACAGATGACCTCGCGATGTCATGTCGGTCTTGTAGGCCTTTGTTGCCTGATGTAAAACTCCAAGACTTTTATCTATTTTACTATCTATTTATTTATTTATTTATTTATTTATTTATTTATTTATTTATTTATTTATTTATTTATTTATTTATCTATCTATTTATTCATTCATTTATTTATTTATTCATTTATTTATTTGCCTAGTGTCTCATGGGTCTTGCTTGCCTGTTGTTGAACAAATGGGCCTTATTTGCCTAGCGTCGAGCTCGAGGGCTGTGCTATGACTTGTGTAGGCTGTATGACTCGTGGACCTTTTGTCAATGTCGAACTCATGGGCCCTACGATTCATGGGTGCGGGCAGTCTCGTTGGGATGACCCCATTGATTCCCGACGACATGAGATTTCGTTTCAGGATGTCACGGAATCCCCTTCAGATCAAATTAGATAGAATTAATTTTTAATTTCGATTTCGATTTCAATTTCAAATGAGATTTTATTTCCAATACTATATTTTGTTGATACAAGTGCAAGGAAAAAATACAATGTATACAACAATACTAGATATATACATATAATACATGTGAAACTAATGTTCAAAATATTTGCGTTATTGGAAAAGAGAGGCCCAAGTAAAAGACAAGCTTGTAGAAGTGTGGGCCACTCAGAAAATTATTGAGTTGCCTATTCACCGCCTCCCCCACCCTTGTTGATTGCTCCCCTAGATGTCCAGCTGTAACCTTCCACTAAATACATGGTATAGAAATTGTATTCCGTTGTCTCCTTGGAGATGTTATTCATGTGTGATGGTTTCTTCTGGTATAGATCTCTGCAAATCGCCGTGTGCTTATAGGTGTTTCTATGTAGGGCCTACAGAGGAATAAGCATCATACCAAAGAGCCTTGTGGTAAATTGTATTTATTTGTAAAATGTAAGTAGCTTTATCAAAACTTGAATGTGTTAATTTTGAGTCATGTTTAATGGGGAAACTGAAAATAGTTGTGCTAGGGTCAATGTCAGTGTCTTGCCTTTTGTTGCCATCACTCGGTTGGTTTTTACCATGCACTTACAATATACAGGAATCACTGTATATTTTGTTTACGATTGTAATACGTGCAGATCGTTTAGTTACATGTTCTTATCTTCAATGTGTTCATTTTGTGTCATTCATAGGCGAAAGTGAAAATAAGTTAATGTCAATGTCAAAGTCTCCCTCAACTTGTATGCTGCCACCACTCGGTTGGCCATTGCCAGCAGCACGTAGACACACAACAATCTATACGTATGCAGTGTGCAGCAAGAATGCAACCGAGATTCCAAATGTCCATTATAGCCCCCCGCCCTCCCCCCCCCAAAAAAAAAAACAACGCAACAACAACAACAACAACAACAAAACAAAAAAACAAAACAAAAAACAAAACAAAACAAAACAAAACACAAAACACACACAAAAAACAAACAAAACAAAACAAACAAACAAACACACAAGACAAGGCAAGACTAAGAATCAGATATAATGTACAGAATTAAAGAATGGAACAGTTTCAGCGGAGCGGCTTATCTTGTTTTACTCTACCTTCCTCATAAATCATACAGCGAGGCCTCTAGATCTTGTTATAAGAGTTGCAGCATTATTGCCCATATTCTTTGAGCGTACATACGGGAGAAAAAAAAACACGATGCATTATAGCTTTGTGCACAGGGACCTATTAGTTCATGAATTTCTGGATTTGTACCCGTTGTCTTCTGTAAGGACATTCAGTTGTACCATAATAATGCGAGATCTTTTAAATCTTTCATTTTGCCAGTGCTAATGTACCTACATGTATAGGGGTTATAAGACAAGGAGAGATGATTGGTGATTTTCAGTTTTCCGTGAAGGTATCAAAATGCGTCGGGAAGATTGTTGGCGGAGTATACTAACATGCACACGCAAAGTCAGTACAGTACTTGTACAAGTATAATGAATGGATGCAGTGAATATTGGATGGCATATTGATACAATAAACGATAAATTATATGATATATGGTACTATACATGTATTTATAAATCGGGGGGGGGGGGCATTCCATGAAGCATTTTGTCCGACAAAGTTGTCGGACAAATTTGCTCTCAGCCAATCAGATGCAAGGATTTCAGTAGCTTGTAACAGCTTGTCAGAAAAATATCCGACCAAACTGCTTCATAATGCCTCCCCCCCCCCCCCCCGATCAAAGCCCGTCACGCCTTTGATCTCACCAAGAGGTCATCAGGGCCCTTCGTCATAAAAGATGTTAGGGATAACAACTCTTGCTGGAATGGCAACCTCCAATAGCAACAGCCAATCAGGTAGCTGGATTCATGCCGTTACCATGACAATTGCCATTCCAGCAAGAGTTGTCATTGTATCAACTTTTCATGAAATGTGGCCCTGAAGTTCTTGTATCTCTCAACCGAGCATGCATGGAACGAAACTGAACATGCACGCGTATACACATCATCACACATACACATGGAAACAGCGGCTTAAGTGACAAGATGATTTGCTCATTTTACAGCTTTGTGGAATCGAATACAATTTGCATCTATGCATGGCCTAGGTTCAGGTGGGAGTTGCTCTCTTGAGACATTGCTTAATAGGATTACATTTGATTTTGTCCAGAAACATCAAAAAAATATAAAATTTCATCCTTCATAAACACACACACTCACACACACACACACACACACACACACACACACACACACACACACACACGCGTACACACACGCACACACCAACATAAGAAGACATCCACGCAAAACACACACACATAGATATAGGCCTACACACAAACACAACACACACAAAACACACATACATCCCACCACATCCTCTCGGCCACGTTCTTTGACTTCGCTCTTTCTCAGTGAGGACCTTTTAACAAACCTGCAATACTACGCCACTTTGCTCCACTTTGTTTCTCCTTTTAAATAACTATCAAGAGCATACACTTGGCAAAAAAGAAAAGAAGAACGAAAGTTGTAGGTTTAAACACATGTAATTCCAACACGACAGCACACTGAAAGACAAAGGGTCGCAAGTGATTATGGGAAGCACAAAAAAAAAATAGACAAGAGACATAATTGCACATGTAGATTGTCATTCTATATAGCTTTCTGTGGAAATTACGCCATTTGGACCCTTTCAATCTCACTATGGGTCTATGGCCTTTAACATTTCAAAATGTCCTGCTTTGCACTTATTTGTTTCATACATTGCATAATATTATTAACATTCCTCTTTTCTCAATAAACTTCTTTTTTTCATACAAGACACTAAATGTTTTAATCAGATTACATTCAGTGCCTATCGTGTTAGAAAAAAAAAAATCACCCCCAGTAGAAGACTAAGTCAGTCATTGAAAAAAAAAATACAATGATAATAGCAATAAGGAACTTCATATTGATTAGTACTCTTTGTTGTAAAAGAGAGTAGAATGAAGGGAAAACAAAAGAAATAAAACAGATGATACATTCTGATGGCCTGAGCAGAGCAGGCATAAGTAACAACTGGCTAGATGTTGTCCTTGCCAATAGCCAACCTGACACTGACATGGTCACATCTTTGATTACTGCATTTCACTAGTAGTTCCTCCTGAGTGCAATATCTAAAATGCCTTTTGTATTTATCTTTGCAATGTGTTTGTAACGGCTTATATAAAAATATAACTCCCTCTGAAAACTGTTTGCCTTCTAAAAAGCACTTCAAACACACAGCGACAAGTAGCTGGTGAAAAACAATGAATGCATTGTATGGCTAAGCATAATTAAAAAGAAAAAACAAATCTGATAATTGTTCTAGCTGCTTCTCACATAATAAAGCTGCCAAATATTCAGTTTCAAAATAATGTTTTGTTCAAGAATACAATATGAAACAGAAATGGTCCAATGCAGAGGTAGTTGCACGTATCTACATTTCATGAACATATTATACACATACAAATAATTATCACACATTTTCCTGCATAGAATACATTGCACAAAACACAAATACTGTTACTACATTCTACAAAGACTAATGAAATTCTAAATACAACATTTATCACATACACGTGCACGAAACAACAATCCCTTTTATAATTATGTTAGCGGGAATAAGCATTCATGAGTGCATATTGCTAACTGTTTAAGGCAGGGAGAAAGATATTTCAGCCAAGGTGGTGCAAGTAGAACACGGTTAGTACAAAATAGATGTCAGTGAGAGGTTACACTTCTCCTAAAGATGCATAATGTAGTCCTTTTTTTCTCTCTCACTGATAACTGTTGGATTATCAACCTGCCCATTCTCTGGTCGACCTGCAAAACGAATCTCATTTGGGGGCATTGAAGGTGCTCGGAGAATTGCAGGAGAAATGGGTTAAGCATGTGCTATACAGAGACAGCTGATTACAAATACTGTACTAAGCTTCTCTGCTAATGTTACTTCTCATGTAATATCAAGTACCACTACTACTAGTATGATGACTACAAAACTGCTAGAACTATTACAGTTATGTACTATGTACAGCTAGTATTAAAAGAAATAATATTTTTCCCTGATTTGTCATCACAAGAACCTGATACAGCTGCTGATTATCTAACTCTGGAATGTTCATATACTTGGAACCATTACTTTTTTAATGGTACAGTTGTATATCAATTTTCCCACTTTCCCTTCTAGAAACCTACATATGTACCTAACAGATAGTGTAATTTAACATTTTGAATTCAAACTCACAGGCATAGGCTGACATATTGACGGATGAAACATACATGCACATTGACATTTGCTCAGACTGCGACGATTGCCCCTATGAAATATTTGCACGCTATACCAACCATAAATTCCACCCACAAACATAATGCTAACCCTAATCCTAAACCTCACATTAAAACACTGAACTCTACTATAGAAGGGACACTGCACAGAGTACACGCAGATAGGCTATTGAGGTCAGCACATAAGTGTTGAAGTCACCGATGGCCATTTTGAGACTCCAATTCCCACCAGCGGGATTTGCAAACTTGTTTCTTGGTATGGGAGTCTCAAAATGGGGAACTCCAGCTTCAATGCGCTGCATGTTATATCTGTTCCACAGTGCATTAAACTAAAGCTATTCTTATACCCATTTAAATACTGTAAAACGAGAAATGTTCGCGTGCATTTTAATTTCGCGAATTTCGCGAGCGCCAAGATTCGCGAAATTAAAATGCACACGAAATTTCTTATCTACATTATATGCATTGAACGCAAGAGGCAATTCGCGAAAATTTCTTGCCGTGAAAAAGGCCGTCGGTTCCAATTCGCGAAAATTTCGTGCCGCGAATA
The DNA here is from genome assembly GCF_040938485.1 of Diadema antillarum. Classification (NCBI taxonomy): domain Eukaryota; kingdom Metazoa; phylum Echinodermata; class Echinoidea; order Diadematoida; family Diadematidae; genus Diadema; species Diadema antillarum. The sequence continues at coordinate 458,045 of NW_027272338.1, read as the reverse complement.
TATCATGTTTTACAGTAATGAACATATTGATTGTATGCACCTTTAGCTTACACTGTTGAATTAATCATACTTTTCTCGTATATCTGGAGGAACGACTACTTTCAGGGGAAGGATGATGTAATTTTCTTTCCCAAGGTCTGATTCAAACGAGTAGTTTGGTGACATGAACTCCTTTTCGCCCCTGACACCAGCCTCACTCCACGTGTGACCATCCCCAGAGAAGAGCTCTAAGATTCTCAGCTCGCAGTAGAGGAATAGCCTTGTCTCCCAGTCTTTTTGTGGTTTTGGCAGGGACAGGAACTTGCTGTACGTCATGAAGTCAGGTCCCGTCGGGTCGGATAGTGCCTGGATAAACTTGACGGGGGATTTCTCCTCAAAGTACTCGACGGGCTTAGAGGTAATGAGGGACCAGTGAGCTCTTACCGCCAGAAGGGCATCGGGGTAGCACTTGCCCAGGAATGTCAACAGACCCTCCCATGTAGCTGGCACAGGTTTAACGAAGGGACTGGACGGATGGGCGTCAGAAGAAGTTCCACTGGGGTCCGCAGATAAAAGCACGAGCCAGTAGCATGCCTTCTGCTTACATGCCTGTAGAAATGGAAAGAAAGATAAAACTGCATTTACATACATATAACATGTAGATATAAATACATTGTATGTCATTGTGAGCAATTGGGACATATCATAAAGGATTTCCCACATGTGCATCATCTACTTTTTTGTCCTCTTTTTCTACTAATTCTCAAGGAAATTGAGTGTTGAATTAATTTGTTAGACAAGACCACTACAGAAGCAAAGAACACTGGAGCACAAGCATCCATGACCATGGGACCAACAGCTTTCAAGAGATGGTATAGTTTTGGTTGATACAGAGATTTAGGTTTTAAGTCTTTGTGAGATTATTAGAAACCACTAAGATACAAAATATCAAAGAGCGTTAATTCTACAAGCAATTCAAAGTTTATCAAAAAACAAATTGATTTTATTCAAACAGACATGTAATTCCTCTTAGAATTGTATACTCTATAATATTTCATGTAGGTGGCTTCTAATTATCTCATAGAAAGTTAAACCTCAAGTCTAGACATCTAGATCTAGTAAAGTATCTGGATAACCCCATGGCGGAGCGCTGTGATACTCTACTATTGTACTAGTACTTGATGGGGTCGCTGTTGTGGTTAGTATCTGGGCTACATTTCCTTAGTTCATCATCAGAGTCAGACATTATTCATGCAGTCGACTGCAGTCTCACAGCATTTTCTTCATTTGTTCAACAAGCAAGATTTTGTTTCCATTGTCTAGATTAGCTATCCCACGTCAAAGCAAGAAGGTCAATAGTCATTGAGGCAGTGGTGATGAGTTCTTTTAGCATATGGACAACATACGTAGATTAATACGAGTGGGACTACAGTAGTCAATCCATTCCTTCAAGCAACTGTCTGGGCTCAATGTGGGAAATCTACTTAAATTGTCTCGTATTGTACAATATTACCCTACCTTCATGTGGATGTACTCTGGTAGGAAACCCAACTTCAAGAGCATCGCATACGGATCATGAATGTGTCGAATCAACGCCCCGAACACAGTATCAGGGCCGAAGAGAAACGCAGTCTTCCGACCGGGCACGTCGGACAGATTCACCGGAGGAGTTTCGGGGTTTTTGGTTGTGCATATCCGTCCGTAGATTTGCGTCTGGTACGACGGCGACTGCTCTTCCTTCTCCCTCACCGCGTCACTGATGTCATTTCCCTCATTCCTTTCTATGGACGTCTTCAGAAATATTTCGAGATCACTCAGTGACGTCTGCCGTTTGTAAAAATTCATGATGATAATGTTTCAAAGGTAATAAAGGGCTACTGATCGTCAAAACTGTCGAAAAGCACCTTCATTCGTACACTAGTTTACTAGAGCTAGTCCAAAGCGCTCATCCCAGTCAGACCTCAGGTACAGGTTGTTGTAACGCAACGGTTCACTACGTATGCACATGTAGGGGCCTATAACTACAAGGCTGTACTGTTGGTGTGCACTCCAGTCTGACTGTTACCGGGCGGAGGACGTGGCTTCCCCTGCTGTTTTTTTGAGTTGGCAGTTACATTCAATTCAATTCAATTCAATTCAATTCAATTCAATTCAATTTCAATCTATTTTCACAAACCATTCAATACAAACCCCTTTGTGGGGACACGTACATTGTTTTGCATAATTACAACCAGATTGATGTTTACATGGAATGTTGTGTGGAACTTTGAAAAGCACAGCTGCAGGTCCCCCCCCCCCCCCCGCCCACCCAAAAAAAAAAAAAAAAAAAAAATCATGCAGATGAATGGAAATGATATACATGTATCATGCAGTGTATTTCAAAATAAATAAAGGACTGAGGTGATCGAGAAACAAAAAACAAGAGGGAGGTGGGGAAGGAAGAGAAGAAAAGAAACAAAAACGGAGAGAGTAGTAACATACGGTACAAGTATGCGTAAATACACACGTTGGTCATTAAAGGTCATTATCATCAATCAGCATAAGATGCAAGAAGGTGCTTTTTAAATCTTTGCTTAAATAGGGGAAATCCAGTCCAAATATAAGTTAGTCTGATAAGAAAGAATTAAATATTACGAGCTTAACGATATGAATTTGATCGAAATCGGATGAAAATAAGGAAGTTATGACATTTTGAAGTTTCGCTATTTTGGGGAAAACATTTCTTGAACAGTCAATATAAATATGCAAATGAAAAAGTAAGCATGTCATTCCCTCACAACTTACCTAATAGTTTGTACTTGTATTGTGAAATTTCCAGTTTTTCATTAAAATGCAATTATGCCCGAGGCTCAAATCCTCGTATATGTAACTGATCACTATTCTGAAGTTATTCAACCAGGAATAACGTCATGTTTCAGACGTCAATGACAGAAACAATGAATTTTCGCCATTTTTTTTTTTTTTTTGTACATGCACTATCAATGGAAAATTGTGAGGGTATGACGTGGATAGCTCACTTATTTGCAAAAGAACCGTTTTGAAGAAATTAGCAAAACTGCAAAATGTCATAACTTCCTTGTTTTTCATCCGATTTCAGTCAAATTTTCACCGTTGAACTGTATAAGATTTTTTTCTCTTTTTTATCAGACTAACTTATATTTGGACTGGATTTCCTCTTTAAATACAGATAAGTTGGGGAAGATTAACATCAATTTGCAGATTGTTCCAAAGCTGAGGACCAGAATAGATAACAGCGTTTTGTGCAAAGGTGGTGCGTGTACGAGGTATATGGGATAAGTTTTGCTGACGAGTAATTACGAACATAATGTCAGTCCTTCATTCTCCCAGTGTCCACCCTTGATAACTTTTATTACAGTCAATAGGCATAATTTTCACCCCCAAGAAAGACAAAAACAAACAAACAAACAAAGTGAGTGGTATAGGCATTTCATTAATAGACACACGTAATATGGCTCTAATGTGAAATCCTCGAACGGTTTTATTTCCCATGGTGGATATCCAGATACAAAGGACTTGTAACCATGGAGGTGGAAGAGACCCACCTCCCTCACGTCCCTGGTTCAATGTAACACGTTTTCATTTCTTTTGGAGGTGACTTTGTGGGAACATCAACAAACACTGACTGTCTTGTAGATAGTCCGAACCTGGTACATTTGAAGAGAGGCATGTCCATTTGCCGGATGAAGAAAATTGTGAAAAGACCGTAGGCCTACTCTTCTTTTTTTCCCAAAAGTATGCAGTTTAGTTTATTAATCGGCTTTCTTTCCTACGATATGGAGTTAATTCCCTTAGAAACGATACGTTCTACTACAATTATTATACTATACATACCACATGTGCAATTGTGAGACCGGTATCAGGACATCATGATGCTGTTAGGGCAATGTTCTTGTTATGACTGGTCTAATTTGGGAGTTGTCTTCGTTTGTGTTTGCTTGGTGTTTTTTTGTTTTGTTTTGTTTTGTTGTTTTTTTTTTTGTCTGTCTGCTTTGTCATTTTCTTACTCTTGTGTTGAATTATCATGTCATTCCATTTTATTTCATTTCCAGCAAAAGTATAATGTACAATAATATGGCATTTTCATACACAAGTGAAAGCAATGTAGCTACTGTTCTTGTTATGACTCATGGTCTAATTTGGGAATTTGTCATCGTTTGTTTGTTTGTTTTTCTGTCTGTCTGCTTTGTCATTTTTCTTACTCTTGTGTTGAGTTATCATTTCATTCCATTTCATTTCATTTCCAGCAAAAGTATAAAGTACAATAATATGACGTTTTCATAAACAAGTAAAATCAATGCAGCTCATTTTTTAACAATACAGTAAAACAAAACATAGTATATAGGAAATGAATATAGGAAAACTGTAACTGAATTGTATAATACAGTTTATGGGAAATGTCGGAAATGGAGGGAACTACTAAAAAGCCTATAGAGTACATTTTCCTCATGAGAAGAAATTGATAGTAATGGGCATACATTGTATCTCTATGATAAGGAGAACATAACATGCATAACAAACAAAACAAACTGAGTATAATTCAAGGCTTATTTCGAGGTGTAGAGAAACAACCGATAGCCATCATACGGAAGATTGTCGCCATAGTAATTTCGAGAGCAATCCCCACTAACACACACGCATTAGCACCACGTAGCCCGGGGCAAAGTGGACCAAAAATGTTTGTGCAGCCAAAACGGGAATTCAAAGCAGAGTAAAGCAAGATTTTTTTGTTTATACTATTTCCTGAGGACCACCGCTAAAAAATGGAACTAAAATTTGTTTTCAAATTATCAGTTTTATCAATTACTGTGAATTGTAAAAAAATATGAAAATTCCACTTTGCCCCAGACCATTGGGGCAAAGTGGAATACAAAACGCAAGGCATGCGGCGTGCGTGGAAACGCACCAAACTTCATTTTACATACAAGCCCATTAGTTAACATGTTCCACCTTGCCCCGTCCACTTTGCCCCAATCATGTATAATTTTCCCAACGCGCATCACTGTGACGATGGCCAATATTTGCTAGCCCTTATATCACGATTTATGGAAGCTTAACATACTTTGTATTACTTTATATGGAAATAAAATCATTTTGAACTGAATTGAACTGAATTGAAATCCATGCATCGTTGTTACCGTGGTTTTCGAGATACTATTTCAGGTATGCATGATAATTTGGCATAATATATGTAATCATCAATTGTTGGTTTTGAGGTATGCAAAACAGATAATTATTTTCCCTAAAGACACACATACAATTATTTATTTACACAGCTCTGATATCAAAAGATGGAGCATCCCTAAAGGGATCTTGGTGCACGAGCTTTAGATTCAAGATTGAATATTTATAGGTTTAATGGGGGTGTTTCACTTTGCCCTGTGTTCCTCTTTGCCCCGGGTTCCCTACATGCACTTGACTCTACAATTCAGAACCTCAAGCAGCATTTACATGATCCATACAAGCTCTGATTGGCCTCTTGAACGCCAACTGTAAATTTCTGTTCTGTACAAGTATCAAAGCCACATGTTGCGCTGGATATCATCTGAATCCTTAGGTGCGGTGTAAATCATGCGTTCTGAATTTTGTTATTTTGCAAGTTTACTTTGTATGCATGTTAACATGTCACTCGTTCGATTGTAATAAGGTATGATGTCCGTCAGCAGGAAGTGTTATGTGACAAGGCGATGTACACCTGATACGTGGATTATAGAAATTTTATTCGACTAGTACAATTTGTATACAGAAGTTATATTCAAGGGATGAGTATCATACTTACATACATCTCCTATGTTACACATTAGGTACAACTCCCAACATTCTGTTCAAAATGAAGTAGTTGAGGTTAAGTTCATTATTTGATTCGATATTTTGTTGTATAGTCAAGTTTTATGTGATTCGTAGAAGAGAAATCACGCCTTGGTTGTGGCGCCCTCTTGTGCATGTTATGTGCGTTATGTTCGTTCTGCCTTCGAGCTATTTCCCGTAATGCTCCGTGTATCAGACTTTCACAGGAGGATCTGCAGTGACATTGTGTATTAATTTGTGTCCAAAATATAGCTTTGAGAATTTAGCATTGAGAACTTAGGGTTTCTTGGACGAACACTGAACTAGGGCTTTCTATAGCTCAGTCGGTAGAGCACCGGGCTATCTCCGGAGGTCTTGGGTTCGCATCCCGAAGGAATCCCATTTTCTTTGCTCATTTTTCCACTGATATATTATATTCTTTCTGGTCAGTTTTATTCAATCTGTCTGCATTTGTTACAAAATATAGCTTCTATACTCTTTGATTGTGCCCTTCCTCACTGGCATTGCTCTCTGGCGCTTGACTCCAGATTTTACAGAAAAAGAATGAGAATGTTTCATACTACTTGCCAAAATGAGCATAACATCACCACGGCTATAAGTCTTGACCTGAACAATATTCCCCAATCCCTCCCCATTTTGACCTTTTACCTGTTGAGGGTAGTCATTTCAATATACTTGTTCGTTCAAAAAAATTGTGTAATCGGAGGGAAGGAGATGTTTCAAACAAACGGACAAATTTGAATGACGATTAATTGATACGGTCATAGTGACAAACTGATTATCGCAGTTATCGCAGTGAAATTTGATTGCTAGGATGTTGATTTTTGAGGGCCCAAAGACGAATTTGAAATCTTATTTTATTTTTTTAATCGCAATCGCTTTTTGGGCGGAATTGAACGTTAACTTGATGCAAGAAAGTTTGAAATTGATCGAGAAATCCTATAGACGTATGATACAGGATATCACCGATCGCGAGTCAGGCTGCGCGGACGGACAGTATATAGTTCCAAACACTCATTTTGATTGTGGTAATTAATCGTGACTTCATTGTTTACGAATTGATCTTTGTTCATGTCTATTCTTTCATTGAGGATACGGGGTCAATGATAATTCTCTTATTTACTAAAATTATTGTTTTGAACGTGAAAAATATATGTCTGTATAATGGTGACACGTCTTCGCTCGCAGTGAGTGCAGCCTGTGGAAGGTAATTAGTAAAGAGAACGAAATTCATGAACAATATTGTTTGAAGTAGCTATTCAGGCATGTCGCCTGCAGAAGCGTTAGAACGAGTGAAAGACGATAGCACACTGTGCATACCAGAAGACAATGTTTTAAAGGGCCCCTGAAATTATGCATGTTGATTTGTGTTGATTTATGATACCCTCAACATCACTTTTGTGGTGAAACGAATATCTGGAAACATGCCATAGGCCTATATTTTTAACGATTTTTTCTTCTATTTTTCTCCAGATTACTTGGGAACGCCCACAAAAAAATCCTTCCAAGCCAATAGTCCTCAGATGACCTCATCTGTCGATCATTGCTAAAGTACAGAAATGTTTAACAAAAGACATTGGAATGTACCTTCCCCTCGACTCAGCATGACTTGCATGTTCCCTCGCCATGTCTTTTGAGAAGCCATGTTCTGACGTATTTCTAGTCGGAGTAAAATTTTATGGCGCAGCAATTAAAATTCAAATTTATGCTTATCTTACCACGACCCTGTGTCCACACGACGGTCGTGGGAAGAAATTTACCACGGCCTTCGCGGGGATCACCGTGGAGGGTCGGTGTAACTTCCGGAAGTGGTAGCGCCGCGCACGTCGACCATACGATTGTTTTTTTACCAGCGGCATTTGTCTTCTCCATTCTTGTTGATGGAAATTTCTGCATGAGCGCTAGCTTCTTCGTCGCGATCGACTAGATTAGAATTGCACTACACGCACACGTGTACTCGCAAAATGTCAACATTGCGATTTGACCCAGGAAGTTTTAGCTAGGTCCTAAGGTATGTAAGTTCATAGATACTCCGAGGGCTTGTCCGCACGGGCAATCTACTCTGACCGGCTAGTCGTGGTAGCGAGATACTCCTGAGAAAACTCAGGTGTATCTCGTTCGGAGGAAGAGGTCGTGGTAAGTTCCTCTGATCGGAGGAACTTACCACGACCTTGTTCAGACGGGCACTACTCCGACCTATCCTCCGAAGTTACTCCGACCAAGCTTCCTCCGACCCTTCCTCCGAAGTTACTCCGACCAAAACTGCCTCCGTCTGGACACAGCTAGAATCACATTAATATCACAGAAACATGCAAGTTATGCTGAGTCGAGGGGAAGGTATCCATTCCAATTTGATGTCTTTTGTTAAAACATTTCAGTACTTTAGATCGACACAAATCAACATGCATTTGGATTTCAGGGGCCCTTTAAGGGGTGCATGGGTTTATTAAGGTCACTAAAAATCACATGACTGGATGACATCCCCATTGTTTTCCCAAGGATCCTCCTTCGATTCTAGATTGTTTATCCAGGACTTCAGCCCCGGCACCCATGATACCAAAGTTCATTGGCAATATTTGAACATGATCATTGCATTTTCTTCTTGAAAATTACTCCGGGGACAGTAAACAATGTTGACAAGATCGGAAGTGATAAGCTATGTCGGAGTCTACCTAGTACCTGCTTTACAGAGTATAAGGTTTATGACCGGTTGTAAAACGGCAAATGGAATCAACGGACACACATTGTTAGAAGGTGGCCTGATTTATAGCCCGTTTTGTCAAAGTTTATTTGAGGCGTTTTGACTCCAAATTTGGTAGCGAATACATAAAGCGGTTGTCATGTCAGGATATGCATACTCGCGTTTACTATACCTATGAATAGGGCCTACTTAATACGTCTGAGACATGAGCAAGCGTAAAAGGGCATTCCAGACGATTTTCGTAATTTCACATCATGTAGTACATAAATCAACAGCTCCATTTATGGACTTGTGGAATTCATTGTGGCCCTTGAGCAGAGAAACCAATAATGTGAAAATCTTAAACAAACTTCACTGAACAGTGTTGATGACATAGGAGCCTCACATAAAATCATTTCAGAAATATAGCAGTGTAATTTCATTACAATACCGCTTGCTTAATAAGTTCACCTGTGTAGAATCTATGCATGCATTCTTCTTATGTTCTGCTTCCTTGAGCCCCAACTCATGCATTCTTATGGTGAGGCTGCCATGTCATCATCCTTGTTCATTGCAATTTTATTTTGAAAACATTATTTATTCCTCATCTGAGTCACTATGAATTCTGAAACTCTGTACTCAGTATAACTTATTTATAGTTGTTTAAATGTATAAGTTTGAAACTCTTGCGGAGGTCCCCTTCATTTCTTGTACACCCTGTGAAGGAGGGGTGGTGGGGGTAGAATAGACACATCATGACCCTTCAAGACCCGCCTCTACTCATTCCTCGTCCCAAGGTCGTAGTCAATTTGTTGCCCTCCGTGATCTTTCGACACTGGATTTCCAAAAGTCGGCCGAGGTTGGGAGATATCGACATTGTCAAGAACATGACCGCGAGACACGACCAGATACTTAATTCACCACTCTGCACATATTTTTTTTTCTTTTTCTCTCTCTCTTCTTTCCCCACTCGCATGCAATTGCTGATTTCGATGGCAAATTGCCAATCTCTACGTATATGTTTCTCTTTGTCTACAGCGGCCTGCCATCATTAACCAGCGCCTGCTTAAGGATGGCAGACTCCTCCATTTTTCCTTTCTCCATTATGGAAGTGCCGATTTCTTCGATTTCATTGCATTTTCTAAATACTTTGATGATTATCGTTTAATGTTGTGAATTCATTATGCACATTTTTGTTCAAAATACACTGTATATTTACCGTACTTTATGTATACTTGTCATGGGAAAAATGCAAAAATAAAATCAAACTTAGTGATTCTGAATATTTTCTGGTGCACCAGTCCACTCACCTTACCCAAACTGTACCTGCTGAAAAAGAATTGATTTTCTATCTAGTATCAAGTGTGAGGTTAATTCTTTGTACCCTCATCGTGCCTACTTGAAAAGAACTGATTTCCTTTGTAGTATCACAATAAAGTGAAGGTGTGTGTAAGGTTAATTATAGGGAATATACGTCTCCCCATACAGAATTGGAGAGGACGCTGTCCATACATTGGAAGTGGGCTTAAAGTTATACCAAAACTTAATTGACCCTCTGCACCAAATGTCATTATATAACGCTGAAAAAAGTTTTCATTAGCAGCGGATCCATATCAATTTAACCGTTGTTGGATTTCATAATTCATGATTTCATGTAATGCCCCTTGACGTATTTTCTATCAAAATACACACACCGTTTTTTTAATTAAAAGAGTTTTATCCAATCCACCCGTATCTCTCTTTGCCAATCGCTCATCTTTTTATTGTCGATCGATCAATTATTATTATCGTGAGTTGATCGATTACGTGGTCGCGGCGTTCTTGGCCTCTATCGCTGTAAAGAGTGTACGCATTGTAAATCGTGTCGTACGCAACGACGCCGTCATTCGCCCTTCATTCGACGTTCCGCGGAGGACGTATCAGGAGCCAGGGAGGAAAGATGCCCGGGAATAAGCGGCAGGTTATCGTCATCGGAGGTGGCATTAGCGGTAATAATACTGTCATTATGTTTTTGCTCCGGATTGATCATTATTGTGTTTGTTGGTGTGGTTTTGAGCCCGTATAATTCTGAACTTTGAGGCGAGAATGGACAGAGTTGTAGACAGAAAGGGAGAGAGGGAGCGTGAGCAACAGCGAGGTTCCCTGTCCTCACTCGTTGAGTTTGATTTGCAAGCACCTCGACTCCAAGGGTTGATGGACGAAGTATAAAGTGTAACACTGTATCGCATCCAGGTAGATTGATTACGAGTAATGAGGAAAACGTTCTTCTACTACCAATATTATTAGTCAATCCCATAGAACTGTGTTCCCTTGTTTTCTTTGAGAATAATAAATTTTGCGACATTTTCTCTTTTTCTTGGGTGGGGGGGGGGGGGGGGGGGGGTTATGAAAAGTGCCAAGCTATCATTCATCACTTTATATAGTGACTATTCAGTTCTCGTTGTGCTTACAAGATGAAAAGCTGTAGATTTAAGACATAGAAGAATGCGAGAATGCTTACGAACTCGATCTCATATAAGTATGTGATTAGAAATAAGTAAAGAGATTTATCTTTTTATTTATTGTTTGTTCATAATCATGAATTCCAAGGGTAATGAAAACACTCTTCCTTTTTAATGCATTCCTTTTATTGTTGATTAATAAGGTTGTATAGTTGCTCAAAGAATTAGGGTATAATTATTCCACTATCAGTATGTCCCCCCCCCCCCCAAAAAAAAAAAAAACAATCAGATTTTCGAATTGATAACACCCAATGGGGATTATGATTGACCTGTCTAAATGCTACTTCAGGGTCCTAAAATGTAACATCTTAGCTCTATTTTGCAGAAATTCCCATTCAATTTGGTTAAGCGGTCACACAGAAATGTAGATTGTTGTAAAGCATGTCATGAGCCTGATTCTTCCAATTTTAGCACGTCGATGCTCTTGTGTTTGAATACAATAGACAGAACTTGGAGGGAAGAGATTCCTAACATCTTCTACAAAATTCCTTATTTCTCTTTGACCACTGAAGCAAATCGAATGGAGTTTTCTGTAAGATGTGAGCAATGAGTTCTAGTTTCATACCCTGAATTCGTATTTAGATTGATTTACTATTTTTAAAGATATCATGCGGAGGGTCCTGTTGTGATTCTTTTTTGGGATATACGGTATTAAGGGTGCTCGTGGACAGCATCTTCGTATGTATATTGGCAAAAGCGACTCATGAAATGTGTAGTATTCAGATTTACTTTGCAGGCTATGGGTTAACTGTAATGAATGTGATTACAGTCAATATTAGTTTGTTTTGGTGTTTTGATTAAGTGAAAACGTATAGGTCTACAAATAGCATAGATTGCTTTACTTATTTCTTGATTGATTTGTAAAACATCGCGACCGGGCTCAAACAATAGGCTCCTAAACATAAGAGAGGTAATAGGTATGCTTGTATGCATCCGAGAATGAGAGAAAACATATCTTTCCTGCTTGGGAGGCTATTGGACGAAAAGATTTTTTTTTTCGTTTTGAATTGACTTGATCATTTATTCTGCCTTTTAAATATCATATTACTAGATATGACCAAAAAAATGTATTTCTACCGAAACATTTTCTTGTAAGACACACATATTTTCACCACTTGCGCTTGAATAACTTGCAGTCTACTTTATGAATGACGATTCCGTCTGATATTAGCCTTTTGGCAAGGCCCTCTCGCTGTATGTTGAAGAGGGCTCTGCTGAGTGTCGCGCTTGGCTGGGCTCGCTTTGCTCGCCCGTTACAGCGAGAAGGCCTTAACAAAAGGCTAGTCTGACGTAGGTTTAAAGGGTGTGTACAGTTCTGGTCGAGGTGAGGATTTAACTTTTAACGTTTTGCGAGATATTCAGAAACCACTCTATGAGATGTCAAAGAACATGCAGTTCTATGGGGTATCAAAAGTTTATTCGATGAAAATTGGTTTTGAAATGGCTGAGATATCCCAAAACAAGGTGAAACAAAGAAATCCTAATAAAGTTGTGGCATGTCGCCTTTTATTATCAGAACTTTTTTGGATATCTCAGCCATTTGAAAACCAATTTTCATCAAATAAACATTCAATCCTTCCTAAAATTACATGCTCTTTCATATTTCATAAAAAGGCTTTTCATTATCTCAGTTAGGAATGTTCAAAACATGAATCCCCACCGCAACCTATACTGTACAGTCCCTTTAAGAGATCCTCATCGTATGGTCTGTGCCGCTTCTGACACCCCTCCCCCACTTTTCCATTTCATGCAATGATGATGACCAGTGATAGATGACAGGCGTATCTTCAATCTCCGAGAACCTAAGCGTGTAGGGCCTATCAGAGATATCTCATCTCGCTTTCCCTTTTCATTCATTCTTTCTCTCTCTGTCTGTCTGTCTGTCTCTCTCTCTCTCTCTCTCTCTCTCTTTCCTTCTTCCATTCTTTCAAACTATTGTTTAATTCTTTTCACATGATGCTGAACAAAGTGCATACTGTGTAGTAATTTATTGTTCGCGAGTCATAAGGTTCTGTAGAATCCTTTGGCCAAATTCCGTTACTCATTGCAGAGAATATTACATTGTAAGATATACGAATAATTAATGAGTTGTGAGTGCATAGGGCACGAATATCGCACGAGGCGCGAGATAAGCCACTGGTCTATTCAACAAGGCGCGTAGCGCCGCATTGAATAGACCAGTGGCGAATCTCGCGCCGAGTGCGGTATTACGTGCCCCAATGCACGAACAAAATCATAAATTATTCGTTTTATACAACACCTTGTCCACAATCACAGTACTAAATTAGTGACCGCCAACTCAGGAAGGCCCAAAAATAAATGTAACAATTAGGCCGAGAATTGTAAACCACCCTGTGTACTGCTTTGGGATCACTGTGGTCCACGTAGCATATCAGAGTCAAACGTAAAAACACAGCAGTAAAAAGGCCGCAATACATGCAACTTGCTAGGTGAAGTAGCTGTGCGTACACGTTAACGTTGCAGTACTCCGCCGCGCCTGTTCTGTGAGACTTACCGGCAGCGCAGCGCAGCCGGCCAGCACGTACAATGTAGTTTGCTGGCGCTTTGCTAGTGTGAGCCACAGAACTCTGTGAGCGGCCGGCCATGCATTAGTAGCCCCCCGCGAAGCCGTGCTATAGTACCTTCGAGCCGTGCAATAGGCCCATGCCAGGGGCCTATTGTATGGCTGTCACTCTCAATGAGTTTGATAGGTATTTTCTATTGAATGTCATGTGACATGTTCTTGGCCAATCACAATTCGACATCATTCTGAGGTGTTGTATGATATAAGATAATTCACTGATAAGGAATACAGTCCCTAGGTGATGATTTACGCGTTTACAATACCGGAGTTGCATTATTTGGTGGCTACCTGTAAGCTGTCTTTTTGGTGTATCTTAAGCAAGTATGTATGACATCTAGCATTCTATTAGCTACTTTCTGATATTTACAACTGTCGCTGACAATCACAAAATTAATGGAACACCGTACAATTCTTTTGCTATGTTGATTTAAGATGTTTGAAATGTTGTTATCTTCATAGAGATAAGACATGGCTTTCCAATGGTTATTCGAGACTTTAACTATCATCATCCAGGCACCTACCCATAATCTAAACGTAGGGCAAAGGTTTGCACCCTACGACCCAGGGTCTACAGCAAGCACAAAATGACGATCATCAAATAATGTCTCCCGTCAGCGCTCAGTACATACAGTAGATGACTATGAAGTGTGATTATACAGGCAGCTATATATCCGCGACGCTAAACCAAAATAGATAAATAAGATTAAAAACAGAGAAATGAATAATTAATGATGATAGAAATGCTGTTCTGCAAATGTGCAAGACAGCTATTCCCAATAGAGCTCACGTTGTCAAAGCCTGGAGGAGGCGCGTCATATAGCAATAGCTATATATCTAAAGCTGCCTAATTTCTCCCACAGAGCAGACGTTCGAATTGATGGGACATGCCCAACTGAGATGACGTAGAAACTCCTACGCCCATAGTTTTATTTTTTTTTAATGCCATAGTCTGCGTTCGGCTTTGGAAAATACCAGGAAAAAAAATAAATGTCTGTTGCGTCTCAGTAACAAGAAAAAGTGTTAACCGTATAACAACGGTCGCTTGTGGTGTACCATCAGTAAGTATGAATTGCATTAAAACATGTATTTAGAGGTGATATTAGTCGCAAAGTGGTATTTGATAATAAGAGTTATATACGTTTAAAAAAGAAACCATACATGTGGTGTTCCTGAATGTTAAATTTTCGTAAGGCCTTATGCATTACAAAGTATGTTACATAATAGTCATGAGGCAACTCTTCGTGTATCGTAACAGACAGGTGCCAAAGCTTGCTTTAACAGTTTTGGTCTCTTTTATTCGAATGGATGGTTCTTCTGCAATTTCTTATGACTAAGTTTTGAACATTTCCAAGAAAACATTCTTTATTGTTGTTGATTTTTTTGTCAGTGTATACGTGTGATTGTTTGTTTGTTAGCAATGTTACTCAAAACAAAAAACAAAAAACAAAAAAAAAAAAAAACCTGAACGGAATTGACAAAATTTTCAGGATAGGTCTATTGTCGAAGAAGAAACATGCAATTAGTTTCTGGCCGATAATAAAGTCATGATTCTGATCCAGCAGGTTTTGTTCTGCTGTTGTTTATTTGTTTTTTCTGTAAGGATGCATGCACAGGTCTAGGGTGTTAGGGATCCTATACAGATCGCCTTTGCGCCTAATTGCTTCTATGGTAACGTTTGTCTCACTGTTTTTGTACTCAAAATTACGTATACACGTTTGAACGGATTCGTTCTTCTCTTTGTTGTTGATATTGTTATTGTTATCGGTGTTGTTGTTGTTGTTGTTGTTGTTGTTGTTGTTGTTGTTGTTGTTGTTGTTTATGAGATTACTGAATTAGAACATTGTTCCGGTAAAATAACAGAGGTTAAGTCGTTATTGTCAAACAAAAGACGACCGGCAGTATGCAATGCACAGAGTCACTTCATAAGCAGAAACAATTCAAATATTGATGCGTGCAAATCATCTCTTTTATTTCCATAATACATTTTCGCATGTATTTATGTGAGTTTCCCCTTTTGCTGGGATTAATATCATGTTCGTTGATGCCGCCATAAATTGTGGCTTATAATTGTGCCACCATAAACATTGAATCTTCCACTACTGTAGGAGTGGATGTAACAATATTCGAGAATCAGATGATCGATTTGGAGTATGATATTTCCCTTGATTAGTCGAAAGAAGTTGATAGGGATGGGAGCTAAAAGTGAGAAAAGCGGGAAGCCCATAATGACTGTGACTTAATGGCGTACGGTGAAGACCTGTAGGATGAAGGAGATAGAGAAAATGGGCGCATCGAGTTAAATACTCTCTATTCACAATGTGAATTTAATTGCGAGCGAAACGCTAATGAGGACGGGCGAGAAAAGAGGACGAACCCACGGAGCAAGATGAGATTCTTACGCAATGTCGATCGTCCCTAATTAGGGAGTTGGGGGTAAGGACCTTTATTAGTCTTCGTGCAGAGCCGGCATTGAGGTCCTTTGAAACTACCAGGGATGGAAACGAATGTGTTCATATACGAATGTTATGTTCGTGTGTGTTTGTGTGTGTGTGTGTGTGTGTGTGTGTGTGTGTGTGTGTGTGTGTGTGTGTGTGTGTGTGTGTGTGTGTGTGTGTGTGTGTTTGCGTGCGTACAAAAAGAAACACATAACAGACAGACGGAAAATAATGAGAGGGAAGGGGGGAAGAGGGGTGAGAAAGAAAAAGAGGGATGATGTACTGATTTCGGGCTAATTCCTGGCAATGTAAGACAGCATACACGTATGTGTTTAGGTAAAGGATACAGACGGAATCATAATGTTCAAGAAAACAAAACAAAAAAAGAACACAGGTTGACATCCAGATTTATGATAAACACTTTCTTTAGGCAATAATGACATGTTACCATGCATACCTATATGCGCGTATGATAGTTACCTTCACTTTCCCCGTGTTCAAGAGGGGCTGTGTGCGGCTAGCCATATGTTTTATCACGAGCAAAATGACTCTCAACAGTTATCAGGGGCGGATCCAGGAATTCTGTAAAGGGGGGGGGGGGCGTGACTAATATTTCTGGTGCCACTTCCGGGTTTCATTTCATTGTTTTTCTTTTTATTTCTTTTGTATTTTACCAAAAATAAAGGGGGGCGTGCGCCGGTTGCGCCCCCCTCTGGATCCGCCACTGGTTATTAAAGCGTGAAATATTGCCTGATGTACCAGACGTTCGTGTCCATTGAGTTTTTGTCAACGTGGCATAATCTTATGTCTATAGTCATATCAGTCTTTTGCGAGAATGAATTGCTGAATGTATATAAAGGCCGAGATAGTAGATCTGTTTGACTGAGACGTAGACGAACTGCGATAACACAGTTCTAGACTATTCCCAATCAATTAATACTTTCATATCACGTGACGAATGACGTGACTTATCTTACAGCATTGCCATTGTCGGAAGACCAGAAGCAATTTCCAAACATGACGCAGATTATATTTCGGCTCTCATGAATCTTGATAGATAGCGAGGATTTGGGTGGGGGAAGACTCAAATTGCAGTCGACGTAGGAATTGCATGTTTGAATGACTTATGAATTACTCTCATATTTCTATAAAGTATATGAAAAGCTACAAAGCACATTAGATTTGAAATAGCAAAACGCAGGTAGATCTTCTTTAATAGAGTTTTTGAGTAGCATCCAGCAACCAAAAAAAAAAAAAAAAATGTGGCAAACATTGACAATCGGCGACCAAGCCCTGAAATTCTGTCGGTAATTGTAGTTGGCGATCGGTTGTCTAGCACCTTCCGAACACAAGATCTAATAATGAATAGGAGTTAGCCCGCACAAGGCTTGGAAAATAGTCGGCAGCTGGTCGGCAGCAGGTCGATGGGTGGTCGGCGATTGGTCGGCGACTAAACAGTGCTAAATGGAGACCACTTCCTATCTGTCGTCGATTGGTTGCTGATGTCCGTTTGGCGCTCGTCAACCATTTTGTTACAGGATTACACAGTCATGAATAGCACTATACAAGTATTCGTATTCTACATGCTGAAAATGATTTGTTAGCATGGTTCTGCTCAAACAAGTCCAGGTCATGTATTTACTGATTGATCAAATGGGGACAAAAATGGTGCGGCATGGGTGAGGCTTTAGATATCAGGGAGGGTTGTGTTTGGGGAGTGGGATTCTCATAGCAGAGAAAGAAGGGCATGGGGAGACCGTGTTTCTCATCTCCTGATGGAACCTCCCGTGTTCCATGAACTGTTGCAGAGGTAGATTTTATTCGCATTTACCACATGATTATGTTATATACGTGTATACTTCACATGAGAGCGTGATACATGACTTGAATCGGTAGAAGTTCCGTGGATGATAGTTGTTTGAAGAAGCAAGGTGTTATGCATATTCGTGTTAATGTTTTTGTCCGGTTTCTTTCTGCATATACTTGACATAGGGAAGGTACAATTCTTGTAGAGTCCTCCATCGTAAAAACACACAACCCAATATCGTGCTTACTAATTTTCTTCGTTTGTTGAGCAAAAGTTGGTACCTGTGACAATAGCACAGAAACAATTTATCATGTTCATCTGGTATTCTAGACCACAGTATACACTGGTATACATAATATACTTGTAGAATATGAAAATGTGGAAAGAATAGAAGCTAAGTGGTGTCCATACCGAATACTTGCCCAGCACAATACATGACTGACGGCAACTCAGGGAAAGATTTTGAAGCAGATGGGATTCCCCCCCCCCCCCCCACTTCATTGGTGATAGTAAATGACATATGTCACCATCAAATGCCCTCAGAACTCAGTATAAGTACGATCATAGCTACAAAGGGGTTTTCCATCATTCGGCAGGGTGTCGTTGATTGATGCCTACTACATTATAACAACAGTGTTAAGTTTATAATGTGTGGACGTTGTCGCTATGGGTCAGCACCTGACCGTCGTGTCTTCAACCAGGCGGACGTCAACACGGTCAAAACTCCACCAAATATTGATAGTGTCCTGTCACACAGGATCCTATAGTCAGAGGAGTCTGACAAAGATTCTGCTATAGGATCGAAAAATCAGCCCTTTTGACCCCATTTTACTCCACTGGCTGTAGGACAAGCATTTTTTTCAGCAGCTTTTTTTTGCTCGTTATTTAAAAAAAGATATAGTGATATAATCTGACGACTTGGCAAATGGTTGCCTGTCCGTCTTTAAGCAAAAAATAAAACGGTCGGCAGTGGTCGAAAATTGTTCGGCAATTGTCCGGCAACTGCTTGCCAACCAAAAATGTTCATACCAAGGACCAGAAATCATTGAAGACCTGCCTTAAAGAGGGAAAAATGGTTTTCGACGCAACAAATAAAACCTGTAGCCGTCGATAAAGCCCATCCGTGACCGGTCGCCGAAATCTGAAAACCATTTACCGCCTTCCAAAAAAGTTTTTACGACCTCTTACAACCAACTGCCTACCTGCGATTTCAGAGGTTGTAGAATGGTCGACAACCGGCCATGGCATATGTGTGACCGGGACTGCAATAGTTATGGTCAATCTTTTTTTTTACATTTCCACTTTAAGACAGTAGTCAGCGATTCATGATTCCATAGGAAACATGAAAAGTAGAACTATTACCTTTGTCATATCTGTCCTTAACTGTCTCTTCGTTTTAAGTTTCTTATCTCCTATAAGTTTCATGAAAACAGCATTCTGCTGCATACCCTCTCAACCTCCTCTTTGTTTTGTTCTTCTTGCTGGTGTTGGGATTAGAATGGACAGTAAAAAGGTGTATCATATATATTACATACATATATTTTTGTATTTACAGTTGTTTTATTCTCGATACCAAACACGAGACCATCTGGTCTATTTAAATTTCTTCTCTCGTAAATTTCTACAAGTTTCGTGAAACCAGCATTCTACACTTATCCCCATTCGATCCCTGTACTATAGTTGATTTTT
Organism: Diadema antillarum; assembly: GCF_040938485.1. Classification (NCBI taxonomy): domain Eukaryota; kingdom Metazoa; phylum Echinodermata; class Echinoidea; order Diadematoida; family Diadematidae; genus Diadema; species Diadema antillarum. The sequence continues at coordinate 438,544 of NW_027272338.1, read as the reverse complement.
TTTTTAATTTCTTGCTGGGATGGAGATGTGTTGTGAGATGGGCGTATATCACATACAACATAACTTTATATGATAATATATTGACGTATAGGTTTGTAATATTTATATTACAGCAATAATTTGAACCTTAGCTGTGAATTATGCTTAACTTAGCTATATACAGTCAGGAATCCAACCGAAAATGAAACAGCAGAAACACTGTCTAACAGTCTAATGGACTCTGGAACGCAACCAGTATCAGTTACCTGTCATCATGAAGTCATGTCACGTGTACTCACAGACATGCCATATCAGCATATCCCACCTCTTACCGCCATATGTACTGTGTTCTCAACATCAAGTGTTTACATATATTCTGTTGACCTACATGACGTTTTCCTTTTTGATTGGGGGAGCAGTGTTACATTTATGTAAGTTTTCATTGGAAGAGGGTCTACACGGAGGTGGTGAGGAAGAGACCGAGAGGTTTTAAAGAGAACTAAAATATGAAAAGCAAACACTAAAACGTGTTTTTTTTCTTTTTACAACAAGTGAAAAAATGATATCAATTTAATTGACTTATTTGCGTGAATTACAGCAACTTTCAAACAATGAAAAGATGGAGCATATTTTATTTAGGCCTACGTGACATACAATCGACTGACAGAATATAACATACAAAAATAACGAAATTATGGTGAAGTTGCAGTGATTTGTTTTATTAGTGTATAGAACTTTCAGAAATGCCAAGAGAATATAAACTGGTTTGGTTCCATTAGTATCGTTTTCTGTCTCTTTAAATTATTGAATATCATGATGATAATTCTGTGCAACAAAACGCCCACCATAGGTATGGCGTTCAAGGCTCTATGAAGACTGGCCATGTGTTGTCGTTGGGTTGAGTTTTTTTTTTAATTACGTTTCTACACTTCTCACTATGAACATCCATGAAATGCTAAACATATAAGCGAGAGGGTAATTATCACTGGACGGAGAGTTCACGATTTCTCCCTTAATTACTCACGTATCCATTTGCTAGATTACAAACAATACTGTACTTAATACCCGGGCTTAATACCTTTGTTCAATTGACTTTGTGTTATATAAAGTTTATGTATTATGTTTATGATTATAATGCAGAAATAATCAATCAATCAATCAATCAATCAATCAATCAATCAATCAATCAATCAATCAATCAATCAATCAATCAGTCTCCTCGTCGAATGTCTGAACATAATTATTACCCCATCCATGCCAATGAAACGTCAAGCCAAAAAAGCCTTTCCACAATCCTCCTCACATGCATGCAGAAGTAATTGTATGGACCGTACTAGGCCTGCAGACGATGGCCAAAAAGTGGCTTAAAAAAGGTTCAACTGGCAACTATCGTATAACAAGCAAATTCTAACTTTTTTAAAAAGTATACATCCTGACAATATCCCACCTGAAATTTACCCCAAAAAATCTAATCGGAACATGCTCAAATGACGTCATCAAAATGGCCTCTTAAGATCTGCAATTTTGCCAGAGTAATTGTCACTTCGACATCTCTAATAATAAAAATTGAATATTTCGGAAAGGAGGTAATTCTAGCTACAGTAATGCTATTTCTCATGTACCTCAGGTCATCAGCCATCAATCATGCTCATTTTCAGTTGAGCTGGTGAGTTGTACGCATACCAATAGCGTTTCTATAGCAACCTTACACTGACGTAGTAGAAATAAACAAAAAATTCATAATAGTTTTCATAATTTTCATTTAATTTGTTGAAATATAATAAGAATGCCTAAATATATATTTTTTGATGTGTCTTGTTGGTTTCAGCGAAGTGCCGAACCAATTTCCGTCTTAATCATGTGTTAATATGGGGGAATATAGTCATTGCCATGGTAACGCTTTCATGAAAAAAAAACCCTAAATGATAAAATGTAATTCCTTCTACGCAAATAGTTATAAATTAAGCTTAATAACTTTCAAATAAGTAGGTGCCCAGTAAACGTATCCAGTCACTAGATGACTCAACTCATTGTAAGGCTAACCATGGTCACCAAAATTGTTTCCATGGCAACGAGAAAGAGCTTCGGAAACAGGTTTACGCAATGGAATGAGAGTGCAATTTCAACATATCTGTCAAGTGTCATTTTGCTTGTGTATTCTGTTTATCAAAATATATTAATATGGATGTCACATTTGAGGTAAAGAACTATGTGACAATCTGTATTAATTACATTGCATTTCTTGGAAACAATCGTGCCCTTGCTATAAGGCATGACAGCATGTACGTTTGAAACATAATATATTCGCGTCATAGGATAATATATGTTTTCTATATTGCCAAGGGGATAAAGGGCATTTTGGGGGCACACGGCACCGGGTCGCCCTTCAATATAAGCACCCTCTTTATCATGTAGATCTTGTATGGTAAATCTTCTATCATTTCGATGACTTTTCATTGATGTAAGAGTATATTTGCTGCATTGCCGGACCTACTTTTAAAACAATTCACGTTAGAACAACTGTATTTGCGTTGCTAATATCCGTATTTTGTAATAAAGGCCGTGAGTGTAGGTGTAAATTTAGACACCTCCTCAAAGCTTACCTTTGAATGTTCACCTTTTTTAAAATGTAGCTATTGTAGAGCAATGCTTCCTCTAGTAATTGGTTGCATTTTTGGATACAAAAGTGCCTTTGCAATACGGCACGATGGAATTTCGAAAACATGCACGTTTGGAACATATATATATTTGCGTTATATGATATTACAGTGTTTTTTATATTGCGGTGAGGGTGGAGTATTTTTGGCACATCCCACATGGTTGCCGTTTAATGCGCACCCTCTTCACTGTATAGATCTTGTAAAGTTAAGTCTCTTCTATCATTTCCATTGCTTCCCGTCGATGAAAATTGTATTTGCTGTATTGCCGGGACTACTTTTACAACCATTCACGCTAGAACAACGGTATTTGCGTTGCTAATGTTATGTGTTCTGTAACAAGAGGGCGTAAGCTTAGGTGTGAATTTAGACACTTCTCAAGGGATTAATTTTAAATGTTCACCCTTTTGACAATTTATTTATTGTAGAGCAATGTCTCCTCTGTTAATAAGTTGTATTTCTTGGACATAAAAGTGCCTTTGCTGTATGGCACGATGGCATTTTGAAGTCATACACGTTTGGAACATATATAATAATATTCGCGTTATAGGATTTTATATGTCTTATATATTGCCGTGAGGGTGGAATATTTTTGGCACATACCTCAGGGTTGCCATTTAATGTCCACCCTCTTCACTGCATAGATCTTGTAAAGTTAAACCTCTTCTATCATTTCCATGACTTTTCATTGTTAAAAAGTGTATTTGCTATATTGCCGGAACTGCTTTTAAAACCATCCACGCTATAGAACAACGATGTTTGTGTTGCTAATATCTATATTTTGTCTTAAGGGGGCTTGAGCGTAGGTGTACTTTGGACAAATCCCATGGGGTTGTCTTTTAATGTTCACCCTCTTGACGATATGGATATTGTTGAGCAATGTCTCCTCTATTAAGTACAACGTATTTTTGAGAACAAAAGTGCCCTTGATTTACGGCTCGATCGAAGTTTGAAAACATATATGTTTGGAACATATAGTGTATTCGCGTTAATGATATTCAATGTTTTCTATATTGCCATGAGGGTGGTGCACTTTGGGGGCACATCCCACAGGATTGGCATTTAATGTACATCCTCCCACTAAATAGATATTTTGAAGCAACGCTTTTCCTATCATTTCCACGACATTCATTGATATAAAAGTGTGTAGCTGTATTGCTGCAACTACTTCTAAAACCATGCATGCACGAAAGAACGTCAGCATTTGCGTTCATAGTATCCGTGTGATGTAATTACGGGTCTTGAGCGGCGGTGTAATTCTGGAGATTTCCCAAGGGATTGCTTTTGAATGTTCACCCTTTTGACAATAGAGTTTTCTTTTTGTAATTATATTGCATTTCTTACAAACAAAAGGGCTATTGCTCTACAACCGTAACGATCGGGAAAATGTGAAGGCATGGAAAATTGAAACATATTTGTGCTATATGCTAGTGCATGTTTCTATATTGCCATATGATTGCCGTGGGGTTAGATGATTTTGAACACATCCCACTCGGTTGCCGTTGAATGTGCACCCCTTTGACTATATGATGATTGCAAAGCAGTGTCTCTACCATTTAGAAATCATGAAAAGTAAAGTGTCTTTACTTACCACTCGGCAAAACGACTTTACATGCATGTACAAGTGAGTTTGCTTTGGCATAAATGCATGTTTTGTTAATCTGTTTCAGGACCACGACGGTCAGGGTAGGGGTAATCTGGGCACTTCCCAAGGGCTTGACAAAATATATATTGTAAAGCAACGTGTCCTATATCACCTTAATTGCATTTTACGAACATAAAAGCGTATGTGCTACACAGGCGGAAGAGCTTTTCAGAGGTATGTAACCATGAAACATTTTTCTCGGTTGTATACTGCATGTTTTTCATCGCCTTTAGGATGCATGGAGTTACTTTGAGCACCTCTCCTAAGGTGGTCTTTGCAAGTGAGCCCTTTGGACTGCATAGACATTGTAGATCAATGTTGTTATTTTATCTCTACCCCGGCAACTTTTATAGAAAAAAAGTGTCTTGATATGGCAGGAATGCAATTCAATACGACTCAATTTAATTTTTATTTCATTTTCAACAAGAACAGATCGAGACATCACTTTCTTTGTAAAAGAAAATGAGGTGCGTAAAACTATGTCGAATGAAACGAATTTACAATGACGATAGCACCATACGATAATTATACATAAACATAAAACTCAAGTGATAGTCATAAAACTCAAGGAACGACTTTTTTTTGAGACATGTACTTTTGGAACGACTGTAATTGCGTTGATATTTTCCTTACAAAGAGTCATGTATAGAGGCAATTAATGTGGGTACTTCCCATATAGTACGCTCCCTTCGAATGATAACCACTCTAACTATGTCAGTGTAAGTCAAAATTGCAGAGCAATATATCGTCTGTTGACTCCGTTGAATTTCATTTAATTAAAGTTTCTTTGCTAGAGGACCAAAAGGACTGTTTAAAGGCATGTACCCATAGAACATAATTATGTATTTGCGTTGGTACATGATTATTGCATGTCTTAGACTGCCTTTGGGTGGGGTAATTTTTGGCGCCCTCCACGTGGTTGCCTTCGTATGTGAACCATTTTTACTCTATAGATATTGTAGAACAAAAATTCTTCTATAACTTTCACTGAATTTTAATGGAAATGAAACTAAAAGGACGTTATGCACAGAGTTTTTTCGCTTCAAACAGCTGTATTCACGTGTGTATAATTATGTTTTGTACCGATCCGTGAGAGTATAGGTATGAATTCGGGTACCTCCCTACGAGTCGCTTTGACTGTGCACCACTTTTTAAAGATAATTATACACATTGTAGGAAAATGTCTTTGTCAATGCCAATTCTATTTCATGGAAATAAAAGAGTCTTTGCTAGACGGCCAAACGACTTAAAAAAAAATAAAATCTCGTACGCTTAAAACAACGGAAATCGCGTTGGTTGATGCATGTTGTGTAAATGGTCGTGGGGATAATATGATCGACTGGGGTGACTTTGGGCACTACCTACAGGGTTTCCTTTGACTGTGCCATCTTCAATATCTCAAAACCCTCAAGGATGCAAGAGATGAATCATCAAGATTCGAGCAAACCACCCTCCAAATAGAGTTCATTCATTACAAAATTAGACAAGTTAAGATGTTGACACTTGTTTAATTTCGTACTTTTAAGCTATCATTATCTGGTGGATAACAGACTCTAATTTTATGATATTATTCATGCTAGTTTACTAAGGCTGTAAAGTTTGGGTTTGGTGAAGAGAAACTGAAATATCATATTTGAACACTCTTGATATGCTCATATCGGGCACCTTGATGCATTAGAATATTCCGTTGGCTCGGAACCCTTTGCATATTATGCAAGAGGCCGAGATTATATAGGCCTACGTGGAAATGTTTGCATCGCACTAACTCACATTGCAAACATAGGTTTCAACATCTTCGGTGTTCCAATCTGAAACCTAGAAGCAATGTTTTCATGGAAATACTGTATTTTTATCATTATGGGAGCTAATTTGCATACTATGCAAATGAGGCCCAGACTATGTAGGGCCTACATGGAAATAGTTGCATCGCATGAACTGACATCGTAAACATAAATTTCAACACTTTCGGTGTTCCAGTCTCAATCCCAGAAGCATTTTTTTTTTTCATGGAAACACTGTATTTTTATCATTAGGCCTATGGGAGCTAATTTGCATATTATGCAAATGAGGCCCAGACTACGTACATGTCATGGCGAATGTTTGCATCACACTAACTGACATTATAAACATAGGTTTCAACACTTTCGGTGTTCCAATCTAAAACCTAGAAGCATAGTTTTCATGGAAACACTGTATTTTTATCATAATGGGTGCTAATTTGCATATCATGGAAATTTAGCCACTATGCCCCACTGGATTTCTTGGGACTTTGAGTAAGGTGTTTAGTAGCCCATAACAAGCACTGGCGTAGCCAGGGGGGGCGATGGGGGCGGTCGCCCCCCCCCCCCCCCCTAAGATTTGGACCGGGGATTTGGGAGGCGGAAAAAAAAAATGCGTGTATATTGTATGCATGCACATGAAGCGGGTCTCCTTTTGAACCTTTCATCAAATAAGATATTTTTTGAATATTTCACTCAAAGTGTGCACCAGATCGTTGAATTTCAATTCAAAATATGCAAAATTTCTCGTGCTTGGGAGGGGGTATCCCCCTCCCAAACCCTCCCCCTCTGTGCCTCTTTCCTTAGCTTAGTACACTTTTTAGATTGAAAAAAAAAATGAATAATTCTGAGTGCACAACACTTATCACTTATATTCCGAAAAACTCAAGGTTCCCTCATGTATAAGGGGAATTTCCCCTTTTAATCGACCCTTTCCTCCCTCAGTCCCCCCGCCCCATCAGTTTTTTTTTTTTTTTTTTTTTTTTTTGATTTCCCAAATGTTGGTTCCATCAAATATGCGTATACGAGATATCTCAATTTCAACCTTAAAAAGGCAAAAGCTCCATCGGAAGAGAAGGGTGGAGATAACACTCGCCCACGCCTTCTCCCTGCTCGCCCGCCCCTCCCCCCCCCCCCCCCCTTCCGCCATGCATAGAAAAAGACTGTGGCTATACCCAGATCGCTTTATTTCAATTCTAAAAACGCAAAAACTCCGCGAGCGGGAGGGGGAATCCCCCTTCCCCTAAGCTCTACCTCACTAGACTTTATACATACAGATGGTGTACATTCGGAATAAGAGCTAAATTCCGTGATTTCACTTCGATGAAAAAGTATTGCACCAAAAATTTACACATGATCGCTGAATTTCAGGTCTGAAAACGCAAAATCACCTTCGTGTGGGAGGGGATATGCCCCTATCTACACCCTGTGCTTTTTCTGTTTGATTGCTGAACAGACAGCGTTCATGATATTCAGTGTAAGAATTGTTTAATACAAGAAGATTATTTAAATGATACCATTTTATAGGCAAATTGTTCAATGATAATCTACACTAAAATATACTGCAACCTTAAACAAGTGGGACTGTTTCACGTCGATAAAACGCGCAAAAACATGCATCAAATTGCACCATTTGCAACAGCAAAATGCAAAAAGTTCTCACCATGGGAGGGGGGAAACCCCCCTCCCACACCCTCCCCTCCCCCTTCGCTCGCTCCGCTCGCTCGGGTTCAGTCGCGTTCATGATATTCAGTGAAAAGAATTAATACAAGAAGATTATTTAAATGATACCATTTTATAGGCAAATTGTTCAATGATAACCTACATCAAAATATACTGCTATGGTATACCTTAAACAAGTGTTACTGTTTCACGTCGATAAAACGCGCAAAAACATGCATCAAATTGCACCATTTGAAACGTCAAAATGCAAAAAGTTCTCACCGTGGGAGGGGGGTCACCCCCTCCCACGCCCTCCCCCCCCCCCCCCCCCCTCGCTCGCTCCGCTCGCTCGGGTGCAGTCGCGTTCATGATATTCAGTGAAAAGAATTAATACAAGAAAGGGCTTTTTACACTTGTAAAATTTTGCTTAGCCCCGGACCAACGGTGGGGCTAAGGGGGGGGGGGGGGGGGGGGGGGGGCTTAGCCCCACCGTTGGTACGGGACTATCCTTAGCCCACTTTCTGTTTACACTCGTTTTTGCCAAAGTGGGCTAGCCCCACCGATAGTACGGTACTATCTGGCCCTGCAAAATAGCAGGGGGTAGCACCGCAATTGCGGTGCCAAGCAAGTGAGTGTAAACAGAACGAAAAAATAATCCTGGGCTAAGCGACGGAGACGAAGTCCGACCCTCACTGACCAATCAGAAACGAGGCAATCAAGTGCTGCCGGTGCGTGCGTGTACGTGTACAGTACACAGCGTAATTATGAATATTCATGTGGTTTGGAAAGTCCGGGGCTAAGAAATACGAGTGTAAAAAGGTCAGATTTCTCCTTAGCCCCGGACAAGAGATAGTACGGGACTAATTGGCGAGTGTAAAAAGCTGAAAAATTGGTACGGGACTAACGATAGTCCTGGGTCAGAGAAAGTCCGGGGTTAAGAAACACAAGTGTAAAAAGCCCTGAAGTGTATTTAAATCATACCATATTATAGGCAAATTGTTCAATGATAACCTACATCAAAATATACTGCAACCTTAAACAAGTGGGACTGTTTCAACTCGTTAAAACACGCAAAAACATGCATCAAATTGCACCATTTGCAACATCAAAATGCAAAAAGTTCTAACCGTGGGAGGGGGGACACCCCCCTCCCACACCCTCCCCTCCCCCCTCTCTCGCTCCGCTCACTCGGGTTCAGTCGCGTTCATGATATTCAGTGAAGAGAATTAATACAAGAAGTTTATTTTAATTATACCATTTTATAGGCAAATTGTTCAATAATAATCTACATCAAAATAAACTGCTACCTTAAACGAGTGGGACTTTCACGTCGATAAAACGCGCAAAAACATGCATCAAATTGCACCATTTACAACATCAAAATGCAAAAAGTTCTTACCGTGGGAGGGGGGACACCCCCCTCCCACACCCTCCCCTCCCCCCTCGCTCGCTCCGCTCGCTCGGGTTCAGTCGCGTTCATGATATTCAGTGAAGAGAATTAATACAAGAAGTTTATTTAAATTATACCATTTTATAGGCAAATTGTTCAATGATAATCTACATCAAAATAAACTGCTACCTTAAACGAGTGGGACTTTCACGTCGATAAAACGCGCAAAAAATGCATCAAATTGCACCATTTGCAACATCAAAATGCAAAAAGTTCTTACCGTGGGAGGGGGGACACCCCCCTCCCACACCCTCCCCTCCCCCTAGCTCGCTCCGCTCGCTCGGGTTCAGTCGCGTTCATGATATTCAGTGAAAAGAATTAATACAAGAAGTGTATTTAAATGATACCATTTTATAGGCAAATTGTTCAATGATAATCTACATCAAAATAAACTGCTACCTTAAACGAGTGGGACTTTCACGTCGATAAAACGCGCAAAAAATGCATCAAATTGCACCATTTGCAACATCAAAATGCAAAAAGTTCTTACCGTGGGAGGGGGGACACCCCCCTCCCACACCCTCCCCCCCCCCCCCCCTCGCTCGCTCCGCTCGCTCGGGCTCGGTCGCTTCGCTCCCTCGCACACTAACCGCCCCCCCTAAGATGAAATCCTGGCTACGCCGTTGATAACAAGTAGCACTGTAGTGGAATTTCCTACTGCAATTAGTATGGTGGGTGAAACCCTAATTTGACTGGACTAATGTGATCTATGACAAAATGTGTATCCAGTTTCTGTTAACAGTGCTTCATTTCTTTCAGAAGTACAGTATTTGTTGTAGTAGTCCATCGAGTATAATGAGCTTGCTTTGATATCGTACAGAAATCCATGCAAGACCCGTTTCACCGACATTGATTTCAGTGAGATCAGTGTCAATTAGTGTTTTCAGTTTCACTTATCAAGTCCTCGTGACTGAAACATAATAAAAAAAGTGAGATAGCGAGACTGAAACCAGTGAAGTGAAACTGAAACCAATGAGAAGTTTGGTGAAACACCCTACAGGACTGTAAGAAAGGAACAGCCATGAACTAACAAGGGGGGCTGAGGTGGAGGAGGGTCTCATCTAATATGAGAAATTGACTTAATCTATGTTCTATGCCTAATTGGCTTGAACGAAATGTCAGATTGTCTTATGATTGTGCCAAATGCAAAACGAAAAACAACAAAAAATCCAGCTACTGAGATGGAATATACATAATACACCACTAATAATGAAAACTGTGATATCTGGACAGCTGTGTTATACTCACGTAATAGCTACAGGCAAATTTGAGTGTAACCATGGTAGCTATGGTCTCTCACAGGTTAGGTCTCAACTCTAGTCTATTAAATTTACATACTTATATAAATTTAGAATGGTGTTTATCGTTGAGAGGGTGTTGCATTTTTTGTTTGAGAAAAAAAAATGTTTTCAGCATAAAGTTGCCATAGAAATGACCTACTTTGGGCTCAGATTTTTTGAAAAGAGGTCACAAATGGGCCCAATTTTGTTTGAAGAAAGGCAGGAAATAAGAAATACATACACTGGCAACTTATCTAATGATTATAATGTCAGTTGTATAATGAACACTTGAGATATCCTAAAATTCTCATTGATTTTTTTTTTTTTGGGGGGGGGGGTTTTGGGGTGGCCATATTGATGACGTCATTTGAGCATGTTCCGACGCAGAAATTTCGGGTAAATTTTACTGGTAAGTTTGTTAAGACATATACTTTCAAAAAATTACAAAATTTGTTTGTTATACGATAGTTGCCAGTTGACCCCCAAATTCAGCCTCAATCCGCAGGCCTATACCACGAACTATAAGGACAATACCGAAGCAAAAGTTCCTTGGTTACTGGTTCTTGTTTTCAGTCTTTTGTTTTGTTTTTGTTTTGTTTTTGTTTTTCACTTTTTGACTACTTCATAAGCCCCTGGGTGTCACTGGTGCTCTGTGTATGGCTCACACTTTGTATCCAGTCCATCTGAAAGACACTTGAGAAGCGTGGAATGATTATTAACATTTGACACGATGTGAACTGGTTCACATGAAGAAAATATGATTACGACTTTATTGTACAAGTTCATCGAAGGGGTTCTGCTGTTGTCTGCGTATCAGAATGCCTGTAGTTGTGACCCGCCGTGTACATAAAACATGACACCACGCAATGCCAACGTATAGAAGTCGTAAAATTTTGTTTAGCACAGCAGCAAATATGACATCTTTGATATTATGAACTTGCCGCATTTCTGATCAACATATTATGTCTAATAGTCAACTTTAACGAGCAGTGCTACCAGTACCAAAGGCGTAGAATTACCAGAAAAGAGAAGAAAAACGTTTCTTTCACTCTAGACAGTATAACAAGCATGACAAGCTAGGACACGTCGTTTTGTTTTGTTTCGTTGATTTTGTGGAATGACCTAAAATGAGATTACTCAATGGTCATGATACAAAACGTAACAAGGAGTGTTGAACATCTGTAAGCAGTAAAGAAAAAAAATAGCTGTTAACAACTTTGTTGTAGTTAATGACTTCTCAAATTTACTAGTCGTTAAATGTTCTTTTTATAAGGATTTGTTCCTGAGAATGAACAAAGGCAAAATCTGAAATGATTCTTACATTCAATGCTTCGGGTCCGTGTCAATAGAAGGACTCACAGACATCCAATGCTTGTAGCCTTTGGGTGTGTCATAATAGCTTCTCACAAACTAAATTGATAAAGTCATTGCCAAATATAGAACTGTGCTTTGAGCAAATAAAGAACATGAAAGCAGAATCACGACACAGACGGCTGCAAAACTGTCCATAATTTTACCCATCGTTTGCAAGAGTTCTAACCTAAAATAAGGTAGCTGGAAGAGGCACACTGAAAATTGTTCATAAAAAAATCCGCTTTAAAATTATAATCTATGTCACCCTCTAGTTTAATGTAGCAATATTTTATCATGTCTAAAAAATGCATAAATTCTATTTATTCTTTCGACATAATAAAATTTTAGAACACAAGCAAACACCAATCATACTATTTTTGTCTTTGTCATCCACGAGAACTGTGGAAGGCAACTACAAGACAAGGAGACTTCTTTTTATCACACCAGTTTTCTTGGCCCCATTGCTAGAAACTCGACTTGCGATTGAACACGCACCTTTTCATCGAACACATGTATCGCCCGCAAATTGCGTTTGATCTTTGCGTTTCTTTGCCGAAAGAGACTTGCGTTCGATTTTTGAGTTGGGTTGAAATGCAATGTTTCTAGCAAAGGGGCGCAGGAATGTCTTATATCACACATCTGAATGTCGTATTTCACCCATGCACTCCTTAAAAGAAAACATGAGAAAGGAAAAGGCCTCTCGCTAAACGTTTCCTTTCCGGCGTACTGTTAACCTTTCTACCCACCAGTTCAAGATTTAATTCTCTTTCTCCATTGCTGTCTCTGTCTGCCTCTCTCTCTCTCTCTCTCTCTCTCTCTCTCTCTCTCTCTCTGTCTCGCTGCGAAAACTTCAATGTTTAGGTTATAATCATGGCACTCCGTCCAACAAGGTATCCCCAAATTGAACGTACAGTATGCACCATGAAAAAAAAAATTATTCCTGATATATGTTGAGAGAGAAAAAATGCATATCTGTAGCCCTACATCTAAACACAAATAGATAAATGCATTAAGCAATATAGCTTTATATGTATATATATACAGTATATATATACATATACATATATGTATACATATACATATATATATACACGTGTATATGTATATATATATATATATATATATATATATATATATATATATATATATATATATATATAATTATCATAAAACAGTAGAGAATTCAATAGGCTGGAAAGTGTTGTTTAATAGTGACTTAGCTGAACAATCTGTTTCAGTCGAAGCCTCGACAGGAACATATGCTCCTATTTTGTAGTTGAACACTTTCAGCTATTGCCGTTCGCACTTTACCTGCTCTACATAATTGACTATAGAGTTTAAAAAGGGGGGGTACAAGAGAGAAACGTACGAGTGTATTGTGAATGTGATCTATGTACGAATACATTAACATTTCAATGGCAGCGGCCATGGTTATCCTGTACCATGTCGTAGCCTGTTAAGCTATTCTATTCTAGCCACACTCGCGGTGTCCAGTATGCAAGCTTGTTTGAAATCAGGATGTTGTCAATGCACCAGGACTGACTGGCTGGGAATATAAACCTTTCCTCCCATCATATCTCGTCTAGAATAACGCCATGGGCGAAAACATGAAGACAGAGGTTAACATGGGGTCACATAATGCCAGTTCTCGATCGGGCAGGACTCAATTCAATGCTTGGCAAACAGATACATCATTCTGAGATAGACGTTTATACGAGGTGACAGAGGTTAGCACAGTCGAAACCTTTGGGGCAAGAGCGAGATTATATTTAGCAGGCACGAGAATGCAAGCCAAAGGTTTGCAAGCAGGTTTCCAATAACTCATGATACTATATTTGGACTCACCTCTACAACATTTCTCATCACACAAGTGTATAATATCACTTTTTTTGGCGCTATGTCTCAACAGCGTGCATGCAGGCGTGTTACTATTCAAATACATCTTCTCTGTCATATTCTAGACAAAGTAAGTAGACTATGTCACGCAGAATTCAGCTGTGTTTTCTCCCCCTCCCCTCCCCTCCCCTCCCCTCCCCTCCCCTCCCCTCCCCTCTCCCCTCCCCTCCCCTCCCCTCGCCATCCCCCTCTCCATCTCTATTGATAAAGAAACATCAAACTCATTGAATCGATATCTTGAAAGAGTGAACATAAGCCGCTGCGACTTTCATTTTGAATTAAATTCTTTATAGGACGATAGAAAACAAACTTAGGCCGCAAACCTTGCATCACAACTACTGTATATGCAATGCCCGTGACGGGGAGCTAGTTTTCGAAATAACAGTTGGTAGAACATAAAGAACTTTCATTCACTCTCATTCTTTCTCTCTTCTGCCCCCCCCCCCCTCCTCTTTCTCCCTTTCGCTCTCATTTGCCCTTCCCTTTGCTTTGCAAGTGCTAAATAGAGCAGCCCATGTTCTAGCTATCATTTCCACGTCATCAATAATCATTGTGTCATTTTCATTAGTTCATTCTCGAATGAAAAAAAAAATAAATTCCAATAAAAATAACTTTGACTTCTTGTCATATCTTCCAGGTTTATCCGCAGCTAAGCTACTTCATGATGAGGGCGTTGACGTGTTGGTCCTTGAGGCACGGAACAGAGTCGGAGGACGAACGCATACCCTCAGGGTGAGAATCTCTCATTGGAGGAGTTTGAGGGGAAAGGGAGGGGTCTATACTGTGAGGGCGGGGTCAGGGGGCGTGGCACATTGTCGTCCGGAATTACCAACCGAGCTACATCGTCAGAACATTGTCGTAGGCTTCAACAGTTCGCTTCTAAACTGGATTTCAACATACATGCTCAATCAATCGTCGTTATCATTATCTGTACGACCCGAGACACGTTATGCTGATAAAGTTGGTTTTTGTTAAACCGAGAAAACTGCACTATAAGGATTAATATTTAGATGATTGATTGTATGTTGTGAGGTATTCATATCTGCTATCTTCATTTTACCTTCTGGATTGTGTTTTGGCTTTTTATTTCTCTTGGCGGGCTGTCTCCCACTGTGTTAAGGCAGGTTGTGTTTCAATTCAGCAAAACACATCATATCTGAATTATCTAATTGCCTAAACTGATAAAATCAGAATATTAATGTTACATGAATTTATGATGCTCTCCAGAAAACAAGTCCCATTATGTATTGACATCGCTTCACCCCCCGAACTTGGTTCCAGAACATTCTACCACTCATGTTAAGATGGTAGGGACCATCGACACTGAACTTTAGATATTTTTATCTGTCTTTATTATAAGCTTTTATTGGCAAATGTTCGTGATATACCCAGTAATGTATCTTATATACGGAAGCTCACCAATGTTTGTTCTCCTTTTACCATGGATATATCATCGACCAACTTGGTTGTTCATAAACGTTTCGCCTTCCAATCTTCAGAATGACAATATAAAATATGTCGACATCGGTGGATCCTACATCGGGCCTACGCAGAACCGCGTCATCCGAATGGCCAACGAGCTCGGCATCAAGAACTACCGAGTTTTCGATGAGGACGCGGCCATTGCCTCTCTCCACGTAGGTTTAATAATACTGGAAGTTACTCGACCACTTGTTTTACTGTGCATTACTGAATGAACCATAAAAGCGTATGAATTAAATGTGTTCGGTTGGACTAACTTGTGAAAATCACGGAGAGAACAGTTTCGTGACTCTTCCGAGTAACTTCTTTACAGCATAATACAAGTCTAATACCTGGATGAATCAAAATCTACATCGATATATTGAATGAACAATGCTACATTTTCTTTCAAAGAATTTTTTATTCTCTTCGCGGAAACATGATAGTGTATATCTAAAGCCATGGCTGTTGTTATGTTCGTAATGAGAATGACTGAAAAATAAATGGGGCTTAAAATAAGATTGACTCTTGCTTCAGTTTGGCAATTCTTTATCGCCCCAACGTAAGACAGTAGCAGTCTTTAACACTTGTTCAAAGAGTGAATCTAAGTAATAGATTTCTTGATCATCAATCTACGTATATTGTTTGCATTAGCTCGATAATGTTATCAATAACAGCATCAACAGAAAGAATTAATGTAACTGTCCTTTGAGATCCTGCACCTTCGAGTTTATTATGTGCCGGATTTAGTGGAATGACTAGGAATAGGTAGATCCTTAGGTCATTAATCGATTTAGATATAAGACATACTATTCTTTATTGTGTGTATAATTATTATAAAGAACTGTCAAAAAATGCGATACTTACTTTTCGTTCACATGTCGAACAGGGCCGGACCAAAAGGTATGACGGTGTAGTGCCGAATTCCTGGAATCCACTCGTCAACATGGACATCGTCAATTTCTGGAGGCTGGTAGACAAGTTGGGGAAAGAGGTAATATTGATGTGATTGAAAAGGGGTTATCCCACGAGACTGACACCCACGAGTCATACAGCCCACGAGTTCGACATTGAAAAAAAAAAGGTCCGTGAGTAATAGAGCCCACGAGTCATACAGCCCGAGAGTATATAGCCCATCAGTTCGACACTGGGCAAATAAGACCCATGAGTTCCACAGAAGGTAAAAACAGCCAACGAGTTCGACAGATACAACGGGTGCTGTTCGTTATTCCGAAGGTTCGTTATTCCGAAGGTTTGTTAATCCGAAACACACAAATTCCCTATACCTAGAGGTTCGTTAATCCGAAAATGAAAAAGGGTCCGTTAATCCGAACATTTGTGGCGTTATTCCGAAGGTTCGTTAAAACGAAGGTTCGTTTATCCGAAAATGAAATAGGGTTCGCTATTCCGAAGGCTCGTTTATCCGAAAATGAAATAGAGTTCGTTATTCCGAAGGTTCGTTAATCCGAAAATGAAATAGGGTTCGTTATTCCGAAGGTTCGTTGATCCGAAGTGATATAGGGTCCGCAACGAACCTTCGGAACAACGAGCTTTGTTTCATTTTCGGATTAACGAACCTTCGGAATAACGAACCTTATATCATTTTCGGAATAATGGACCTTCGGAATAACAAACCTCATCATATTTTCGGATTAACGAACCTTCGGAATAACGGATCTTCGGAATAACGGATCTTCGGAATAACGAACCTTCGGAATAACGACCCTTCGGAGCAAAGAACATTCGGAATAACGAACCTTCGGAATAACGACCCTTCGGAGCAAAGAACCTTGGAATAACGAACCTTCGGAATAACGAGCTGCAACTGATACAACATGGAGCTTAATGTGTAGGTTTCGTGGGCCTTGTTTGCTTAGTGTCGAACTCATGGGCTGTATGACTCGGGGGCTGTATGACTCGTGGGCTGTATGACTCGTGGTTGTCGGTTCTCGTGAAGTGCACCCATTGAAAATACGCTAGATTTTATCAAACTTAAGTTGGATGAAACTGAAACTAAGCTAAATTTTATCGAACTTTTGAAGTTGGACAAAATTGAAATAGGCTAAGCTGAATGTTATCAAAATGATGTTGGATGCCATTTGTGTTTTGAATATTCAATCCTTTTTTACTTAAAGGAGACCTCCGGGTGATTCTCAGATTTTTACATTAAATATTTTGTACAACTATAAATCAGTTATACTTACGACAGAGTTTCAGAATTTGTGATAATTGGGATGAAGAATAAGAATATTTTCAAAGAATAGAACAAATTGCAATGAACAAGGATGATGACATGGCAGGGTCACCATGAGAATGCATGAGTTGGGGCTCAAGGAAGCAGAACAAAAGAAGAAGGCATGCGTAGATTATAGACAGGTGAACTCGCAAGCAAGCGGTATTGTAATTGAATTACACTGCTATCATTTCTGAAATATATGAGCCTTCTATGTCATCATCCTTGTTCAGTGTAATTTGTTTAAGGTTTTTCAAAGTATTGTTTCTCTGCTCAAGAACCACAATAAATTCCTCAAATCTATACAGGGAGTTGTCGATTTATGTACTACATGGTGTGAAATTATGAAAATCGTCTGGAAAGTCCCTTTAATTTTTCAGTGAATAAAGTTTGTTATTAATCTCATCAACATGTCATTCTACTCTCCATTCTGTAGAATAATAAGAGGACGTATATAACAGTATTTGGTGAGGGTTTTTTTTTTTTTTTTTTTGCTCTTCAGAAGAATTATGATAACGATCCTAAGAAATTTCAAGATGCGTTGCAAAATGATAAACAGTGACAAGACATCTTCATGAAATATCAATATCGTGACCATGAAAAAAGACACCCTCTCAAATATTCACAGTTCCAAATAGTAATGTAACAATGAAAACGCTTTTTGCCATGTGGTAACCAACCGACTTGTTTTAGACGTCGACTAATCATTCATGTCTACCTAAAGAATACTGCTGTGTAGCTACAGGTAAGTTTGACTAACATTATCTAAAGTGACATGCTAATCTTAATGTGCCGTAACCTGCCACGTTGATATTGAATTCGCCATTTCAAGGCAATTGCGTTTGATGACACCTTGTAGGAGACTTTTTCTCGTAAACGCCAATCAAATATCAATCAGTCTTTTCGTGGTCTCTTTCTGAGCTGGCCCATGGCGCTTGGAAAGGTTAAAAGAATTAAGAATAATCGTGATAATTGCAAGAGAAGTTTGTACAAAAACGGGAAGGTGAATACTTGCTTCATTGCCTTAGTTTGTTCATTTGGGGACGGCATTTGCGGGCAGAACATGTAGCTTTTGCCTACTCTCCCTCCTCCTGCTTGTCCTCGTTTTACTCCCATTCTCTCCGTCTTCTTATTCTCATGCTAGTTTCTCCTCTTTTCTCATTTTGATGATGTTTTAGCCTTCCTATTCTTCTACTTACCCTTCTGATCCTCCCGCCGATCCCGCTTATCCATCTAACTTTCCTTTGTCTTCTCTTTTTATTCGATTTAATTGAAATTATTCGGATTTTTTTTTTTGCATTGAATATATATTACAAATGAAATACAGTCATTTCTTTTTCCAACACAATAAGGCATACGGTTGTACATTCGGTATATCCGAACATAATTGAAATTTACACGTGCAGTGTAGCAATGAACTGTTAACAAATTAAAGTAAATAAACAGAAAACACGTACGTCGATTGGGAGCTAGTCAGGATAGTGAAACAGATGGTCTGCTATGAATTAGGGTACATGTATCATGTGTATTGTGGGACGCATATGCAGAAAGCTGTTGTCGAGTAAGCAAATAGCTTGAAGATGCGACAGCCTTGTGAAAAAAAAAACCAGGGTAAACCATACATAATGTGTAATTATCGAAGACAAAATGAAACATCATCATCATTTTCCCCATACATGACATATCCTCAGGCCTCTTCTGTGGTTCTATAAATTAGAAAAAAAAAGAACAACAGTAATGACTTCATCATGCACTTAGAAGATTATTGTTGTTCTCTATTGTTTCCTCATCCATTATTTCTTTGTGTGTGTGTACATAGATACCTCTCGGCGCTCCTTGGAACTGCCCTAAAGCCCTTGAGTGGGATCACATGTCAGTGTCGGAATGGTTGGACAAAGTCTGCTGGTTCTCCTACACCAGGACCGTGGCCGCGGTCTTTGCCAGGCTCATCTTCGCCACTGAGGTCGAGAACATGTCCCTCCTCTATTTCCTCTGGTACATCAGGGGTGGTGGAGGTAAGGTCGTATCAGGGACACTTCAGCTCGAACTCAAAACTGCTCCCAAAACCTCCTTAGGCCGCTGATGACACTTTATTGGTACACGAGAAGGACGCAGTTATTTTTTTTTCACCTTATTGACTGTTCTTTACCATTCAATAAAAGATAGTATCTGAAAAAATAACATGAAATACTTTTTGTCCTCTTCAAGTTCACGCTGTGTCCTTTGTCAAGGTTACTGTATTTAAGACTGACAGCTGTTAAAGTATGGTAAGGGTGGTACTAATAGTTATAGAAGGAAAAAAAGACACTATAGTTTAATCGTCCCGTATTACCAGTATGTATGATAACGATTATAGAAGTCGCAGTCTTATAGTTATGGAAATTTCTGTAATTTTCTGTAATATAGTATGTGGCGGTATTAGTAGCAACAATACTAGTATCAGGAGAAGAGTAGTTACGATTTCATCAGTAAAAATACAGCAGTAGTT
The DNA here is from genome assembly GCF_040938485.1 of Diadema antillarum. Classification (NCBI taxonomy): domain Eukaryota; kingdom Metazoa; phylum Echinodermata; class Echinoidea; order Diadematoida; family Diadematidae; genus Diadema; species Diadema antillarum. The sequence continues at coordinate 418,662 of NW_027272338.1, read as the reverse complement.
TTAGAAGTAGTGGTGGTAATAATGAAGCTGCACACCATAGCGGTAGTAGTGTCAGTTTGAGAAGATGGCGTAAGAGAATAATGTTATGGGCAAATCACAAGCCTGTATGGATGACTCCGTCAGTTGAATGGACCGTAGTGCTTCTAGAGAGGTGGCTTGGTCGTTCAACATAGCTTTTTGAGCACAGTGATGTGTTTTGCATTGTTTGCTTTAAGACATGATGATTTGTCACTGTTTATAATCCGATGACACGTTTATGCCCTTGCTCTCTTTCAGGAATCAGCCGAATGTTGGCGACCGACAACGGAGGCCAGGTACGTACTCTCCCTTATAGTGAATTCCACCTCGGTCGTTTGTCGTTCCAATACTACATGTAGATTGTTTACAGTGTAAGGCTATTTTCAGCTAGAGGCGAGTCTTCTGCCCGATCAAAAATGCGTTCACCGATGTTTCTCTCACCGTTTGGGAATAGCGCGCATTCTTCCCCATAAGAGTTATTGCAGGCTGCTACCGATCTTTAGCCGATATTCTGTCACATTTGATTAGAGTGTAGAAATGTTAACTAAATCTTACTGTCGGTTATCACTCGCTTCTCGTCTAGTCATGTTTCAAGCCAATGTTTGTTCTTTTTTTTTAGAACTTATATCTCATTCAGCAATACTGCAATTACTTTTGTCATAAATACGGAATTCCTGGAGGCGGCGGTACGTTCATCTTGGTTGGGCCCGAGGGCCCAAGTCCTTAGGTTGGCTCATTCCAGACCCGGGCTGCCCAACCTGGTGCACCCTTACCACTCCAGTGTATGTTCTGATTTTGAAAAAAATGTAATATATTTGTGATTGAGAGCAGCCGAATAAATGATAATACAGTGTAATAATAATGATAATAATAAAATTCATCTCTTCTCTTCTGTAGTTAATGGTTCGCTTGCTTCTTTGCTGCTTGCATTGGAGAAAAAAAAAAGTTGATTTCCTCTCTTACTCCGTTACAGGAGCGCAAGATGATTGGCGGCTCCCAGCTGCTTAGCGAAGGAATGGCTCAACGGATAGGACAAGGTAAAGACATAACCGTATAATACCATGTGGTCATGACATCACAAATGCTATCATGAAATGGCTTGTCTTGCAGCATGGCGCTAAATCCTCGTGATGTAGCTCCATAGTTTCAGGTATCTTCTATCAACCGTAGTATACAGTTAAAACACTGGTGTATGGTACGATTAGAAGTTGTTAAAAGAAATATAAGCACTGGTAGAACTATCATTGCAATGTTGTTGCAATAAAGACACTTTCCATGCAATGTAGTATGCTATATAACATCAATAAAAACTACGTCAATATCCTTCGTCATGTGAGCAATCGCTCTTGAATGACGAAAAATTCAACATTTTCGCTGGAGCAACCCTGATTTCATACATACGCAATAAAAGGGGAAATCCAGTCCAAATAATCATAAGTTAGTCTGATAAGAAAGAGTAAGATATTACAAGTTCAACAGTATAAATTTGATTAAAATCGGATGAAAAATAAGGAAATTATGACATTTCGAAGTTTTGCTATTTTGGGGGGAAACAGTTCTTGAACAGTCAATATGAATATAATGCAAATGGCAAAGTGACCATGTCATTCCCTCACAACTTACCATCTAGATTGTACATAACATTTTGAAATTTCCAGTTTTTCATTCAAACGCAATCATGCCCGAGGCTCAAAACATCGTATATCTAACTGATCACTATTCTAAAGTTATTCAACCATAGGAATAAAATCATGTTTCACACTTCAATGACAGAAACATTGAATTTTCATCATTTTTTCGTATACGATCAATGGAAGATTGTGAGGGTATGACATGGTTAGCTCACTCATTTGCATATTCATGCCCACCGTACAAGAACTGTTTTGGAGAAATTATCAAAACTTGAAATTGTCATAAGTTCCTTATTTTTAATCCATGAATTTCAGTCAAATTTTTACTCTTGAACTCGTAAAATGTTACTCTTTTCTATCAGACTAACTTATATTTGGACTGGATTTCCTCTTCAATGAGGAAAAACTTGCTTTCAGTCCGATTTTCCCTTGATAAACTGCATTCACTAATTCGAAATACATCCTTTGTAATTAATCATAGTGCCCTCTTACTTCTTCGACGTATATATTAAGTTTCTATTTTTCGTATAAGATATTTCCTTTATTATCAGGCATAGATATGTATTTCTAATCCGTATTAATAAATTTAATAACCATGTGTGCATTGATCATGATGAAAGCAATTTTGACCGTGATGGAGTTATCATACTTACACTGTAATTATCATTATCATTATCACATTATTACTACAATGAAATATCATTAGTCTTATTGTTACTATACCATCAGATGTTCATATATATTGTGATTATCATAATTTTCTTATCATTATGTAGATAACGTCTTGCTTGAGCACCCTGTGAAGCGCGTGTCGCAGGCGGGTAGCACGATTACCGTGACAACGATGAACGGAGATACGTTCGAGGTGCGCCAGATCGTCGTTCTTTGTCATATCAAAACGAATTTTGTCCAATTGCAAATTCAACAAAGGGGAAAAAGCAGTGCATCCTGAGAATGGTTTTCCTTCTAGGAACTATTTTGCGACCACACACCCTGTACAGGCGGCCATCTATTGTCCAGAATCATGAACACTGTTCTGTAGCGTTAAGTCATTGGGGGTATGGGTATTCTTTATGTAATTGTGGTTGTCAATGAATTGTAGAGACAATTTCTTAAGGTAACCATGAAAAAAAAAATGATGTGATGTTCTCATACTAATAGTGCTCTATTACACGTCTGGGTGTATAGTTGTACTTAAGTCGAAATCAAACTGTCATCGCAATGATCAAGACTGGGCTATTTTGGAGGTTTTGAGGACGGGGGGGGGGGGGGGAGGGGGGCATGATGTCCCCGCCCCTTAAGATCTCGGCCATGGAATGTCCGATTGTCGCCAAATTCGGCATGTATCTACTTTATGACTTGCCCTACAAGAACGCATACTTAATTTTACAAAAAAATACCATAATTTTCTGATGTATGCTAATCAATTATGTAAATATGATAATTTTATGGATTTTTTTAGCATTTTTGCTCCAATTATGGTTGTCTAGTGATCCATTAATTGTGAAATATGTGAAAGGAAGTTGTATAAAGTGTATTTGTGCGAAAACTAATCGCCTAAGACATGGCTCGACACTAACTTTTTTGTTTGGTGGCCCGATGGGGCCACCAAAATCCTAAATTTCAAATTTTTGGTGGCCCGAGAGAAAAATTTGGTGTCCCGAAAAAAGAAACAATAAAAAACATTAAAAGTCCTTTTTTTTAATGAATCAAATATCAAAGTTTTATTAATAGTAAGAATTAGAAGTTGGACATATCTACTCATAAATAAACTTCAACAAACTTGCAACACTCACTCTCGGGCACTCATTCAGTCCTTTTCATCCATCCTTTAAACAAATTTAACTGCTAATTTCCGGCGCAAAAAGTTTTGAATTTATTGACATACTTTTCAAAAAATTTTGGTGGCCCGAGGCGGGCCACCAAATTTGCCTTTTTTTTGAAATTTGGTGGCCCGACTTTCATTTTTGGTGGCCCCGGGCCACCGGGCCACCGTTAGTGTCGAGCCCTGCCTAGGATCAATGATAATAAGTGGAAATATTGTAGTTATAGTTTGTGTGGTTTTATTTTTTCGTCCGTTATAGAATTCATGTATTCTGGGTTTTTCTGCCTTTTTGTTTGTCATGTTTGTAGTTAAAGCATAATCAATCACAGCAGCGATGGAGACCCTGATTCCCCCCCCCCCCCCATATGTTTCTTTCATTTTCGTCAACACAGGCATCTCACGTTATCAGCGCCGTTCCGATGGCTCTCCTCGGGAAGATTTCCTTTGATCCACCCCTTTCCCCTCTCAAGAACCAGGTTTGTATTGGTTCAGCGACTATAGGAAAGTAGTATGATGCTAGAAATATCATTTAGCAACGGTGAAAAGTCAATCATGTAAATATCAATAGATTGGGAGAAAACGGCGTTAATCGGATTCTGTTGTATAAGGGCGTCAAAATGACCTTTTTAGAATCAGAAGAACGTTCTCAAGCCGAGCTGCCAAAATGAAGTAATTGATTCATACACTTTTCTTCAAAACTCTGTTTTACATGATTCTAGAAAATGCGTTGAATATTGTTTTACTCTAAATGCTTTCATAAGGTGGTAAGTGTTAGAAAAATTGTAGCAATGTTGAGTAGCAAATTTTTGTGGCTGTCAGTAAATATCGTAGGCCAATCACACAGTCATGACTATTCTGCCTTAGCAAAAATATAATGAAACATTTCTGATTGTAGTAAGTTTAAAGAATCAAAATACACGTCTTGTGAATTTCAGGTTGTTAGGAATAATAGTTCATTCTGCTCATAGCCTATTAACGTAACCTCAAAAGTCCATTTCAAAATCCACGGGAACTTCAGAATCTCTCAGGGAACTCATTAACGTCGTGACCATGCTCGTCTATCGATGGATCCTGCATACCATTGTCCATAAGGACATGCAAATGATTATGGCGTTTTGAAGTCGTTATTGTTGTTGTCATGTTATACAAAATCAGTTCATAAGTCTAGCAGGTTCACTCTTACAAATACATTTGTACAGAGGGAAGACAAGTGATAAAAACCCTTCACAATATTTATATTTTATTCTTTGTTCGTTTCAGTTGTGCCAGAGAATCCCGATGGGGTCTTGTATCAAATCAATGATCTACTACGACAGACCTTTCTGGCGTGACTTGAGTAAGTCACATCACAGCTGTGACAAGTGCTTTTATAGGTCCCGCTCACACTTGCACGAAGACTGGTCGCCGATATTTAGCGACCAAAAGGCACAGGCGACCATCGCCTAGCAATCGGTGACCAAAATGTCCCAACTTTTTGAAGGGCAACTAGTATACTATCTGTTACTGACCGGTTGCCGAGAACCTTGTGGATGCTTTGCAATGAACAGGAAACTCAACAAGTCTGCGACTGCTGCCAGAAAGGGTGGCACTTGTCGGCAACTGTTTGGCGAATCACACTTACTACGAAATGTCTTTACGGAATTAGTAAGAAAAATCAAGTCCCAGAATTATTGTCGTCTATGGTGCAAAATTAACCTAAAACAAACATATTTTTAGCGCTATTGTTAAAGAAAAACACAAGAAATGTGCTCCTTTGCGGTTAAAGGCAGATGCACTTAATATGCCCCTTTCATTTACCATTAGAAGGTCATCTAATACTAAAAATGGGGGGAAAGTCAGCGTTCCGATGAGTCCAATGAGAAAATCTCTAGCCTACCAGGACTGCACGGTTATCGGTCCCGAACGCTTACAACTAGCTGTATTCGCTGACTTATGAAATAGAAATTAAAAGAAAGTCTGACAACCAACTGCCGACAACTTATTTCAGAGTTCGGAGAATGTAGTTGGCGACCAGTCTTCATGTATGTGTGATCTATGCAACACATTATGAATTATTGTGTACGTATTTGAGGGTGTTTTGTGTGTGTACTTCCAATATACATTATTTCTCTCGTTTCACGTTCGATCCTATTAGATTTGATTGACGAGTGTCTGAAATACGTACGCTCGTATTTCTCTCTACCGTATGGTAAAGATGGCAATTATCGTATAATCGAGACCGAGTTTTTGTTTTTACACTGACCGTCGTAAAATAATCGGAAAGATTATGAGTTTTGTGAGAATACTTAAGTAATCACAAAGTGTTTGATTTAAAAAGGAAAACCCAAAGGGTTAATTTCCAGCAGATAATTTGTAGTACAAGATTTGCTTTTCAGGAAATTAACAAGGTGAATACTAGTACTATCTACTTTGAGTAATATTTAACAGGTGGTGTAATGTACAAGGTGAGTAATATCCACGTGCAACATGTAAATTTCCATAATTCAAAGGTCAACAGTGAGCACTGTGAATACTTGACGAGATAAATAATGTAGAGTGGTACAAAGGTTCAGCCTCCTCATCGTTCGACGTATAGAAGATGACTGCTCATTCATTTCAAGCACATTATGCTGTATTTAAACTTCTGCCCGTGTAGTGAAATCTGTGGCTGGGTTCTCCCACACAAAGTTTCAAGGAGTTTAGGGATATGCTGTTGTCATGGCAGCAATGTTACCTGACAGTTGATTATTTGTTTTTAGCCTGCTTCCATGGAAACAGCTAATGTAATTCAGTGTAATCATTGCATCCTCCAGTTAGAGAGATAATAATGTGCAGTAGCCATACTCATTATTTTGCTTATTTACCTTCACAACACAACAGGCGCAATAGTGCAACACAACAGTCTAAAAGTTGTAATACCCTGATGGGGTCATTAAAACAAAAAAAAAATCTAATAGCTCTACATTTTTTCAAACATTACTGACGAACCAAAATCATTTTTATTACGCTGTCAGCGTAAATAGAAGTCTTAAAATTTAAGACACACAAAAGTCTTGATTTTATTTTTAATTCTTCTATTTACTTATATTTCATTTAACTAGAGTGCTCTGGGTTTGTCCTGACGGATGACATCGTTTCAGCTTCCATTGATGACACCAAGCCAGACGGATCTCTACCTTGCCTCGTCGGGTGAGTTGTGGGGACATGGACCCCTCAGGTACTGTGAAGCTGAATGCCTTTATTTTTTAGGAGGGTAGGGGTGATGTTGACTTCAGTCTATGAAGCAGATTAAGCAAATATAAAATCGAAAATTTAATCAGCTTCGAACATACGGTTAAAAAACTTGGCATTTACAAATATCTTACATACTCGCGAAGGAAAGAAATTTGCCTAAGTCGCATATGCAAGCTAAAATTATTAATAATATTGACATTACCCCACAAGTCTCCACGACCTTCATCAAATTCATCTTAAAAAAAAAAATGTGATATGAAACGATATTCATTGAATACAAAGATAACTAGTTACATATCATCCCCCGACTTGTACACTTTGTTTCATCGCAGATTCATCAATGGAGTCTTCGCAAGGAAATTTGCTACTTTGAGTGAAGAAGAAAGGTAACCTAAAAATAATGGAAGGTTTTCTGGGTTTTTTTTTTCCTCTCTCTTTTTTGTCTTCTTTTCGGTATTGTTATTATCATTTTGTACGTACATTCAAGCTATTTTCTGCAGATACCAGTTCATTATTTAGTTCAATTCGATCCACTGTAGTTGTTTATGTGCACGTGTATTGTGGCGTCTATCTTTTTGTATACACAAAATTACTATTCATCATCTTCACTGTGAGATTTCTCGTTCTATCTGACGTGTTATACTAGTCCGTCCATATTTCGAATTTTTAAAGAGGCGCAGGTTTGTATTATCATGCCATCAAGAGTGATGTTAAATTCCACATAAGAATTATCCATCTAATCCGATAAAAAAGGTACATTATGGTAACAATGCTCTTCATCTGGATACTTAGGCCTATTTTTCATGAAGTTTCTGTCTTAATCTATTTCTGAAATGAGTGTTCTAGCCCGAGAACGTTCATGTTTAATTCCAGTTAAGTTATTTTTTAAGTAGAAGACGAACCTAATACCACATGAAAATAAATCTATTTATGTAGATGTATGCACTTACGTATACACACACACATACATGTATATACTACACATACATACATACATACATACATACATGTGTAACATACACTTTGTACATACTTACATTACATACATATCTTGTCATCCAGGAAGATGAAGGTTGCTAGATGCTACGCCAAGGCCTTCGGAACAAACGAAGCACTAAAGGTAAAGCCCCTTTCATGCTCCTAGGATGTGTGTGTGTGCGTGGGGGGGGGGGGGGGGGGGTGTTACTAGTTCTTTCTACAAGTTATTCAGATGAAACCAAGATTTATTATTTTTGTTGTTGTTGTTGTTGTTGTTGTTGTTGTTGTTGTTTTGTTTACAACGACGCGTAAAACAACGAAACCGATGAAAGCAGACTTTTGGCGTTCAATCGGAGGTCCCAAGCACGAGTCCCGTCAAGCGACTACTTCCGAAATAAACAGGGTGATATTTACCCGCCATAAAAATGATTACCTGCCAACGCTAAGGTAATGGTAATGGCGGGGTCTTGTGGTAGTGGCAGTACCAGTACATGTATGGCAGCTACCCTAGATTAAGAAGACCATAATGATCATATCATCACAATTCGTTATTATTACTTTACCATTACTAATGTATAAAATGGGCTTTAGAATTTCTGCAATCTGATTGGTCAATTAACATGCATTGGTTTTTAATGACCCACACTAAGTCATGGCTCAAACCTTATTGGTGGCCCGGACGCATGATGGGGAAAAAGGTCGAATTTCATGAATTTTCGGGCCCATTCTATTATCTTTTAAAAAAAAAACGAATCATACAGGCCCATTTCGTGGATCGCTGAGAATTGGATATTCTCGTTTAACTTTGGAACAGTCTAAAACCAACTTGCTGAGCTCGTGGGTTTAATGGTTCAAAAATTAAACTCCGCGTCCAATTCCCACCGCTCCACTCTGTCTTGTGCGTCATTTGTATAGTAATGTATGACAATCAGTGGAGTTAGTTGCTTCGTCTTTCATCTTCCAGCCGACCGATTACGTGGAGAAGAACTGGATGGAGGAGGAGTATAGCGGTGGTTGCTATATGGGAGCCACGCCCCCTGGTGTTCTCACCTCCTACGGCAAGTAAGTGTTCCCTTCTGTGTCTCAAATAAGCGGAGGTGAGCTCCAATATTAGAGCGACTACTTAAAACCAATGTATGCAACCTTTCTTTCATCTCCATTTTTTTTTTTTTGTACACATGGCGTTCTTCTACGCAGTTTACGTGAAACTGTTAGGCCCGAATTCACGAAGGTGGTACACTTGAAACCATGGTTTAAACCATGGACAAAGGCCGTAGTTTTGTATGGGGCGCCAAGTGTCGCATGGCCTATTTCGTTTCGAAATCAGTCATTTCGTTGACCATTTCGTTAACGAGATGATCTTTTCGTCGACGAAATGATAACACTTCGTCGACGAAATGAAAAATAACTGATTTCGTAACGAAATAGGCCGTGCGACACTTGGCGCCCCATACAAAAGTATGGTCTTTGTCCATGGTTTAAACCATGGTTTCAATAAATGTATTGTACCACCTTTGTGAATTCGGGCCGACGAGTTGTTATATTATGAGCCTTTAACTAGGCATGTGGTATCTGTCTACCTAGGGTGCTGAGGGAGCCAGCCGGCCGGGTCTTCTTCGCAGGAACCGAGACAGCCACCTGGTGGTCTGGCTACATGGAGGGCGCAATCCAGGCAGGCGAGAGGGCCGCTCGAGAGGTAGGAGCATTACAGGGATGGTGCAGCCTCGGTTTAGATGTTTTCATCGTTTTTTATTGTGATTTTTTGTAGATAATTAGAAATCTCTTATGAAATGTGAAAGGGCAAGCAATTCTAAGGGGAACTCAAAGTTTATTTGATGAAAATTGAAATGGCTGAAATGGCTGAGATAGCCAAAACAAGAGCGATCCTAATAAAAGGTGGGACCCACCTTTTATTAAGACTGTTTTGTTTTACTTTGTTTCTAGATATCTCAGCCATAATTATCAAAACCGATTTCCATTACATAAATTTTGAATTCCTCTTAGAACTATGCTCTTTAACATTCTATAAAATGGTTTCTAGGTATATAGCAAAAAGTTAAAACCTGAATCCTCACCTCAACCACTACTATACAGTCCCCTTAAAATGGTTATACAAATGATTAAATAGTATCTTAAAACTTTGTTGGTAAATTATAGACAGGAAAAATATTGAGATACATGTCCTATAAGTGGAGGTGGTTTCGGATTTTGGTACTCTGTTTCTCGTGAAAGAGAGAGGGGAGGGCGTGGAGAAAGTGTTGGACGAAGATTAATCGCGCTAGAATATCTATTTTTACATTAATAACATCGGAACGTTGTGCAATAATGTTAACTTTTGTGTTCAGGTGCTTCCGCAGGCCACGATGTATATTTTAATAGTGTTGAGCTTTACTGAAAGTTTCTTTCTTTTCCAATATGATGGTTAACTACAGATTCTTCATGCCCAAGGTCGAATCAGAAAAGATCAGATCTGGCAGGGTGAGCCAGACAACCCCGTAAGTATAGAAGAATGAAAATCAGGACACAAGTCATGGACAAGCGTTATAGCAACTATTTAATGATTCAATCAATCGCTAAATCATCCATTTTCCTGTTAAATTCGTAATGAAAATAACAAACCGCAAATAAACTAAAGAGGGACGGAACAGAATTCAAGACCTAATAATCCATTAGTGAAAATACGACAGTCATAGATAACAAAAAAAAAATGCTAAGAGAATTTAAAACAAGTTAATATGCAGTTTTATGTTGTTGTCTTTTTTTTTCAATTACACAAAATGAGATTTGGAGTTGGTAATCGAACAATAAATGACTGATACTGATAATGCACCCATCCCATTTAATTATGATATGGATGAGTGTTATGATATTACTAATGTAAATACTAATCATACTGATGATCGTAATGATAATAGTAGTGGGGGAAGTGCATTGCAAACAGTTACAGTAATGTTAGTAATAATGACAAGAATGGTGATGAGATCTTTCATAGAAAAAAAGTAAAAGGACTTATATAAGAATGATAGCACGCGGAAGAAATAATCACAGAAAAAGCGGGAGATTTATTAATGTTTCTTTACAAAGGATATTAACCTTGTCTTTCATCGCATTTTACCTCTGTTCTCAGAACTGGCCTTATACAGACTTCAAGTCTGGTTTCTTCGAGCGCATGTCGCCCTCTGTCGGTGGCTTCCTTGGTTTCATGGGTTTCGGGGCGGTCGTTGGGGCTGCTGGAGGACTGCTGTACCTTCACAAGGACCAGCTACCCAAGCTGCTTCGCAAATAGCTTGCCCGGCTAAACCCTTGCTGAAGATCCCGTGTTATCTTCCTTGTATGTTTTATGGTCATATCATAAACACCTCATTCCTCTAGAAATCATTTATCCATGTATGCAGATTTTTACGGTTTTTTGACTCGACTCAGAAAGATCGATAAGAGCTTTACCTGAGTGTATAAGTTTTCTCACACTTCGCATTAGCGTCGTCGCTTTCAATGAGCCAGAGGAGTACTTTTTTGACTAAAGACAGCTAGAAATGGAATTTCACAACTATGTCAGTATTATACAAGACTCTGAAGTCATCATTCTAGTCTTTGTTGGGCAACTGAAAAGAAATCTTTGCCAAATAAAAATCTTATTGATTTTTCTGTATAGGCGTACTAAAAATTCAGTACCGTATACCAAAATATATATGATAAGTGCAAAATACAATATTTCACATTGTTAGAAAGATTATACCTTTGGCAAATATCCTCTATTCAGAAGAATGAGCTAGTATGAACTTTGAGGGAAGAAAAAAACACATGCAGTACTAGACGTTGATTTGAGAGGAAAACTATGAAGGCAAATTATTGCATATCCGTTCTGCTTGAACAACAGACATAACAAATAATTTGTCTCTTGCATTTCTTTTTCGCATGATCTGATGATTCCGCCCATTTTCATTGCTTTGCCAACTTATAGTTGATAATCATTTTGAAAACATTTCATCTGATTGTGTGAAGTGAATAGTTATTGTTCTTGTAACTCAGTAAATTTTCGTTTCATTTTTTCTTTCTTTGTTTTCGATCTGCTGTTTGTATATTTGTTTGTACTTCTTCTTTAGTTCTTGATTTTCCTTGTGTTGTTATTCTCATCATTATTAAAAACTTGACAATCTTGAACGAGGCAGGGAAAACAGGTTTGACTGCAGACACTTGTGTTCATTTAACTTTGAAGCTTTTAAATGATTATTTCTTCTTGTCTGTTTTGTTTATGCCTATACCTATATTTTACTCCAGCAATATGTGAGATATTGCATTCAGGAAAATCCAATTCAACTTTTAACCCGTCGCTGCGATATCGTTGTTGACTTTTTGAGGTTGTGTGTTGATGTTAAGACAATGTTAAAGTATGTTATCACAGTCTTACGCACAGAATCAGGAAATTGAATGAACGCAATCAGTTATTAAACTACCTGATCACGAAACTTTTTTAATTGCTATGGAATATTCCTATACCAGCTGTATGCGTCATTCAGGTCTTGATGATGTGAACATATAATGTTTTTGTTTTCAACTGAAGTTTCACATAAAGTGAAGTTTCTAACTTTATATGTAAAATGTGAAATTCAGTGTTCTCATCCTGTGATATCCCGTGTTGTAAACAAGGCAACGAAAGAATATTGTTGTTGTTTTTTCTTGAATGTATGATATGTAAGCTTTCTTCTTTTTTTTCTTGTAGACTAAACTTTTTTTATCAGAGATTACTTCCTCCACAAACACAAATAAGTGAATCACGAAAGTTGATTATGTACACAGACGTTACGTTTCGTGTGCTATCTTCTTTTGTAAAGATGGCAACATACGCTTCGAAACATTCTCTCTATATCGTGCGCCCATGCTATTGACAAAATCATGGCATCTAATACGAATACGGTGTTTGTTTGTAAACTTCGCTAACTGGTGCAACACTTATGGGTACCCAGTAGGGGGTATTCGTCTTACTTATCATAACTGGGGAAGTCTCTTTTATTCAACGTAGATAGTATGTGTCAAACTTCTCTAAAAGTGCAGTGAATCACATAAAACGTTGTCAGCTCACTTGACCGTTCATAGCTGTGGAATTTAAAATCCTCTTCCATTTACTTCAAAAATGAAAACGGGATTTAAGGCTGTACTGATGTGTCTATTTTAGTCAGTTCACTTCTTTAATTTCATTGATTTTACAATATTAATTTACCTAATTACGAGCATGTGTAAAAATTGAATTTCATGAGATAGTACTACCCTTAAATTTCTGAATATTGAACAAGAAAATACAATTTGATAGTAATTACTTTTTGCCGATTTCTCGCGTATTATCATCGTGTGTAGTTGTGTGAATAATATTATTATAATGTGCGTGTTTAAATGTGTTGTGCGTGTGTGTGTGTCTGTGCGCGTATGTAAGCAATCACAAAGCAAGAAGTGTGTACTGACAAAAATCTTAGTGATTTACCGAATATCGACTAGAATGAAAATGGGATCAATTATTATCTCATTTCATTTTGCTGATACTAGTTTACATCATAGAAATGTAGATAAAGATTTAAAGGAAGACTTACATGAAATTGATAGGTCTTCCTTTTAAACAGTGGAAAGGTTACGCATATTCTTCTTTCATTTATGAAATCATCGGTTGAAGTTTGTGGTTAGAGATAACCGACTGACACAATTTGCTATTTTAATGCTTAATACTCGTATTTCCATTCCGTACAAATGTGAAAGTTGAGATTTCTCCCGAAATAAAACTTTAAATGTTGAGACAATGTCTGTCCAAATTCAGAGATCTTTGAATGCAGTTGCTTTCCTGGGGGACATTGGTGTTTGTATTTTTTTTTTCAGAACTCGGACCACTTTTGAATAGAGTCAAATACGAGATCAAAAGTCTCAAAAATCAATTTAAAATATTGTTCATAAAAAAAAAAATCATATTGAATTAAACAAAATTTACACTTCGAGATCTGCATTACTTACGGGTATCGAGTCCCCACAGAACCAATGTTTCAGCTCTGGAAAGGGGAATTGGAAGAGCGCCATCGCACGTTCGCGTTTGCAACGCCAACTGAAAACTCTGCACTCTCTGCTCACTTTCTGGTTTCTGCTGGAAGTTGGCAGACTTGATGTCACATAAACAAAGACCACAGAGACTCGCATAAGACGGCTCTGTGTCAAATCAGCAGTGTACAATTTGCAATCAGATCAATTCACTTTCGTTTCAACCCGTTAGAACTAGAGGGATACAGGAAATAAGTTTAACCCTCTGTCAGCCACATTTATCTTAAAGGGGATGGCTAGTAACTGATCAGTTGGAATCAGTGGGAATGCTGGGGGATGATTGTTCCAATCCTTGTAGGATTCATTTAAGACTACATTATATGTCTATTGTTGTGTGAAAATTACTTGCTTCAGGTCTCATGTTAGTACTGTGCATGCAGTTCAATGTTTTCAGGTTAGCGTGCCTGTACAGTGACAGGGCGATCGTTAACGGCCCGTTAACGATCGCCCCGTCACTGTACAGGCATGCTAACCTGGAAACATTGAACTGCACATTACTTGAATATGAGGCTATTCTGAAGCAAATAATTGTCACATAACAATATATGTACTCTTAAATGAATCCCACAAGGATTGGAACAATCATCCCCAGCATTCCCACTGATTCCCACTGATCAGTTACTACCTTGCTGGGAAGGATGTTCATCGCTAAGGCGGAGGTGGCGATTGTCACCTTACAGAGAATAAAGTATATGGAGAACCACAATGATACCTGGTTGGACTCTCCACCTCCATGACAAATATCAGAACAAGTTACAATTTTGCAAATTGTACCTGGGCAAACTCATACACGCAAACACGAATAAACGAAATCTTGTGGCGAATCTTTCACTTCATTGAAAAGTGAAATGTGTATGTAATCTGTCCATGTTTCGGTAAGAGATTCATACCTGAATTGCAAGCTATAATTTGTTTCTCCCGACCAATGGTATTTTGACCCATTTGCCCCTAGGTAGTGCTGTGAATAATCAATTCATCTTTCTCTTTCTCTGAACAATTACAAAAATACCGCAGCGGATTTGTCAAGATTGTTGACATGAAATATTACTCTGGCGGATAAAGGATGTGATCCGGTGTCAATGGCTTTCAAAGTCTTATTATTCCACCCTTAATCGTTCGTAAACATCTCCATCGCTATTAATCGTGTGTACCTTTCAAACTAAAAAGAATAAATAAATAAATAGATGAAATATCATAGATGTCGTTTCGGTGATCAATCACTTCATCGTTACCATGATATCTTCTTCCCCTTTCCGATGTATTCTTTCACCTTCCACCAGTGTGCATCTATTATCGTCGGTTTATGAACAAATAAACAAAGCGATTCTTTCTATTTGGTGCAGAAAGATTTTTATCCTGCCGCTGCCCGCTGGGGAACAATGGAATGGAACAGAGAGAGGGCTGACTTATCAGTGAGAAAACGTCTTTGGGTTCCTTTGACAAAAAGTTCATCAGATCAAATCCTTTCCTGGTTTTCCCACCAGTTTCCCTTTCATCAGCTTTGGCTAGGTCGGAAGTATGGAAGATATATATCATAACTTGAGCTCAGGTCGGCTATATCCCTCTGACTGCAGCAAAAACAATAAACCTATCATGCCTATGAATGCCCATCTCACTCGAAAAGAGATCTTGTTAATTCACATTCATCGCGATAGATCTTGGCAGTCAGTATATGCAAACATGTTCACCCTGTCTTTCTTCATTTCGATATTTTAGTAACAGACTGCACCTCTACCGAATTGTCTCCACTTTTGTTTTGCATTGTTTTTGTCTGTATACTCCGCTGTTGCGTATGACGCGCGTAAAATAAGCTCCACTTTTCGCAGACACCCGTACACGTACGGTGACACCTTGTACTTTCGCACGTGCGCCGATGGCCGAACGCGTTGATAATTATTTACTCACGACACTTCAGGGGGTGATTGTACACATAACGGGTCGCAGCACTTGCTGCGTTCTTGCAGACGGGGAGTTGCTGCCTTCTATTTATCTCTCTCGCTCCATTGGAGGAGGTACGTGAACACATTATGTGCAAGCATCTCATATTCTAGTATTATTTTGTCCGACCGGATTATCAAAAGTGATCAGCGTAAGCAATTATTTTCCATATTGGTCCAGGACTCGTGTAGCGATAAAACTTTCGCGTGCTGATACATGTCTTTGTTTGTTTGTTTGTTTGTTTGTTTTTCTCATCTTTTAACGGGTCGCATCAATCTTTAGGATTTAGTGTCATTCCTTATGACTTTTGTGCTCAAAACACTCACGATGCTGGGCAAAGTTGACGCAAATGGTTAAACAGCACATTGAAATTGTGTCGGACACGAATGCTGAGGAATAGTTTGTGTTGTCATCTTCAAATGAATGTGCGGGGGAAAAGAAATGGACGGTAACTGTTGCCGAGTTCGTGAGACTGTAAGTCAAGAAGTAAATTGTACCCGCGCGCATCCTTCAAACGCGGACCTTCTAATTTCACCAGCCACCCACGGGGAAGGGAATAGAAGCGCCCGAGTCAAGGAGTCTAACTCGGAACATCAGCCAACCTCAGCCCGAAGGAAGCCAGTGAAGTGTTCAATCGCATCTTCTTGAATGCCGAGATTCCGTGTTTGAAGAGCCGGTGCATGATACTCTTTTAGAGCGACGGGGAAAAAACGGAGTGAGTGAGAGAAAAGGGAGGAGCGGGAAAAGTAGAGACCGGGCAAAGCAATGGTATCAGAAATGCTGTGCCGAGACGCCGCTGCAACAGTCGCTGAGAGGCGTTGTGCGAAGATGTTTCCCCAGTTATGAATCGATATCCCCGCATCGCTGGCTGATGATATGACTCGCTTCGGGAAGTTTTGAATCTTGATCCAACTCGGGAAAGATATGAGATTTCTTCAGTAATTCTCTGTCTCTTTTTTTTCTTCGCGTCAAGAGTGTGATGCAAGATCAATTCGCTGTGCTGGAGATGAATTAAAATCCTTTTAAAAGTATGTGATTAACACCTGTGCCCATTGGAACCATACTTCCGGATAATGTTCATATCGATCCTTCTCCATACACTCATCTGGAAACATGATTCTTGATGACGTGCGAACCAAATTGCCAGCGGATTTCGTTGACTGATTTCTAGGCAAGACCATGGAATCGATCGAAGTAGTGTTCATCTATTTGAGGAATCTCTCCCTTTCTCTCTTTTGTTCTCTCTCCCTCTCTCTTTCTTTCTCTCTCTCTCTCTCTCTCTCTCTCTCTCTAAGTTGTCATAGCAACAAGAATGAGCGCCTGTACTTCCGAGTCGAGGATTCCAAGAATAAAGTGCGAGTTTTGGCAGCCAAGAAAACATGATAACTTTATTCCCGCATGCTTTGGCGATCCCATCGGAAACTCCCTTAAAGGACAATCATTGACTATCGATTTCGAGACGACGCGTTCTGACTGAGGGGACTGTTCCGTCAAAGCACCTGCATTCCAGCTCTGTGATTTGTTGAATCAAGCTTTCATTGTTGAGCAACTCAGGATACGGTCGACTTCGTTCTCATACCACAGCGTCGAGGTTCGGCTGCTGGTGTGCCGGGTATATTTCGCTCCGATAACAGGAAAAGGCGAGAAGAGAAAGTACGTTGGTGCACCTGCAAGAAAAGGCTCATGCTGTGAAGAAGCATGGCATAGCGTTGTTCATCGTGCGCTGGAAAATATCATATATCTTTGGATAACCAACAATACTTGATTTGACGAAGCAGGCGGGAGTTCTCTCTACTGGAAAATTTCCGCCTATTCGATTGCGTTGTACAGCAAAAAAAAAAGCCCAATAAAACAAAAACAAAAACGAGGATGGGAAGTTTTTAACTTAAGCTGATATCATTTCGGCTCTACTCGCTGTGCAATTCGTGTGATACTTAAAAGTAGCAGACACTTAATTTCTTTCCCCGTGTGCGAGCATCCCTTGGATAAAGATTGCGAAGTATGAGTTTATTGTGGTCACTTTTCTCACTGAGTACTTAAAAGCCATCTGGAAGTTGCACATGTGCATGGACACTGAGACATTACTAGTAAGTGGAGAGCGCAACAATACAACGGAGAGAGCAAGATACATGTATACGAAAAAGTGAAGGATACCGTATACGTCGGAGAAACTTTGGGAGCGGAATGCGAGATACCGCATCACGATTCAATGTTTAACTATTCTGGATAGATGAAAACCCTTTGGTTTGTTTCTTTCTGGATTACCGTCTGGAATAGAAGGATGCTGCCCGAACTCAGTGCATTCTCCATTCTTTTAGGTGAGTTATCTAGACATTTCACTACTAGACTTTGATTTATCTGTGAATGATACTCAGACATAAATGTAGAGATATACAAGTTAATGTGAATTAACATAAACAGCATAATGAATTAACTGCCTAGCAAATTGGCGTATCTTTCTCAACTCAGCTCAGATCACTTTACTTCCGGATGATGCGGTGATGATTGTAATCATGAAACATTATAATTGCATCCATGCATGTAAATGGAAAAAATATGAAAAAAAGAGAAAGGAGGGGGTGATTTGAAGAGATTAACTTAAAAAAGGGGGGAAATGGATATTAACTTTTGAGTAAGAATGGAAGGACAGGTACCAAACAAGTGCCAAAGGAGCTAAACCGGTAAACGTCAATACCATTGTGTGTTTTGAGCACACAGGTGTTGGAAGCCCCGGGGCGGTGTGTTAGAACCACACCACAAGCCCTATCAACTAACAGTCGCCTAGAAACAAGGGTGTTGCGTCGACGCCTGGTCAACAATAGGACACTCACGCGTTCTGTTACAAGATCGCAAAAGTGTAAATGTCGTTTCTTCTTCTTTCTTTTTTTCTTCTTCTTCTACTTTTAATGAGAAACTGACCAGGAAGAAAAGGGGCCAGGTTGAAGCGCATTTGTAACAGTATAAGGGGTACCCTGGAATAACCAAATTCAAGTTTGATGTTGCATCAAATGTTATGATACAGGCACTCTGTCATGTGATTCTGAAGAATTAGACTGGATCATGATCCATGCACAAGCTTGGATGTTTACTTTAGTGCCACTGGACACTGGTAGCTTAACTAGGACTTTTTTCTTGAATCATATAATTTGCCAGTATAAGATTGCAACAAACTGACAACGTACATTGTATGTTTGTAAACAGAGGCGTCTTCCATGCACAGACACACAGACAAACGCAGGAGGCCGCGGAACGCTTTTTATGTACAGTAGTGTGTTGGGGGGGGGGGGAAGGGGAGTTCAAGGGTAATGCTAGTGGTTGGGTCAAGGGTCAATCTCCAGGTGGAACCTTTGGAAAATAATGGGTTTTGAAATGATCTTTTTTTTTTCTCGATTTTTACGCCTCCGCAACGAAGTGTCGCCGGAGGCATTATGTCTTCGGGATGTCCGTCCGTCCGTCCGCAATTGCTTTTGTGGATGATGTAGGGGTATCCGAATGAAACATGGCATAATGTATGTATGAGTGGATGAAGGTGTTTTTATCAACTCGTGGGCGTACACGCTCAGGTCAAAGGTCATAATGGTCAAGGTCAAATTCTAAAAGTTCACTATTTCCCCCATATCTCTTCCATGCCTGAAGGTATTTTCATGAAACTTAGTACATTCTACATTTATTGCCGGACAATGATCTCGTCGGATGTTTTGGATCATGGGTTCAAAGGCCAACTGTCAAAAGGTCAGGGTAAAAGGATAAAAATTACACCACTTACACTGTTTTCTTTATACCTTGGAAATGACTGAATGTATCCACTTATGTAGACCTACATGCATTATATCGTACAATGGTTCTGTATTTTAAGATTTAGGCCATCGGTCAGAGGCGAAATGAACATGCCAAGATTAACTCATTATTTTCCATAACTTGAAAATGGCTCAAATTATTGCAATGAAAATTGGAGTATTATTACCAGATGATAATCATTCACGTTTGCTCTGAAACTGTGGTTTCACATCGGCTAGATGTACTATTGTATAGGCCTATACCTTTTGGAAGAATAATGCGATATAGCATAAAGATGCGAAGTACAACAGTGGCAGAATAATATTTCTACTTTAATATTTCGTCTTCTTTTTTCATAGCCAAAAGTGATGCGGAGGTGGAGACCCTGAGAACATCCACTCACTCATACCAAAATACACTAACTCTTACATAATTAGACTAAAGCGATTTTGTCTTCTTCATCACTTTAAGTCTCCTGGTTTACTGTGCATTCTGTTTGCACAAAATATACAATAAAAGCATACGAAAAGAAATTGTTTTTCTACTGGTTACTGGTTTCAAGTGATCCTTATTTTCATGTACTATTGGCATACACTGCAGCCCCTTACTTTCAGTCTACCACCGATCTCGCCTGTTTCACCTCTACTCTTCTCCTCTGCGTTACTTCATGACAAACAAAAAAAAAGGTCTACCAAATACCACGTTAAGATGCTTTTAAGCTACTGCATTGGTCTTTTGGGGGGAATACTCTTCCCTATAGTGCTTTTCGGCCCTCGAGCGGTTTTTTCGTCACGGTTGTCTGTACAGTAATTATATTTCATCAGCCTCAGTTTTCCTTTTTAACTTGATCCTTGGGTAATTCGATATTTGGGCGAGGATTTGCCGGTCCGCCGCCCGCGTATTTGCCCTAGTCTGTGGCCCCTTGAGGGGTCGCAGTTTTATTGAACCAAAGAATATTGCACCAGAAACAACTTAAAAGCTGGGGGAGAATCCAAAAGGATCAAATAGAGTCCATCGACGAAAATTAAAAGGGCATGTCCCATTTTTATTATGCTATATTATAAATGCCACATTCGATCGATGGCATTTACCGCTATTAACTTCCCCCGTCCAAACAAATCAAACGGAATAATGGCTGGAATCTCATCGTTTGACGGAAGAGTTGATTTATGTTACTTTTATTGTTTGGGATTTTTCATTTTTCAATTTCTGTCTTATAAAATGTCCTCTTTGATCAAATTAGAAGTTGCCCATCTATTGCCTTACGATTCCAAAGTGATTAATTGATATTCATGGTACTCAACACCCCTGATGAAAAAAAAAAGAAAGAAAATCAGTTCACATTAATCTTCATGTCAACTTGTCTGTTCTTAATGGCTGTGATTTTATAGGCCTATTTTGTGATGTCAAAGGCAACCTGTTAACATAAGTTAGCAATGTTTTTGATTGGAAAAGACGACACATCACGATCCTCATGGCAGCGATTTGATATCAAATAGAAAAACATTCCTCTTCTCCCGTTATTGGAATGTTGGTTTCCCTTGTACCGCATTTATCTAGATGCTATTTTTATTTCCTTTTCATTATTGCAATCTTTGATCATTGCCCAAGGTGTCAAATAATTGTCAACTATCCGCCCAAATACCCACTATTGCCCAAGTGATTGATATTCCTAAAAAAAAAAAAAAGTTCACAAGTAGTGTCAGACTCCTTGATCTATCACATTATACTTCCCGTATTCAGCACGTGATGATTGTTTCGTTGTTGTTGTTGTTGTTGTTGCTGCTGTTGTTGTTGTTGATGATGATGATTTTTTTCCTTGTGTTTGTGACAATTTTCTGTATTCTTTTCCTGTGGTGCAATGGGTAAGATCACATGCTAAGTTTCTTCATTATTCATAGTAAATCTCTGTCTTCTTGATGTGTCGCTGAAGCGAAATTATTACTTTCTTTATTACTTTCAACCTTGATATTTATTGATTGTCTCGAAGACATTTTTGAATACATTTATGCGAAGTGTGGAGCCATTAATATGAGCGGGATGTGGAATACAGGCTTTTGCCACTTTCTTGCGTTAACGAAGTTTCAGCTGCCATATCATAGGCGGACAGAGGGAAGAAATACATCGTACATGTTGTCTGTAAATGATCGCTTGTGCTCGACACACGAAGAGGAAAACGAGAGCTTCCCCTCGAGTATCATCTCCAAGTGGGCAAATAGCCTGTTGTCCTAAGAATTCTTCTTCTTTTTGTTCTTCTTTCTTTGCCCTCCCACTTTCATGTACCATGTTAATCTGGCAAATCTTCCATGGACAGGTAAAGAAATGGAGGGAAAATGCACAAGAAAACGCTTAGAAGGCTTTTTCATTGTATCGGCACCTTTAAAAGTCAATCCTCGGAGTCCTACAATATTGTAGTCGATCCTCAAGGTGCTTTGACATAAAGCTGTTTTCTTTCCTTTCCCAGGAGGCGATCTTCTTTGGGAAGGGAGAAGGAAGTGATACTAAGCCGAAATGGAAACAGAATTCATGATTATAATAGACAGATGGACAGAAATATAGATTAGACTGTTAAATATAACAAATACAGGAGAAAAGAGAAGAACGATTAGACTGACGAAACTGGTCACATGCTGGTATGGATGAACAGATCGAGCGCTGAGAGTTCGAATGCTAAGTGTTATTGGCGATCACGCAAATCGATGTCAAACGCATCATCGCTTGGGCGCCTGTGAATGTTTATACAGATAAATGGCGCTATATAAATGCTACTTCATCATCATCATCATCGCCATCATCATCATCATTATCATCATCATCGTGATCTTCAACACTTGTATAGCCCATGGGTACATTCTAGACCTAGCGTCTTTCTCTCACAAAATCACTTGCTATCAACGCAAGAGAAGAAAAAGTTTCAGATTGACGTTTCAGATTGTGACGTTTCCAATCTCACTAAAATCATAAAACTGATAAAGACTACGAGAGTCTCGTTTAACACCAAACAAAACAGTTACCTGTTTTCCGGAACAAATAAACTGACCCATTTTTTATAATCATTTGTTTCAACATCTGCATTGCTATATAAAACAAAAAATAAAAGTTCTTTACTGCCAAACTTTGCCGTGGTTTTTCTATACTGTTCAATTAAATATCTTTGAAGGTTTTACACTGCATGCACTAAAGATGGACATTACATCACCATACCCAGATTACAATTACAATGATGTGCAAGTCTTTGGTCAAAACCAATACATCAGAAGATTTCATTAAGAGGTTTATCTAAGAGTATTTTCACATGCTAACATCTTGCACGCATACACTAAACCTCCGAATCTCCCAAGATTCGTCACTACTGCAAACCCTAAGGCATGAGGGCATCGCTCTTTTGTTTGTATACAAAAGCACCCAAATTGTGGAATAAACAAGAACAGTAGGACCCTATCATTCAGTATAATATCGTAGTAATAAATATGTAGCATGTTCAGTCTAAAATATTTTGTCGTTGTCCTTATTGTAGTCATTTCTATGCCAGTAGCCTTTCTAATGGCGTTAAAAAAAAATTGCCCAGGATTGTGGTTGTATTTTTGTTTCTTCTGCAAGGCATAGGTTAACGGGATGGTATAATTTTGGTTGAGATGGGGATTCAGGTTTTGACTTATTGCGAGACAATTAGACGCCACTTTTCAAAGAGCATTCAAATCTAAAAGATAATCAACGTTTATTTGATGAAAATCGGTTTTGAAACGGCTGAGATATTTCTAAAACCAACGAGGTCTCATAATAAAAGGTGGGACTCACCTTTTTTGAGGACCACTTTGTTTTGCTTTGCTTTGTTTTGCAAAGCTATATCATCCCTTTAACTTCCGCTGAGTTACTTTTTTTTCCGACATCACGGTCACCCACATTGATAAGGAATTCATGATCTATTCGGATGATCCTACACGTTGCCTCCTCTCTCTTGCTTTCGAGGTCATTCCATCTTTTAAATGGTTCACGCGGTTCCACCCTTTGACATGTTTTTAGGCAGTTCAAGACACTAATCGCTATTCTCACATCCACCATTTAGTGTGAATGGAGTAAGGTTTCGTTCGCCCATCCTCCCACTTTCTCAATTGTTGGACGGTTTCACTGAATAATATCTTGAGCATTCAAAAATGTTAATCGCTTTTTCCTCACCCAGTACGCAATGAGTAGAAAAGGTCCCTCCCCCATTCAGTTTATGCACCGTTTCACGGACAGAATATTTTCGGCGTATAAAAACACTAATCTTGTTTTTCCTATCCCATTGTAGAAAAGTTAAACTAAGGTTTCCTTTATCTATTCTCAAACTGTGCCAGCTTAAATGTTGAAAGTCTTCAGCAGAGAAAAAAAAAATACGTGAAACACAACTGAAATGTGTTACCACGTGACATATAGGGCAATGAACCAAAAGTGTATCATCAATGAATTCCCAAACTTCCATTTAAGAGAGTGAAGTGGAAGAAAATAAATCCGTGGGGCTCGAGAAAGGATTGTTTGTTGTTTGTTTGTTTGTTTGTTTGTTTGTTTGTTTGTTTGTTTGTTTGTTTGTTTGTTTGTTTGATGTCTTGGAGTTAATGTCTGAAAACGCTCAAGGTTCTTAACCCCTCCGAACCTATATATTTGGTTACAGATTATAACCCAAACACCAATAACTAGGGATGACATAATAGGACATAGGAGGTATATAATTATAGGCTTACTTTACAGGTTTGCAGTTACAACGGAAATAGAGAACTTAATGTAGAGCAAGCTGTGTAGATCGCTGTATATACTTTCTCTGCGGAGCCGGCAACATTTGTGGCCGCTCCTCCAATTCGGTTGTGTACCGCCAAACGATCAATATCGATTACGCGATACCATTTAGGCAAACTGGTCGATCGAAGCGAGGGCTTCCTTTACGATAATTAACGACCACTTGTCGAAGCGTTTACCAGCACTGATTGTGGGTAGGAATCGATCCTGTAAACATTAACGCGCGCAAATCCGGGTCCAGCTCATATAGCAAAGTGCATACGAGAGGTCGTCTGCGAATCATATCGTCCACACCTAAGGATGCAAAAACGTGACTTTAAGCAGCGGCGGGACAGAGAGAAAGGAAGATAGATAGATAGATAGATAGATAGATAGATAGATAGATAGACAGATAGATAAATAGATAAAAAGATAGATAGATAGATAGATAGATAGATAGATGGATGGATGGATAGATAAATAGACACATGAATAGAAAGATAGATATGTTGTATTTAATGTAAGTGTCATTGTTTTGTCATCTGTTATATGTTTGTATGTGCAGGGCCCCCAGGAAGAACAGTACCTGCCTACTTAAGGGGCTACCCTGTCGAAAGAGGACTAAAAAAAATAAATGAATTAAAAAAAGAGAAAGTAGATACAAATAGATAGTAGATAGAC
This sequence comes from Diadema antillarum, assembly GCF_040938485.1. NCBI lineage: Eukaryota > Metazoa > Echinodermata > Echinoidea > Diadematoida > Diadematidae > Diadema > Diadema antillarum. The sequence goes on along the minus strand of NW_027272338.1, from coordinate 393,774 downwards.
AGATAAATAGATAGATAGATAGATAGATAGATAGATAGATAGATAGATAGATAGATAGATAGATAGATAGATAGATAGGTTGATAAATATAGATAGATACACATGTAGATATATAGATAGTAGATAGATGGGCAGCCAGAGAGAGAGAGAGGGGGGGGGGGGGGGCGGGGAACTGTGTACTGTGTTTATTTGGGAGGGGATGTCAATACACTTATCTTTTTTTTTTGTCTGTTCCGTTGGCAGAGATGATTGTGAAAAGGTCAAATTAATAAAGATACTTACCTACGTAAAGACATTACCAGTTAAGGAAGGACAAGGATTTTCACTAGTAATATGGATCAGTTCTACCTTCTACACTTCCATCTTATTATACCACAGTTAATTTCACTCATCATGCTCATATACCTTAATGACAATTTCATCCATCCTCATCAAATTAAGTGTTACCACTTGCAACGGGATAGAAGTGTGTGGAGAAAGACGCTTTGTGCAATGCACACATACACACAATTAGAGAAAAATCTCTTGCTTTAATAATCTAAAGTCATTCAATGAAATTAGATTAATTCCATTCCATTTCATTTCGATTCAAACATAATGATTACAACATTTTAATGCAACAATAACACAACAATGTAATCTAGAGCCATTAATTAATCTAAAGCCATTCAATGGAATTCACACCAAAGTGCAGACTCAGTACCAACTTCTCCGTGCATGCCGTGAAGTTCCACTAGTATGGTCTTATTTACCCAGGTACCCTTTTGGTTTAAGCCGTGTTCTCCCAAATGGTCTTGTCATAAGCAGTAACACAGCCTAGTGAGATGCACTCATAGATATGCATCAAAAGCAAGTTTAAGAAAAGAGAGCAGAACATTTGCAATAAAGAAAAAGTTTAAGTGCCAGGTAACATCCGAACTCGAGATAGCATCTTTCCAAATCCAAAAGCAGGTTAAGTCTACCAAAGTGATGGGAAGGGGCATCAGTGTTGAATGTGTGCTCCGAAGTGATAGCAGTCTTGAAGATTGACCTATTCGTCATAAGCTTTATTGATGCAGGTCGAAGTTCAGAAATGCTAATGTAATTGACACTTTAAACTAATAAAAAAAAACTTGAAAGAAAGAAATAAAACATTACAAGACAATAGCAATTGCCTTGCACTGATATGCCCGCATTATGGAAGCGATGGGAAGGGACACTGGAGTTGAATTATGATTGAGCGGAAGGTAGGGGCTTGAAGAAGTGGAGCGATTTAATCAGAGATAAACAAAATCGCAGAATTGATTGAGTCATCCCCAACCAAATCCCTCTCCCTCCTGCAATGTGCATCCTCTGGGTTTTATCTGTCATAGCTCGGTGCAATATTGTAGCCATATTTCTCTTCCCCCCTTATCTCACACCCCGTTTAGATAGGAATCTCTTTCTCTAGATACGTCAAATCCAATTTCGGTAAGGGGCCCCCCGACCGGCTTGCGTGGCCCCAAAACCTGGATGCCCACACCGAGATAAGAAAGAGGGTTGAACGAGTTTGGCTGACTTGTGATGCGACTTGTTAGATGACCAAAATGCAGAGAGAGATACGGTAAACTGTTCTCAATTTTTCTCCCAAAGAATCATCGTCATATCGAGAAAAATGATAATTATATAGATCAGTATTGCGGCATAAATTTCACCTGGCATTTTCTTTGTAAGCAGGACACTGGGAAATCTCCAGTTGCACTAGACATGCTTGCAATATGTACATGTATTAATACTTGTAATTATTATGATAGCAGCTACTATAAATAGCTACTATCATAATAATTGCAAGTATTCAAGGACCTATGTCCTTGACTTTTCACGGTAAGAGAATAATGTGGATACGGCACAATAAGAATGCTTGAAAAGTGTCAATTACAATACATTCTTTGTAGTTATTATGAGTATATTCATCCTGTAATGTTATTATTATTATTATTATTATTATTATTATTATTATTATAACTTATTATTATTATTATCACCAATTATCAAGTGGCTGTAGTAGTGGCAGCAATGATGTTAGTAGTAAGCTTTTTTTATTTTTACACGTTTAATTCGTGACGGCACGTCATCAAACCTCCAGTTTGAAAATACAAAAATGACTAGTACTTGTTTTAAAATTTTAGACATGAACGAGAGCTGTACTTTATCATACACGCAAACTCCCGATTGTTTTCCTTGAACTTCCACAATAGAGCTTATGATATTTTCAGATATATTTCCTTTGAATTTTCACCCACTTTTTTATCACTCACTTCATCATTGCCCTCATATTCTGGATCCCTCAAATCTATCGCAAAGCCTTATCACCCGTTTTTGTTCAAAACATTTTACGGGGATCCACGCGGCTTCATCAGCTAGTGATTTGTGTAGACAGCCGTTCAGCTGCGACGAATCGTGTTTGGAAAACCGTTCAGTCATGCACTATAATACAGCACTGAAAAAAAAACCATCAAAATGGGGATCCGTATTTTTTGTGCATGCGTGAGAGATAGAGAGAGAGAGAGAGACAGAGAGAGACAGAGAGAGAGAGAGAGAGACAGACAGACAAACAGAGATTCTACATTCGAAAAGCATTGTCAAGCACAAGGCAGTTCCTTGATTGCGATTGGAAGAAACCAGATATCAGTATAGATAAATAAGTTACATAGATAGATAGATAGATTGATTGATTGGTAGATATAGATAGATAGATATAGATAGATAGATAGATAGATAGATAGATAGATAGATAGATAGATAGATAGATAGATAGATTTTGTTTCTTTGTTCTTCTCATTCTATGTCTACCCCTTTTTTCCTTCCACAACCCACTTCCCCTTACCCGTCTTCCTGTAGCTAAAACGATACTTTGTAAGACAAGATAATCGAGTGCATGTTTTCGAGTGCGCCACTCCGTACGCATTCAGCATTTTTCCGATTAAGATAACATAACGATATAGCTATAATGATCGCCATTTTTATTCACCTTTGTCTGGTGAACTTTAACCTGCTAAGTACTTGTACCATGTATTTGAATTCAGATTATTGCAGTCTAGCAACACAGGCGAATTGCCTTCTTTCTCTTCTCTGTTTTCACTGTTTTCTGGGTTCATCCCCGGTCAAATCCGCCTCCGCAAGGGCTAATCCTGGGTTTTCACAACATCCCGTCTCCATGGTAATGATACGCTGGTAAATGTCTCTTGTCTATACATCGTAAGGATGTCATCTCGTAGTCTATACTCTGTTACAAGTTTTCAGAGTGGGATTAAAGGGACTGTACAGTACTGGTTGAGGTAGGGATTCATGTTTTGAACATTCCTAAGTGAGATAATGAAAAGCCTCTTATGAAATATGAAAGAGCATAATTTTAAGAAGGATTCAACGTTTATTTGATGAAAATTGGTTTTCAAATGGCTGAGATATCCAAAAAAGTGCTAATAATAAAAGGCGACATGCCCCAACTTTATTAGTATCTCTTCGTTTCACCTTGTTTTTGGATATCTCAGCCATTTCAAAACCGATTTTCATCGAATAAACGTTTGATACCCCTTAGAACCGCATGCTCTTTGACATCTCATAGAGTGGTTTCAGAATATCTCACAAAACGTTAAAAGCTAAATCTTCACCTCGACCAGAACTGTACACACCCTTTAACCCATCTCTTTCCACACTGTGCAAATCTGGAGTGCATTGCTGTGCTGCGGTAACACTATACGTGTATCGATGAAGATCATCAAAAGAAAATGGGCACCCTCTATATCATATAAGTATGTAATCCACACAGGATCGAGGTGGATTCGAACCGAATACCTGTTATCTGGAAATCAGGACCCTTTTGCTTTTATCGCTTTCATTTTCTGTCTTTATTTTGAAGGGCGGCATTTTCAGGTTTGTCATGTTTCTTGTACCCTCATCCCATCATCATCTTTTTTCTCTCGATCACAAAACGTAATACATAGCAGCAAATTTAATGGAACATCGGCATAAAGAGAGAAAACGCCATGGATTCGATGAGGATAGAAAAGACGACCACTAAAAGTAAGGGGCTTAAGAGGTATACACCCATCTTACATAGAAGTAGATACAGTGTCCTTAATACACGCCTGTCCCAGTTTCTTCTCTCCTCTCTCTTCTTCTTCTCTCTTCCGCTTTTCATCTCTCGCTCTATCTCTCTTCTATCTATCTTTCTCATGATCTCTATACCGCCTCCATCTCGGCAATGTTTCTCTTGCTCTTCCTTTCTCTTCCTCTTTTTCTCTTCCTATATTCCACTACACCTCTTTTCACCTCCTCCTAAAACATCTCTATTCTTTTCTAACTATTATCTCTCTTCATCTACTTTATTCTTATTTTCTCTCTCCCTTCATCTCACTACATCTCTGTTCCTCTCTTACTAATTTCATCTTTTTCTTTCTTTTTTCACTATGATTCTCTCTTCCATTCCTCTCTTCTTCTCTGTCCCTCTCATGTCCTCTCTCTCCCGCCTCCATCTCGACGACGTTTCTCGATCAAATGTCAATATGTCGGAGGATTGTCGTTCGTCAGGGGCGAAATTCTTCTCCGCGGCCATACAGCTACAAGTGTCGGAATGCGAAAGCAATCCGTCTGGAAGTGGGAGAAGTGGGTTACCATCCAATGTCAAGTGTGTTAGAATCCTGCGTGACTTTGACATTCCTCCTGCTTGCGTGCCCCTCCCCCCCCCCCCCTTTCACCTGCCCCTCCCTCTCCCTATTATTCCCTTTTTCTCTTGAGAATTAAAATGTTTTGAAAATGTTGCCGTGACTTAAGAAAGGGGCATCCTGTTTACTTGATGTGCTTTAAATCATTGCAGTGGAGAGGGAAGACAAAAGGATTGAGGCAATCCCTGGGAGACGGAAGGAGAATGCACAACTTTGACATTGTTTCAGAAGCCTCTTACCTTACATGGTCTGATTACCCCATACTTTTAGTGGTCGTCTTTTCTATCCTCATTCACTATACGTGACGTTCAAATAATAAAACCAGCACTGACTGTCGGGCGGAAGCTCGCTGGTCTTGTGGGTAAGACACTTGTCCGGTGATTAGGAGGCCGTTGGTTCTACTCCAGCCAGAGTGTGTGTGCCCATGATATTTTTTTAATCACATGGCTACTACTGAAGCACTGATTAATTTAGTTCGTATGTACTTCAATATAGGGCAATTCGTCTATCAGTTGCAATGCATGACTTTATCTCTTTATGTCTATGTTCAGTTTACTATCAATTAAGTTTTGGGATAGAGAGAAAGAGATAATGACGAAATGAAGAGACGAGATCCATAGCAAAACTGACCAACAGTGCACTCCCCCCCCCCCCCCCCACACACACACACACAAATGATAATGGGAAAAGCATGATGGACTATTAAAATATGATTTTCTCTTTATGAAATTTCCGGGAAAGATGCTGCATCATTTTGTGAGCTGTGATTTGAGAAATATACTAATGACAAAGGATATAATTGTCATTAGAGAAACTGACGATGAAGTGGTATAAAAAAAAAAATGTTATAGAAAGAAAACTAATGATGAAATAATTGATTTTGTAAAACATTACAACATTCCGGGTTTCACTTCGAAATCATTTTGTAATCCATTTGCTATCGCAACAGGAAGTGACAGACAGAAATAATTAAAGTAGATGATCAAGTTAAGCTGAAAATATAGATGGGTTTTGCATTTCAGTCACGGCAGGATTTTGATTATCAGCCGCTGAGTTACGCAAAATTGTGTCCAAACCGTGAAGAGGGAGGGTAACATTCTGAGAACGGAAGCAACTCAATCTTGTAAAGTGCTCTTATTTTCCGCCACGTTTCGAAAAGATGGCACTTGTCACGCGCAAAACTCCCACCAGACAAGGCATAGAAAAAAATAACTAATGCTCTCCAAGCCAGGTTGGATGTCGAACAAAACTTCGTAATTTGATTCAAACTGTGTTTTATTTCTACATTCTTTTTACACGAAAATAACACAAAGCCATTTCAACATGTTATTGAGAATTCATAGATTATATTCCAAATGAAAAAAAAAAAACTTACTGAGTAATTATTTATTCTTCTAACTGCGTTGTCGTGCATCAGCATTGAATGTCATCCTTATCTTACAATGATGTGACTTTGATGACATGAATAGCCGGTATCTCTTCAAAACTAAACGTATTTATTAGCTTTATTATTCTTATGGACTAGAATGGCATTTTTACTCTTTAGGTACATATAAAGTGGTCTAAACTGTGCTATTAGAATTATTAGGGGAAAAACACGCACACACGTAAAATCAAATAAATGCGAGACGTGGCTGATCGAAAGATTATTTTAGAAATGTGATGAAGAAAATGAACAAGAAGGAAAAGAAGAAGAAGAAGAACGAAAGAAAGAAGAAGGCAAAAGGAAACAGGATGAAAAGAAAATAAAAGAAGAGGAGACGAAAGGAGGAGAAAATGAAAACGAAAAGGGGAGGTGGGCATGTGAACACGGAGACCTGACGCGACGCGAGAAAGGTGGGAAAGTTACGAAAGAATCTCGGTCATGCATGTCCCTAGCGACAACACGTTCTGCGCAGCAGGAGAGCGAGATCTCTGCAGATTTCAGAGTGAAGATTGAGAGAACGATTGCGGGCCACGGCACGCTCGCTCATAAAAAAGGGGGATATGACCGTGATCATGTAGAAATTAAAAACACAACAGGATAAACACTCTCAGTATGTTCATATTATGGACAAAATCTGTTAATGGAATCGAAGTTGTACACAAAGTTTTTACTTTCATTCATAACCGATGTTTCTGCAAACTATCTAGGCATTGTACCATCAACTGGGCTCATAAAGAGCATGATATTTTTCAAGAATACCAGCTTTGAAGCAATAAGAATATTAAGATGATGATTTCAACCGAGACTATTCAAAGTATCTTTGTCTATGTGGTCATTTGTCACCAGTTTAATAATGCCAAGTCTCGTGAATATAACAGTATAAACCGAATCATGATGTGTTTTTTCGATGTATTTTGACGTGAAGTGTATTATTCTAGTTTTCTTACTCGTAACGCCATTTCAAAAACGTGTTAGCAATGCTGGCAGAAATCCCTATGTCCGCTTGGAGCTATAGGACTGGAACGTTATGACGCCATAGCAAGTATAACCTCGTAACGAGCTATTCCTATCTACCAAGACATATACACGATGTATTTCAATGCATGAAATACGCTTTGCTTTGTGATTTGTTGCTATACCAGGCAGACCTCGGGCAAGCCTTCTAGTTGTTAGTAAAAGTCTTAATCATGAAGTTTTAATGTTAGTTTATTGATAAAAGTCTCAGTCATAAAGGTATATAATCATGAAACGTTAATGTTAGTCAATTGATGTAGTCATCCGCTTAAATCGCTTCTCATCTTTCATGCAGTTATCGCACAGCTCCTGGTCATACAGGCGGCCAGGACTGGAGGCCTGCGGAGTCCAGACCTCGCTGGACCGACGTGGGGACCTGGCACGGAGTGCAGAAGAAGGCTGCGGAGGCTGCAGGGCGGTCAAGGCATTGAGGCTGTCACGCCTCCAGATCTCCATGGCGACTGGGTGTCCAGCAGGTAAGGAGCCCCGGTGCTATGCATTACCTTCGATGAAAGGGTTACAGTTCCTCGTGATGTAATGATTATGGCGGGAGCTGGTCCCCTTGCAAACAAAGGTTCATTGTAGCCTGAAGATGACGAATCCCAAAGTAAATGTGTGTTATTGAATTTCATTCATATTGATACTTAAAGATGTCTCATAGAGATTTGTTTTCAAGCGACTTGAAGAAATCAACTGATAACGAAGAAAGAAGAGTAAAAGATTTGATTTGATCGTATGGTTTTTCATTGCCATAAAGAAGTAAGATCACTGCAATGTGTTTTTCATTGTCAATTACCTTATGCTATGAATGTCTGCTGTCATCTTAGTCATACGATCTTACAGATTAATCCTAAGATGGAAAAGAGGGCGACAACCACAAGAAGGGATTACAATTCTTAAGATAATTATCAATAAGTGTGCCTACCGTAATAAAATGATGCATTTAAAATGAAATTGATTTGATGAATGGACTTGTAACAACGAACAAGGATATGAATCGAATGCTATAGGAATCTCTAGTTTCTCAGAGCTTACTATGATGCCGAAGTTTGATCTGGAAGTCTTCATGCAGTAGCTAATATGCCTACAGCCATCTAAGCCCAGGTTTTAACACATACACGACATAGTTCGGTTCGGAAGAGAGAACCATGCAGGACTACCGATAAACACATCAATTTCAAATCGTTCTTTCCCTCTTAAAGCCACTAATGTTGCCAACAGGTGTCCCTGCCTGTAGGCAGACGGTGATTGCCAGATGCAAACATGTCTCATTAATCATTGTCTAGGGGACTATAATCCCTGTTATTACCGCAGAAGGGTAGTTGGGACATTCACCTTCTGAAATAGTTTTATTTTTCCCTAGTGAAGAGCGAGGAAATGCGAAGGAATGTTTAAAGACGATCATGTGATTACTCGCGTACCAGCGTTGCGTGTTATAGTTTGAAATGGAATCACACAATCAACAAGTGGGTAGAAAACAAGACAGATACAGATAATCGTCACTGATTATTGTAACCATCAAATCTTCATTACCAGCTGCGTAGTGTGGCATGTAGAAAGTAACGTAGGACCAGGGAGATGGAGGAGTTCCACCTACCTGGTAGGACAAAAGCAATAGACACCCACTGTGATTGTATGAAAGGGCGTAACGAAATATCTGTAGTTTGAAATTTGGCTGTTTAAGAGTAGCTTTAGTATCACTGTTATGACCGGTTTCTTCACTCTGTATGCTGTTGGTCAAATCATGGCGTGCCGCCTCCTTGGTCAATATGGAACTTAATGGATACCCATATGGCCACACCCACTCGAAGGACATGTCTCAAAATACTCGTCCATGCGTTCTTCTGACCATTGTGTTTTTGTGTGGATTTCAATACATGTATACCTTCTCCGTCATTTGCGGATGACATAAGGACAGATCATTTCAATTATGGCGGATGAAGATGATCTGTGCGAGACTAGTGTACAGGAAGGAGGATGGCATTATCCGGAAACGTGTGCTCCAGGATTAAGTCCGTTTTGAGCGAGCGGTATGCAGGCGATCCTCAGGCACAAATTCTAGGTCAGGGGTGTGATCGAGGGGCTGGTATCTCACTCACAGGCTATGGCGCAGCCCGCCTCTTATCCCAAGTGATCAGCCAGTTTTGATCGCGTTGTGGCCGGGGTGATGACTGAGGTTTCAATAGCTGCATGCACGCATTCCACATCGCTGACATCTCAGCTGAAAATAGTGGGCAAAAATTGTCGGCATTTGAGTTTAGCCAAACCACTTCCCATAACATTAAAGTTGCGTCGGAAGTGGTACAGTGTTCATAAAACATGTAAAAAGGGAATTGAATTTTCTGTTTCATACTTCTGCTTAAGATAATATATCTAAAACTAAAAAGGGGTAAGGAAGGCTATTAATCGTAAGAATCGCACGAAAATACTTAAAGTCTACAAACAGAAAGACTTTTAGGTAATACACAATTCAAATTTCATTATGACGTCAATCCTTTGATTGTAAATGGTATTTTGTATGAATGATAGACAGAAATACATGCTATCGATATGAAGTGAGATTACAGCTGTTGGAAAACAAAAACTAAGTCTACTAGTCGTACTACGCTTTTCACATTCTTCTTTCCTTTTTGTTGTAAGAAACTGAAATCAGAATCAGGCTGCATGGTTCTCTTGGGTTTTGGCATGCACTTCTTCTAAAGTTGTGTTTGCGAAATATAATGAGGATTATTTGAGCATGGCAACTAGAGTGAGCGATGAGCACGCTTTGCGACTAGTGATGAAAGGATGATGAGGGTGTTTGTGATGTATTGGGAAAGGTGCCGGACCTCACACAGCATTGTGATCCTCTTCTGATCTACCAGAGGTCGGTTTGGGAGACCTGTTGGCCCTCCCCGCTCTGGAATCTGCACCCATTTCTCTACACCCACCGCTCCTCAAGAGTCAAGGATGTAGACCCGATGAAAGATGGCCGTGGAGCGAACAATAACAGTAAATCAGGAATGGAGTTGATGATTTATATTTGCCCCCATTATAGGCCAGCTTCGTGCCGATCTGTCATTTTACTGAAAGGCAATCAACATCAACACCGCATCATACCACGCACTTGGGTTCATCTGAGCATATAGCTCAGCCCGTTATCTGAGCTTCTGCCAAACTTAATATCCCATGGCTAAGTTTATGCAAACAGTAACATGATAACAGCAATTTCGTTCTTTTTTTCCATACCGTCCTTCAGTAATCAGTAATTTAGTTGGCATCCATTATTAAAGGAAGTTGATAAAATTATGCCCCCAACCATACACATGTATGATAGCCTATACACGACGCTTGTGAAGAGATGAACGCCACATCTCGTAATCTTACAGCACTTTCCGATGTTCTCAATCTTCAATATTGTGTCTGACGCCAAAACGTCGGCAACCAGAAACCTTCAGATGGTATTTGTTTTGTCACTACTTTTCATCGTTTTTTAAGGAAAAATTCGAAATTTATGATTTCTTCCCGAGACAATCGTCAGTACTGCATGTTCATATGGCTCAGGGAATATTTCCTGTTTGTGGCCATCCTTAAAAAACACAGAAAGAGATGCTGCGATGAAGCCAATCCTCTCCACTTCTCCCGATAAGAATCTTTAGTCTCCTCCGGTTTCTGTAGCTCTCTCTCTCATATAGATAAATTGGCCTTCTTGCTTAACCCTTTTCGTGTCACTGATTTGGCCGAAGGGCATTTGTGATATATTGCTACTTTCTTTGTGTGCGCTGTGACGGGCAAACATATTATTATTGAGCTTCAATATAGCGACGTGACAGATTGCATGACATTTTTATTCGCACCATATTTTTGCATTGCGTTTTCACCAGTTATGTTTTCGCTGTTGGTGAATTGAACTAAAGTACTGATTACTACATGGCATAAGATGCAGTACAATACATGCGGACAAAACAATAGGTCCTAATCAGTAGACGGAAAATATGTTCGATAGAAATATTGGGCCGAAGTGAATTAGAAACACTGCTCTATTGAAGATATCATCCTCTCTTTTAAGGTTGCGTTTTTTTTATACATATATATATCGCGTCGATCACATGTTGGCAAATTACATCATTCAGCTTTATAAATGTCCTCGCCCCCCCCCCCCCCCGCCCAAATACCTTTTTCGAATGAAGATAGTTATCACGTGTCACCCTTGCAGCCGGCGATGGCGATCTATCAATTTGAATCCGAGTTAGAGACAATTTACTTTAATCTTCCTCTACTTTTAAGAGCTCCTGGTTCATTAGAAGGATGAGAATGAGAATCCTCGGTATCCCTTCTTATTTTCACCACTTCACGTGTGGCGTTAAATCTCAAGTAACAAATTCAAAAGATCGTCTGAAGTTATGAGTATATGGTAAGGGTCGTGCAAACGATATTTCATGGCTCGACTGAGAGCTAGAGCGCACTATCTCGTGTCAGATGAAGCAGTGCGGTAGAGTCGGATGCAGTTGTCATTGATATGAAACAATGATACCCAATCCTCCATCCACTGTGCATGTTAGCTATACCGATGAATTCAAACCTTGGCGGAGAACCGATTAGCTAAGATGTCGGAAACCCAGACCAGTAGTATGTAATGAAGTACTAAATCGCCCCAGGATCATTCCAACGCCAAAAACTGAGAAAAATACGAGGTTATATTCTCAACTTGTATCCACCACCATGTCTTGAAATTAGTTCAAGATTTTAACGTACACTAGGCAATGGTAAGAGTCAGACGGTGAACCAAAATGTAATAGATTGCATACGCGCCACAAGTATGCATCCAAGAATCATCTAAGAATTAGGTGGCACTTGTTGAGTTCGAATCTATATTGCTTAGGTTGTATATTGTTTATATTCAATTTATCTATATATGCTTGACTCATCCATGTATCTGTTATTATGATCGATATTCGTACAGCATCAGCAAACTAACTTTGTGATAATAAACGCGTTCAGACTTGTCGCAGGAGACTCCCATACAGTTGGTGTTTCTACTCTAGTAGAATAGATTTTGTTCCTATTTTCCCATTCGATAATAACACGCATTCGTCACTTCTTTCACTGCCCCGTCTCATACCCCTGTTAAATCAGAGTAGGTTAGTTTGTTGTATCTGGTGACAATGTAACACCGCACGATGAATAGTGACTGAGCAACAATTAACCATAAGATATCTGATCGCTTCGTAATCTCAAAAGAAAAGAAAGAAATATATGACCTGAAGTAGCCTCTGAACGCACAGGCCACCTGAAATGAGCTTCATGTTCGCTCCCCAGCCGAAGTTAAAACTCCTATTCTCCATGATCGTACATAACAGTGCTCACCCAATTTTCTTATATCCCTGCATGTCTCTTCATATTTTCTCATGTGAAGCATCATTTTGTCAAGTAAAGCGACTCTTTTTCGGAAACTGCATGTATCACACGGTGTGATATATATCTCCCTCTCCCTCTCTCTCCATCTCTCTCTCTCTCTTTCTCTCTCTTTCTCTATCTATCTATCTCTATCTATCTATCTATCTATCTATCTATCTATCTATCTATCTATCTATCTATCTATCTATTTATCCATCCATCTATCTATCTTTCGGGATGGCCTGTACTCTTCTATAATCTCCTATTTTTTAGGTAGAATACTTCCCAGAGAGATTTTGAAGAGCCACGTAAATACTACAATATCTCTGACAGGTCTACTGGAATTGATCCTTCGACAATCCTTTGATCAACTTGACAAGACGCTCTCCTCTGCATTACAACTTTAACAAAAGCTCTGACAGATATTGTTCCCAAGTGTTCGTCGCTTTTGACACCGTCAAGCATTTTTAGCGCAGGAATAGAATAGACTAAGATCACAAAGCTCTCATCTCAACAAAGATGCACATATTCATTTTAGAGCTGCATTCAACTTGTTGGCATCATGACCTGTAGGGTATAATTGACTGAGTGGAAAATGGAGACATCAGATTTTCTACTTGTACGCACAATTGACTTGAAAATAACTCCTTTTAATGCTACTTAAAAGGCCCGATCAAGCTTCCATGCATCCGAGTGCGAAGACGCACAGACACGCACACATTGCACACATGAAGTGGAGTTTACTATCAGAAAATTATGTTGTGATGAAGAGTTTGAGTTATCATATTGAATTGTATGACAGTTACTCGCGGATCAATTAAATTCACACACACACGCACACCCTCACACACACACACACACACACACACACACACGCACACACACACAAACACACACTCACACGCACGCACACACATGCAGAACCACACTCAAAAATCTGAAGCAACACTTCGCTGTTTGATAAGACGAGAGTTGAACGCTGATCACAATAAATCATCGGTCAATGTCCAACGTGTCTGTCTTGAGACGACGTCGCGTCGTTTTGAATGATGACGTCGATGTGACCGTCCAATCCCTGTCTATCAAGAGAATAATATGTCTGATTTCCTTGTCGAACTGAACTTCAACGATGGCTGGTTTCAATCGAGGAGATAAAACTCTATACCTTGAAACAGAACAGGCCATAGTGTGTAAAAGATTCTTCCAAAAACGTTATCCTTTATCATGTTTATGAAAAGAGTGTGTAATCTAGATAGACAGGCACACCTTCGCATAATCATATACCCTAATATCACCGAGTCCGTGCATATTTAGACAAAGATTCTAATTTCTCGTAATCAAAACAGCCTGTCAATTCAACGAACGGTGGAAATGATTGAAGATCACTCTTAATCACACTGAAATAAGATGTTAAATTAACACGAGCAGGATGAAGGACAAACTACCAATGGTCATTTGTATGATACAAAATTATGTTTTCATTATACTTCTTCACAATGTGTACAAATATAAGCCATGAAAAGACAAAAGAATTGTGATGTGGAAGATCAGATGCCCACTTCACTTATTTGTTTGTTTGTTTGTGGTTTTTTTCTCACTGTAAAGATTTGCCACATGTTACCGCACATGCTAATCACAACTTGAAGAATGAGTCACTTCGCCTAAGATCATTGTGTGTTTTTTTTTTCTGTTGAGTTGTGTTCTGCCTGTTATATGTTTAAATAAACTTAAAGGCATGAAGAAGGCGACAAAATTGTATCGCATCATAATTAGTATATATGTAGCTACAATGGCTTAATGAAATACGGCTATAAGTCACGTGGTTCACATTTCACAGCCTTGCAATCCAACGTCCCCAGAAAGTCAAAGTGTTGGAGGTGTGTCTACAATATAGAGTAACAAAGCACTCTACGCGAATCACGCTGCAACATGATGTATCAGCTGCATTTTGAATACAAGAAAGAGAAGATTCGACCTATTTTCTTTCTTTTTTCATCATGCGATAGCTTTCTACGGAAGTTTTGATCATTTGCAGTGGAACCCATCGGGGTAGGGAACCTCCGTTCTGTGAGTTAAAAGAGGGTGATTTATCCGGGCGACAATAAATTGTGAAAAGCAGGCTTGATCGATATGGTGCCTAGATAAGGTCTGCGTATAGACTTTAAAAAGCAAGTCACGGACCATTGAGTTACCACTCCATGTGAAGTACGGCCACTCCGATAAAATAGAAATGTAAAACGATAGTGATAGATTGATAAAGTGAGGAAGAAATATGGAAAATATAGTGGAAACACACACACACACACACATACACAAAAGGAATGACGACAATCTCTTCTATTTGTCAGTTGTTGTTCTTTCTTTCTGTAATCATCGTCCTATAATGTAGGATAGGTATCGAGGTTCGCTTTTGAAATTATGAATGGTGGCTTGTTACTCGAAGAGAGTAGGAGCGACGATTATATGAGATAAGAAAAAGATAGAAAAATATGGAGAGAAATTTCATAGAACGTTATGCTATTGACGTTAGAAGAAGAAACACTTTTTAATTTAAGTATACTGACATAGATTACAATGGAGAGCTGATGACATCACTTGGCATCAGGTTGCCCTTCCTTTCCGTAGCTATGGTAACATATAACACGACACTGATTTGTTTTCGCCTCCTTCATTCACTTGTCTATGTGTGAGTCAGTGATTGGATGAGGGATGTAGAAGAACACGGGTCATCCTACGAGCTCGACACCCACGAGTCATGCAGCTCACGAGTTCGACATTGAAACAAAGATCCATAAGTCACATAGCCCACGAGTCATAGAGCCCACGAGGGTGACAATAGGCAAAAAAGACTCATCGTTCGACACAGGGCAAAATACACATGTAAGCCCGATGAGCTCGACACTAGGCAAACAAGGCCAACGAGATCGACACTAGACAAAAAAGGCCCACGAGCTCGACACTGCATACATTAAGGGCAGTGATGTAATGTAGGTCTCGTGGGCCTTTTTAGTCTAGTGTCGGTCTTGTGGGTCTTGTTTGCCTAGTGTCGAGCCGGTAGACCTTACAGCCTGTGGGCCTTCAATTTTTTAGTTGATGTCGAGCTCATGGACCTAGTTCACTTAGTGGTTAGCTCTTAGGCTGTATGATTCGTGGGCTGTATAACTCATGGGCTGTGTGATTCGTAGTAATTATTGTATGACTCGTGGGTGTCGAACTCGTGACGTACATGCGGTTGTTTTTTTTCTTCCCAATGTCGCCGAAGGGAAATAGACTACTGCATCTATAGGAGAGTAATATCGTCATCGCCGTTGTTAGTATTTGAGTGCATCGATCATAACACTTTAAAGTCCTCACACGTAAAGACAAACAGACAAATAAGATAACAAAATAATGTGAGATTGCGTAGCTATAACTTGTGACAAAAAGATACTGCTAACTTGGAGATTAGAATCCGTAATGAAAGTACACGTTATGCAAGTACACAGTAGATGGAGCAAGGTAATGCACTATTAATATGATATCAGCCTTTGAAATGAGGACATCGCAAGGGACTACCAGTTGCATAAAAACAACGACAGCAAAAGAACAAAAAGCTCGGTAGTATCCCGCCACCCATCTCGGAAGCGGCTTGCAGGTCAGACACCTGGAAGAGTTCTATAATGTAAGAAGAAGAGATGAGGAGGAAATGTGGACCAGATGATACTGATGGAAAGCAAATAGAACACAGCCGGCATAAATTTGATAAAAGGGCCATAGACGTTGGCCGGAACGGCTGCAGTCATTTGCGAAGTGGCCTGTAAGAACCACGAAACCACGAGTATGTGTGTGCGTGATGATGCGCGCGTGTGTGTGTGTGTGTGCGTGTGTGTGCGTTCGTGTGCTGCACTAGCAAGATAATCTGCTCAATTTCTGATAAGGGAGCACTTATGTATTAAGTGTGCCGACTTCTACTTTTGCTTTCATTATCATGCTTACATTGTTTTTTTCACTAATCTCCAGGAAGAAAATGCTGTATTGCATACACATTTATCAGTGTCTAGATAATGTCTTGCCGAAAAAGAAACATAAAACCATGGAAAGCAGATGGTTGACTCTTTAAAGCGCGGCGTACCGTGTTGACTTTAATGCGCTGCAATATATGGGCTTTCATCAATATATTCTTATAGATTGTAAGAAAGAAAAGCAGCCCGTGCACATTTCTTCATGCTTATTTCTCTGTTTTAGTTGTTTTGTTTGTTTGTTTGTTGTTATGGCAGAATGTTTAATCTCTGCACGTATGTAAATCGGCTTAATCCTTATAAAATATATGTCATCTTCTACAATTGGTCCTAAAATCCCACCGCGCCTCTCAACGTTTCGAAAAGTTTATTACCTCTATAGTGTCCACACCTATACAGGTGATATAAGAAGTCATTTCAACGTACATTTGCCCTTCCTCTCTCCCCCCCCCCTCCCCTTTTCTTTCTTCTTTTTATCCTTCTTTTCTTCTCATTTGATTTCTTCTTTACCTCCCCCATTTTTCCTTCTTCTTCCTTTAAGTCCCACTCCACATTCTCCTTCTTTTCTTCCTCTTAATTTTGTGGATGCGTGGAGCTGTCAGAGTTCCCTCGTCGTCAACGTCTCGTCTGCACCGGTCTCCCGGTGAATCCCGCCTCGCTCATCGGAGGCGTCCTTTGAACGTGACCTACTTTGACCTTGGAGGTCCTAACGATTTAACGATTGCTTTCCCATTCCTCCGTGTAATACTCTACCTTCGGTCCACCGTTCCCCCGTCGTCCATCAACTGAGTTGCCTCTGACCTACAAGTGTTGAAAAGAAGCCCTTTTTTTCCTCTCGAGACTCCTGCATGGCCACGTACGACTGAATAGGTGTCTGACGGTTTACGTTTTCCCTCACAGCTTAGACCCTCTATAAAAAACAAGAAAACAACAACAACAACAACCTTGTCCCCACCCCCCCCCCAAAAAAAAAATCCAAAAGTTTGAAAAAGCGAGTGAAGAAGAAAACGCGCCTGTAGAGCCATTGGAAATGCACAGTGTATGTGCTGTTGTAATAGAACATTCTCTTCCCATATAGTTTGTGTTGGGTACATTTTTTTTAAATTGGAATCACACTATAGACTGTAATTAGCAGAACATGTCTAGGGCCTATATCCTACGTGAAGTTTGTTGTGCAGTTACGGAGAAAATCTACAGATACCATGTCTGTAGATACCCTGTCGGTTACAATTACAGTGTAAGTCCTACAACCACTTCCAACGACAGCCGGGTACGATTACTCTAGTAGAGGTTGTCTTCTCGGTGTATTCATTTTTCTGGGTTTTTTTTTTCTTTTTCCTTTTGCCTTTCTTTCATTTTACAACGAAATCCTTGAAATCAACAACTTTGACATAATTTCAACTTCCGAGTAATTTCGTGCTTTGCAATATAAGTTAGTTTGTTGAACTATGCACCGAGAGACAGCATTTACCGTGACCTTTATTTCCCCTTTAACTTAAACACAATATTCAATTGATATTGAGAGCAATTATCATGCACACGTTTAGTTTCTCAAAAGAAAAAGAAAATCAAACCTTTCCGCGATACCACTCCATCTGTGTTGCTATTCTATTTTAGTGGACTACCGAATGTGCTGTTGTTGTTTTCCACACCTTACAGCCAGAGGGAGCCTAGTTGTTATTCAGAAAGTCTATTTTGGTATTTCAGAATCTGGTTAGTAGAGGATTAAATTCATTGCGTGTCTTGTTTTGTGTAAATGGAGAAATAAATGAAATACGTCTTTGCTAGTGCTCTGAAAATAAACGCAAAGAAAAAGAGATATGAGCACTAAGTTGATAACACGGAAGTTGGATTAAATTGTTGGAGCCAAATAAGACTGATTTGTGTTCATACAATTTTGTTTGTACAGCTAATGCGCAGGGGCAGCGCAGACGACCGTTTGTCTTATTTTGTATCATCCTGCCAAACAAACCAAAGCGAACCAGAACAGCCTCCTGTACAGGCACACACATACACACACAAACACATCAAAAGCATATATATATACACACACACTCACACACACACACACACACACACACACACACACACACACACACACACACACACACATACACAAGAAGATGCGTTTTAACTCGTTTATGGCTGTGTTTATATTTCGATTTATGCTGTTATGATGAGGGGAAAAGAATTACTGGTACAATACACGACCTACAGACCCATTCCTTGTTATCATCAATAATTCATGTACTTGTTATGAGGATGAGGGAAAAGGTTACTGTTATATCAGACGACCTTTAGTTCGGCTTATCATCGATAAACGTGTACTTTCATTTCCTCTGTATACACTCTCAAGTGTCTGTACCATCAACACAAGTACTTTTAACCCAATAAATAATTCCTCCCATTTTGTATGAAACTGTGTCTGTGTTTACATCTGCCTTTCCCGTCCTGCTTTTCCCTCCTTCATATTTTAAAAGACGGTGCACCTGCCAGCGCGTACCAGGGCAGATTCTCTCTGCAAGTTTGAAAAAAAAAAAGATCTGTTGATGTTCCCTTTTTGTTTCTGGTATAGAATGTCCGGGTGATGAACGTTATTCCGAAGGTTTGTTAATCCGAAAATGAAATAAGGTTCGTCATTCCGGTGGTTCGTTGTTCCGAAACACACAAAGTCCGTATACCTATAAAACTTCGACAATCCGAAAGTGAAAAAAAGGGTTTGTTAATTCGAACATAATGTGACATTATTTCGAATGTTCGTAATTCCGAAAATGAAATAAGGTTCACTAGTATGAAGGATCGTTCATCCAAGAAATGAAAAGAGGGTGCGTAATAGGCCTACTTCCGAACCTTCGCAATTACGAACCTAATCTTTGAAGTGCGTTTAAGTCTGTACCTTCGACAAGTGTAGATTGACCCCAAGTGATGGTGGCATGCTTTACAAATGCTAGCATTTCCTCTAAAATGACGGATGATATCATGGGGTTTCTATGCCAAGATACCAGTTCTGTCTGTGAAACCGCAGTGCATGATATAGACCATGTCATTTTTCCACCACTGATGCTAAAGATACATGATTAGTTTGTGATAATGCAACATTCACTGACAAGTCGATTTCGATGGTATAAAGCTTTATCCTCTTTTCAAACACAGCAATGACCTTTCAATACTCTGGAAGATATTGAAATATTAATTAAAAAAACACTCAACATTATGAAACATTCCAGCAGACTACTCGTAACAGAACACACGCACACTGGCATGTCTAGTGTGATTCAGGGGACGATTAAGTTTTGTAGTTGTCGTGCATGGATAAATTGCGTTATTTCAGTCTCTAACTACTGTGATATTTACGAACACTAAGCCTGTCCTTTAAACCACCAGACTTCCACTTAGATATTCTATAGCACATGCAGATCGTGTGGGCTTAATGCATACTCATAATAGAACGTACTATACATGGCGATCGAAGGCTGCGGATTTTAATTATACGGTGGCGTGCTACCTACCCCGGGGGGATCCTCCGTATGATAACAACAATAACCGATCCGCCACATCAAAACAGTGGGGGACAGCCAGTCGGATCGGGTGGTGGGTAAATGATGATAGAACCTTTGGAAGTGGAAGTTTGGGATCCCGATCTATTATTACTCGGCATTTCCTTTCCTCCATGTGCTGGCGTACTGGCGAGGCATATGCCATGCGAAGAGAAACAAAAATATCAAAATACCTCCTCCTTATCCTGGTACAGGTGACAGAATAGAAAATAATCATCGGTGGCCATTACTTACACCAGGGGAAGAAGATCTCAAATTGAATAACAATCCATCAAAGGAAAACTCTTCTGCGAGAACAAGACTTCAAACTGTAGTTTTTTAGATTTTCACTAACGACGAAGAGCTCAATAAATTAACGTAGAAGCAGATATGGAAAATTCAGTCGAATTATGTATTCATGTCAAAGGTATGAAACAGAGAAAGAAAAATGTTGGGAATATTTTGGAATAATCACTTGGTGAAGAGAATGGGCTAAAGTTACTTAGTTATTAATCATGATTTTATGTTGTATCTTTATATTTCATCTTGTAATTGTGACCAATATTTCTTCATCTTAAGAAGATATTAAAGTTTTGATCCCATAACTTTATCTCTTTTTACGATGTTATGGGGGATAAATTTGACGCGTCTGTTACTCCTCAGTTTCTTTCAGTTTCCCCTTCTTGGGAGAGATTTCATTGAAACTTGAAAATATTATGGAGTTTCACTTTAAGACCAAGGTGGAGTGCATTCCGCGCCAGCGTTGTTCGAAGATTAGCTCGGCGCTCGCAGGTGTCGCTGAAACTCCTGATGTGCTTCACAAAATAACTTGATTGAATGTTTCATGATGTTTTATCCATTACAGTGTGCCAGAATTACAGATAGTGATTGTATTACAGCTTTTGAAATTGAGTACCTTATTATGATATACATCTTCCATGAAGAACTTTAGTGTGATAATCTCGTCTTTCTACGTTTTGGCACAGACACGGTATCCGACTGGAATATACAAGAAATAAAAAAACAACAAAAACAGCGGGAAATTTTCTCGTCAAAACTTTCAGTGTTTTTCTCGTCCCGTTCCAAGAGATATCTTTGGTTTTAAAAGTAACATTCGTTATTGGCATTCATTACGGACTCAATGCCTCAGAACTTTATTTCCTGCTCATGTTTTTATTTTCTGCCTTGATCAATGATTGTAAGCCATCGATTCGTGCGGTGCGAAGCTTTCTGTGTATCAGAAGGAGCTCAATTGCTCGATATTCTCCGCCTGATCTCAATGCGTACTCTTCTCCTGATACAGTGAGAGAAAACAAAAATAACGAATGCATGAATCGATTCTCATGTCATGTTTACACTACGTGTATCTCGCCCCCGGCTTTGTCAGCAGAAATAAATGAATTTATCCACAAATCTACAGCAGAAATCAAAGAGGGGGAAAAAAAGACTGAGCAATTTCACACCTCTGGCCTTTTGAACATTTTGTTACTGCCATCCTTCTTTATTTCTCTACAGTGAAAACACAAATAATAGTAACGAAAAACGAATCTATGTGCATTTGTCAAGATCCACTCTCACTAGTCGTCATTATCGTTCGAATTATCGATTGACCGGGATGAATCAAGATCTGCGGAATGAACCACGTCTAGCTGAGACAGGAACGTCTGTACGACCGACTCGACTGATGGATTTACAATTACCATAGTAACTGTGTATAGCCAAGGTTTGGGGGAAAGTCTCACGAAATCTCAACACTTAACTTTCCCGGAAAAAAAAGAAAACATCGCAAGATTGTCATTGTTTTGTTTGTTAGTTTGTTTTTGATGTGTCGTTTTCTGTTATTTTCTTTTATTTTTGTGTTTGTTTGGGGTTTTGCTAGTTTGATTGTTGTTGCTGTTTTGTTTTTGTTTTTGTTTCGCTTTGTTTTATTTTGTTTTATATTTGTTGTTGTTGTCGTCGTTTTTTATAAGAGCCTTACATCGGGCCATAAAGGGGTATTTGAACAAGAATTCTTGTTCCGCCAGTATCCACAATCTGGCCATTGGGGACTCTAATACGGTGCGCTGAGCACGCCTCCGAGCTGACTGTACTGAAGATGATAGATCTGTTTATGCCGTTGTCCTTCAATATCAGGCGAGATTAATGTAGGTTGGTCACTGCGGATGAGACAGTCTCATTGTCGACAGATAGAAACAGGCGTCCGACAAATGGGGGAAAAGGGAAAGAAAGAAAAGAAGACTATCTTAACAAAAAGGAAAAGGATTTGGATGATCTAATTAGGAAGAAAAGAAAACAGCAAACAGCAACATCGAATTTGTCGTGTTGTTGTCTTCCGCAGCGACGGAGATAAATGTGTTTCAGTAATTCCAAATGAGATTGTCAATGTCAACAGATAGAAACAAGACGCCTGATGGATTAAAACAAAGACATAACCATGAAAAATAACAACAAACAAAAAAGTAGAATATTTGGAATGATCTACTTTGGGAGAAAAATATGGGGGAAAGATAAAAACCGAGGGGACGAGGAAAGGATTCGCTACTTCTGCCACGTCTGCGAATGCTCAAATGAAACAAAAGCAAAGGAAATTATTTAAGATAATGTCAAAGTTCAGAAAAAAGCAGAACGCAGAGCATATTGGGTATGAAAAGCAAAAACAGTAATACCGTATATCTCGAAACAACAAACAGTTGTCTTTAAAGGAGAGATTGGAGGTTCCGCTTATTCTTGGCTAAAATACAGAGAAAAAAGGCCTTGCCTCTCACCGCCGAATTTAAATCGGCGGTAATAATCATAAGGACAGTCAGTGATGAGTGGATATTTTGTTAATGATCATTAATATTGTCACCGACATCGTCAAAAGCATTAATGGGATGAAACATATGAGATACTGCTCCTGCTGACGATGAACATGAATATGAAAATCCAGTCTCAGTCTTCTGTCCACTATTGTGAAAAGCTCCTTGGTCCAGCAATATCCAGTCATAACAACGGGTTCGGCCGACGAAGAACGTTTGATGAAATCAAAGATGACAGTGTCCACCGCCATGCAGATCGACAGCTATGTCGGAGATGTTATCATTTACTGTTATGGCTAGATGGTATAAGCGAAAACAACACTGAGGAAATACTTCATGAAGACAGTGAAAGTGATACGGGTATATAATTAGAATGTCTCAAGCAAAAATGCAGCTTAGGTCATAGTATCAATGACAATGTTCCCTCACCCCCATCTCTGACTTTATTCTGCTACATTAAAAAAAGACTTTCACATGATTATGTTACCTTCGCGTATTGATTTTAATAAAGTTATCTAATTGAAATGATTCACCTCAAATAGATTGTGATTGTTGCTTCATTGCCATCACCTCGTTGTTCGTTTCGTTATTATAATTGATGGTAGTCGTTCAATTCAATTCAATTTTATTTTATTTTCCATTCATGCATTTTGTGGGATGGAACACCCTTGTCAGCCAAAGGCTGGTTTTCAGAGGAGTCCACACAGGTTTAGAAAAGGGAACAAATAACAACAAGGCCTTAAAATACAACCAACATTAACAAAAACAAGGGCCTGTGAGAATGAAATTCAAATACGGAAGAAAAAAATCGGCATTGCTGATATATCTTTACTGTGGACTGATGAGTGCAAATGAAAAGGGTTGGTATGTTAGTATACTCTGTTATATCGGGTTACGCATCATACATTCAAAGCTATTTTATTCATGTAGTTGTTTTTTAAATGTTTTTTAATGTTTTTTTAATGCAGTAAAGGAAGTCGTTGTTGGTATTGCTCCTGATGTTGCTTGTTCCATGTACCTTTGCCTCAAGCTCCCGCTAACCCCTCGGTGACACGTGGATCCAATTGCGTCTTCGTGACAAGTGCCAGTAAACAGCAGGCGTGACTCCATGCCGTGATCAAACGTGCGCCCAGCTCTCGCCGCTTTTAACACTCGAATTTGTCCTCCGTCTGCGTGCAAATAGCTGCCTCGGAAAACACTTCGTTCTTCCCCACGCTGCATAGATGACTTAAAGTGAAAATCTGCTCGATATGACCAAAGTCGTAATTTAATGAATGTAACTAAATCACTTGTAATACACAGAACGACGAATCTATCTAATAAACGGATTTTCTTAATAACTCATGGAGTGATAGAATTTCACTGTCATGTTTTTACGAAACAGATTTAGCTACCAATTATTCATTTACACTCGGTTAGGTAATGATGTCATTGCCTTACAAATATCCCAATGATTTGAAACAAACAAACTCTTCCTCAATTGTTTTGGTTGCAAGGAATTAAGGAAATATATCTTGACATCAAATGTAGGTATTCTGGCGAGTAGTTATTGATAACGATGACTTTTAAAATGTTGTCAACAAAAACAAGATATTTTTGATGCAATAACATAGGAAGTGTCATGATTCATAAAAATAATCAGTTTATGAATTTACATCCTGATATGTGACCACTACCACTATCTCTTCGAAACGCATGAATATGGACATATTTCAGACTTTTATACGTTTGACAGCACATGCTTTACGACTCTGCTTGTTTGGATTGACTCCAAATTATAGCTAAGTCAACTTGATCATTGAGCAGAGGTTCCCTTTAAAGTCTCGGTTCCATTTCCGTCTCATATCTTGCAGCGATAATGGTTTCCTTATACCATAAACACACAGAAGAAATATCGTGCTGGGCCCTTAACAGTAACATCGGTCGGTCCCCTTGTTGTGTGCCTCCGTACAATTCGACTCCCGTCGACTCGGTCGTGAGTGTTCTCCCCCTCCATGCTTGACAACAACCCCCTCCGAAGTCGCGAATATTGAAACTGTTATAATACACCATGTATACATGTCGATGTCACGTCAAATGTAATGTCTCGGGGAATAGTGTCAGTAGTTTCTTCAAGTGTCCTCGCTTTACTTACCATATCATAATGTTGTGTTCTATAATGCATGTCGTAAAGAGTTATTTTGAAGGCATGATAGCCAGTACTGTCATATCTGTAAATGTATATGTATTTTTTAACATCAAAATTGCTATTTAACGATACAATTTCAATGGACAATGCATGGATACAATACGATACGAATGGATAATGGATAATGGATATAATACGATACAATTTCAGTGGATCTGACTGAAAGCCGCGAAGCATGCCTGTGACCGCGTTAGTGTACAGTTTCGTAAAATCATGGAAAAAATAACAATGCAAGTCTTTTATCTTAAATTTATGACGGGTCGTAATGCAACTTATACTCTCTGTTGCTTGATTTTATTTCATTTCTTCAAGTTAGCTTGAAAATGGATTGACTTTTCTTTTTAAATATCTATCGTGGTGCAGACTGCAAGTTGCCTTCATAATATGAGGGCTAACGTCCTTTTACATGGTAGCTCCCCTGTCCTCCTCAACAAAAACTCATTTGAAGTACAAGGCCCACAAAGTATTTCTGTTACTGTAAGCTCTTATATCCGATAAAGGTGGGGCATCATTTAGGTAGGACAAATCTTTTCATGGACGAATAGCCGAAGTAAAACTCCCGGGGGCTTCCCGCGGCGTTTCCATGCTCATAGCATTAACCCACCGCGGATTTGTACGCATCGTAATGATTGGCAAAACGTGCTCTTTGGCCGACAAAGATCGAACCGACTCAGAAACCAAGCATTTTCATCACCCCACCAGCTCGCCCGTGCAGTAAGCAGCACAAATCGACACAGGCTTTTCGCACGGCGAAATGGGTTTTTCTTTCGTGTACGAAGTGCTTGGGTCAACGTACTTGGGCATCGACACTACAGAAAGCCAATCCTGACCCTAGAACCACGGGGGAACGCTAGAGGTTTTTTGGCGCTTTACCTGAGTAAATTTGCATGGAATAATGTTTTATTCATCATTCCCGATTTTTATTTCAACACGACCGTTGATATGAATCTACGAATGGTCCACTAAAGATTTGTCAGTGCATTATAATGATATAAAATGAAAAATATTCACATGTCAATCAAAACGAAGAAAAAGAATCAAAAAGTGCGTTCTGAGTGCAGTGCGGGTGGCAGATGGTTGTTTTCGAATGGCACTCTGTCTGTTACCATGCTTTAAAAGAAAAAAAAAACCGAACAGAACGATCTTTTTATGTATTTAAAAATCAGTCCATTTGGTCGTTTTCCACATGGCAGAACATATTGATATCAGCTGATTGAACAGGTGATGACGTTTTACGTTGTGTCATCATACAGAGTTGGCTAGAAAATGAGAGAGGGGGTGTACACACAAACACACACATGCATATGACAGCACTTTGTCTTTGTCTCTTCATATAGCTTCATGTGAAAAACTTGACAGGTAATAATCCATTTCTTTTTTCATGAATGAGGGTCATTTATAGTAATATCGGGTTGTGTTGTGTAGCAATATGTGACACGAACGAAAAGAAAATTGAAGATGGCATCTATAGCTAAGATGTATTTTACTTCAAGAAAAACATGATCAGCTGATGATGATAACATTTGGGAAAGGAGTGATTTTTTTGTTGTTGTTGTTGTTGATAAGAAATCGTCGGATCAGTTCAACAAGCACACAATCCTTCTTCATTCTTACGATGTTTGCATGTGTTTCTCGTTATGAATAGCGTCCTGAGGATTAGTGTGGTCGTAGTTTGATGCAAACCATTCAGAAACGTACAACTATACTGTGGTAGCTGTTGGCGTCTCATCTTGCCCGATAAGTAGGGTAAAGCGGTGATAATCTTGCTCGCTTCTCTGGTCGCTTTTGGGCGAGTAAACATCCCAGAGGTTAACTCACGCACGGAGTGTGAACAATTCCTGCAGGATGCAACAAAATGCACACGATTGCCCCTCTTCAAATACCCCTCCCCCTCTTTCACTCTCTCGCCACACACACGTACACACACACACACCAAAACACATACTACACATGTTCCCTCCCTACCCCCCCCCCCCTCCATCTCTTGCTCTGAGAGGAATATATACGGATTCCGCTTTTCTCCCGAAGGAGAAGGGGGTCTCGAGGAACCCACTCTGGTTCAGTAAAGTCGGATCCAAATCTGTCTCAAACACGCCGCTCATCCTGGTCATTTAGGCGTTTGTAGAATTGGACGGAAGGTAGATCAATTCCAAGGTGTTTGAATGTAAAAGCCATTGTTGTTGTTGGACTATGATGATGATGATGACGATGATGATGATGATGAGGAGGAGGAGTGTGAGGATGATGATGAGGATGATGATGAGGATGATGATGAATATCGTGATGATGATGAAGATCGTGATAGAGATGATGGTGATAATGATGATGATGATGATGATGATGATAATGATGATGATGATGGTGATGATGATGATGATGATAATGATAATAATGATGATGATAATGATGATGATGATGGTGATGAAGATGATGCTGAAGATTAAGATGTTGGTAATGATAACGATGATGATGATGATGAATTTCAGTTTTACTCGCAATTTCTTGTTGTATCTATGGTTTGTTCTTTCTAGTTAATGGGATAACGGAGATACAGCATACCAACACCTTTCTATCTCGGTTATCTATCCCTGCCCCCCCCCCCCCCATCATGTGTTTTCCCTTCTGCCGTGCACACACACACACACACACACACACACATACACACACACACACATACACACACACACACGCACACACACATACACACACACGCGGCATACGCATCCCTACCTCACAGGCACACGACAGTTACCCACTGTGTTTAGCGTGTCAACATAAGAAGCCTTGCCCCCTCTGGTCCCAACGTTTACACTGTAGAATCCGCTCCAGGCAAACTTACTTTTTATCTTTTCTCCCCGGAAATAAACCTCTCTCAAACCTTTCTGTGGGTGCCATGGGAGCAGCGTTCTCGCCGATGACAAGGATATCATCTTCCATGAACCGGAGCTTAACCAGCAGCCCACCGCTTTAATCGACAGTGACCTTTTTACCGCTCATCACTGCCTTACACAGGATTACCCCCCCCCCCCCTCATGCTATCTTATTTTCATATACTCCCAAAATATCAAAAGTTAGTAAAAATGTATGTGATAATTATGAAATGTTATGATTGTACAGGGATAGGTCATGTATATGTGATTGCAATAATATTTCTAATTTGAACAAAATGTGACAAATGAATTTGGTAGCATTTGTTGTCCATAACGACATGTTTGTAATTGGGATGACGATTACAATAATGATAATGACAACAGTTATAACAATAATGACGATAATGATGAATATGATGAATATGATATTAATCATAAGAAGATACCGAATATTATACAGATTAAAAGAAAACAAAGTGTAATGCTCTATTACAACTCTAAGGGCGCAGAGACATCAAACACGGAAAAATGGGAAAACGATGAGAAACTAATTATGTGACCGTGCATCACAAAGCGAACAAAAAGTCGCACCCCTTCATTGTACGTGAGGACTCAAAAAAGCTGAAATCGGTGAACCGAGTCAATCTTGAGTTTTTATATTTTCTGAAAGAGCTATCCTTCTTCTACATCATTCTTTAGTTTGGGATCATAACTTGAATGGGTAAGTGTGTTTTTTTGCAGTTTTTACAACCCTTTTTGGGGGGAGAATAGAATGATCAGGTATGTCTCAGAGTCCCCTTTTCATTTCGTGAAATCCTTTACACACTCTTCACTTTCAAGTCTATTAACTTTTGAAAGGATACTGCTTTGAAAGTTTGTATCAATCATGGACAGAATGTGTTAACAGAACATGTACAATTTCAGCCTAATCTGATAATCCCTTCATTGTTGTTGCTCCGGTGGTTTACATCCTGTGTTTTGTCCCTTTCATTGCATGGCTAGCACTGCTTGGTAAAGATTAAGCGCTTGAATAGACCTGATAGACCTTGTACTTCAGAGCCTCTTTTCTCAGTTCACACTTTTCCACATTGTGTGCTTTCTTTTTTAGTATTTATATCGGTTAGGGGTGTCCATTTGAATTGAGTTATACATCATTTTAAAGCTTAGAATCTGCTCTTTAAGAATCTGCCCTTAACTGAAAATCCAGGTCTGGCGACTTTCTGTTGGTTTTGTGGTGCAGGGTCACTACTTCAACGTTAAAATGCAAGTACCAATTGGGTGAATAGGACATTGTAAAGAAAATGAAAGTTCCTGTAACAGCAATGACAAGCAATATTTGCCTTAATATTCCCTACATTCTCTCCCAAATAAATATTCAGACAAATCTCTCAAGTATGTTGCACTTTTTCCATGTCACCAGTTGCCGGTACTACCCATATTTTCCCGCCAGCCTGGCCACTATACGTCAAATATTATATTACTGAGATTCGTGAACACCACACGATTTAGCCAGATTTGTGACATTTCAAACAAAGCTAGCCGAAGTGAATAATGAAGAACGATGTTGATTCCATATTTATTTCAATATTCCGTAATTGAGGTCGCACCTCAGAATATTATGCAAACATTTTCTTCCTCCCTGTGGTTTGACAAACACGTTTTTGAGATGTGAGGGAAAACTGTGTTGTGTGAGCGCGAGAAATTAAGGGCTTTTTACACTTGTGTTTCTTAACCCCGGACTTTCTCTGACCCAGGACTATCGTTAGTCCCGTACCAATTTTTTCAGCTTTTTACACTCGCCAATTAGTCCCGTACTATCTCTTGTCCGGGGCTAAGGAGAAAACTGACCTTTTTACACTCGTATTTCTTAGCCCCGGACTTTCCAAACCACATGAATATTCATAATTACGCTGTGTACTGTACACGTACACGCACGCACCGGCAGCACTTGATTACCTCGTTTCTGATTGGTCAGTGAGGGTCGGACTTCGTCTCCGTCGCTTAGCCCAGGATTATTTTTTCGTTCTGTTTACACTCACTTGCTTGGCACCGCAATTGCGGTGCTAGCACCGCAATTGCGGTGCTAACCCCTGCTATTTTGCAGGGCCAGATAGTACCGTACTATCGGTGGGGCTAGCCCACTTTGGCAAAAACGAGTGTAAACAGAAAGTGGGCTAAGGATAGTCCCGTACCAACGGTGGGGCTAAGCCCCCCCCCCCCCCTTAGCCCCACCGTTGGTCCGCGGCTAAGCAAAATTTTACAAGTGTAAAAAGCCCTTGATGAGAGGACCAAATAGGTTGTTTATTCAACCGGCACTCCACGAACCACAAACATTTTAGTGCCCGCGTCTGAAGAAAATGAAAGCTTCTGTTATTTACAAAGCGGTTACGTTATAACAAGATTTACTGGTTCTTGGGGTGTCAATCAAACTTCATACAGAGAAGATATATTGTCAGGTAAAATCGGGTTTTTCCTCTTCCTTTCCTCTTCCTATATCCGTTACTTATGATGTGACCATGACACCTCCACATGTACTGTGTTCAACTTATACACATGCATATAATTGTACATACATACTTACATAAATCTTCCTTTGCTGTGAGAATAATAGTGTGTGTGGATGTATGTATATACGTTGCTTACAAGTGCACACACACACACATACACACACACACGTTTTAATGCGATCAGTGACCATTACAATATTTTCGTCAAACTGATGTACGAGTGTTTGAGACAGGACAGATTATATGTTGATCTCATTAGAAGGCAGCATCCTGCAAATCTTGAAATGTCTGTGACTGGTGCAGGTTGAGAGCAGAGCTTCCGTTCGTTCAACCCATGTTGGCGTTTCTTTTTCCAAGTCAGAAGAGCTAGTCTTGACTCTTCAGACCGTGTTTGAACCGTGATGTGAGTTCGTTGGTGTTTCAACAGATTATTTTATTCGAAGACAGTAACATCCAATCTTTATTTCAGTCTCGAAATATGTAGATATGATTTCTTTCTTGCTTTTTATTGTTTCATGCTAATGTATAAAAGAGTAGCAACATAAACTGTCGGTCACTAACCACTAGTGTTTGAAGCGGCATTCCGTGTATTCGAAGATCTTGTTTCCGCTCTGAGTGACAGAATCCGCGAATGTTACATCTAATCTGGATATCGAGGCGGACTGCTTTCTTCCGCACTTTTTACACGAGGCGTCCGCCGAGACTGGTAAAATATGTTGAATGTTCGGTCCCACTGGAAGAATCCTAAATAGCCGATTCTTCAAAACGTCCACCACAGTTATGCATGCGACTTTTAATCTGTTGTCTCTGTTAAACATGGCTGCATGAGGCAGATAAAAGATTTACTGAGAGTTTTTTGTTTCCACTGTATGAACTGTCAGCATCATTTCAGACGTCACCGTTGGAATCTACTTTTTTCACGAGATCGAAATTCTCTTCCCTTGTTCACATCATTGACCTAGTTTGTTTTTTTCTACATTATTCTAACTAGATGTTCGTAGAATAAGGACAGGTGGAATTCGGAGTATACTCGGTGATATAGGACCTACTAAAACAAGATGGTTTGGTATCATTGAGTTTATAGGTCATGATCTGTTCCATATATATTTTCTCTGATTTTTTTTTCATTTTGCTCTTTCATGAACTGGGAAATTGTAAACTGAATCTGCTGAAATATCACGTTCAAATGGCCTGTGATTCAGTTGAGATCTTGCCTGTGTGTAATGACGTAATTGATTTTGATTGATTAATTTAATTGTTTTGAGATCTATTGACAATAATTGAGGTGATGCCGGTGTAAGGAGAATAAAATGAATATGTATTATTTCTATTGCATGTTTATTGTCACTTATATCAACGAGCAGAGATACCATTGCTATGTAGTGGTTTAGTTTCTCAATTTCCCAGTCTAAAATCTCCACTTTTTCTTGATTGCGAAGTAAGATGAACTAAAAACTTTCAGATGATGATTGTCTGTGGTGTCTGTCTGCGATTTCCCCTCATTCAATAGTCATGAAGGGTACAAGGCTGTGTGTGATCGTAATGGGGATGATTTGTGTGTGCAGACGTGTTTCTTGGCAACAGCGTCTTCTTTCTTTATCTCTATCTCTATCTCTCTCTCTTCTTCTTCTTCTTCTTCTTCTTCTTCTTTTCTTCTCCTCCTCCTTCTTCTTCTTCTTCTTCTTCTTCTCCTTCTTCTTCTTCTTCTTCTTCTTCTTGTTCGTCAGGAAATTCTCTTTCATATTCTCTTTCATCTTCATTTTCTTCTTTTAATACCCTCTCATCTGCATTTTTCGGATTCCGTTTCTGTATTTTTGCTCATAATACTGACGTTTGGTATTCCCGGTGTAGACAAAGCGTGCAAGTGACTGAGTGTAGCTGCTGTATAACTTATAAGTACACTGTACTACGTCTGTCTTACATAATTATACAATAGTGTTGTTACCTTGTGTTTGTGAGTGTATATACGTTTGTGTTGTTTTTTTTTGGGGGGGGGGTGATTGTAGGTGGTGGTGGTGGTGGTGTGTGTGTTTGTGTGTGTGTGTGTGTGTATGTGTGTGTGTGTGAGAGAGAGTGTGTATTCCATAGAGTGCAGTTCATTACAACATCAAGCTAATGGGCTGAAACATGACTTAACAGCAATGTAAAAAGTAATCCAAAGAGGTATGTTCAAAGAATATAGAAATATAGTGAAATTATCATCATGCTTTTATGCCTAAATCTGTGAAAATTTCTCGTAAATCATTCCACCATCAATGAAACCAACGATGAAAACATTAGTCCCCGACGCAATGGTTAATTACCCATCAATGGCCAACAGTGGGCCATCAAACGTGACACCACATTTGCATCTTGATACACCAGTCTCGTCTGTTTCAATAAAGTTTCAGTTCGGGAGAATCATACAGTTTGTCCAAAAAAATAAATTTGTATATATATATATATATATATATATATATATATATCGACATCTGCACAATAAGCAAGGCAGTATGTCTTATGCAACTCCGCGCACGAGTTGAAAACAGACGATATTCACCCAGTCGTTCTGTAAACAGAAACAAAAAAAAACAAGGGAAAAGGATTCCTCCAACAGAAAATGACTACAGCAAGGTACTTTAGATGTGCTCTGACATCACCACAAGGAGAAGTCTTCCGGTAAAGGCTCTCACAGTCTGATGATGGAGATGAACGCATATATTAAGAATTTGACAGATGATCATCATTTCTTTTAATCAGATTGGATTCAATTTGATTACAGGTCAGCTGCCTTCAAGTCTTCGCTTTTATTTCGACCATTTTATAAAATTATTATTTTCAGCAATGTTGTATGAACCAGAGATGCTTAAACTCTATTTGTCATGATAACAATCAGGGCAATAGGAAAGAGTGTGTGCAGTTGCCTCCCTATTCGCATTTTCAGAGTGTCTTATTATATTACACAATTCTATATACTTTTTTTACACCAGGAATGCAAACAAAGAAATTGTAAATTATCTTTAAATGAATCATTTTGAAATCAAGAGGACTAAAACTTCAAAAACATAGATCAATATGGGCAATGGGAATTATCTCCCGACAGCTCCCTCACAAAAAAAAAACAACAGAATCCTGCGTACGATCATGTTAACATTTATCTAGCACTCTTCTGCATGTCAATGATTGTTTAACATAGAATGTAACCTCTGTGTATATCATATACAAGTACAATGTATTTTATGCTCCTCTCGTACCAGCTATTATGAAGCATGCCCCGCTTTACATTATACTCCGACGAACAATAAAGGAACAGCTGTTGTGATACTGCTATCGTTATTACGTAACCGCCGTTGATTGGAAAAGTGTCGTTAAACGTTTTACCCGCTAGTCCTCGATTGATTACGAGCGCAACTGCGTGTGTAGTCGTTTTACATGTCATGTACGCCGCACTGTATCGTATTTCATTAGCACGAAAAGTACGGTAGAACATTACTGTCCTTGTTTTCTTCTCCTTCTTCTTCATTGAATGTCGGGAAGCTTCGCTGGTTTACATTCCGACTTCAGTACGTGTAATGATAGGATAGCCTGTGTTTGTTCAAGTGAGTTATTACGGTATACAAACAGAAGCGTCTGGAGCACTTGTGGTCAGTATTAGACACATCAATGCCAGCTGATCTGTCAGCCGCCAGGGTGGGTGGGGAGGGAGGAGGGGGATGGGCATGAGAGAAGGTTTGTACATGGCCAATCCCAGCTGATGCCAATTAATCGTATCCATTGGTCAGCGGGTTCAGTTAGCTACGTTTTACGGGGGGCCTGGGTAAACGATGACTTGATATCTTCATTAGATTGCCGAGCGTTGAGCCGCCGACAACTCTCTCCGCCCGATCGATACTCTACGTGTCTGCCGGGGATTTGGAATGGACTAGCCTTTGTTTCCAGACCTCAGTTTCAAATTGTTGCATTCTTCGGCAAACTCGTCAAAGGAAAAAAAAATATGCACATTTGGATTGATGTTAAGAGGATTTGGACTGACAAATAAAAAGTATTTGATGTCTTGGAAATTTTCAATCAAGTCATCAGGATCACCTATAATTCTAACTTCAATGCGATCTTGTCATGATAGATAACACCGTAATTGCGTAACAGTTGTTGTCTCTGCCCAATAGGATTTTAGTGGCAGATTTGTTTCTGTCGACACGCTTGCTCTTTAACTGAAAAGCTGTTCCGAAATATTGTGCTCAATATTCGAAAGGGTAGTAGCCCTCGAACTGTGATAGACCGTAAACTTTGAATACCTGTCACCAGCGAATTAAGAGCTCTGGTAAAGGGGTTAAGACTTGAAGTTGCTTCAACCATAGTCACAATGGTACTTGATTTTAGTGCGCGAAGTAGAATAAACTGACACCCTTTTCTCCCATGCCCCCACCACAACCACACCTCCCTGCCGTTTTCTCGAATATTCTACCTCTGACTGTTCGAGATAAAGGAGAGATCGAGTGAGATTAATTAGTGATCCCCCTTTTACAAGACATCGGCAATTAGCGTTGACGTGTATGGGATTGCACGTTGTCTTCACCCCTCTCCGATAGCCCACCCCTGTTAGGAACATGCAATTTCGCTCCATACATTATTCATGTCGTCCACACTTCAAATTTGTCACTCTACTCAGAATTGATATCTAAAATAGATATCTGTTTATGTTCCTTGTCTCCTTTTTTTCAGAAGGGTGGCAACTTTATCCATATTGCTTTCCTATTTCTTCGCAAACATCTTTCTATTCTTCTCCTTCTCCTCCATATCCTCATCCTCCTTTTTCATCAGATGAATGTTACCTATATATATATTTGGGTTTTTTCTTTTCTTTTTTTGCGGAGAAGCCTAGACTAGACTGCGGCTACATATGCGTCAATCGCATAATTGTTCACACCCTCGTGATTTGTATTCTGCTGTCTAAATCACTAGCGGAATCACTATGAAGTTTTAATAAAGCGCCTGAGACAGCGAGACTATCGTTTCAGCGACAAGGGGCTAATGAACCACGGGAGTGGGTTGGTTGAACGATCGCGCAAATGAGCACGGTGACTTTTTACTTTCTCGGTCAATTTATTTCGAGTTCGAATTTTTGTGTCAATATCATTACCTTAGCATACGACAGGAAAAAAAAAAATAGATAAAAAAGACATAGGTGAGCTGAACCGCACAACTCTTTAATGGGTCGCCACAGTAATGACGTTCTGTCAAATGCTTATTACTTTCTTCTGTATGTAGTATTTTTTAAGGCATGTGGTGAATTGAATCATAATCCACCAGTCATATCCCATCAGTACTACCATGATAAAATTGTGCAGTGGAAGATGAAGATGATAATATGAATAATAGCCGTAATAATGAAATATTAATCAAAATGATTGCCACATCAGTAATAGTGTTTAAATGAAAAATAATAATAATGCATGTGGTAATTCATAACCACTTTTTAAAGGGTCTAGAGCACTGTTAAATTGTTCTTACTAATGTAGAGAACGCAGTTGCCAGGTGTCAAACTGAGAATGATGAAGAGGGTCCCAAGTCCAAGTCCTGCCCGGTGCATCGACCTAATTCCTTGAGCGATAACTGATAAGGATGGGAGAGGACTGTCTCTTACAGCGGTGCCAACGCGGAGAAGGCTACCTTGTTGGACCATGTTGTTATTTATATTACTATTAACCCTTAGAGTGCCACATTGCTTACCTATCCGAAAGTAAGTGTGTGGAATTTGTGCACATTTGACGCATTAGCACAGAAATGGTTAAAGTGCAAGCTAACGATTCCACCCTCTTTCACTCTGCTCTTGTTTGCCTAGGTGTGAGACAAGGCCCGGGCCTGGCTTTCTGACTCGCCGCTATAGATTCCACTCGGACCTCAGCTTCACCTTCTACCAGTTCTACTACTCGGACAACCAGTGCCAGACACCGGCTTACTCTTACCGAATCCGTGGTCGACTCACATTGGGAGGCTTGTCATGGAGTCTCGAAGGGGCAACCGAAGCCGTCTACGAACTCGACAAGGTCACTCTGACCGTCTTCCAAGACGGCTTCGCCAGGAGGTTGTCGGCGCAGATCAATGGGTCGTGTCCGGAGGTGATAGCGCAGGACGAACCGTTCGTATTATTCCGGTAGGTGGCGCCCTCGGTGTCATCATTATACTAGTAGTCTATACATTAGAACATCAAGGAGCGTACACAGAGGGAACACAGTTCAGGACTTCATCATAAGGTCATTTTAACACCTTATCTTAAGAACAATAGTTCTTTATTCTCATTATTGCAATATACTGTTTTGATTGGCCAATGACATTTTAGGCGATCTATCCTTCCTTTACTAACATATGGGAACATAAACTTACCTTGATTGCAGACTATTAAGCTCTGAAAGGCAACTTTATACTGGTCTCCCAAACATACACAAGGAACAGAATATGGAAATAAATTTTCATTAACGTTCAACCTTATTTATAGGAGGTCACATCAAACATGTTTGATGTTTTGCACGTCCAAGTGACGTCAGAATACACAAGCTATGATACACAGGTTTGGGGGATAATATACGCATATTTTTTATGCTCTTCACTCACTTAGATTTACAATGTCAAGGAAATAAAGCATTTCTTACCCGCCAGACACAAAACTTGAATTGCCGCTTCTAAATGACGGTGATTGTGAGTGTGCGTTTTCTGTCAGCAGTAGTCGAGACTACGTGGAAAAGAAAAAGTACTTCAGGAGCTATAAGGCCTACGATGGCAAAGGTTCCCAGAGAAATGATGACGTGAAAAGGAGGGATTCAGCATCAAAATTGATAACGATAGTGATGATTATAATGATGATAATGACAATGAAGATAATGAAGAGCATCTTCACCATCATAATCCTGATGTTCTCTTTAACCCAGGGCAGCCTCTTCAACGTAAGCACTGATCTCCCAGCGCCCAGAGAGCTTGGCTAAAGAAAATCAATGATTACCTTACTCTAAATTTTGTCAAGTACTTGCAGTTGGGTCAAGAAGGACAGTTGGGTCAAAAGGGACAAGTAGGGCCAGAGGAAATAGACGGGTCAACAATGAGATGCATCTTTCTTTTCTCTTGACACTGGCAGGAAGTACGTGGTGCTGGACAGCACGCGGGACGATCCCCCACTGGACTGTACCCCGGGTCTGGCTTTTACCATGCACGAGCTGCAGCTACTGCGGCAGGAAATCTTTGAGAGGAGGGACGATGACAGCGGGCTGACCCGGCGGAGCGAGAGACTGTTCCTCGGCGACGTCCACACCGACGTCGCTCAGATGATATACTACCGGCCGAAGGCCTATCAAATGCCCCTCAGGAAATTTGACGACGACAGTGAGGTGAGATTCGATGTCGCTTTGCATTTTTATTTTCAAACAATCCCATTTTTTTTTTCCATATGATACGCAAGGACGCATTCATCACTATAACCCTGATAGCACAAAGCAAGAAGTTGTTTTCAAGCTTGGAATATATTCCTTCATGAAAAATTCTACACCCTCCATCTTTCACTTGCAGTAGTCACCCACGCACGAACTTATTTCTCCATACAAGCATGTACTTCCATAATCAGCGTAAGCACCCACATGTGCGTAGTCAATACATATACATACACATAACGTTATGAATATAATTGACCAGTATTGAGATTTGAGTTATATTACAAGCAAATAAATATATTCATGTATCTAATCATTCCTATTTTCATTTTTCTATCAACATTTATCACTGATCTTCATCTATATGCGTCTATCATGTCAGTTACATGGCAAAAATTTGAAAATCATCATGATCTGATCACGGATCATAAGCTTATCAGTTTAAAACTCAACTGAGCATGGATCATGCTTGATCAACATTCAATCAAGTCGGCTCCTTCTTACATATTGCGTGTTGTTTATTGGTTTGGTTTGATTTGGTTTATTCCTGCATTTTCTTTCTCTAAATACAATAACAGATGAAAACAAAGTGATACAGAGTATACAAAAAAAGAGAGTATAACATACAAATCAATATAAGAAATGTCAATTTCATAACAACATCAGGCTGTAATAACATATGAATCAAAGCAACATGTTAAGGCATACTGTATTTATATTTGAACAAAGGAGAAATCAATACAGGGGACCGTCATCATAAGCAGAGCTTGACGTGCATGAGGTTTGTGTGTGTGTCTAATGTTCGTGTGTGTTTCTTCTTGTTTGTTAGTTTGCTCGTTCTGGTTTGTTTTAATAGCCAGGATTATTTCTTTGTTTGTTTACTTTTAATCCTTGATTACAAGGAAGATCAGGGAAAAAATCGGGACGAATTAAACGCCAAATGTATTATACGAAAAAAATAAACATTAATTCTATGTTCTATTTTCATCAAATGATCATGACATGGAAATGTATTATGTCCACAAGGAGTAATGGATCCACAATAGAACTGGTTCCCCAAGAGTGTCCGTTATCAAAAAAAAAAAAAAAAAAAAAGAGTCTCACAAGAAAGTCCAGGGGCGGATCCAGGAATTCTGTAAAGGGGGGCGTAACTATTATTTTTGGTGCCACTTCCGGGTTTCATTTCATTTTTTTCTTTTTATTTCTTTTGTTTTTAACGATAAAAAAAGGGGGCGTGCGCCTCTTGCGCCCCCCTCTGGATCCGCCACTGGAGTCTTTTGATTTCTCAAACTGCAACCGTAACCACCATATCCCGCATCGTGTCATTGTGTTTGTTTGTTTGTTTGTTTGTTTGTTTGTTTGTTTGTATGTCTGTCTGTCTGTCTGTCTGTTTCTTTGCTCTCTCTCTCTGATTGTGGTATTTTCTTTATTTTTCATTTCTCTAACAGGAGATGGGGATGAGTGGCTTTGTAAATTTGCAGTATTCTGATCTTCGTATTTGCCATATATGCCGCTGCTTTCCTCATAATTCACAGAGAATGGACAGAAATAATTCGTGCAGAAGTCTTTTTACGAGGATTCTGACGCCTCGCGGTCGACGAGTAGTATGATCGTGACCATACGCTTGAGGATGGTCGTATGAATTTCTAATCCCGGCTCTTCTCTTCAACTCTTCAACACCACTCCATATTTTTTTTTTACCGAAAAAAAAAAAGAAATACATTTTTTTTTTGTTCTGTTCCACTGACTTTTCGCCGAGGGCTTATCCAGTTGCACACTAGACTCCCCTTGCCATACGTGCCTTCCATGTTAATGAGATGTAATTCAAACCGGCGTGTTCAGACGAGATTTGTGCGACTTCAGCAGTGGAGATTAAGCCTCAGTATGACGAGATATCATGTGAAGGAAAGTGGGTGATTCGTGTTTGCGGTCGCATTCTCGAGTATTGTTTTGAGCAATATCATAGCTTAATCACAAAATATAGACGATGGCTTTTCAATGGACAAAATACATCCCTTAACATATACCCAGATGAATATCCGGTCAGTCTGTAGGAACCAGGGTTCATCACAGTGTCACCTATGCAAAAACAAGACGAGGTTGGTCAATATCCTTTTTTTTTTCTTGTATCCCGACTAATATCGAAACGCATACATACATATATACGTGCGACTACGCTCAGCGCGATACAGCCAAACATTGCTCCGCGTTCAATATCAGCCTCAAATAAAAAATCTTTCTTTTTGCAGCTGCATTGTGTCCAGAAATAAGAGAATTGATTGAAATTACTTTAAATCACGCATTTCTCCAAACGCATGTGCACTGGTGTGTTGTTGTTATTTTTGTTGATGATGATGATGATGATGATGTTGTTGTCGTTGTTGTCGTTGTTGTGGATGATGGTGATCTTTCCGAAAAGGGTTACACTTGTCTTTTTGTTTAATCCATTTTCTTCATCACGCATTCATTAAGATTTGGTATCATATAATATGAATTTATCATTGCTCTCAAATACCAGTATATCTCTATTTTCTCCTTTTTTTCGGTCAGGTTGGAATAGAAGACAGTGCGATGCATTGAATGTAAGTGGATGGATTGTACGGAAACTTACACGGTATGCCTCAATTAAAACTCACACTCACTATGCTGTAAACGACCCGATAAGAATCACAGTTCCGTCTATCCAGGGAATAACGCTACTGACCACAAAATGTGCACGAGAGATCTCATCGGAGCATGCGTGTTAAGTTACGCTGCCTCGCGATATCTTGCTCGGCATACGATATGTATTTTTGACACGCATCTGACTCCACAGTCACGAGGGAGATTCGAACATATGCCCAGTGAAACACCGTCCCATCTGAACACACGGTCTAATAATTCTCACCTTTCTCTGAAACACTACCGCACGACAAGTTCACTGCTAAATACGCATATTTAATTACACGTGGCTATCATTCTGTTTGCCAAATATCGCCCAAGGTTGAGGGGGAAGAGAGGAGGGAGCGCGTAGAAGTCACCCAGTTTGAATTTGCCCCTCCTGCCTCCGTATCCGTTTCATCGAAAGTCCCCCTTGTGGTAATGTCTTTGAAATTGGAAGAAAGGGGTGAAGGGATGGGGAGGGGGAGGGTGTCCAAGGAGTTCCGAAGAACTGAAGTTGTTCGTAAACCCATTTCTCATTTACACCAATCCAATCTTGGACCAAAAGGATTAAGGTGTCATAACAGCCAAAAGGGACGAACCTTTGATGAATGCCGTTGATGGTAATTGCGGATGGGAAACTCTTTGTTGAATTCTGCAGGGCTACTATAATATTCACAGACACAACTGCTTTTAATGCGTCTGTTTATCTGTTGATTCATCATCGTGATTCCCTGACAAATGAAGCATTTGCTTTCATAAATAATGCTGCGATTTTTCCCCGACGCTGCGGTCGCATTAACAAAAATGATACGTCATTTTTCGTCGTTCCCACCAATGATCCTTTGCTTACCTACTAGACGAGATTTCCCCCCCCCCCCTTCTTTTTTTTCTCTCTCTCTCGTAACTTTCTCTCGAACGCACAGCTGAGCTCATCTTTTCCTGACTAACAGTGATCACAGTGCGAGAGACATTTTGTTGTGGTATTGGCCTGGTCTGCAGAAGGCCATGATTAAAGGAGAGAAAAAAAAATTAGAGAAAGAAAAAAAAAAGTGTGAGAGAAATGAATCGAGAGAGAGAGAGAGAGAGGAAGAGAGAGAGATAGAAGAAAGAAGGGATATGATGCTTCTTTTACGCTTTAACTGCCCAAAGCCACTATTTACCATTTTTATGCAGATGAAAAAAAAAACAGTTTTGATGCTTCAAAGTAGATCTAAAATGTGAGTTACAGATAGGAACAACCAATGTAAAAGTAGTAATCACTACAATCAATGTTAAATAATTATTGTAAAGCATACAAGATATGCACAATAGTTTTATTAAAATCGTTTCTACAGTAAATCATCTGCATTTATGGTTACTTGAAGAAAAAAAAATAGTGATATCTCTTTATTTTTGCGGTTTTATTGCCAAATTTTTCTATGGAAAAATATTTTGTGATACAAATGAACTATATACATGCATTGGTAAATGTTGATTACTGTTACGAGTAAGTTAGGATAAAATAGTCTTTTTCCGTTACATGTGTACCTTTGACCTTTGACATTTTGAATTAGGAAAACGTGTAATTATTCGGTAGTCTTCGTGAAAGGCAGCTGTACTTTTTGCACATTGTTGGAAGAACGCGTCGAAACTAATGTCACATTTATTTTCTGTTTACATAGCTTTTTAATTCTTACAGAGTCATGCCGATGTAACTTAAGCTCTAGAATAGACATACAATGGTATAATTTTCTAGTCGGTATATCATTTCATACGTATCATTGTAAATCTGTGGATACTACTCAGGCCTACTTAACCTAATAACAGCACAAACTACATGCACCGCTGTGTTCAAAATGTTACTATACCTCACTTGCCAGAATCAACGATCACAGGATCCAGAAGCAAGCGATTGGGCAGGTGGTGGTAGATAGGTCGCCAAATAGATGAGCACCCTCGCACCATCTCAGAAGCTTCAAGTGTCAATTGCACCCCCCCCCCCCTCCCCAGTTGAGTGCTAGTATTGATCATGTTCTCTGTGAATAATACTTCGTGTCCGCAGAAATTCGCGTATGCTGGATAGCTCTCAACAAGAGGTTGTCACTGAGGTGTATTCCACTTCCCATTTCATAACTTATTTCATAAATATAATTTGAGATGTTTAAGAGTAGGATTCAAATTACTTCTGGATCCTGCGAGAGCACTTTATCCGTGATTATCAAAGAAGACTCCTCTAACACGTTTTTGTTTTTTGTTTTTTACTCGCAAGTGTATCTTTTCCCGTAGTAAAATAGCTAATACTATATAAGCAATCAATAACTAGGTTACTCGAAAGCACACATCCGTGTGTATATTGTGTGTGTATGTAAGGGTGTATGTGTTTGTGTGCGTTTGTGCGTGTGTGCGTGTGCTTGTGTGTCTATCTGTCCGTATGTTTTGTTTGCAGTAATCGAAAGGAAGAGATGAAAACGGATGACGGCTGTCACCTCCTGCCGTGATGGAGCGGCAGGGTCATCTCTCCACCAATACGGGCGGAAGCCCAGACCACTTGGATGACTCAAGTGTTTTCATTGTCCGCTTCCTCCGGGCGAACTTTCGCTGGAGAACTGGGGAAGAGAAGCCATCGACTTTACCGACCCCTTGGTCAGATGGGTTATAGAGGGAGCTAGGAGCGGTGCTTATTAATATTTTGACAATGTCTTTCCTCCCCCTTCTATATTCCACACCCTGGGAGAACAATCATCATCATCCATCTGGTGGCGGAGACTGGTAACGGTTGCCAAGGCAACAGACTCTTCATCATCCTCGTGGTTCTAGGAGCAACCATCGTCCTCATCGGATGAATCCTATTTTGTTATTTATACACAAGAATCATATTGTTTGTCTTTCATAAAACTAGTGCAAAGAAAATTAATGAAATCTACAGAAGAGAAGAATTAATTTCAGGGTCTCTTGTTCAAACGGAGTGCATCAGCACAGTCGATGCACTTTCTTCTCAGGTTGCTGATTGCAAAGTAGAAGGAGAAAGGCACGAATGCAGTGAGTCAGGGAGAGGATGCGTGTTGCAGATTTCATTCATGTTTGTTGATGCAGTCCATTATAAAGGTACTTGGGGACATTCGATATTCTAGAAATGAGTTCTGGCGAGATTAATGTTTTACCTCATTGAATACTCATTGTCTGTCGTTTAATGCGACCATTCATGAATGAAACAACAACATATAGGGGAGAAATTAGAAGACAAATAATGGCATGAAAAACTGCAGATTTTTCTAAGTAAAGTCAATAAACTCCCACCGTTGCCATGGGTGTGTCGTGATAAACAGTGTATGCTTTTCACTTGCGAAGTTGCGCTTCAATAAACCCGTTTCAGTTGATTTAATCGCAAGACTGCGATAACGGAAAATGTTATCCCATTCACTTATTTGTTTGATGAGTGTTTTTTTTTTCTCTTACCATCCATCATCGAATTATAAGATGCAGACCTCACAACAATTTGAATTTTTCTATGGACATCGCTTTCAATGACCACTTCATTACTTTACAATGATCGATTGGTTAGTCAGCCACGCGTTTAATCCGAATCGACCAATCGCTGACCAGAACGTTTGTGGTTTCTGATGACGATTACAATATTCAAAAGTTACGGAGTCGGAAAGTCCTAAGTGAGTCACCTTGGCTCGGGTTGAGTTATAAAAAGAGGGATATTCAAGCTGATCGAGCGGAGAGAAAGAAAAAAAAATAAGGCAACTAACACATCTCGGTGTCCAGTTTATACTCTGAGAGAACAAAATCTAAGATGAATCTTCTTCTATATAGGGCTATATCGTCACTATCTTTTACTTTCACTAAGTTGTGAGATACGGTTCATGCCACATATTTCTCATTCATGGGGCTTTTTATACCATTGATTTTTAGAATCATCGGTTGCTTTGGGAGTGTGATATTATACCAGACATACTTTAAAAATGATTTAGTTCATGTTTTCACCAAAGAGCAAAAAACA
The DNA here is from genome assembly GCF_040938485.1 of Diadema antillarum. NCBI lineage: Eukaryota > Metazoa > Echinodermata > Echinoidea > Diadematoida > Diadematidae > Diadema > Diadema antillarum. Next base: position 349,354 of record NW_027272338.1, on the reverse strand, counting down.
AACAAACAAACAAAGAAACAGGAGAGAAAGATGTGTATGGAATTAAGCGTAGTTTGGCTCGAGCACTGATTGCATGCTTCACTTCTTTGTTCGCCAGCTACTTTGTACATTATTCACGCCTCTCTGAACGTTTTGGATGGCCATTTTTCCCTCTCACATCCCATGATGCCCGGAATCCATTCCATTCCTATCCAGGGGACGTCGCGTATACGTCACAAGGAGAAGAATTTCAGTCGCGTGGATTACCACTCATGGTATTGTTATGGTATACGTATATAGCTTTGAAAACAACCAACATCGCCACCTCCAGCAACAACATCGCAACTAAGATTATAAGACTGTTTCTCTTGCCCACGGTGAGAGAGTACGTACAATTTTTCTGGAGCAAAATTTGGCGGGAAAAAATGTATATGCATCAGTCTTGAATGTACATGACTTAAATTCGCGCGGCTATATTTGCTTTGCTCCTCAGGAAAAGTCAGAAGCGATTTGTATACTGCTTGTATGCTGCTTGAATTTTCCTGTACATAAGAATAATGATTTTTGTTTTGTTATGTGGAGCACTTGTATCGAATAGTTTTCTGTGATCATACGTCCTTTTGACATGTTTGATAATATATATTTTACTGCTCCAACCCGTGGAGGTATTGTAGTGAAACATATTTACACACAACTGGCTATACATTTTACCTAGACGCACATATACGCGTAACTGTAAGCAGAACGTAATAGCATACTCGAGACGAAAAGATCTTTGTTACTAGTTTGTTTCGAATTTTGCACAGCAGCTCGCATATTAAAAAAGTCAATGACGTATGGGCATGTTTTATGACGTATGTATTCATTTTCTAACTTAATCAAAGACCTGTACGTTTAAATAAAAATTAGATAACTACTTCAATTAAACATAAGATCTCCTCTTATTTACTTTTCTGCTTTTTTTTTTGGGGGGGGGGGCACTTGTTGGGGGTAGTTATGTGCTGAATTCATATCCTGGAAACTAATCTAGAATGCAAGTCTTCATTTGCTATCTGATCGATTTCCTAGATCGGTGTGTCTCTCCATGCGTGGATTTCCCCGTTTTCACAAAACTTTGTGATGCTGCGTGTCCGATTTTCCATGCGGTTCGCTGCGTCCGACGACGAAATTTATACGAACCCACTGAAGCAAGAGACACAGAAGGAAAGATATACAGTGAAGCAAAGATATGCAAGGAGAGAAAGATATACAGGGAGAGAAAGATATACAGAGAGAGAAAAATATACAGGGAGAGAAAGATACACACAGATAAAAATAACAGGGAGGGAAACATATAAAGAGAGAGAAAGATATACAGGAAGGGAAAGATGTACAGGGCGAGAAAAAATATCCAGGAAGAGAGAGATATATACAGGGATAGAAAGATATTCAGGGAGTGAAAGATATAGAGTAAGAGAAAGATATACGGGGAGAGAAAGATAAACACACAGAGAAATTATACAGAGAGAGAGAAAGATATATAGGAAGAGAAAGGTATACAGGGAGAGAAATATATACAGGGGAAAAATATATATACAGAGAGAGAGAAAGATATGATAGAAAGAGAAAGGTATACAGGGAGAGAAAGATATACAGGGAGAAAAAAAAATATACAGAGAGAGAAGGGTAGAAGAAGAAATGAGAGAGCCCAAAAGACAGAGGTATACAAAACTAGAGATCTCCGACAAATCAAACATTTTAACCGACGGTGGCGTGCACCTGCCACGGAGAATTCATGTCGCGGTTCTGTTTTTTTTTGCGTGTGTGTACTCATAATGAACAACTCGAGTGAATATTATCATTATATTAATCGTCAGAACTTTGAAATTCGAAAATTATTGATATTTTCAATGCTCACAGTTGTTTGTGGACAACAAAGCGAGAAAGAGAGAAAGATAAATGTCATTTGCGCTGCAAGAAAAAGAGAAATCTTTGTATACTCTGCAACTGTTGACACTATTAAAGCATTCTCTCATATCTCTTTATAGAAAAGAGAGCGGTGCTCAGCAGCTGTAATCCTGTGCTTATGTTGTCTACAAATCAATGACAACTCAGTAGGCCCTACTGAATACATTCACATAGATTCGTTCACAGCCATTACTTAAAATGATATGCGATCTAATGGCAACAGTTCCAAACTACACCCATGTTTCTGTTTTTTGTTGTTGTTGTTGTTGTTGTTGTTTTGTGTGTGTATGTGTTTTTTTTTTTTTAATGATGCCCCTGCTTGGTTTCTGGAAAGGGGTGGTGGATAGGCGCGTCTTTATTTGACGTTCTCTTTCTTTTAAAACTTCGCCTATCCCTTTTGAAAACGTCATGAAACTTTGCATGGTTAAAGAATAATGTCTCCCGACATCCTGCATGAAATCTATGTAAGATTATATGTATGATATGTAATATATGTAAGATTTACAAACAAACAAACAAACAAACAAACAAAAACACCATGTCACACGAGAATACGCTCCCCATTTGTACCGAAAACAACGGTGGGAATTTTTCGGGGTCCGAATAAATTCACTGAAAATCTGTAGGATTGTTTTCCCCTCCATCATAAAAAAAAAAAGCTGCCAGCTCTGTCATTCTGAGAAAAGGTCTGAATTACCTACCTCTACTATATACCAGCTTATGAAAGGAATCTTATTTTCAGGTTTGCGAAAGGGACACACGAAATTTAACGGAGGGCGCCCACAATTTTGTAAAGTTTTACTAAATAAGCTAATCGGCGTTCAGTGAAGAATTTCTTGTATTTTTTCTCACTCGTACATATTATACCCATAATTACCGGGGTCATCCCACGAGACCGACACCCACGAGTCATATGGTCCACGAGACCGACATCTTTAATATAGGTCCATGAGTCATACAGCCCATGAGTTATACGGCTCACGAGTATACAAAATACAGCCCATGAGTTCGACACTACATACAAAAGGCTCACGAGGCCGACACTAAGCAAAGAAAGCCCACGAGACCGACACTACACAATAAAGGCTCGCGAGACCGACAGTACGGAAAAGAGGCTCACGAGACCGACACTGGGCAAAGAAAGCCCTCGAGGCCGACACTAGGTAAAGAAGGCTCACAAGACCGACACTAGGCAAAGAAAGCCCACGAGACCGACACTAGACAAAGAAGGCTCACGAGACCGACAAGATGAACAGCGCCATCTACATGTCAGTTACAAATATGTACCTGTACATGGTGTTCCATTAAGAGGAAAATTACATACTGGCGGGTGCAATTTCGTCACGCTGTCGAGCGAGAAATCGTAACCAATTGAACAGTACCATCTACATATCAACGACATTAAGTATGTGTTTCTACACGTGTGGCTTTTAGGGGGCAGTTCTGTCACTCTACGGGGTGAGACATTGTTGCCAATTTTTCTTTTTTTTTTAAGTCAAATTGTCCTCTTATGGGACCCCCCCCCCCAAAAAAAAAAGTAGGCCTATGAAAAAGATGATAATAATAATGATGATGTGTGGTTTGATTTTAGATGCCATCATGCTATTTTTTAATAGGCTTTCCTAATTATCAGCTAGACGGTGGACAGGATCTAAGACTTTTTTTCGCCCTTTTCTTTCTCGCTTTACAAGTTAAGTAATGGTTAAGCCTTATTAGATATCCTATCCGCCTGCTTATACCCGCCTGCTTAGAGTCATACATTTGTGATTTTTCTGTAACTATAATATATGAAATTCCACGGATGAAACGTTTTATATCGCAGCGGATCACCTTGATTTGTAGCATGTCTTTGTAAAATAATTCTCAAAACCGTACATTTTTTCTTGAAATAGAATAGTTGTTTTCATGGGCGCATCTTCTTTTTCCGAATTCTTAACGCTACCATAATAGACGATAACATTATTTTCTGTGAATTTATACTATATCAACACCTTCGCAGATGACTACCCCCCCCCCCCCTTATCATGTAAAGCATGTGTATACTGGAACATTGAACATTTTGTGAATTTTTTTTTTGTAGTGAACTTCATTTCATACCTGGGTATTTCTAGTTGGTTGATCTGAATGTCCACATTATTTTATATTCCTTTTAGTAGGTGTATACCGCTATGGGCTTTGAGGAAAGGGAAACAACGGTGTTTGGGCATTTTCGAAATTAATGTTGAAACTCTCATGCACTTTACCTGAATTTTGTTTATTTTTTCACAAGCACTCACATACACAAACACAATCAAAGATCTTGAAGCGTCAAGGAGGTGAAGGAAGGCAATTGACGGGGTAATACCCGAGCAACTCTCCTTTTCCATCTCGTATATCTTCCTTATGTCATTATTTGGACACCTTATACCATTAAGTGGCCTATAGGTGGCGCTGTTCATTCTGTCGGTCTCGTGGGGCTTCTTTGCTTACTGTCGGTCTCGTGAGCCTCTTTTGCCTAGTGTCGGTCTCGTGAGCCTCTTTCGCCTAGTGTCGGTTTCGTGAGCCTTTTAAGCATAGTGTCGGTCTCCTGGGCTTTCTTTGCTTTAGTGTCGGTCTCGTGAGCCTTTTGTGCGTAATGTCGAACTCATGGGCTGTATAACTCGTGGGCTTATTTTACTTGATGTCGAACTCATGAGCTTAATTTACTCAGTGTCGAACTCGTGGGCTGTATAACTAGTGGGCTGTATGACTTGTGAGCTGTATGACTCGTGGACTGTATGACTTGAGAGCTGTATGACTTGTGGGCGGTATGACTCGTGTGTGTCGGTCTCGTGACGTGCACCCTAATTACCTTGCCCTTTTTTTCCAATACACACAACCAGCTCCGTTAGAAATAATGATAATAATAAAGTTTTGATCTTTTTCTACCTTTTATTTTCTTTGAATATGCAAAGGTTTAGCTTCATGTTGACTGCATGATTGATAAATGAAATGTTACAATAAACATCAATCGAATTTTGTGGTATATTTCCACCATTTAAAGAGTCTTTCAATATTCTGCCGAACAACTTTTACCATCCAAATCATTTGGAGCACCTGGAGCATTATATTATGATATTCACATGAGATCATCATGCATATACACAGACATGATCTATTGTATATTCACGTGGAATGTTTTACACTGCATAAATCATGTAAATAAAAGAAACAAATGAGAATACAGAAAGGAACAGGAACATCGGGCTCCAAGTCCTGTTGAATTTGTTAAAACAATCGTTATACATAAGGTCAATTCGTGATATCATCATGTACTAAGTTGCATCTAAAGAAGAAATGCGTATATGGTGCCAAATAGGTCGAAACATCAGTGTGATTACATCTCTACCTATGTAGCTGTGTGAGACATTAAGCCTTCTCCTCCCGTCAACCCCTCCCCGCGTCCCCTTCACGTCTGAATGGATGCCTTGCTCGTGACTTTGAATCAAGTCGGCCTGCTTTTTTTTCTAAATCCCAGCAGGTGAGCGGCATTTCGTGATAAAATGAGATGGATCATTTCGTCCGATTAGATCGACACTCGACATTGAAGTTGAGACCTGCAATATTTGTTCTTGCGCAGAAAAGAGAGAGAGAGAGAAATAGAAAATGATATGTTCATGCAAATTCAAGACTTTACCCTTCAAAACAAGTCTATTGAAAAGATGGATGGCGGGAGAATTCTTTGATCTCAAAGGATTTTTTTTGTAGTTGGTCGACTGTGAGCCTACTAAAAGGGGCAGAAAATGGTTTTTATTTAGAGGAGACAACGCGAAGTCGATTATAGTGTCAATGAACCATAAAATTATACTCGAGCGGGCGATTATCGTGAACACCCATTAATCAAATGAATGATGCTATTCAAACACAGCAATTGGGACTCTTTTCATGATCTATGATAGACCCTAGCATTTGCGATGATTTGTTCTCCTGGAAAGGCCAAATATGGGCTAATCCAAGCTTTCGTTTGCTTAGCCACAACAGTCGAGATAATGATATTACAGAATTATACCTCCGTGGGATTATGCACAATATAAGCGAGTCTGTCGGTGCGTGCTTGCTGGGTATGGGCGGCGAAGAACAAAAGAGACACCGCCACCGGTACGTGGGACTGAAGGCAAATAACCGTCTGCCGCCCGAGGCTGGTTTTGGTCCAAAATCGGATTAAAATTAATCTGCATTCCCCGTAAACGCGTTTCATTGTCGGATGATAAGTTCATAGAATGTGCGGTAGACGAACGAATGTCTGGGGCTAGCACTGTCTCCGTCTGTGGAAGTATTAATGTTAGATTCCTTTCTAACTGCCGAGTGGGGAGCGCAGCAGTAAACTTGGGTCTCAAGTTCGCGCTCGAAGGTGCACCTGCACATATTAACAAAGCGCATTACCGCGTTGATTGCATCTTTTCTCAACCATAGATATCCAATACGATAGTTCAGTACGGCACCACAAACGCCATCCTTTAGGAAGTTTGCAAAGGGGTGAAGTACAAATAGCAACGATTACTGCAAACATTTAGTGGCTCATAACTTCATAATTCCCATGTTGTTAGAAATGGCAAGTGCAGTTGGGAAAATGACTGTGCTAATATTCGGATTGATCGGTCCCAAGGCCTAATCACTTACCCGCACCCTGTGTCACTATGTTTAATGTTCTTTCTTGTCAGAAAAGCATTGCTTTTAAGAGTAATTGCATAGAGGTGTAACAAAGGTAAATAGGACCCTGGGGCCACTGATTATCACTCTGAGGACACTATAAAAGACTGCCCCCCCCCCCCCTTCTTCATCAATTATGTGTTTTCTGGTTACTGAATAGATTATGTTGAAAAAATGGGATAAGCAAGTTTGGAATTCATTCATACTGCTGATTATACGTTTGACATTCCCCCTCCTCCTCCTTCTCCTCCTCCTCCTCCCCCCCCCCCCCCCCTCTCTCTCTCTCTCTCTCTCTCTCTTTCTTTCTCTCCCCCTCCTTCTCTCTCTCCCTTTCTCTCTTCTCTCCCCATGTATATCCATCAAGTTATTCATCCATCCATTTTTATCCATTCATCCATCCATCCATCCATCCATCCATTCATTCATCCATCCATCCATCCATCCATCCATCCATTCATTCATCTATCTATATCTCATCGTTCTCATCGCCATGCTTCCGGGTTTCAGCTCGTTGAAAGTCATTGCATGATGTACATGATTGTTAAGTTTATCAGAGCCCATTTTTATCTTCTACTCTATCAAATAATGATCGCGGGGAACCCCGCAGAGAACTCACAAACGTTGGTATATACAAAAGCGTTGGTGTTTATATGATTCTGTCGGACTGAGGAAAAGTTTCCAAAGTCGCCAGGTGCTAGATTCCGGTTATGTATACACGTATAGGAGTTGGTGGATTGTCGTTCACGGAAAAGCGTGGGCGACGCGATTGCCTGTTGACCTGGTGAAAGTAATAAAAAAATGAGAAACAGAAAAAATTCTCTTCAGAAGCAGCTGCATCCTATCTACCAATAGGAGTACGAATGAAAAGAACGAAAAATGAGAAAAATGAAATAGAAATGAAATTAGATTGAATATTGAAAATAAGTCACCTTCCACGATCGTATTCAGCGTGTTTCTTGGATTGATTTTTCATCTATATACGTTTGATATAGGACGGCAAGCTGCATTCATTAAAAAAAATCGATATTTCTTTACAATTTTTCCTTGCGATCTTTTGCGAGAATAGCGGCGGGAATTACCTTGGGAAGGTTGTCAAAGTCACATTCAATGAGGGTAGCATTCATCAAGTAGGTCCTAAAAGTGGTTTGTTTTTTTTTCTTTTCTATGATTTCATATGCTCATTTTTTTATTACTTGGTAACATTTTTTTTTAATCTGTGTGCACGGACACGCTGAATGAAGGACAGCCATGACTTAATCTTGTACAGTGCTGAAATAAAATGAATGAATGAATGAATGAATGAATGAATGAATGAATGAATGAATGAATAAATAAATAAATAAATAAATAAACAAATAAATGTTAGACTTTTACCATGCTGTGTGGAAAGGATTTCTCATCGCTTGTGATAAAAGACTGAACCTCATATACCCGTCAAACGTTTAAAATGCTCACAATGACTTTGTGAGCAACTATCACCATGTTTCAGACAATTCTGAGCATTTCGAAAAGCCGAGTACGTCCGTCATTGTCCGTCCGTTTCTGCGGGCCCAGCGCCTACGCAAAATCAAAATGTCGTTTTCACTCGATTTTGGATTTCTGATAGAACCAGTATAGCAATAGCCATTAATTTTTCGTCATCCTAGACTTTAATATAACAAGATAGAGCTTGTGCGTCAAAGTTTTAAAAATCGCGCAAATGCCTTTGTGCACAATATAATGTAATGTAAAGCGTTTTTTAAGCAGCCATATGGCTCCTCAAAAAGGCGAAAGACATCTTAATTGCTCGTTCCAAAGCATCATGAGATGTAAATATGATTTTATGCATCTTAAAGTCGTACATTGATTATAATGACGTCATCTGAATTTTGAAATAGTCGGAATTAAACATATGACCTCATGCTGTTCAATAATTATCTTACTGTACAGTGCTGTATCTCGATATTCAGGTTATGCGCGATTTTATGTTTTCACTGACTTCCAATACGTTGTAGTACACAGTTTTCTCATTAATATCTCGATTTTTTCCCCATTTTGACGTAGTAATTAATCATGGTGAAAACTTCAAATTTAGGCGACATGTCCAAATTTCCCATTTTGCCTGAGACATCATTTGAATTTGTTCAAATAAAAATCCTCTTGCCGCATTTACAGCTGGGTTTGAATCTCAGTTCCATTGTTTTGTTTTGTGCTTTTTTTTTAAACCGAAGCCGATACCTTTGATTACGCCACATTTTACACATTTGACACACTATATAATGAAATGAAATGAAATGAAATGAAATGAAATGAAAGGAAAGGAAATGAAATGAAATAGATTGAAATGAAACAATTGGGCTCTTTGAAGCCCAGTTAGATAGACAACAAGAATATTTTCATTTATTTCTTGACCTACATCGGGGCCCACTATTTCAATGGAATATGTTTTGATCTTTTTTTTTACCTCAATTTAGCAAGAGCATGACATGTTGACATGAACAACTTGAATAAAACAGGATACTGATGGATTATAATACCCACACACATCCACACGCGAGAACACGCCATTTCAGTTTACTTTGTGTCTCAGGAACAGTTTGTCCAAAATGTGATCAAATTTTGTGTACATAATGCATCTAGAACTTGACCAGACAAGTATATTTCAAGATATATCATGTTGAAGTTCGAAGACGTAATGATTAGGTCAATAAGCGTGGTCCCGCAACTGTTCGTTCGCTCCAAATGATGAAAGCTGATCACGCGCGATCAGCTTTCATCATTCATGAAACTTGTCCATCTGCACAGAGGAGAGGAGGGGGAAGAGAATCAGAATTAGACGGTGCAAATCTTATTGATATTCAGAATTATAGAGATGAAGATTGGCGAGACGAAACGGAGTCTCACTTATTAGGGGATAATCGGAGAGTGTCGCGTTGAACCACAGCTATGACTCTCACAGCATTCGCTTGATATACATGCGTCCTGGTTTCTCCTTCACTCATTTGAACTGTTTGTTTCTTCAAAGAGGGAATTGAATTAAGGACTCAGATAAAGTTTTGAATAGTTTATTATCAGATAGACAATTTATTGATAGACAAAGCTCAAGTGATCATTGAATCTGGAAGTGACATCGGACCAATGAACACCAAATTTCCCATCATTATAAGGAGAAAGATAGGGAGAGAGAAAGAGGGAGAGTGAGGGGAGAGGGAGAGGCTGGTCTAGCAAAAGTTTTGTGTTCCCACAACAACACCCTTTGTCTAAGATTGGAAACGTGCAATTTCGATGCTAATCAGTATTCACTCAATTCTCCCTTTGTCAGTGTTGGATGGTCTCCAAAAGAGAAGGTTCTGTTAGTGTGAGATGGTAAAAAAGCAGGGAATTCTGCCACTTTGAGACAAACAAGGCTTCATCCGTCTCTTCGTCATTGTGAATAAACTTCTACCAAATAATCTCGCTGTATAATCACTCTCGAGGGATCGACAAGAAATGAAAAATGACAACAGAATATCACACTCCATTTGGGAGACAAGTTGTCTTCAAAACGTCTGGAAACATCTGGAAAAAGAAAAGACGTTATTGACAACCAGCTTGCGAACATTTCTTCGCGAATTGCATAATTACTCTACTTTTATGAAGCAGTCATTTGCTAGTGTCATCACTGGTGACGAAAAGAAAATGGGGTCGCCAGTCATCTAGACCAGATGCTAATTGGTATTATTTTTACCCCCTGGCGTTTCTCAACAAACACACACTACTCCACACAGACACGGACACACACATACACACACACACACACACACACACACACACACACACACACACACACACACACACACACACACACACACACACACACGCCATCACACACACACCATCACACACTCACACCATCACACACCACATAAGCGCACACACACAAAAAACTCAGAGAAAACTGGGTCAATGTCCGAATTGTAGCATCTGTCGCAATTCCTCCAAACGGAAGAGACTCTGTGGCGTTAAAGTCAGTCACGCAATAAATCACAAGAAAATGAGAAGATGTAGAATGACAAATAATCTAAGCTTGACTGCATTAACCTTTTAACCCTTCACTGCAATGCCCAGTAGTGTCGTTATAGATAGTCGCATTGTCGTATTTAGCAGAAAAATGGTGGAAGACAAAAACGTGTATATAATATGCCATCACGATTTCAGGGCCTTTTGCTTTCCATCAGTTGGGTGAGATTATGGTATGTCGATAAACATGGTTTATGTATAACTTATAGTTTTATGCGTGGTATTATACACGTAGATAGATAGATAGATAGATACAGACAGCTGTAATTCAGAGAAAATGAGCGTGTTCCAAGGCAGAATGTAGAAAGCGTGTTTTTGTCACCCTGTCCGAGCATTAAGTGGCGATCGTGCCTCTAAAATCAAAATTCTTGCGAAACTGACAAAACCAAATGAAAAATTAAAACAAAAAATGATATTCGATCCCGACGAGCGAGTAGATTCCTGAGACATTCGATAGCCCCCATGTTCCCCTTCCACGTCCCAGTCCTGGTATAAAAGCGCGAATGGGGAACAACTAACGGAACAAAACGTGTCTCACTGCCTTGGAGGAGGGGAACCCTTCCCCATTAGTGATGCCCCCGTGCTCGTTCGCCAACTTGCGACTCGCATCCGTTACTCCGAAACTGGGACTGGTGTCTAGGATTTCATTACGCCCTCATTGTCCGTGTCTCCGATGTAAATGCGTCCAAGTGGTTATCAGCACCGGTTCTTTGTCTGGTCCCCTTATTTCCCGCGGGACGAAAAGGAACCGGGGTTTTATTACTGCCCCCACCTCAAGATTACCCGCTTTCATTTCAAGAGTTATCACACATACCTTTATAAGAGGGACTGTTGTTAAGAACTATACACATATGCATGAGAGGACTTCAGAGAGAAGCATAAATGTGCCGTGGTGTTGATTGAGAAACTTTTTGGCGTCTGCTGAACGTATGACTGTAATGTCTTGATTGACATTCCATATCCATGCATTATTCATGGGATCCTTTCAAGGCACGACACAAGGTGTATCTATACTCTGCTTCCCTCTTTCAGCTCCGCAGCTTCAAGTTTCTCCTGAGTTTAGCCAAACACAAAACATTCCCTATTTGCCTGTCTGCGGTCGTCAGGGCGTTTAGGCTCGGAAGGGATGGGATACTGCTTGTTCTGCTAGTCAGCTAGTAGTACTGCTAGTTGGCTGCTGCAGTCCTGGGCTCGGGACGATTTAGCGTCAACCGAGGATTCTTCATCACCCGTCTATTTCAAGCCCCTTTTCATCACCATTTTACTCTAACTTTATCAATACAATCCTATTTGCATCGATCGCCTTCATCATGATCACTTCCTCTGTGATTCTATTGCTATGGAACCTTATAAGAAAGAACTCTTATGACATCATTAAAGCTTGTGTTATCCAAGGCTGTTTCACATTACGTCATCCAATACAGAGCCCTTCTGGTTTTTCTAGAGGAATGTCTTGGTCACGTGAATGTGACATCACGCACCCTATTCATCAAAGATGATTTTCAAACATTTCAATCATAAAAACGTCATTTTTTTTTTTGATTTGGGATTCGATGACTTCTTCTACCTAATACGTTGCTTCTAAACTAGATATCTTTGAGGCATCTTCACTAATTAGCATGATTAGGATGATTTTCTTTGTTTTTTATTACAAAAATTGAAAGGTTGAATATGTCATGCTTTAGCATGATGTCATGACAAAGGCAGAGGAAACACGCTGTATTTTACCAAGGTGATTATTTAAAGAGATTGCCGCTTCGGGCGCACTGACATAAGAAAACGAAGAGTTGTTATTCTTGAGGTCATAATTCTCATGTGTCTACTATCCTTTTTGTTTTACATTTTCATCATTCATTTACTGTTCTAAATCAACGTCTTTGTACGGGTAATTCTCCTTCCCGACTTGTACATAGGAAGCGGCTGCTAAATTTGCCAGGACATCCTCGCTAATCCCAGTACATGGACACAGTAATTATGTTCAATGGCATCCATTCGGAGCAGGCCAAACCGCCCAACTCAAAAGACTCGCAGATATCACATCGATACTACAAGACGAGGCGCATTTGAGCCGATCAGCTGGGCGGCGCTGTCAGCCAATCCCCGTGATCACGTTGACGGTGTGACCATTAGCAGGCGACCTCCGGCCGCGGAGAAGTCGTCGACCGATTCAAGTCACGATATTTCCCTGGCATCGTGTCGACCCGCCATTGAGGCGCTCTGCTCGATTCGACGGCAATGAAAAAATACACCCTAACCGCTCCACTGTCTACACATCGGGTTTAATACCCCTCCTTACCACTTTACCGATCGTTCGATGAAATTGGACTTCAGTGACGAAGTGGAGCCATTGACCCTGAGTGGGCTTGGTGCTGCAATGGCGTCATTGAGCTGAACGAACACTCTACAACCTTCATTCATGTTCTCTCTCCTCTCTCCCTCTTTTTTTTTCTTTCTTTCTCCTACTCCCTCTCCTTCCCTCTCCCTCTCCATCACTCCCTCTCTTTCTTTCTCCCTCTCTCTATCCTATGAGATTTTACCCCTTTTGGGGCTCCTTTTCAAAATTATTTCCTTTTTGTTGAAATTATTTATAAAACATGGATTTAAAGTCCGTAAATTCATCTGAACGATTGGTTTGAATATAGACACAAGATTCATTGCAGAGCAGTTGCAGTGCTTCCATGCGTTTTCCTTTCTCTACTCCTTCGATGGTTCGGAAGTAATCGTTTGGAAAATAAATGCTTTTCTAGTACTTCTACTTACTCAACTTTTCCATCTTTGCAACGTAAAGGCAACAGTCAATTTCACATCATTGTCCTGGTAATATTGACATCTCTTCTCATCAGCCTTGCACTCGGAAATGCTCTCTCCACTTTGATACTATGTTCATTTTTCCCTCTGGTCATCCAATAGTAGCAATTGATTGTCATTCGCACTCTCATTCAACTTAATATATTCTTTGAAGCTTTTTTTTTCTTTTGTCATTGTTGTGTTTTATAAAGTATTTTTGTCTTGTTATCTCTTGTCCTGTCTATTCTTGTCTTATTACTGCTTAGTTTCTTTGTATGGTTCGTCACAAGAAAAAGTGACAACATCATTTCTTCAAAACATTTAGAAACATTTTGCAACTGTCGTTTATGTCGACAGGTACTCCTAAAATAATTGAGGTTTGTTGATTTGTTTTTGTTTTATTTTTCTAGGGTTGTGAAATGAACAAGCGACTCTTTTCAGTGCATCCCTTTATTCTCTGACCGACCATGATATTCAACCAAAACATAGGATTACATAATTTCACTCACTTGAAAATAAGACATTGATAATCCTTTGACTCATGTTATCTATTTATGCTGTGTTTCTTATTTTAATTTTGAAATGTAAATGACATCAAATATGGTGTTTATATCATGCTGTTATGAAAAAAAAGATGAATGACTTAATTTGAATTTTAAAAAAAATCATGAATATGTTATCGTTCTGTTACCAATGGCTTGTGTGTTGTTGTTTTTTTTTTTTTTCAGAGTCATTGTGCCGTTTGTCGAATCGTGTACAACGCACGTGAGCACAAACCCCCGGTCCTTCCGAGGCAACAGCACGACAACGTCATTTTGCGCGGCGGCTGGGTGAGCACCCACTGCGAGGTTCGACCCGTGTACTTTTTGACCAGGCACCTCCTCTTCTTCGACAACCACACTTGGGAGGGACACTTTCACTACTACAAGGACCCGCTCTGCCAGTTCCCAATGTACACGGTCTCCGTGAAGGGAACGCGAACTTCCGGTAATCCCTCAATCGTCGTGGAGGGTGCTTTCGACTTCAAGTTCACGAGCCTCGCCATGTACCTGACTCCGCAGAGCGAGAGGGAGGTGAATCGGTTCAACTCCAAAAAGGGCCAGGGGTGTGGCAGGCGGGGTGCCTGGAAGATAGGCAAGACGCTGGACGTGACGTCAACGGGTGGGTGTGACGTTATCGGCATCGAATTGCCCCACACCGAGTTCGAGCTCCTCAAACTGCAGGACGATCCAGAGCTCGGCCTCCTACTCTTCAACGGACAGCGACCCAGCGACGGACGCAGTCCAACTAGGGAAGACCTCAGGCCAACTTCATTTCAGAGCCCGCTAGTTCACTGTTCGGAGCACGGTCCGATGGACGTTGTCTATACAGAAAACGCGGGAGAAAGTAACGGCAGTCGTGCTACCATAGCAACCAGCAATACAATTTTCTTCAGTATATTAATATTAGTAATAAACTCAGCCACAAAATGGCGGTTATAGCAAATAACTGATCTGATTTGATTTTCACCACTCTTTTTAAAACTGCACAGAAAAAGAAATGTAAATTTGAAAATTGCTTCCTATATTGACACTTATTTTGTAAGATATGATCTTTTTAATTGTAAAGTTTGGTTCAACTATTTCGAAAGACAGTTTTATATCATCTTGTGCATACTTGAAATAAGTTCCAAACAGCTGATTTCTTCTGTACATATGGTTGTTGATATTAAGCGAATAATGTCATTTTGTCTGGTATTTCCATGAATGTGTATGTGTATGAAACAATGTAGTAAGAATAAGAATATTTTGACTGCCAAAAAGATGTGTTGATCACGATATCTTTGACAAAGTCGACTATTAAATCTTGTCATTACTGTTCACTTGTAATGGCTTCGGCAGATCAAAGCAGCACTAACATGCGCAAACTGTGACTCAAAGAATAAGCAGTCAATCGAAAAGAAAAATATTGATATGGCATACAATTTTTATCGAAAGACGTGTCGCAATTTTGAGTGGTGTCTGTTTTGAAAAATGTTGCGTAAGAAAGATTGCCTTCATACCAATAAAAAATAGATAAATAAATAAATAATACTAAGCCCCTGGCCATGGTTTCATGTGTTAGACTTTCTTTGAACATCTTTTTAAAATCTCTCATGGGCAGCATTACCATAAAATTACTTTTAATCACGATTGCTCAATATGTCTCCACCGCCACCACCTGTTCGATTATCAAATCATCGTACTGCAATTACAACAAAGCGATTATAGCTCTTTTATGTATGTGCGATTTTCTACAGCAAATCATTTTCACTATTTACACCATAAGCCTTTATTTCCCACTGTTCTTTTTGTATTGATGAGATAGTGTCTATTTGTAGTTATTTTCTCCTTGATGTTGTCATATTATGCAGTGTTAACAGACAGTTAGTTTCGGGGACTTTTAAAATAACGATACCATAACTATCCACGAATTTGTCCATATTTAAGGGTCCGAACGTGAAAGTCTTCGGCAGAAAATACCGCACAATCAAGGCTCTTTCTTTACCGGTTCGTGCCATCAGTGACACATACTTGTACTGCACATAGTATTACATGGGGTAATTGGATCAAACTACTGGTACATTGTATTGTTCGATCCCTCTGCTTGGTCAAGTACATCATCATCAGGCGCACATGTCACTGAGAGGAAAGATTTTTTTTTGTGATTAGGTATGAGAAGTTAGATTCTGTAGTACGACACGTAATGATTGATAAGAACACGTTATATTTTTTCCTCCACTAGCGTATTGTAATGCGATATTTATGCTGATTTTATCAAAGTATTTCTTCTACGCACGTCACTATAATAGTCTGAAAGTGCTAAAAAATTTTCTTTTTTATTTATCACAGTGGCATTGAAAAGTTTTTTTGATTAGCTCTTTACACTTCTAATCCACAAATTTCAGAAGAATTTGTTTATCCTTACAAATTTTACTGCTCTTGTTTTTGCTTGTTTGCTATCCTATCATGTCTGAGCTACAGTGATGATTGGGAACCATGGGTCAGAAGTCATACATGTTGCTTCAGATTGTCGTATTTCCCTAAATAGTAGTTTTTCCATATGTGTTTACCCTGCTGGAAAGAACACAGTGTCCCACAGTGTGAGAAACACAGTGTGTTCACATGTGTTCACGAGAGTTTTAACAGTGTGAACACATTGTGAAACATCAATTTACAGTGTGACACAGATCATTGCCGTGTGAACACTGTGAAAAACCATACCACAGTGTGAAATCATCTCAACACTGGGCGTTTTCACATAGTCGACTATGTGACCACACTGTGAACACACTGTGGGACACTGTGTTCCTTCCAGTAGGATAGGTTGCGATAGTCCTTCATTCCTTCCGAGGGAACTATATGATTGTAAGTGGCGTCATTTTTCATCCTATCTTTTGGACGATGGGTATTCGCATCAGTTTCACTTTCTCAAAGTGATATGTCATCAGCGAAATTGAGACGAGATTCACTGCTAAGCAATCAGCTGTATCAGATCGATTGTTCCAAATTGGAATGGCTGCATTATTATACTTTTACTCTCTGTAATTCAATGTCTGTATTGCTTATTATCATTTGCTGCTGATCAGATGTTCTTGATTTCTTTTTTTTATTAATGTACATGGTCGAGGGAAATGTGAATATAGGGATTGATATGTAGAAGAAAATCATTACGAGGGAACATTTTGGTCTGACACTATTTTATTTCTGTCTCATTCATTTTTCGATGCTGCAGGTGGAGTGAATTGCAGATTGAACTTAGAGATGAAAAGAGAGAGTGAGAGGAAATTAAGAAGAGAGATGGGGAAGATAGAAAAAGAGAACAGTAGCTCTAGAAAGAGGGGGAGATAGAAGACAGGTGAGAGTGAATTGGAGATGGGTATATGGAGAAAAGTTTAGTACGAGATAAATGATAAAGATGGATGGACAGATTGATAGGTATAATAGATAGATAAAGATGAATAAAAAATAAACACATATTTAAAGAAAGAGATTAATATACAAATATTAAGAATGAAAAACTGAAGAAAAGACAGATTGAGCTTGACGAGACTAACATTAAACATAATAAATCTTAAAATAATCTAATGGATTGATAAGTACAAGATGCAGATAGATAGATAGATAGATAGATAGATAAATAGACGAATAAATAAACAAATATATATTAAGAAAGAAAAAAATGAAGAAAAATACAGAGTCAGCTCGACTTTAAACAAACATCTCAAAAGAAATAAAACTTAGGACTGTTCTTTGTGACAGGCAACAAGTTATGAGTATTCAATCTGTATATCTTCACGCAATGACGGCAAGATGGCCTGAAGAAAACAATACAAGACTCATGTCCTACTGTTAAAATGTTCCGGTTCTCAGTCGACAAGTATATTACAACCCCGAACACATGGCCCAGTGATCCCATGCCACACGTTAGTGATGATAAGTTTATGTTGAATTGTCACTTTTACTTACTCCTCGTCGTCGCCCACTGCCATACCGCTATAAGGGCAAATTTGTCGTATTGCTTAGGCTTTCTGGACTAATCCGAGGATAACGTAAGAGGATTTTTCATTAGGATAGGATTACAAATAGCGCTGCGGCGACTTCAAAAGATTGTCGTTTAGCTAGGTTTGTCGAAATGATGGTAACAATGAGAATGACGAGACAAAATATATGCACACACACACACACACACACACACACACACACACACACACACACACATATATATATATATATATATATATATATATATATATATATTTATATATGCATATATTCTTGTATATATGTCATGACTCGTTAACACAATATTGAATTCAGTGCCCCAGCAAAAGTATAGTAAGAAACCCGTCAACGCGATTACCTTTAAAATCAATTAATTTGAGAGCCCTTTGTTAATACTGATCGGATGATGCTGCAGTGATCACTGGTGATATTGGTCGCATTGGTGCCTCAAAATCTATTGTAAATAATGCAATGAATTAATATACATGACATGTAAAATGCAGTTACTTTATACCACCTCTTACCACGTTCGGCCTTTTTAATCACCTAGGTGTTGACGTCAAGCAAAAATGGTTAAACATGGAGTTTGTTTTAATGTGAGTGTCCAGACGTGCTGACATGAAAGAAACAAATAAATTCCATTTGTGAATTTCGAGTAGTGCAATTACACGCTGAGTTAAAGAAAAAAATGCTTTGTCTAATTCCAATATATAATTGATCAATGATTAATGTCGAAAATGTCTACCTACTCCCCCCCCCCCCCCCACAAAAAAAAGTGTGTTCAGGAAACCCAGACATATAAGGGGTCTACAGCTGACGAAAGCTATTCTGCTGATCAAGGAAACGGGAAAAACATAGAACATAAAAGGGAAGCTGATGTATGTTTAAAGAGATGGTACAGTTTCAATTGAGATGGGACTTCAGGCTCCTAACATGTTTTGATGATAATCTTTTTACAATAATGAGAAGCCTTTTATGAAAATTGAAGATTAATTCAAAGTTGATTTGATGAAAATTGGTTTTGAAATATCTGAACTGTCCAAAACAACGCAATCCTAATAAAAGGTGGGACCTACCTTTTATTACGCTCGCTTTGTTTTACTCTGCTTTTGGATATCTCAGCCGTTTCAAAACCGATTTCATCAAATGAACTTCAAATGAATTCCTCTTAAAATTGTATGCTCTTTAACATGTCATGTGGTTTCTAAGTATCTTGCAAAAAGTGGTTTCTAAGTATCTTGCAAAAAGTTAAAGGCTGAATCCTCACCTTAATCATCATGATCATACTGTACCATTCCTAACAATCTTATGACAGGTGGGGGACTGATAAAACGGGAGACACCCCTTCGACTAGCAGCTGCTGACATACCCGCTTTGTGCTATAAATGGTGGGTCTACTTGGCGCTCATAACTTTTCAACTTATATTTTTTTGTGTCAAGAATCGAGAAAGAAGTACAGTGATATGTTTCGTAAGTACAGTGAATGATTCATCATTCTTGTTCATCAATTCGATATCATAGATCTTGGATCGTAGATTGGTTGTGGCTTCAGGTAAAGACACTTACAATTATATTATGTATATATATATATATATATATATATGTGTGTGTGTGTGTGTGTATATATATATATATATATATATATATATATATATATATGTGTGTGTGTGTGTGTGTGTATATATATATATATATATATATATATATATATATATATATAGGCGTAAGACAGTATAATTAGTATTCCACTGGAGACGTAGCTTCTTCTTTGGCACAACATTTCTTGCATATATATATATATATATATATGTAAGGAATATGTCACGATAGAGGAGTGCATTAAACGTCAAATCGTATTTAATTAAATCCAAATGTGGATTTTTTATAAAATAAATTAGAATTTAATGCGCTCCTCTATCGTAACATTCCTGCTACTACTATTACTGTCAATACGCGCGGATAGGCGGATTTTATTATAATATATCATGACAATATAAAGTTCACATATACTCGCAGTGTTTGTTTTAAACACACATAAGGGTATTGTTGATGATTATGAGCTTATTAAAAAGAAAACTTGATACCAAGAAGATAATTTCCATCTCACCTGCGCCAGCGAACGAGCAATTCCAGCGTACTGGTCGACTTCGATTGATCCAGCCAACCAGCGTGATAAACCAATTGATTAGATGCTAGAATTTGGTGTAAACAACCGCGTCAATACACATACACATGCAGGTTCATACGCGTTTCTCATTGAGACGCACCGACATCAGACGAGAAGTGCATATAGAACGTTATATATTTGATGCCGTCAGTAGTTCAATTTTTCTGATTTGTCTCTTAACGACATTTATACGTGCTTTTTTAACCTTTTGGTTAGTTATGGTGACATCTAGATTGGATTGAGGTAAAAACAAAGTAAAGGTAAATCACGGATAGGGTGAAATCGCCTTTCTCTCTGACATGCACAGGTTAGGATGGTTATTAACTTGAAAAAATAGATGCTTGTATTGGTTTCATTTTGGTGTCAAGACAAAAAAAAAATAGAAAACTTGAAACAAGAAAGAATGATTACCCGATTTTAGAAACAGTTTCAGGGGAGTCTGTGATTGATCTGGACTCCACCCCTTTATGTTGTCAAGATTCCTCCCCTTTCTACAATGAAAACAAAAAGACATGTTCTCTAATGAAACAGTGCCGTATCGGTTACCATGGCCGCAGAAGAGGATTAGCCTCGATAATATATAATTTTTTCATACAATGTGGATGGGGACATCTTCAATCAATATCAGCTGAAATTGATAGTCTAGGTGTGAATGACATGATGAAGACAAAAGAAGAAGAAAGAATCAGAGGCCCAAAGCTAGCCGTCGTAGCGGAACCAATGACTTTACGCTGAAGTCTCTTCTTTTTGTAGTGGCGCTTGCTGGAATATGTCCACCGTAACAGATAAAAGCAGTTGTTTCTTTTGTTTTTCTCCTGTAACCTAATGTTTTAAACCACAGGGCTGATCCTTTGGCAACTAGGGATTAAAGTATCATGATGAATCTTTTGTTTGAGTCTTTTTTCCTAGTTTCGGCAGAAGAAATGCGATATCAAACTTTTCCATCCCTCCGTCTGTCATAAAAAATCATTGGACGCTTCTGTCTTTATTTCGTTGATGCCCAAAAACCACGGTTTTGATATGCATTATATTAGTGTACACATTATGTGTGTGGGATATAATGTATATTAAAAAGTGTTGATAGGAGGAAGTGTCCCCAACGATGTTAAAAAAAAATCATCATTGGCTATCAAGAAAGAGAATTAATTTGTCTTAGTTTTTCGCTCATATACGTGACGATGGGTTTAAACAAAACTATACGTCAAGCCATTGATTAGTTATTATCATTTTTAACTAAACCCCTTAAAAAAAGTGCTGCAATTCCAGTTTGCTGTGTTATATTTCTCTTAAAACTACATCATTTCATTCAAATGTGACATGATAAGAAAGCCTGATTAATTTTCCTTAAATGACAACTCACTTGTTCACATTATGCATTCATGCATTCCAGGGCACCGTTTCATGAAAGTTGTCAGCCCTGACAAGTTGTCAGTCTCTGACAATCACCATAGTAGCAGTCAGTGACCAAGGCTTCTCAGCCAATCAAAACCGAGGATTTTACTTAAATTGTCAGAGATGAACTTGTCAGGATTGACAACTTTCATGAAACGGTGCCCTGGAATGCAAAGTACGATTGCGTATAATGAGGAAAGGTCAAAGTGTTGAAAAATGGAGCAAACGTGTTTTGTCAAACAGTATACACTGGTATAATCTCCATTATAATTGTTGTGTGTCTTTTCAGGGAAGGAGTGTGCTTGAAAAGAATGCATTGTGGGATTGAAATTAGATTATAGTCTTCATCCATGAATTAAAAACTGTTGAAGTAAGTGAAGACTGAAATTAAACATGAAGGTTGACCAAGCAATCGTCTAATGTTTAGGTATAGAAGTTTGTGATAGTGCTCACTTTGCCTATTCCAGTGGCCTTTTTTCATCGAATTAATACGTTAACATTAGCAGAATTGTTGCGACTTTTCACTTTTGATCCGTCCCAATACGCTGCTGTTTTACACATTCCAGGAACATCCAGCCATAGCAAGTGTGGTGTTACTTAAAGATGATTAATCAGGCTTTGTTATGATATCATATCCAATGAAGATAATGCTGGTATAAGAGAAATACGATACATCAAACTTTAATTTCAGAACTTATTTTGAGGGATTTATATAGGCTGCTGAAGTTATCTGTGTTCCGTTGAGATGCTGTATAGAAGTTTTGTCCCATAGATCATGCTAACCGATGTTCTTCAAAATTAGTTTCGATTAAATTGATAAAATCTTTAGCCTATTGAGAGGTGTCATGAAACATCTTGTGCACGCTATGTAATGGTTATCAATAGACAAAATTACATCATGTCATTTTATCATACTTCGTACATGTCATGATTTAAGACATTGTTAAGTTCAGTTCAGTCTAATTTTGCATTCTATCAATGATCAATGCAATATAGTATTTGGATAATAGATAGACAATTAAATAAATAGATAGATACAGTAGACATATAGATATATTGATAGATCGATAAGAAAGAAAGAAAGAAAGAAAGAAAGATGGATAGATAGATAGGTAGATAGATAGATAAAAGATGTTAGGAATGACATAACAAGCAGATGGTGAGAAAATATCACATACCACTAGCACAGATTCTCTTGGCATTTGCCTTGTATCTCTTACCTTTTTTGTCGTTGTTTTATTTCGTACGCGACAGGTAAACGTGAGGAGGGGGGAAAATCAGCGACCGATACGGAAAAGTCACCAATATCTGATCCCGCTCTCGGGTCCGTGACGCGTGACTCTCATCGTCCGATCGATGCATCCCGTGGGGTCGGGTTTCGGATTTCGTCGGCAGAGCCCCCGAGTGATGGCAGAATCTGGGGAAGCTCCTATAAGATCGAACGCAATTATAATAAAGTCTCGATTCCACTGACTTTGTCGACTTTGTCGGTATAGAGGTTGTTTTCTCTCTCTGCGTGTATGACGTATACCTTTTTACGAGATACAAGGTATTGTTGTCTGTTGGTGAAGAGTACCTGACTCGTTTTCACAAGGGTATCTCTTCGATACTCCAGTGGGAACTGCATTGAAAATTCTTCTCAGAATAGTCTTGGTGCCTGAAGCTAAGATAGATGAATGTAGAAAATGATGATTTAACTTAAACTTACAAAAACAATGCGTTCCATACAAATATCATGGGGAATTTGGCTGTTACTACACGTTTATTTAAAAATGTTGTGTGTTCTTGACTCTCAACGTGAAACTTCCCTTCATATTAAATCTGACTGTAATGAATAGTTTTCATGAGTAACGTTAGACATAATAAAGAATTATGCAAAGTGGGCATAAAATATCAGTAATTAACCATAGGTCTGTATATCATTATCTACGAATCATATTTAGATGGGTGATTCAACGATTACAACCCTTACCCTTTTTAAAACAGTGTTGCTACCCCTGAAAGTCTCTGGGCCTACAAATAACTATAAATGAATTAAGGACAAACGTTACAGTGTGTTAATTCATTGAGAAAGAAGTCAATGAGTGAAAAATTGTTTGCACATCAATGTAAACAATTAGAATTGACATAAGATTTTTATTAAACCGAAATTGGGATTGTGATTTATATCACTGATCAGTAGAAGCACGGTTTTTTTTTTTTATTCTCCATAATTATAACGTTGTTAACATTATTATCATCATGCCCCAATTTAATGAAATCGTCACCTTTAATTCTGTATGATACTACATTGTTCAGTTTATGAAATCTATCTGAACACGTAGAGTGGCTGCCACTTTGAACAAGCGTTCGCAAAGTTCAATCCCTGCCCATATACAGTGCCTACGTCATTCGACAAAACATCTCACCCACTATACTTCCAGTCTCTACTTCCAAACCCCAGCGCCCCCCCCCCCCCCGATCCCCTTTGCCCAGGGCGTAGAAATGTATACTTTGTAATGCAAGGTTGTAATAATGACAGGGAGGAATATGATGGGGAAAACTAAACACTTCAGACTTTTCAGGCATGCTACTCCCCTCGCACATGCGGAATATCTGAACGATATAGCATCGAGAGGCACTCTTTGACTGTGTCTGAGGCAAACAGTACGTCAAACCAATAATCTTCCTTTTCACCAATTGCTGTTTTGGTTTTTTGTTTTGTTCGTTTTTTTTTTCTTTTTTGGTTCCGTCAAAATTAGCTTCGCCTCTCCCTGAGCCTCCTTATTGGCGAGCCCGTTTGCAGCTGCAAGTAATACAAACAACGCAGTAGTATAACTTCCCCATAGCTAATGGCATCTACTCAACGCGGTGTTATTGCAAGTTATATCATCTAGCGTCAAGAGACATAGAGGGCGCAATTGAGGGTAAGGCTCTCTGAAGAGGGGGAGGGACACGGCCGACGAAAGGGCACCAATAAATTGCACCAAACTAATACGAAGAGGGCAAAATCCTGCCCGTGAAAAGGGGGCATGCAATATTACAGACGAGACCCAATGAAGAGGAGGGCGGAAAGGGCAACATCCTGGCCATGAAAGGGGGCAATATATCAGACGAGACCAGATGAAAAGACATTTTAGACCATTTTATAGCGCCTGTCGCGAGTGTTGATGCATTGAACATTAGAAGTCAGTCACTCTGATTAAGATGACTGTAAGAAATTGTCAGGATTCCACTGGGGTGACACGTGACAAAATATTTGGTTCTTACCAAAGAAATTATCTACAGATTGAGTCACTGGCGTGTGAGTGGGTCTTAAATGTCTACGTCTGCTCGCATTTGTGTATATATGCTATTGAAAGAGAAGGAACGTGGTACAAAGATGGTCCTGGAATGGGTTTAGAGCCCCCCCCCCCCCCCCCCCCCCCGTCTAGGAGGACCTCCGGAGGACATGCCAGACGAAAACGAGCATTTTTATACTAAATTAAGGGAGATGAGAGAGACCCCTGTTTAAGAGAGTTTGAAGATGAGACACGGCTGGAGTATCCTTGTACACAACTGATATGGTTTAGACATAGTTTATATTTTTCACCTATTTCAATCAAAATGAAAAACTACAATGTATGTCAATATGAAATTATGTCGAATAATTCGTAGTCCACCTGTTGGTCAAATAATATTATCAATGACAGGAGAACAGAATTCCAGAAATGTATCCTGCTGTCTATAGCAACAGCTTA
The DNA here is from genome assembly GCF_040938485.1 of Diadema antillarum. NCBI lineage: Eukaryota > Metazoa > Echinodermata > Echinoidea > Diadematoida > Diadematidae > Diadema > Diadema antillarum. Next base: position 324,134 of record NW_027272338.1, on the reverse strand, counting down.
TTTACAAAGCACACAAATCCGCCACCCTGATTTTGATTCCGAGAAAACAATGCCATATCTCTAAATGAAGAGCTTTCAACCAAACGGCGCTAAATCCATTGAAAATGATGGATTTAGCGCCTTTTTGAAGCAAGCTCTTCAAATTATATACATATAAATAATACAAATATAAAGATATAAAGATATAATCACACAAGTTACATGCCATGAGAGACATTGATATTATCTGCTTACGTCCATTCCTTCTCAACAAACACAACAACCACAAACATTTTTTTATAACCTTTGACAGTGCTCCAATCAGTTGTTGAGAAGGTATGTTACATGTACTAGTATCAGTTGTACAAAAAAAAAAGCGTGCTCGGTAAATCATAGCGAAGGGCATCACTGTCACCAACGCAATTACGTAGCGAAGGGGAAAGCTCTTTCGGTAGACTTAAAAGACATCAAACCTGATCCAATCAAAGAAGTAAGATGATTAGTTCTTGTTACTTGCCATCATGTTACTGAAACAGTGATGATACATGTGATGCTTTCTGGTATTTTACAATTGCCTTGATTAAAAAAAATCTTAAAGAGAGAGTCTCGATTCTGTTTTCTTTTCCCTCAGGTCATCCCCGAGTCCGTCATATATAGTTCAACTGTATATTGATAAAATTATGCGAGAAAGATACAAAGACATAACATGGGTCAAACACTATTTCCAAACCATTGCTGGTGTAGCTGATGGTGTTAATAAATGAAAGCAGTCTTCTTCACTGATCCTTTCCGTCTGTTCTTGTTGCTCTGAAAAAAAAAAATGCACATTGCATTTTACCTGAGAAAAGATCCTTATTCTTAAAATTAAAAAAAAAAAAACATAGATATCGCCTTGCTAGGACCCCACATTGTTTATCCACTGCTTGCTGGAACCGACTGTGAATTAATGAATTAATTGATTCATGAGGAATAGAATGATCGTATGTTATCTTATGATTATCTCGGAAGAAATGTGTCAAAATATGCAAGTAGTTTGTTTGTCATTACATAGGCCTTATTTCGATTATCATTTCACAATGAGGATTTGTTCATTGAAGGCTGAATCAGCTTAACATTCCAGTTATGAATGAAATAAAAAGATTTTACCCTGCAAGCCTTGACAAATGACATAGTTCCTCCTTTAATGTCACTAACGATGTATATCAGTATTTGCGTGTTTACGTTTGTGTTTAGTGTGTTTGTGTTCTAATGTTCATGGTAGACAGACAGAATTATGTTTCTTTCTGTCCTTTCCCCTTTATCTCTCCCCCTTTTTTAATCAGCAAAGGCTGAGCGAGTCCTTGAATTGAACTTAATGATCACTGGAGCAATTCTGCGACCAATCCTCGAATGATTAGTTTTCCAATCTCCATCCTAAGTCTAAGGTTTTATACTACTCGTGAATCTCGGGCAGACCTTCGTCGTCCCTATAATTCAACTTGCCATATATAGGTAAAAAGACATCAGATCAGATAGAAAGACAGCTGTCAATCCATACACACATAGATATATCAATAGATAGAGAGATAGGTCAATTGGTATAGGCTAGATAGATAGATAGATAGATAGATAGATAGATAGATAGATAGATAGATAGATAGATAGATAGATAGATAGATAGATAGTTATAGATAGATAGATAGATAGATAGATAGATAGATAGATAGTTATAGATAGATAGATAGATAGATAGATAGATATAGATAGATAGATACATACATACATACATACATACATACATGGACACATAGATGTCATTGTTATTTAGATATCTATCATTATCATTATCTTATAATTATCACTATCATACATACAGAAACGGGGTTATCCCACTATTATAGACACCCACGAGTCATACGATCCACGAGCTGTACATTGAAGAAATGTCAATGAGTCCTACACCCACGAGCTTGACATCAAATTAAACAGGCAATAGTTCCTATACAGTCTATAGTTCGTGGACCGTTTGGCTTGTGGACCGTATAGCTCGTGGATCTGTTTTACTTGATGTCACCACAGGTAGGTTTTGTTCACTTTCATAGTGTCTGTACGCTGGGCTGTATGACTCGTGGATTGTATGACTTGTGGACTGTATGACTCGTGGATTGTATGACTCGTGGGTAGTATGACTCGTGGGCTGTATAACTCGTAGGTGTCTAGCTTGTGACGTGCACCCACAGAAATTGTTGCGGCTCAATGGACAAGACTATTCATTATCATTTTTATACATAAAATAGAAAATAATCGTTGAGCTCAAAGGTTGTCCTTACCTAGACTTTTTCCCCTAAGATGAACAAAATGTCAGGATTACTATAATCTAGAAAATAATACTGTTGAGCTCAAAAGAGTTCCTGGACGAAACGAAAAATTAATTACTTCTCCACACCCTTTTCCAGTGAAATAAACCGAATTTCGACATTAACATTATATACAAATGCTTTTGATTTCTAAGGTTTGACTAACATGACTATAGTTACTCAAGAGGACTTTTTTTGCGAGAAACACAATTTCAGCATTACCATTATTTTAATAGACATACTGTTCTGTTGAGCTCAAAGTTTTCATTCATGAAAAAATAACTTCTTACTCAACTAGACCTTTTTCCTGTGTAAGTGAACAAAATTTCCGTATTCAAACTTTGGGTGTCCACCAAATGACTGCATTATGTTTCCACGCGTCCATTAGGCCTATTTATACTACATGTTCGTTAGATGGCAATTGTTATACAATTATCATATTACCACTGTTTCAATTTTTATCGCGTTTCAATTCCAATTCAATTCAAATCAAATTCTATTTCCAATATCACATTTTTGTTTTCAATACAATTTCAGGGAAACAAACGAAAAATGACAATTAGATATAAACATGCACATATAAAACTATTTATTCAAAATAATTGTATCATTGGACAAGAGAGGCCCACGTAAAAGACAAGCTTGTAGAGTTTGTAACGATACTTACTTTGATTTTATAACTGTGAAACCGAAAATCTCTGAAACCAAAAATATCGTTACAATATTCCCTGTCTGCCTTTAGGAAAAAAGAAAAGAAAGAGCCAAAACAGATATACAACTTATTGCTGCTAGGAGACGAGATTATTTGGCGGCATCTTGCGTTTGTCGCATTAAATTGCGGCACGCAATATTGATATAGAATTCTCACCTTTGGCATTGCGACTCCCTGACCCTTGACCTTTTAAGTATGAAGTGACACGCAAAGGTCAGGCGCTGACCTTTGACACCAAGCTGAGGCATAGATGTTGATGGAAGACGATTTCTTAGCTAAATTTATTGTGGTTACTTTCCTTTTTTCCCCAGTTGGATTTATTTATATCATTTTTTCGGGACAGCTCTGATCTGTAGGGTAAAAAGTGCAACAGATGTCGAATAAATCAAGTATCTGTGTCACGTCATGTAAGAGGAGATTTTCTGTGAGATGAAATAGTACTAATAATAATATAATATGTCAATTTATAAAGCGCAAAACCTATAGACATATATTCTTCTGCGCTGCAAAAGCTTCTGATGTACTTGATGATAATGAACAGTTAAATGAAAAGATGTGTTTTGAGTCGTGATTTAAAGACTGCTATACAGTTGGGGATTTCCTGACTTCTAATGGTAGGTCATTCCAGTACAGCTGTACAGCCAAATGCTCTGTCTCCCAATGTTACTTTTGTTTTATACGTGTTGGAATTTGTAAGAGAAGAGCGTCCTTGAAACTGTGCAAATCATGAGTGTGTTTGTGAGATTTAAGCACTAATAACTTGAATTCAGATATGTAACAGGGGGCTTGACCGATGAGTGACTTATATACAATCAACAAATTCTTAAACAATGAAATGCACTATATATGACGTCATTGAAAAACTGTAGAAAAAAAAATGCTTGCAGTGGGACGATTTTTCTTTTGAAAGACGTTAAAAATTTGGAAAGAAGCCTTCCTTCTCTTTACCGACGTTTTGCCGAATTATTATCTGTTTATCTTGTTTATTCGTTTTTAAATACGATTATTTTCTCGGAGTTGCTGGGCAAACAATCCCACTCATCCAGGGACTGTTGATGGAAGAAGGTCTTATGTGTATACCGCGTTCCTCGTATGAAATATTGCCTCCTGACATGAAGTAAGATGTTTATATGTATCTATGCCTGTGTCAAATCCACAAACAATATATGAGTTTGATTTCATACAGATTCGACCGATTGAAGCAAATTCAGATTAATGATATTGTGTCTATTAAATTGACGATGAAAAGAAAACCGTTTTGAACAATTTGTATTTTCCCTCAATTGTTTCATCTGTATTATATGCCCACAAATTCACTGTGATTGAATATATATTCATCTCTCATGTCTATGCATACATAATCTGCACATAGTTTTTGGAATAAGGTTTATTCGTGAACACAATCAGACAACGTCCAGCTGGAAGCTGCATATCGAAATTGGTGTATGGATTGTAACATATACCTCGCCACATTTCTGCTGCCTCTGTGGTTTCTTTCATTCACCTCATGAAAATTTGTCAGATTGATTTCTCGTCTGACTCTTTCGTCACTGCTGCGTTGTTGACAATCCATCGTTTGCGTACAATCTCTGACTTCGACCTTTGACCTGCATTTCACGGGCAATTCCCAGTGCAAATCTCTGCCTTACCCAAGCGTGACCGGTCGGGAAGACTGGCTACATATTGTTGTCTGCCTTTTTTTCGAGGTAGTAAAAAATCCATTACGTAGGTGACAAGTGATAAGAGAGCAAAATGTAACCTACATCTGATCAAATCCTGTATGTATAGCTTAGCAATATTATAAAACACGCGCACACATAAATTCCAGAAAGATAATTCAAGTTTATGCTAATGTTTTAAATCAATCTGCTTGTATGGAAGTCAGTTCAAACTGTTTTCCTTTCTTTTCGCAGCATTTTGAACATTACTTATGTATGTGCCTAAACATTTGTGAGTAAGCGTTTAAAAGGTTACCCCTTATCTTATCCTGATTACTCCCTTTAAAAGAAGAAAGGTTGGCTAACACGAAGAAATGAGAGTCATCAGACGTAGTGAGAAAAAAAAAAATGTGTATAATGATAAGGATCGCCAGTTACAAGCATTATTCAGAATACCTGCTGTGATTTTGCAGTCGAAGTAATTAGATTACTTAATTAGACACAGGAAAAAAAGAGAAAAAATTGGATGAATACATTTTTCTCGCAAGCTAGTCGGCAAAAAACGTCATAAACCTGGATCCACTCTATCAACGTAAGCATAAGAAATCTATACAATAGAAAAAAAAAAACGAGGAGCATATGAAAACATATTAGTCATGATACAAGGGATAGAAAGAAAATGTAAAATACCAGAAAAAAAAAGAAAAAAAGTAAAAACTATCGTAAATTTGGGCCAGATTTCATTTTGTTTTGCTTTTGTTGAGTTGAGTATGCACATAAAACAACTTAACAAGAAAAATGCCTTACAAATAGGTTTTGATAATCTCTAACGAAAGGTTCAATACAAGGTAACAATATAGGGTTACGTTTTACTGTTTGTTGAATCTAGGTGTTGTTTGCATGTTTGTTTGTTTTCGTATATTGCGTTTTTGCATTAGTAAATCGGCACTCCTTTATACAATACACCTAAACCCTTTTTGTTGTTGTTTTTTTTTCTCCCTATGAAATGTCTCGCTCCATGCACTTCGCTACACACAAACGATGAGATCTATAACGTTCCGTGAAAAGTGAATGGCACTTGAGAAAGGTCAACAAGGAAACTATGTATCTACCTGTTTCCGTGACAGGGGCTCGTTCTTAAACCTGACCCCTTTTATATGAACAGCGCAATCTTCTGACACATGAACTACACACGATCTTGACCAAGAAGCGAGTAAGAGTTGCCACTCGGCTAAATTTGCCGTGCTGTTTTCCTCAAGATGGAGGTTCGGGGCATGTTACTATTCGTAATCGGCGGGCCTCCAACTAAATCAATGACTTTTGTGAGTATCCGTTGAAGTGCGTCCTGAATGTGTTTTCACGGTGTCCTCCAGTTTCCTGAGGGAGGAGGCGGGGGTCGGGGGGGGGGGGTCATCCCACTAGACAGACACCCACAAGTCATACGGCCCATGAGTTCAACACTGAAAAAAGGTCCATCGGTCATACAGCCCATGAGTCATACAGCCCGTGAGCTCGACATAGGCAAAAAAGGCCCATGAGTCCGACATCAGGCGGAATAGATCCTCGAGAACGACATTATATCACAGGGCTTAATGTATCGGTCTCGTGGGCCTGTTTTGACGTAGTGTCCAACTCGTGGGTCTTTGTTTGCCTATTATCGGACTCGCGGACCTTACTTGCCTAGTGTCGAGCTCATGGGCTGTATGGCTCGTGGGCCGTATGACTCGTGTGCTGTATTACTCGTGGGTGTCGAACTCGTGACGTGCAACCGGAGGCATGTATGGTTGAGCTGTCTTGGACATATCGCCCTCAATAGCTCCCATCCCCGAATTGCTCTTATTTCCATAATCTACGCCCACAGGAGGCATGGCATCTTAAACATATAGCTCGTGATTTGAGTAGAATGGGAGCGTCTTCAAGCATTTCTTTTTTCATCTTGAAAAATATACACGATTCCCTCAGCCACCATGACTTCGCATGCCGGTTGTGCAATACCATTTTGAACATTCGCCGTAGAAGTATCAGTAAGAACATAGCAAAATGTAGATATGTATTCAAACACATTAATGTTTCCCGTCACCATTTTCTTCCTTTTCGTTGTTAATTTTTTAACCCATTGCTTGCATTCAAGACACATTTCATGCAGGGTTATCACGCGGCATACTTGGCTGTCGTGAGCGGTGGGCTCAATTCTGGTTTTATCGATCTATTGTTTTACCGCTATTGTTTACACAGTTAATGTCGCAAGTTAGAGGGACTGGACCCTAGACTAATCTTCGTGACCGATACTCTGCCTGGCGGAGATAGCACGAACCGGTTTCTGATTTCATGTCGGTTAGGTCGGATGTCCGAGGGCGACCCGAATAATCAATTACAATATTGGCCCCGTTCATATTATTACGCGCATGAGGTGCTGTCATTTTATGTCTACTGACGTGTGCCGAGCACTACAGAATACCTGTGCGGAGGATGTCGGTTCGAAATGAAGACGTGTTTACGACTCTATAGAAGCTCCCTCCGTAAACCCTACAGGAATGATTAAACCTACTGTTGATGAATTCTGCTGACACATTCCATAACAACAATACTTGGAACGACTACTAGTATAATGTTATACACAACGAAAACGCTACTGATGATAATGATGATAGTAAAATTAGTGGTAGTGATAGTATTAAAAATATTTGACAATATAAGAAGAAGACGATGATCATAATGATGATGTTGAAGATGATGATGATGATAATGGTCATGATGATGGTCATGATGATGACGAAGATGGAGATGGTCATGATGATGATGATGATGATGGTGATGGTGATGTTGATGGTGATGGCGATGGCGATGGTGATGGCGATGTTGATGGTGATGGTGATGGTGATGGTGATGGTGATGGTGATGGTGATGGTGATGGTGATGGTGATGGTGATGGTGATGGTGATGGTGATGGTGATGGTGATGATGGTAATGGTGGTGATGGTGATGCGATGGTGATGGTGATGATAATGATGATGATGATGATGATGATGATGATGATGATGATGATGATGATGATGATTACGAAGAAGAAGAATTAGGCAAGGAATTATCTAGAAGAAAGAAAACTAACATTATGAAACTCCAGTAGTACTCATCTTAACAGACATATAAATGTACACAGATGATGGATCAAAACATCACACACTGCATTCATTTTAAGCTGATTCATAACGTAGCCCAGTAATTAGGATCTTGCTAAAAGAAGAAAAAAAAAGAGTTGATGGAAGGCAGAGGAAAAAAAACTAGGAAAAGAGAAGTGGCCATGAGCACCAGAGCTGAACGAAAGAGCCAAAGTTAATCTTCTGTTTGACAATGACTGGTAATAAAGATTACAGGGTCCCATGAGAGCCTTCAGTTCGAACGCACTGCAGAAATCTAGAACAGAAATTGCCTCGTTCAGGCTTAAATGGCAACGATAATATTATTGTACACTACTTGATTTAGAACGATCAATCTGACTGGTCTATCTTGCTGATAGAGAGATTTTCTACTGTCGAAGGCAATTAGAAGAGTAGTCATTTAAAGCAGTCAGGAAAAAAATGGGAGTAAATAGCAGGGATTGGTAGATTACACAGGGCTACAGGTGCATAAGAAAAAGGTAATTAATTTTAAACGGTAAGTGCTGATGACCGCTGTGACATTATGATATTAGCCCCACTGTCCATGTAAAAATGATTTATGTATTCTGTGTATGCGCGTGCGTGTATACGTGTGTATGTATGTGTCTGCTTGTGCGCATGCCTCAATATCTACGTACAATATAATGAGCAATTCCACGTTACCAACACTAGTCTTGGTTGGTCGTCAGAGGGACTGCGCATTTCTCTTGTCATCTAATTGTTATCAGTCTCTGATGCATACAGGTCATTGCAACTCGAACAGTCTTTCTCACCTTATTAAAAAAAAAAAAAAAAGTTTCTAGAGGGCGCCAAACCTAAAAAAGTGGTGCCGGCTGATCTGGACCTGACATAATAATCATACACATTCTATTTCAAATCATTTGTTGTTGATACAAACTCTTACAATCTATTCGGGTATATATTTAAATTGCAATAGACTGTTTGGGTCTATTTTTCATTTCTTTCCTTTCGCTTTGGTGTATCTTGTCTTGTTTTGCTGAGTGCACTGTACGTTTCTCCTTTTGTGAGCGCGTGTGTCTGATGTAGGGGTGAAGGTTTGTTTTGTTTTTATCAACGGAGGATCCTTTCAACCATTCAGAACGTAATAAAAGAATATATATCATATGTTTGTCGTGCTCCAGATACTTGGTAGAACTCTTTTTTTAGGGGGGGGGGGGGAGTAGAAAGAGGCGTGGGCGTCAAATTCTTCTCCCACTGAAGTCTGATAATTTATGTGACAAGTGAAGTATGAAAAACACGCCTGTAAAGATATTTGTTGTTCTCCTGGGTCCTATATGATGCTCGTTTACGTTTGGAAAATGGTCTTGAAAGAATTTTAGGGTATTTTTATCCCGCCTGCTTGAATTTATCATCGAGACAGGACCGACCGGTCGACGATCACTTTGTGAGTTTGCTCTGTTAAGTCGTTTTAGCTGTATGATCATCACATTCCAGCCAGTCCTTCCTTTTCGCTTGTTTTTCAAAAATATCGTATTGGAGTCGCGCTGCCTGGCGTGCAGGTTACTCAAAAATTACTGCAAATATGAGTAGTACAGTGTAATCAACCCATAATGAGATTCATATAAAGAACATGGATTTGCCGACTTAAGTACTGCAACAGTAGCAGTTGAAATGAAATTGGAAAAAAAATCAAGATAAAAGAAAAAGTAATGGAATGGAACAGCTTCTATTTGAACTAAAGAGAAGGAAAGCATAAAAACAAATGGTCCGCAGGGAAAACTGTGACAAAGCTTTCACTATAGCGATGGTGACTGAATGGAGATGGAATACACGTATCGTTGTGGAAATTGAAAATCTAAACGATTATTTTATCTTACTTATGATTTCGATCATGATCGAATTCATTGTTTAGGCCCTACATGTAAACAACGACACCTGTGGAGTATTGTAGCCTTTGCTGACGAGAGTTGTGGATATGTCTCCATGAGCTAAATCCTACTGAAGTGAAGATATTACAGGAAATGAGTTTTGATATTTAGATTTTTACAAACAAGACAAATCACAGAAACTATCGTATTGAAAAAAAAAGAAAGGAAGAAGTCATTTTCTGTCATTTTTTATATAATCAATGTTTATACTTTTTTAGTCAATGTACTCTAAAAATAAACTAGATAATTTTGTGCGTACTATTTGTGTTATAAGAAACAAGCGTGAATTCCAATGTCAAACGAAACTGTGCCTCGATAATGAATACAAAGCAATGCGTAAACCGAAAGTGTGAGAGTTAAACACTGTTAAAGAACCATGTTACGACACATTTAGGTAAATTGCACATTTTGGTAACTGCACATTTTGGTAAAAGAAATTTGTTACTAAAATGTGCCTACAGTGCACCGATACCTGACGGGATCAACTGTTACCAAAATGTGCAGTTAAAAGTGGATTTGCCTGCACATTTTGGACAATCTGCACATTTTGGTAACTGAACTAAAATCCATGGATGGGCTTGAGAGTTGATTCGGTCAAGGAGAGGGTGTGTACAGTTCTGGTCGAGGTGAGGATTTAGCTTTTTATTTTGCAAGATATTCAGAAACCACTCTATGAGATGTCAAAGAGCATGCAATTCTAAGGGGTATCAAAAGTTTATTTGATGAAAATCGGTTTTGAAGTGGCCGAGATATCCAAAAACAAGGTGAAACAAAGAGATCCTGATAAAGTTGGGGCATGTAGTCTTTTATTATTATCACTTTTTTTTTTGGATATCTCAGCCATTTGAAAACCAATTTTCATCAAATAAACGTTGAATCCTCCTTAAAATTACATGTTCTTTCATATTTCAGAAGAGGTTTCTTATCATCTCACTCAGGAATGTAAAAAACATGAATCCCTCCCTTAACCAGTACTGAACAGCCCCTTTAAGGTGATATGATCCTGCAGTAAAGACAGGCAAGACACTATTTTGGCCCACATTGCTATCGCTTTTCAAGGAGCCCCCTTGGGCCCTTGATGGGGATGAAAGTTTGAGGGGTGGAGGCCAAGGGGGAAAACACATTTTTATCTTCTTCTTCAGAACCAGTGGGCGAATTTCAGTCAAACATGGTGGGGATCATCCTTAGGGGGTTGGGTAATAAGATTGTTCCTGTTGGGCATATGGCCCCCATGGGGAGCCCCCCCCCCCCCCCCCCCCGTCTTTCTGAGGTAGGGGAAATTTAAGGATATGAGGATGTAATGTGTTGCATAATATTTGTTAAATTTTGAGTTTAATATATATCAGTATACAGTATATTAAGATATATACAGATTTGATATTGCAAATTTGATTTTGATGTTGGTATTGTATGATTATCATGTGTTTATTTGTATGTATGTGTTCATGCAGGGCCTCCAAGAACAACAGTGTTTAACCCACTGATGGAGCCACCCTGTGAAAATAAAACATATAAATAAATAAATAAATAAATAAATAAATAAATAAATAAAAGATAGGTAGAAATTTGTGCTCCAGGCCAAAAAGCATTACACGCAAGATATGTTGTACGTGGATATCTTTACAGCTGAAGAATATAATTTGTTTATGGGAATACTTGGGTATCCCCCTTGGAGACGGGGGGGGGGGGGGGGGGGCAAGGGGGAAAACACATTTTCATCTTTTTCAGAACCAGTGGGCGGATTTCAGACAATCAAACTTGGTGAGGATCATTCTTAGGGGGTAGGGTCCCAAAGTTGTAAGTGTGGGTCAAGTGCATTGGTAGGAGATTTAGCATTCCAGGAGTAAGAATTCAATTAAGGTGATCAATAATTGTTCCAGGCAGGACTAGTGTTCAGTGCTAGTAATTTTGTGAAGGGGGGGGGGGGCATTTTTCTGGCATAGATATGTCAATGTATTGAGTCCCTGTGCTGCCATGACATTTTCATAATACTGGGTCATGGGTGGCGATACAGTTTTAATTTGTTTTTGTGATGATTGTGATGATTGTGATGATTGTGGAGGAGTAAAAAGTTACCAAAATGTGCCGTCAATGTCCTGCACATCTGGTAAATTTACCAAAATGTGCAGTTACCAAAATGTGCCGTGACATGTTACGGCACAGTTTGGTAACTGCACATTTTGGTAATTTACCAAAATGTGCAATTTACCAAAGTGTGTCGTAACAAACCATAATATTGACTGAGAGTGAAGCTGGCAACATCGTTATTGTCATTGCACGATCAAAAACGTGGCGTCTGCTCATGTCTCTTAATGCCGTATGAATGATGTTCTGAACGGGTGACACGGGAAAGGTTATACTGCACTGCTCTCCCTCCTCTTTCCATTGTGGCCCCTGTGTTACGTTGGATGAAACGTAATAGCGCCATCTTGTGGCATCTGCTTAGAGAAGTACACCGCTTTTTGGAACTCCAAAGTCACATATTTTCGATATAAATTTACATAGAGATCATGTTATATGCTGATATTGCAGCGTGTCTCAAAATACAAAGCAGTATGATACAATATGTGCTCGCAGGCCACAAGCATTATATCACAGGGAGAAATTGTTTAAAAAACAACAACAAGACGTACTATCATTAAAAAAATTAGCCTAATATTCTGTAATGAATGGTCACGTAATGATGATTATGGTGTTTTTAATTGGCAAAAGAGTTTTTCCTACACTTAAGACTAGATTAAGTTCAAATTAATCGTGTCCTCATCGTCTGAGAGTGGTTGCATTTTGTTTGTGAGTTCAAATGACGTAAGTAAGTAGAGATTATTAAATATCATGCCATTCTAATCAACCTCAGCACGATTCCTTTGCGAACCATGGAGGCTATTATTATTTTTCATCTCATGTCAGAGCTATCGGGCCAATAAAAGTCTAATTATTTTATATGCATTTATGTGATGTTGCTTCTTATACTGCTGTTTTCTTTAGTTTCAGTTGCTTCATTTTCTTTATCAGTTATTATTTTTCTTAACAGGTATGTGTGCTTCTGGGGTCAGCTTACTTTTACTTGTTGCCAGGTTTTTGAAGGGACTGTACAATTCAGCTAAACCTTCATTGTTGTGTAATTTTATGTACTATTTCTGCAATACTGATTCTCGACATAAATTAACAAAAAGGGTAAATTTCTCTTTGATGCTTCAGTAACAAGCTGCTGCAGGAAATTCTAATGGGATGAGAAAAAAGTCATAATGTAAGGGATTTTCTTTTCTTTAGTAAGTTTGAAAAGTTTTCAGTTTTTACGTGTTCTATAATTACTTGTAACCAATTTTATTCGAAGAGTCGGGCTCAGACTATCTCTTTTTTTTTTTGTTCTTCTTTTTCTTTGTTCTTGCATGCTTTGGCATTCTTGTGGGTGAAACCATTTTAAGACTGTGCATAGATTATTTCCTCGCATTAAATGTTCATTTGTGGACACGTCTGAGTATGACGTCAGAGGATTATAAGCTAAGAAGATGGAGAATATTTAGTAAAGAAAAAGCGTGTCATGATTTCAAATAATTCTTACCGTTATCATTTGCATGATGACGGTATAAAGGGGGGAACGCACCCTACATGAATTCATTTAAACAATAATTGTGAACAAGATCGCCACCAAACCTCAATATCACTATGCATGACAGTCATACACGACTATTACATAAATGCTTTCTAATTTGCTTGTGAAAGAAGACATTCATTACGCATGCCCTAAGTAGAGGCAAACAAATGAAATTATCCTCCACTCGTCCTTGTTTCTTTCTCCCTCCATCCTGGCTCCCATTATCCCCCATCCTGGTTGATTGTGAATCTTATATCGATCACCGGTTCTACGGGGGCCAGCCTTTTCGACTGCCCCCCTAACCCAACCCCAGCCCCAACTGCCCAACGCACCGTTATCTATTTGTATCTGCGGGTAATCGATGACTCTTTTGTCACGCCATGTTAGATCTCTGGCCTTATCGATCGGAATGAAAGAATCATCCAAATAGCTGAGCAGTTGTGTCCTACTTCGAGTTGTGGCAACCAGGAGGAGACTTAGGCTTTGATTTCAGACCCTGTTGCACATAGTCACTCTGAGATGATCATTTTACTATCCTATGTCTCGCATTTTCAATATCATATTAGAACAGTATTGTTGTGCGCATATGTAATCATGTGTAGATTTAGTCACTTATGTTGCAGCGTAAAATATACAGCTGGCGTTTGACGTATTTCGAGCTTAGATCAGGATGTCTGGAAAAATTGGGTCTATAATATCGCTGTTTGAGAAAGGAGACAGGGTCTTGATCGATACTCCCTTTGTCCCTGAGCGCGAATTGCGAACAAACGTGCCGGGAGGTAAGAGGGGGGCTAATGCTGTTTCTTTTTTGTTTCGTGCAAAAGAACGCTCAATAAATTTTTAGCGACGACATATGGGACAAAATGGCTGGAAAATATGGTGCGGCCATCTTTGGAGAAACCTAATGGGTAGAATTCTGACTTAATATTCCTGAAAAGGACTCGTATTTTGGAAATCATAACGTTGGATTCAGTTGGAATAACTTTGCAGGAAAGAAACGCTCCCTTCTCTATCGCGAAACGAGAAAACATTCCGGGATCCAACAAGGCCGTGGAATAATTTATCCTTCAGTATGCCGACAACTCGACCTAGATAATGGCGAAACTCGCTGAGGTAATCAGTGTTCCTAATTCTCTTTTCTTTCTTTTTTTTTCAAACCGCAATTAACATGCTTGCTATCTTTCCAGACATATGGCATCAGTTTTTTTTTTTCAAACCGCAATTAACATGCTTGCTATCTTTCCAGACATATGGCATCAGTTTTTTGTTTTGTTTGTTTTTTTTGCTATGTTTATAAGAGATGACCTAACCATGAATGAGTTCTCTTTTTATTTCTTTTTTCTGGGGTGTTATTTAGTAATGATGAAAGTTACTCACAGGAGCCTGATCATGAAGCATACGGATGGTGATAATCTCTCTATATCCTCTCAACATGCGAATTTGACAACATTTAGGGCATAAATTTGCTATTCAAATAGAAGTGGTAGACAATGCACAAAGAAGTCGTCATTTCTATGTATACTTAGTAACTTATAACGTTTGAGTATTTCTCTTTCTCCCGTCAATCAATTTGAATTGTGAATTGTCAGTACTAGTGTTATTCTTGACTATCAAGCGTGTTGGTAATTTATGATTGCTAATGTATGACATGAGTAGAACCAATAAAAAGAAACTATTGCAAAATTTGGACATTTTATCACTTAGTATAAATCATTATTCGTACTTCATTCTCAATGTGTTTTGCATCTCTTGGATGTCTCTATCCAGCAATACAATTTGATTTCAGTTTTCAATGGACAATTTTTCAAGATGAATTCTTCTGCACTGGGACCTTAGTAAGCATTCTGCCTTTCTGATATGTCCTTGAAACTTTGATCGCAATGTTTATTTCCCTTCAGTAATTTAGTATTCTGAGGTGATTTTTTTTTTCTTCTCGCAGTAACTAGTATCATAAGATGGGTACTGTATAATGACTCTTCGTAGGATTGTGTTCATTATGAATCAAGGTTCTCTGATCTCTTTAATCGAAAGAGAAAAGCCCAAACATCTAACACATTGAATTAGGGGTCAGATTTTGTCAGGAATTTCTTAGGAAGATTTTCCTTTTGAGGCAAGTTGATATATAATTTGCTATTCTTCTGCCGATTGCATCTTTCTAGTAAAATTTAGTTGAAATGAAGATGATTTCCAACGAAGGACACCTCTTACAAGTTTATACATTAACATGGAGCTGTACACACAGTGTCTTAGATCCATGAGATTACTGTGCGAAGTGGGATTCAAATTTGAAATAACATTATCCGTCGACCATACTATGTGTTCCTGATTTGTTTGCTTATTTGTTTTATTGTTGTCGTTTTCCAAGATGTGGAACGTGTCTTTGGCCACCGTGTTCCTACTATGGCTTCACATTGGTCACGGTAAGTCTATGCATGACACTTTATAGTTGATATCCCTCCCCCTCCCCGACTCCCAGACTTATCATTTGATTTCATTTATTTCCAGTTCCAAAAACAAAAACAAAACAAAAAATATATATATATATACACTCACAAACGCAACGTTATTTTACTAACATAAAGCCTTTTAAACGTTTGCATCAGCTCGTCAGTTCTTATAAGAAAACATACTTTGAACTAAGTCATATAGACTCAATTAACGTTGTATCAAATTATGAGCAATTAAGTAGGATGAGAATATTCATGAGACATCAAAAATGCCCTGTTCCTTAATAAATTTCTAAATATTATTTGGGATTCATTTTACATGCATTGATTTGTGCCATATCAGCTAAGTCTCAGACAAAGTTCTGAATCTCAGAAACTTACTTTTTATGAAAGTTCATGCAGAACTACATCAGCATCATTCCTTTATCACCACTGAATTTCAGCGCTCTTCATACACTGAATAAAGCAAAAACCAGTGAAAACAAAACTAAACAAAACAAAAATTAGTGAGCCGGCATCTAACTAACTCAATTTTATACATCAAGGTTTTGACTTCTCGGAGTGTTCGTTTTGGATTAATCAAAGTTTGAGAACTAACAATAAAAAAACAGCTTTATCAAAATAAATGCCACCATGGTGTAATACTCCTGTCGCATGCATAGGCCTACATATTTGCACATGATGGAAGTACCTGTGTAGTAATATACAAATGTCATTTTCTTCGTAGTGGGAGCCCAAAACACGACCGGCCTGACTCCGACCACTGAACAGCGCACGACGGGTACGACCGCCGCCTCGACTGCGAACCCGAACATTACGACCACGGTCCCGACCACGCCCGAGCCAAACAGGGCAGAAATTCGATGGCTGGCTATCGTGGATGAGCTGATGGCGCAAAGGTCGCAGAGCCTCAACGACACTTTCTTCGCCATCATGGAGCAATATCCAGATGTTCCTGGCCAGGTAAGTCCAAAGGACAGGTGGTCATTATGATTTTAATACTTAATGTCATAGAAAGTACAATAGTAAAGGAACACAGCAATGACAACAACTACATCAACAACAAACATAAACCTGGTAAAGCATCCAAAGATCGTGATCCTTTGTAGTGCAGGATGTGTTATAAAATTCATCTATGACTGCAATCTTGATCAAACCGAAAATATTGACATTGTTATGCATCTGTACAGTTATTGGTACAAGGCATCTATTATGTTGCTTGATAGTGGCTCCGGGGTTACTCCTGGCAGATTCATTCAGATATTCAGCTGATATGGGATGATTTCGTCATGCCCGCTAATCGGGGGGGGGGGGGGGGGTTAGGGGGAGAGAAAGCTCGATAGCTCGATATAGAGTATTATCTTATTTTCCAGACCACAACTAACATGACTAAGTTTTATCAGATTATGCGAATAACTTGAGAATGCTTTTCTTTTTCTTTCTTAAACTCGTTAAATCTCTGTTGATAAAATTGTGAGTTGAAATCATCACTTTGTGGGAACATTTTTTTTAACTCTCATAAATCACCAGGAAAGTGCTTCTATAGATCACAGTGTGTCTTTTTTTTTGTGTGTGTTAATTCCCGTCAAAGGTCATTGAGAAAATTTACTTCAACGGCGACTTCATGACAAACTCGAGTTCTCGTCCCGACATGACGTCGGTGACGACCGACGAGCTGCTACAAATCTTGTCCGTCATCATCGACGTCCTCGACAACGAGGACGTCAACATGACGACCAGGGAAATACTGGTCACCGCTGCTTTCGTCCAGGATCTCACGGCCACCATCCTACTCGATATGTCGGAGAACGACCTCCTCGCTGACTACGGAGAGATTGATGGCGTCATGTCGGTAAGTTAACACTCTGCGCACCGCATTAATTTCTTGTCAATAGCAGCTGCTATGCGTGTGAAATTTGTACACATTTGACTCACTGTCACAGAAAGGATTGTTCTTGATCACAACAGTTTAGTATTCTGTCCCTCAACAACAGTAACAACATCAGCAACACCAAATCATAATATCTTCGCTTTTTACAGCCTCTCTCAAATGGCAATGTCGCATTCTTCTTCTTTTTTTTCATTACACAGAAATTTTCTGAGCATAGTTATCTTTGCACATCACTAGAGGTGTGTTATTGTGACATATATTTGCATATTGTTATAGTCATCATAGCAAAACCCGTTTCGTGTTGTTTGCTATGTAATTTCATATCATTTTTTTTCTCTCTCTCTATTCAGTACATTATTGAAATCTGCGATATCCTGCTGGACGAAGAGTACCTAGATCTGTGGTTGGATATTCAACGGGTATGTATCATAGATATAGTTGAATATAAACATAAAGAAAAAAGCTATATATGCGTATATACTATAATACATAGTATTTACGTATGGTGTTTGTGTTTGTGTGTATTATATATACATGCCAATGTTGTTGAGGAAATGCGATATTAGTCGTGTTAGTTGTTTACTTTTTAAGTTTTCAGGATTAACCTATAGAGTTTGAAAATAGTGGAATAGCAGCAGTCTGGACGAGACTATTATTTTAATCAACATTCAGGTATGAAGTCCCATTCAATGACATCATTGGCTTACAAGACCATAGATTTTGTATCATCGATTCACAATGATATCAACTATCATTGCGTCAACCATTCATCTTTTAGAGATTCCCGCAGCATATTGCCATTGTCAAATTGTATTTATCGGTATTGTAGTTCGTTGTCATTTGAAAAAAAAAACACAAGAAGACGGTGAATCGCGAACCTTCTTTTATTTGAATTTTCCCCAGGCGTTTCCCGTCTACGCTTCGGTGATAGAGACTGTCGACGTAGCATCGTTGGCGATAGCAAACCTTTTATCGACTCCTGGAAGCCTGAAGTCTCATGTCAAAAATATCAGTAAGTATCTCAAAATCTGATTGAACAGAGAGGTTTTAAATCTGTTTAATATTATATTCACCAAATAATTACTATATCTTGCTTGTTCTCTTTCTAATCTTAAATCACAAGCCATTGAAAAAGCATATTTTTTCAAGTTTTGCATTAAGACTGTGACTTCATGACTCTGTTTCCGTTTGACTGATTGCGATTTGGATAGGATTTTAACAGATAAATTATGGCATGTATCTCATGCATGGTACTGAGCAAAAATTAACTAAAAGAAGAAATTTGCATGTAATGGACTGGCGGTTCTCTTCAGTTTCTGTCTCTTTAAGTCTTGAAATTTGACAAAGAAGTAAAAATAGTAAAATCATATAAAGGTAATAATTTATAGTAATAGAAGTATATAATAATATTATAGGTGGTAGTAGCAGTAGTAGTAGTAGTAGTAGCCGTCGTCGTCGTAGTAGTAGTAGTAGTGATAGTAGTAGTATAGTAGAAGTATATTATTTATGTTATTAGTACAACAAGAAGTAGTAGTAGGTAGCATCAGCAATATATTAGAAGTAGTAATAATAGCAATTTATCACTGTTAATCTTCCCGTTCTCTTTTCCCCAGACTATGAAATGATCAAAGACACATGGCAGAACATCACAGAGAATGGGGAGTACATCTTTCAGATTGGTGAGGGAGAAGGTATCATCATCCCAGAGACTTATCTCGACATCATCGACTTCCAGAGTAAGTAGTAGTCATCGGAGACATCGTTGCTCGTCAGCATGTATCATCCGAGGCTGTGCCTTTGAATGATAATCATATCAAAATGATATGTCTTTCTGTTAGCCAGAATCATCGTCTATCAGCACATTACATCTCTTTGATGATGAAGAGCTAATGTTATAACGCCACCTGATTCTCTCCCCCCCCCCTTTTTTTTTCGGAGGGGAAACAAAATGTTGATTTAACGTAATCAGCGCTTTTTTAAAGACGTTTGACATACCTTGCTCCGAACTCGTTTACACTACCATTTGCGCATGGTCTTTCTTTTACTTTAATATTAAATCCAACGTAAAGATTTTGTTGAAAATAAGAGTTTGAATACAATATTCAGTTATACCTCAGTTACGATCAAAGTTGATTCCTGTAAGGGACACAATCATTTTCCTAAATCTAGTAACAGGCAAACACGCACATCTCTTCTTTTTTTCTCACTCTCAGTTCATGAATTGTGATCTATTATTTTGGATTTTAAATAGCAGTGCCATGTCGTGAAAAACGTGACTAACCATTATGTTTCAAAATGTCATAAAATGTTACAAATGATGTATGTAAGTATATCGACACATTGTAGAATATTCATCCATCTATCTATGTTATCTATGTCTATATTAGGTGATGACGTGGTTGGTTTGGTCGCCGTCCAGTACAAAGGGGTCAGTGACGTCATGGGCAGGAACTATACAAGGGCGTCGGTCACCGACTCCATCAGGGCTATGATGAGGTGAGGTGTCAAGTGCTTAATTGTGTGTGAGTGTCTGTCAGTTTGCGTGTCTGTGTATATCTGTATATTTGTGTGTATTCAATGTATTACTTGTTCATCGTGGTTTCATTCGTCCGTGCACTTACTTAATAAGATTGCATCATTCCAAATCATTATAGACTATTTATTTCGATATTTTTTTTCTTGGAGAATCGGCATCAACATATAAAAACAAATTTGATCTGATTCATGGTATATGTGGACATTTCACTCAACCGTTCAGGTAATAATTTTGTTATTTCACGTACATTTATAATTGCTGATAAATCTGCCTTCGACTGTAGTATTCCTCTAAACTTAAACAAACTTATTTCTTATTGCTACAGACGAAATACTTGTGACAAAACAACAGTTGACTTATCCGACGAAAGGTTAAAAAAATGAGGAAATACTCTGCAGATATGTAACTTACCCCGTGAAATTCTTTGCAGATTGTTTTATTAAATGGCACATGTTTTTTCCGTTTGTAGATAACAATGCAAACATCACGTTCAACACAAATTTCTCATACCCAAACAAATTCATTTTGTCCTATTTTCCACAGTGATTACCGACCTCGCATATTGGCTAATGACGTCATATCTTTAACTGCGATTCGGGTGCCGGACTTCAGTGGGACAAGTGTACCGGTTTTCTATAAATTCAACAATCTCGAGAAGGTCTGTATACGCTGTCAGTCAATTAACATCAACATTATTCCTTTTTCAATCAAACCATGATAACTTGTCAGTGATGTTAAAACAACTTTGTTAGCACTACGATTGACTTTATGTGAACTCACAATGTCATATATGAAATGATTTTTCCTTTACATGTTTTATTGACTTCAAAGGACAAAACACAACACCTGATATGAACAAAGTCTATACATATGACAAATGAATGTCTGGTTGAGTGAAGAAATTAAGTGTTGATGCTACCATCATACACTCGTCATTTGTTAGCAATCTGTCGCAATATGTTCTCATAATCTTGGCTTTTCATCTTGGTTTGAAAATTACGAAATCTCAAAATAGTTTGTTTTTTGTTTTGTTTTTCTGCAGAAAGCAAGACACCACGATGTTGTGTGCGTCTTCTGGAACTTCGATAAATAGTAAGTTTACGACCGATTCGTATTCATGTCATAGGCCTAGGTTATTTTTATCAAGCTTATAAGAAATTCGCATTTTGATAGAGGAATTGCTCTCTTAATTTGATATAATAATTCAATAATAACATATATTGATTATAACAATGATGATGATAATGACTTCTCCTCCCTCTGCTTTTAGTATTAGAGCATTCTGCTGTATGTTTCTTGAAAACGATCCTAAGTTTGTGTGGTTCGACTGGCTAATAATATTTCTTACGTGGTTTGTCTTTGTCAGTACGGACGATGGGGGCGTTTGGGATGATGAAGGTTGCTACTATGTCGCCTCGGGCTCGGACGCATGGTCGTCACAGTGTATGTGTAACCATACCACCAACTTTGGCCTGCTCTTCCTCGAACATGATCCAGAGGTAACTATGGGTTCAATTTGAACAGATATCGTCCCTGTCTTGAGTATGTGTAACTGTAATTAAGAGACGAGTTCACGTAATTGTGTGTCTTGGGCCTGCATGAGAGCGCGATTTGTTATATGAACTAAATTCTTGCGTGTGAGAATTGTTGTTTTCACTTTAAACCGTTTCATAAAAGATGCTAGGATGGCGACCCTTGCTGGAATAGCAACTTCACGTAGCAACAGCCAATCAGGAATGTTGGATTCTTGTCATTACCACGACAATTGACATTCCAGCAAGAGTTGCTTTCATAGCAACCTTTTATGAAATTGGTTCCAGAACTTGCGTTATTGAAACATGGAGCCCTGCTGAAAATTGATTTTCCTTTTGAGTTATGATGAACTAGAGACTGTCCAATTTGATTGTGACTGCGGAATTCTAAAGCCATTAATGTTTCTATTTCCATGATTTCTTCTTCTTTTTTTACAGTTCATTGACTGGCACTTTATCATCCAGACATG
Organism: Diadema antillarum; assembly: GCF_040938485.1. NCBI lineage: Eukaryota > Metazoa > Echinodermata > Echinoidea > Diadematoida > Diadematidae > Diadema > Diadema antillarum. Next base: position 301,931 of record NW_027272338.1, on the reverse strand, counting down.
GCTGTGGTCGATAGGTGCTGCTGTATCTGTGCTGCCCCTCTTTCCTTTCTTCTTCTACCTCATCTACCTTACGTAAGTTTGCGTCTCATTATTTTCATTACTGTTGCTGTTGTTTTTGTGCATGTTGATCCTACCTTCCCTATTTTTATTGATTTATGAATCTGACATCAATTGGAAATCAATGACAAACTACACTCACATTCTCTACATATTATTTATCATTGTTTAGCATTTTATTATCATAGTATTATTTTTTTATAGTTCATCGCATACACTTAGTGCATATGATAAAGAAATATCATGTAAACTTCTGTTCACGTATTTAGTCTATAAAGACATTTAATATACCTTAAATTCGGAGCTACCAAGCCTCACACATTCTGCGTGAGACTCAAGCATTTAGGAGCCATCTCACGATCTCACGCATGGCACCCATTTTTCTCACGCATCGGGCGAAGTCTGCAACTTGGGCCTATAATAATGAGCACAGCTCAAAAGATTACAGTGATAGTTGCAAATGAAGGTATATTTCCCTTTTGTCTTTCAAAATAAGTAAAAATTAGTCACTAGTTAAGTATGCACCTGATCGCACCATTAAGTTGAAATTTGAAAAAGCTCCCTACCGTGGGAGGCCACAGGGGGGAAAAAAACCCTCCCACACCCTCGCTCGCGCGCACATTACTTAGCATGCCGAGATGCCGAGTCATGCAAATCTCACTCATAAATTTTTTTTTGAACTTGGCATCCCTGTAAATTGTCAGTCCTGTTAGGTCCTAGCATGCTGATTCAGCGAACCTTTATTTGAAAAGAATGTCATGATTAATCATGACGGAATCTATCCGCCGTGACAAAAACTTTAGTGCCCTACAATTTGTTTCCCTACATTTTTTTTTCGACACACATGTTAGATGAGCATTGTCATGCAGATCTTAGCTTGATTTGAAATTAATATTGTACTTTGTGAGAAATTATCTTTCTCTCATTATTGTGCCTGTCACAGGACAATAAATTCCAAGCGACGCTCTGCACAGATCAACTTCGTGTTCAGCCTTATCATGATGCTTCTCATATTGGCAACAAATGAAGTCGGCAAGTGGAAAAACGTAAGTACAATAAACGACCCTCACTTTCCACATATTTGGAGCATGATAACTCTGATCAAAATAAATCGATATGTGTGAAGCATGAATGATAGCATTCTACCATATCCTAGAATTTTATCATTGTGAAAGTTTTCAGCCACTTATTTCAGCTCTTTCCCCATTGTTTACGGCAAAGCCCTTGTCATGCTTCTGGCAGAAATTATCATGACTATTAAAATTCTCACGGTTGACTTAGGGATATGAAGAAAAGAACAATATCCTTACGTTCTTGTGCAGAATTGTAAACAGTGCCATAAAACGTTTTGATTTGACCACCAAAATACTTAAAAAGCCCTTTTAATTCGGCTGAAAAAAGAATGCGAAAGAAAGTTATTTTTTGTAAATGTCAGCTGTAAATATGAGAGGAAATAATTAGTTCATTGTCTTTTTGTAAATGAAAATTATTCATTCACAATTAGGTTAATTCGTTTGTTCCTCTTTAAGCTTCCATTGCATGTGCTTTCCTCTAAAATGTGTAAGGCTCTAAAATGTGCTTGTAGTAAATCACTGCCAGTGTGTTATACCTACGCTATGACTTTGTCACTGCGTTCTCTTGTCATCCGAATTCAACTTATACAGAGTGCGTACGTGTGTATGGGCTTTGGGATCGGAATGCACCTGTTTACAGTGTCGACGTTCAGCTGGCTCTTCGTGATCAGCATACTCCTCTTTACCAGGGTGACGGAGCTCACCGACAAGGAAGCGTCACACTGGTTCTGCGTTCTCATTGGCTGGGGTAAGTCACGTGTTCAGGGGCGAATGTGGCAGTGACACCCGTTACATGCAACGCCTCCTTGCATCTTGTTTTAAAGGGGAATTCTGATGACCAGCTTTTTTATAATCTATCAATTAGACACAATCACATGACTCTAGAATTCACTAGTGGTAATAAACAATTCAGTACATAATGATGCTGGGAATAAAATGATGTCTTGGCTGTCGGCATAGGAATATTGTAAAGTACAGTACTGTTCAACAATCACACATTCCATGACGGCAAGCAACGGTGCCGGGATGAAATGTTCGTTACAAGAAAGTAATTATAGGATGTAATCCTGCGTCATACCAGGAAAAAACAATCAAACAAACTTTGTCAACAAGCTGGAGGAGTTCTTTTCTTTACAATGCACGACGTCTTACGATTCGTAACAATTCAAAGTGGATAGCGTTAATTTAAATATATTCTTCTCTTGTTAAGTATCATTCAACTTAATCATAATTTGTATCTGGTTTCTTTCCTTGCTATTCCAGGCTTACCTTTCGTGACTGTTGGCGTGTCAGCAGGCATGATGTACCCTGAATACGGAATAGGGCCTAGGTGAGCTAATTTTTTCTTCGTCATGTTGTCGTCAGTAATGTTGTTCTATGTTCTTGCTCTCATGATGCTGCATTTTAAGATACTAGGGTCATTCTCAAAATATCAAATGAAATAAAAAAATCATATCTCTTGTTAACGTCATGACTATCGCTGATACATGATGTACCTATTGTCAGTTCAAGTTGTTGTTGACAGATTTTGTGAACAAGGTCTTTATTGTTGTTAGTTTTACGCACCTTGTTTTCTGTTACCAAAAAAAAGTGATGTCTGTATGCTTTTGTCGAAAAATGAAAATAGATTGAATCTAATTTGATTTAATTTAATTGCACTGAATAGTTCTTGACAAATTCAATGTAACACGTGTCTTCGTGCTTACAAATTCTTTTCAAGGAGACATAATGTTAAGTTTATCATATTCATCAATTCAATCAGTCTTGATACAGACTGTATTTTATGTTTGGTTGTGTATCTTTTCATCCTATTTCGTGCGCCTCAGTTTCGTGCAACCAACAAGAACGATGCAGCAAAAGCTGATAATTAATAATATAATTGATTAAAGTGAAAATAGATTGATTTCATACTATTACGTTTTATAACAAAGATATCTATACTTGTTTTTTTCTTCTCTAAACGACAGATGCTGGTTTAATGATGCCAGTAACATCAAACTTGCCTTTTTAGTTCCCGTTGCGGTGTTTGGAGTGGTAAGTATGATGATGCAAAATAAACATGTCTTGAATCAGACTTCTGGGGGCATTTCGTGAAGTATTTTGTCCGACAAAGTTGTCGGACAAATTTGCTATCAGCCAATCAGATGCAAGGATATCAGTAGCATGTAACAGTTTGTCAGAAAAATATCCAACCAAAACGCTTCATGAAATCCCCCAGTTCTGACATGACATGCACCGAGCAGAGTAGTCAAGAGTCAATGACAGTTAATGGTACCTGTACCACATGAATATTTAATGAAAGTTTTAAATGTAATAATGTTCTAATGGGCAGTTAAGGGCAAACACCTCAAACAACACATTTTCCCATCGTATTCTCGTATACGGAATAAATTCCCCTAGTTTAGCTATTACAGTTGTTAAACAATTTTAAAAATGTTAATCAATATTTCTTTGTTTTTTCCCTACAGTTCACAATCTTACTTCTGCTGGCATCCATCCGAGCCATTTTGCAATCGGGCAAGGTCATCCTCTTCGAGCGAGAAAAGGAGGAACTCCTTAAATTGAGGTGATACTCCACTTCTTATGATATTCAAAAATTAAAATAACACTTTTAGATGATGAAGCTCAGTTAATTGGAATGACATGTGTAGATGAAAGCATATTTTCCTTTTTCGATATTGAAGAAGAAATTTTGTCACGTATCTCTCTCTCGCTCTGAAGGGAAAAGCTTAATTATATCATTATTTGCTCTCCCACACACTCTGTGGTCTGAAAACCAGCGGTGTGACCAACGTTAAGTCTTCTCACTCAGAGCTTTTGTTACATTAAAGTCCGACGTTATTTTCTATTACCATGGAAACCTACCCGAGTACAGACGATCTCATTAGATTGTGTAAATCTCTTCCGTTTTCCTGTCTCAGCTCACTTGTGATGCAATTTCCGATGTACCCAGACATTCTCCAGGAATACAAGTGCATCCCGTTTCGCTATACAGGTTGACTGACTGCTGTTAACTATAGATGTTGATGTATTGTATCTGTACTTTTCTCCAAGCTATCTCGTTGTTTCTGTTTATTTTGGAATGCAGGACAACATGTCTGTGCTTCCTGATCATGTCGCCCGAGTTGATACTCTTCTACTTCTGTGGCCAGTTCTCGTTCGTCAACCCCATGATAGGCTACGCCTTTGGAGCACTCATGCCTTTCCAGGTGAGTAACGCTCTATCCCGTGGCCTACTTCGCACTTCAACATTGCAGTTTTCCAAGTGATGTCAAAATGTAGCGAATTGAAAACGGAAATAGCAAAAGGAATAAGAATAATGAGCGTTTGAAATGATAATGATGCCACTAAATAACATGACAGCTGGAGTAAATTTATTCATTTATAATTATCAAGAATAGTTTGATTATGGCAACACTATTATCATTGACACATATAAATATATCTATTTAATTGTTTCAAGGATAGAGAAGGCACAATGATAAAGTTTGTACAGGAATGTCTGTAGTATTTCCTTCCAAAAGGAAGGTTTTTTTTTTTTTCGTTTGATACAAGGATTCTAGTTGACAATACATTTCTTTTAACGTGCTTTGTGACCAAATCTTTTGCAGGGTATCATAGTCGTCGTGCTGGAGATGCGCTTGAACAAAGAGGTAAGTATGTTTTACAAGTTCTTATTACATACCAGCATGTTAACTGACAGAAACGGTTAGCACCGCTATTCCAGAAAATGTGCAAAACTCATAAAATCACCATAATGGCTAGTAACCGATACGATCTTTCATTCGGCAACGGAATAGTACGTTAAATATAGCTCTGCAGGGTACAAATATACTACAATATGCATACAAAAATAAATACTTCGTCAACTTTTAACAAACGCTGTTAGCAGATTGATTTAAAAATGAATTTGTTGATCCTTCTTTTTTCCGCAGTTACCGGAAGCATTGAAGCTGAAGAAGAACCCACCAAAGGAATTGAAGGACGAATACGACATTTGGGTGAGTAATGACAAATTGGTTTTTCGTCAGACAGAAAGCCATTATTATTATTATTATATACCATAAGGAACGGTAAGACGGGGTGATCAAATAGAAAATAAAAGATAAGAAAAAAAACAAAAGGAAGAGCAAGAGCAAAAGTGTGTGTGCTTATTGAATGTGTCTGGGGAAGGTGGTAAAGGAGAAATCATAAATATTTAACGCTGCAATGATGCATCAACACGATCTTATCTTTACTTCGTTCAATTGCGATCTTGTCAAACAGTTTCAGGCATTGTCTGTCCACGCAGAAATCCAGAAGTTTTTACTGTTCTCTTGCATTGATGTGTGGATTCGATTTCAAAGTACCTCTCTGTATAAGTGCAAAGACACCTTTACATAAATAATAAAATCGCTCTGTCACACTGTACACGGGAGCACACCATAACAATATTGATGTTATTTCTTATGTTATTGGTCTCAACGAACTCAACGTCTGAACTTTAGTTGGAACGTACGATTAAGTTTTAGTTAAACTCAAAATACGTTCTTTTATAACTTATTTCCAGGCTGAGGAGTTGGACGAAGCTGTGAGAGCCGATTCATGTAAGTAACTTTGTTTTGTTCCATTGTTCATGTAAGAAAGGGATGGTAGAAACAAATCAACATGGAAATACTGACAACGTTATCTCTAAATCTTTTTCCTCATTGTTGTTGGTATTTTGACATGTCCAGCCGTCTATGTCAGTCTTTTAAAAAATTCAGAGTAGACGCTATTTAGTCGTTGTGCCAATTCTGAAGTTTGCATAATGTGTAATCTGTCGAAAAAGGAGTCGGTAGAACTTCAAAATTATGTGTTGCATCTTAGCAACGATATCGAAAGATTTCCACTGCTGATACAATTATACTTTAAGTTTCCATGTATGAGGAAAAAGACAGTGTTCATATGTTTCTCGCTGCTATTCCACGACAACAATTTCCTCTCCCTTTATTTTATTCTACAGCCCTAGCCAAGGAGCAAGAATACTTTGGAAACGAAAGGGTGAAATCGAGACAGGTGAGAAAAAAAAATGTCAATACATTTACCCCTTTTCTGTATGCCAGAGCGTTTGTCAGTTTGTACACAGGAAGAATTAATGTAATAGAGCATGTAGCTCTGTGGTTTATGCAGAGAAAATTTGCACCTGACATTTGCCCAAAGTCCTTCCTTGTTCCTGCAGCATGCGCTTGTCAGTATGTAGGTTGTTTAGTCCATACTGTCTATTTCACTAATACGGTAAAGGCATAAAGTCGATCTCACCAAAAACAAACAAAAAGAAACGACTCAACTGTCTTCCTATATTTTGTTAGTCGTACAGATTTAATACTCAGCCACAAACATAAAGTTAAGAGGTATTTTCCAATTCATTACACAAGACATAAACGCTTGGGACATAAGGATGCGTTACTATACTTGAAATATTCAATCTATAATACCACTTTTGATTTCAACTTGCTATTTTGTCTAAACGGATTCGAAGGTCTCAGCAGATTTAAAAGGAAAAGCTTTAGCTTTAATGACGTATACACTACTCATGAAACGTTCTCTCACAAAGTGTAATAAAGTGTTATTTGTCAGTTTAATGGAGACAGGCATCGTTCTACTCGCTATGTAATCATCACGCATGAAGATTATTTCCCCGTTCAAATTTAGGCTATATCCATTTCTTCGTCTCCATTTCAGTCGATGCTGTCCATGCGAGGTATCAAGCTGGCAAGAGCCGCGCACGCCACCAACATGATCGGTTCCAGGCCCCAGATGGTCGGAGGGACGGGCTCCAGAAATACGAAGAAAACGAAGAAAAGGAAGAAGAAGAAGTCTAAGATCATTTCAGACCAGGAGGCCCGCCAGCAGGCTGATGGGGAGAGCCGCGGTCGCAATTCCACAGAGCCGACGGGACCGCCGGGCAAGCCAAAAGTGGGTTTTATTCATACGGACTACTCGGAGCTCGATCCCCCTTTCGGGAAGAAGAGCACTGCCGAGGATATCGCCGCCAATTTACCCAAGAGTCCACCGCCGGAGAACGCCGGGGAGGAGGACGCCCAGCGGGAAGGGTCCACGGAGGAAGACGCCGACGCAGCCTAGTCCGCTGCCTCGCAGTCCCTCTCTGCCCGGCGCGCCGGACGACCCCGAGGAGACTTTCGAGAACTTCCTCGCGCCGCCGCCGCGCACGAAAGGCGACGGCGCAAGCCCGCTCGGAGAGCGCAACTCGCCCGAGGGCGCGGACAATGAAGGCTACGAGGATGATGAAATACTACGACGAGAACGGCGAATACTACGATGACGAAGAGTACTATGGGGACGACTACGGAGAAGGAGAGTACGATGAAAATGGCGAGTACTACGATGATTACGGAGACTATGACGATTACGGCGATTATGAGTACGATGAAGAATACGACGAAAATGCAGAATATTGATTGGCTCCGAACTGTGCGGGTAACCTTTTGCTAGTGAACACTTGCATGTCATGAATTGACCCATTACCATTCTCACGAGATCAATGAGATCATGATTAATAGCAGAATTGCCACATACAAGATGTGTACAGTATGAAACACTTGCAATGTGAAAAGCCAGGCTAATATCACCGCAATACATGCCTGTAAGGTTCATGGACGATTCTGATTTACCAATGTAAGCAAAAAATGTCAATATTTCGCTGGTTGCTACTTGAAGCATTCCACAATTGACTGTTAAATCTATAAGCACACTGTCACTTGTGCAATACACACTCCAGATCTTGATGTGTGAAGCCGCCTGTTCGTTGCGATGAAATGCTGCCTTTAGGTTTGTCAATTCTAGTCATTAGAAATTCGCTGAGCAGTAACGCACGAAACTGAATACTATACATATATTTTCGCATTATTTCCTTTGCGTTCAGTTCACTCTCTCAGCATTAATCGTCTTAATCAGAAATATTTATTTCTCTCCTAATCATTTAAAATCATCATTTATCTATAGACAAAGTTTCCAATCCGTCAAATTATGATACAGAAGACATATTGAGCATGTTGAGGGAAAATAATTTCCCGCTTTCTTCAGTGTCTCATGTATTTTGTTGGTGAATGAACATTTGAAATTAAGAAATAGAGGATCAAACGACAATATCAGCCAATTATTACAAATAAGCAATATATTAGACAGGCTTGTTGTCTTCAAGCAGATACCATACCGGTATATAATAACATAACTCTCTTTAAATTGTGGTTTTAATGTGGGATGAAACTTGATAAGAAAATTTTAAGAGCAAAACATACATGTTTTAAAAGAACAAACACAGGTGGAGACTGTAATGCCTTACGTTTTTATTGCCTACAAAATAAAAATGTGGCTTGTTTAAAAGCGTGTTTAAGAGAAAATTCGTCTTAAAAATTAGTGTGCCAGTTTCTTGTGCCCCAACCAAATGTTAGCCGTTCGGCTCAGGAGTCTGTGTTCCTCACACGCAGATATATTATAGAATTCAATGCCTTGTTTGGTGTTGAATTTTTTAATGGTGATGACTCTGATCATGCGGAATTTTAGAGCAAAATCACGTCTTCCGCTTCTCCGTTTACTGGATGAAACGTGTTGCTACAGGTGTGTTTTAGATGAGCTCAAAACAGGCAATATACGAACAGACGAAGGGCATCTGTTTCTATGAAACATTCATTTTGTGGATACATGGCGATAAAGTGATATACCGGTATTGAACATTTTTGTTTATTGATTGTAAGATTAATGTAATTATATTCTATATTTTGATTTGTATAGTTCTTTCGAAATGCCAAAGTAACAGTGTATATAAGATATTCTTAGAGACTGAATAAATTTCTCACGTCCTTTTTAACTAAATATTGCATGATTGATTTCTTTTTTGTTTTATATTTGACGTGTTACATACTCACATGTATCGATTCAGATAAATGGGACCTCATGGATTTGGAAAACAGATAATAAAGAGATATGTCCAAATGCACTACTTTTGCAGAAATGTTGCATGGGCAACGATGGGGTAAACGGCATGGAGACGGGATGAAAGTACCGAATTTGAATTATTGTCTCAAATTGAACAGGTCGAGGAAAACTGTAATACACTGTCACCAAGCAACCGATTTCTTCTAGATGAAAACACAACACGTGTGAATAAATACACAAACACACAAACGCACACACACACACACACATACATAAAGACTGCCTGATGATCGCACCTCAGGTGGGCTGCGTGAAACTCTGAATAGTAATAAAACTACACGTGTACAATGAACCTCTATAGTCAACCGGGTGGGATGTGTGAATGTTACATAATACCATACATACATACTGTACATGCCAATATGATGCATGATAAATAATTTATAATATAATATCACACACAAACACACACTCATATATATATTATATATATATATATATATACTATATATATATATAAAAATTATATGAAGTCAGATCAACCGGAAGAACTACAAGATGTAAGCACAAACACACATCTACTCACACGTATAGTATGCCGTGGTGCACAACAGCCACTGGAGAGTGACGTAAGTCGGACGAAATAATCCATCACAACAATTAAATCTAGAGTGAAGGAAAAGGGTGATAAAGATAAGGAAGTCATGGAAGTCATGTGGTAATCAAGATGTTTAAGTAAAATGTTCAGTCTTTCTTTTTTGTACCCGTTTATGGTCAAGTGATATCTATATAGATTTTATCTATATTTACATTATTCATACATAAGGAAAGAAATACATAAAGAGTGTGTGTCCTTGGTTGTGTGTGTGTGTGTGTGTGTGTGTGCTATGTGGAAGAGTTTATTTGCAAACATCTGAATCATAAATCATGGGGGCATTTCATGAAGCATTTTGGTCGGAGATTTTTCTGACAAAATGTTACAAGCTACTGAAATCCTTGTATCTGATTGGCTGAGAGCAAATTTGTCCGACAACTTTGTCAGACAAAATACTTCATGAAATGCCCCCCAGAATGTTATTATTCAAAAAGACCTGTACGGAAGCCAAGAAGGAAGCTGTGATGAACCAAAACGTCTGCAGACGACAAGTAAGAGATGAACTGCGGGAACATCATGAAGGGGAAGGTCGAAACAAACGCAAGAAGGCGTGCTTCATTCTGTGGTGGGAAAGATCGATAGCAGAGCACATGTTCACTGCCATTATCGATCAATAAGAGCGGAATATGAAGAATTATGAAAGCACAAGAGCATCATTATTCAAACCTTGAGTGTTTTACGGCAGTTTGATCAACCAACAAATTTGTTGATACATACAATGTTTCTTAATAATGTGGTGCATTAAGAACTTTTATAAAATGGGTTCAAGAATGTAGCCAATTGGAAGCGCTGAAATGAGTCATGTGTGCGTGCATTATTTTCTTCAGGTATGCACTAAGAAGAGTCTCTCTTCCACCTCCCTGGCCTGACGTACGTCACAATGTTTTACACTAGCAGTGCGCACTCAATCAGTTGTTAGAAGTGCGTCACGCGCTACTATACGCGCTGTCAATCCTGTAAACAACTTCTAGTTCGGGCCGCGGGCTGCCACAACAGCCGGCGGCCTTTCTTGTGCGTAACAGTACGTGGCGTACGTATACTCTTATACGTACGTACAGTACTTATGTGCGGGATTTCCGAGTGCGACGTGCGTAAATGTTTGGGACGAACATCTTCGGACATCTTGACTTTCGAGCGAGTGCTACATGTAGCTGACTGGTATTGACCCACAAAGGCACGTGAATAATGCTGTTAGTTTTCGACCCATTTTATAAAACAAATGATGCACAGGATTATTTCGTGGCGTTAGTGAAGGTGCGGCTCACTCTCGAGTATTGACAACGGTTGGAAAACATGCACTCGGCTGCGCCTCGTGCATGTCGCACCATTGTCAATACTCTCGAGCGCGCCGCACCTTCACTAACACACTCTATCCTGTGCATCATTAGTATAAGAATATTTTTCAAGATCAATGTGGACATGGTGGAAATAATGAGGAAAAAAATACAGCCAGCGGTTTTATGTTTCATTCTTTTCCAAAATGTGTTTGACTGTATCCTTGACATCTGAATGTATTAGTTAGAATATTGTATATGGAAACCGCTGCTGTATTTATGTTGTTGTTAGGTGGGTGTGTGGGCTTTTTGTTTGTTTGTTTGTGTGTGTGTGTGTGTGTGTGTGTGTGTGTGTATGTGTAAGTGGTTATGAATCGACATCGTGTATTTTTCCAGAAGTTCACGAAGCATCCCTGTGAGTGAATAATCTTTCTTTTTAGTTTAGTTTTGTGCATTTAGATGTTGCTTTAAAGGTGACATCATATCATACATTTTACGATTTCATCCTCACTGCTTCCTCAGATGATTAATGAAAGGAAATTAACATTGAATAAAGAGTGGTTTTAGTATCAGCTCGTGGCTGGCTTTCAGAATTAATTTGACGGCATATTCTGAAAGGTGAGATGGGTGACATACATTGCATTGTGGCAACTTATAGAAGATAGCCTTGACTTTGCCAGATAATTGATTACTCTATACGTCAGCAGACGCCACCAGGCTACCTCAATAACTTGAGTTCTCTCTGTAGATGGAGACACGGTTCTGAATGATCAGATGAACGCAGGACAGTCAAAGGGGGCGTGTCATAATTTTATAATTTTGTTGTCTTTTCGCTTCCGGTTCCCCATGATTGGTTATGACTTGTTGCAGCACTCCTTCTGCTGTTCAGTTCGACTTATCGACCTGGTGTTATCGAAGAGGTCATTTCAAGATGATTTGTGCTGTGGATACAAACATCACACATGCTGTCTCCATTACTCAGTCGGATCGAGCATACGCGCATTTACCATTTTTACTACACACACGATCCTGTGCAGAAGCTCGTTGTCGCCTTTCGCCGCACGTGAAGCTACCAATGTTTCACTCGGATTGTCGGTCCAGTGTTTTTGTTGTTTCCTTCATGGATTATTTCGCGTTTTTATATGGAATCCCTCTCGGAGTGAAAGGTTGGTGATGCTGATGGACGTAAAGGATGTCTTGTTTGATGCGAAGATGCAAGGCACTCATCTCATTTTACGCATACAACTGCGTCTTCGTTTTAATACATACATGGCAATTTGAGACGATCTTCTGAATGGGTCAAAGGACAGTTAGCGATTGACTTGGGTTTTAATACAATGATGCCAATGTATGATGATAAATGTCGTGAAATGAATCTAAAGGCGGATACTGGCGCTATACAAGAAGTCACCATCACCACCACCATCATCATCGTCATTGGGCGCAATAATGAATCTGCTTTGCATTCTCCTGTGACATCCACAATCAATATATGCGTTGAATTTCGGATTGGGCAAAATTGGTTGCGTATTTGTTTGAATATCAAGACACTGGATTAAATCAACGTATAGTTATTGAAGAGCCAATCAGGGGATAATATGATGTCTTTGGTCTAGCATACAACACTCTTTTTCTCGAATATAACGAGCGTATCATTTTTTTCTATATGTAGTATAATTTTTCCCAGTTTGTAAAGGGGGAAATATTTTTCAAATGAGAAAAATCTTGCGACTCAGCACGTCGAGTAGAACGTCTTTCGCAATATAGATTTGCTAAAGAGGTTTAACAAATGAACAGATATTACATTCTCGTTGTTATCGATGCAAGATTCGCAATGGTATTAAAGATACACGACGTTTTTGTATGTTTTTGTTTTGTTTTGTTTATTGCATATTATTCTCAGGAACAAGATGGACACCAGCGGGTATCAGAATGAAAATCTTGTTTGCATTGACAGCAACGGGTAGCAAATCAAGATCATAACGGTTTGGTGATAAGAAATCGAAACCTATCAAGGATCTCGGCACGTCCCTAATCGGAATCTTGGATCCATTGCGGACATGCAATCTAGAGAATACGATTAACTAAGTGCTGCGAAACTTATCGCCTGACATGGCTGACAAGCTTTCTTCACGACTTAAGAAACCTTTACTGAGGCGACAAATCTATTTAGAGCAGGGGGAAATAGATGCTTCAATAAAAGGACCTTTTGATGTATGATTCGATGTCATACATTCTGATGACATGGGGGTCTGCACAAAAACGTGATTAAAATGGAACGGCATTCGATCTCTCGTTGTCACATGTTCACCGAAGGAACAGAGTATAATCAAAAGGAATAGTCATGGAAAGACATAAAGTGGCAAAAATCGTACTGCTGATTTCAGTGGACGACTTTAATGTTCATACATACATACATACATACATAAGAGAAAGAGGGAGGGAGAGAGAAAGAGAGAGAGAGAGAGCGTGAGTTGCAGAAGGAGCAGATAGGACACGAGTAGTATAGAAGTAAAACGGGTACACAAAAAAATGAGAAATGAGATGAGAATTAACTACATTGATGATGATTATTATCACGTACTTAATCTAATTTTATTTTGTTACTCCTTAAAGATAATTACATGTGTCATCCCAAGCTAACTATTTCATCAGTTGTTTATATTTCAGGGAGGAAATCTTTTGTAAGGTAAGTTTGTAAACTCTCATTCAAATCCGTATAATTCTAACTAATACGTGTGACTTGTCTTTGAGCTATGGTGACCACAAAGCGCGCGATTTCCATTTCTTCACTTTCTCTCTTCTTCGATCAAACTTTTCACTGTTATATCACCATTATGTAATTATCAATCTATTTTCAGCCAGACATCATTGACGGTGAGTATAACAATGCTTATTACGCTTTTCGTCATTGATGCATCTAATTCATTTTCCTAGTGTACAGGTGGTTGTTTGCACTTGTTAATAAAGGTAAATCACAACGACCCCTTTTATCACGTTGTTTCTGTACGTAAGAATTGTCATATATATCTATAATGCACATTACATACGCCAATGTATATAGGCCTACATTACATACATGCTTGACATTTCTGCCGAATAGTTTGACTTTGTGTGTGATGCTCTGAACTTTATCTTTTTAAGGGTGTGGTGTAGTTTATTCTCGCATTTTCCAAATCCATTTTCCAAATGTCATGATGTTGAAGTGTAAAACCTGTGCAACAAGTAATATCCCTACTCGTAACATCGGGCACGCACTGCGAAGAAATTTCGCTCAAGTTAGAACGCTTCCGAATTTCACATTCATCACAGCATACAAAACCCATCCAAAGTGTCTTTTGACAGTTGCTAATATCACGCACAAGGGGAACAAATATTTGTCTATTTCCTAATATTAGTTTTAAAAAATCGAGAAACGTTACGATGGTATGTGTTTGTGACTACAGTGACAACGGTGGATTATTTCTGTATTCGTTTATCAAGCTTACACAATTCCATCGATTTGAAAATGGCAATTGCTCGATGAAGATCAATGCATACACTCTGTGTTCATTTCTAAACGCAAAAATGCATCTCAAGCATAAATGTAACATTATCTTAAACAGACGATACAACGACGCCGACCACAACTATGCGTGATGAAACCATAGCAACAACCAGCGAAGTGATATCGACCACATCGACGTGTACCAGTGAATGCGGCACAACAACAGAAGGTAGAATATCAGTTTATTTGCTTGAATCAATAATTCGGGTTTAAAGGTTAATATTCCAATCTTCTTTTACGGAGGCTTTAAGAAGGGTCAAGTTAGAGCTGTATGTAGAAAGCTAAACGCAGGTAGTATGTTGCCCCCATATAGTTTTTACTGCAATCCTTATGTCCTGATGAAAAGCGGTGGAACATGATCCATTGAATTTGACGACAAAATTAGGGGGAAGTATTAAGATCAAATCCCCTTTTAGGGTAGAACTAAACATAAAAATACGCTGGACGCGCACGCGCACAAAACTACCTTACATGATATTTCTCCCACTACAAAAATCTACCTTTTGTAATAGGCAAACCTGAGCTCAGTTCCCCATGAGGCCGTCATCCTCGTCAAGCCTTGATTATGCTTCTTTGTTGAATCAAATGTATTGCCCTTTAATGATTCATGAAACCATAAATATTTCGTTTTAATTATGCCGTATCATTACATAAGATTCTTTGCAATACAGTTATTTTCTGTTCAACTCTCTATAACGATGGTAATTCTATTTTGCTTTCAACTTGAGAAGCGGAATAAATGCAAACAAACAAGAAATTGAAGCTGAGAAATAAATTTCACATTTGCCTATGTGACATTTTGGTTGACTGTTAAAACATACAGGATGTGAATTCCCCCTTTTCTTTCTTTCTTTTATTTTTCCAGCTACAAACCTGTGTGATGACTCTCAGTGTCTGAATGGAGCAACTTGTATGGAAAACGGCACCGGAATCATCTGTGAATGCGCCTTTGGATTTACCGGAATTCATTGTGAAACTGGTACAAAATTTGACTCACGTCTTTCACGTGCGCTCATTTGGTCGACAGACACAGCAGAACTAAATGAAAATTAACTTGAATAATTCATCTTTAAGTGCTGCATGTTCAAATGATATCTGTGAGTAACTTCAGGAAACACCCTAATTATCATTTTTTTCATTTTCTCTTTTATTTTTCCAGTTACAGACCCGTGTGATAGCCACCAATGTTTGAATGGCGCCACTTGTATGGAAAACGGGACCGGAATCATCTGTGAATGCGCCTTCGGATTTACCGGAATTCATTGCGAAAATGGTACGAAATTTGTTTTAACGTTTTTGTCGTGTGCTTGGTCGAAAGACACATCAGAACTTAATGAAAATCAAGTTGAATAATTCATTATAAGTACTGAATGTACAAATGATATCTGTGAGTTACAGCGGAAGACGCACTAATTATGTGGGTTTTTTTTTCTCTCTCTTATTTTTCCAGCTACAAACCTGTGTGATAGCCACCAATGTTTGAATGACGCCACTTGTATGGAAAACGGCACCGGAATTACCTGTGAATGCGCCTTTGGATTTACCGGAATTCACTGTGAAACTGGTACGAAATTTGACTTTTTTTTATCGTGTCCTTGGTCGACAGACACCTCAGAACTTAATGAAAATCAACTTGAATAATTCATTACAAGTACTGAATGTACAAATGATATCCGTGAGTGACAGCAGGATATACCATAAGTATGATTTTTTTTTTCTTCTTTTTTTTTCTTCTATTTTCCAGCTACAAACCTGTGTGATAGCTCCCAATGTCTGAATGGCGCCACTTGTATGGAAAACGGCACTGGAATTACCTGTGAATGCGCCTCTGGATTTACCGGAATTCACTGTGAAACTGGTACGAAAATTGAACTGCGATTTTTATGTATAATCAGCAAGACTAAATAGAAATGAAATTTAAATAATTCATTTTAAGTATGTTCGAAGGACATCTTTGAGTGACAGCAGGCGACACATAAAAGACGATTTTCTTCCCCTTCTTTTCTTGTCTTTTATTTTCTAGCAACAAACATCTGCGATAACTCTCCGTGTTCAAACGGCGCTACCTGCGTTGAAGATGGCTCTGGTTTCAACTGCGAGTGCGCGTTTGGATTTGAGGGTACCCACTGTGAAATTGGTATGAAAGTCGACGTAGGCCTATATCTTGATATTCTTCTATAAGTGTGAGGGGGAAATGCTTGCCAAGAATTACAGCATATCGTAACAGTGACAGGGCGGTGATTTGGCTCAGTCGGTAGAGCGTCTGCCTCAAAATCCAAATGACCCGGATTCGATTCCCCAGCCCAGCTCAGCAATGTTGTGTGTAATACTGTTCCCTCTAGTAAGAGGCAAAACACTCTGTCCCTCGGATAGGACATAAAATGGAGGCCCCGTGTATGAGAAAGTTACAACTTATATGCGTGAAAGGTCCCCCTTCATTCATTCATCGCAGGAGCATTCAAGAGCAGGGTGCATAACCCGATAAAGCGTTCCGCCTCACATCTAACCCCATGGAAGATCTGCTAATCCAGCTGATTATGGGTTATCCAGCAATCTTCCCAGATGGAAAATAAAACAACCAAACAGATTAAGTTGTCCTTAAGCTGATCTTTTTGTGCCCATGCACAAGGGTAACTGGCTTTCACATTGATTCATTATTGATGGATGCAATTAGAAAAACATAATTGTACGCAAAGAAACAAATCATTGCACTTGGAAATTTTAAGGAGGAGAGTAGGAAATATAGTGGATAATGTCTAATTGTGGTTTGTTTGGGTTTTTTTTTCTTCTTTAGCCACAGACCCGTGCGATAGCTCTCCGTGTTTGAATGGAGCCACTTGTATGCCGCACGGCACTGGCATTCTCTGTGAATGCGAGTTTGGATTTGAGGGCACCTTCTGCGAGACTGGTATGTGATATAATTATACACCTTTATGGCGTGTTTTTTTTTTTGTTTTTTTTTTTGTAATGACTCATTATCTTATCCATCAAAAGAATTATAGGACGTTCTCAGAGCACTATTCTCCTACTGTCGAGTCAGTTTAGCAAAGAAAAAGCAAAGTGATAAATACTAGTTAGATACGTACACCTGTATCTATAACATTCGACGTATGACACAGGTACGGTGTAGTACATGTGACTCATGAGTCAGATCAGTTATGACCACTTGGGCTTTTCAATTTAATGAAGTCATAAGAAAACATGGTGGTGAAATACAGTGCCTCTTCTCGAGAAATTCGACGTATTTAAGTTACATTCATCTAAGTTATCGACATTGAACGAGGCTAACATGTCCCCATTGCAGTTGTTATGTTTCTAACTATAGTATTTACTTCTTCTTTTAGATCTTACACCGAACTTCAATTTTTCGAAAGCACGGAGGCTTGAACCAGAGGATTTGGGTAAGTAATTCTCCAAAACATGATGTGAGAACAGGAAATACCAAGCAATTCATCAATAATGGTTGACAAAATGGATAAATGGATCCAAAGACAGTTATAAGCATACCTTCATCGTCTTCTAAAGACAAGGTTACAGTCTTTTCAAATTCAAGGACATACCACGCTTCAATCCACTCATGCACCTGTATATAGCCAATGCAGTCAAATGCTTGAAAAGCACATGTCTGACAACTCGTCAGTCAAGTTTTTCCCGTTTTCAGAAATCTTTGTTGTGATATGCAAAAAAATATATATATTAATAATTTAGCAAGCCAGTCTGATGGTTGTGATGATATCTCCTTTGTAGGCGTGGCTCGGAACGCACAGAATCCATACCTGAAGTTGGCTGCCTATTACAACTCGTTACAGACGAAAGCGGGTAACAACCACGCCTCCGTGACCGAGCTGTCGTGCAGAAATGACGGCGTAGATTGCATCAGGCTGGGTGGTACGTATATCCACCCCCCCCCCCCCCCCCACGTGGACATTTCTTACATAACGAGCCCATGTAAATGAATATGTTTCTCAACAGCTCACCTATAATGCTAATAACTGCATCAATATCAACTATGTGTTCCTATCTACCTTTAATCGCATTTCGGGGTTGAGAGCTGTTATGTGAGGGGGGGGGGGGGTCATTATCATTATCAGCATTGCCAGGTGCATAATTTTCACACTTGAGTCAAGATATCGCTCTGGTTAAATCACCTTGTACTACATGGATGTGTGATCTGGGCAAGAGTAGATTGCAGTGTTTGCTGTCTTAAGAGTCCAGATGTTTGTCCACCATACCACACTACTCGATCCCATTCATTTACCAAATCTTCTAGCAGAAATTCCCTATCTCGTATCTAAAAATCATGTGTTGAGCAGGTGTACCTTTAAGTCAGTGCTCAAAGAATGTACTGAAGAACATTGCGCATGCCTTACTTATATTACTTTTGATGCCCAAACAATCCTACCAAACTCCAGGAGTGACTTCAAGGCTTGATCCACTAACTCAGTACAGCCAAACATGCCTTCACCACCCGGACGACTGCTTGGCAGGCTTTGCTTTCTCGGCGTGGTTGTACCTGGACTCGTCGGCCAAAGACGGGACACCATCTTGGCTTCTGGCAGTCGAGGAGGGCACCCTAACCATCCCAAGCGTGGAGCTCACTATTCTGTCATCAAAACGCCTAAAATTTTCGGGTAAACAGCAGTGAACGACATTATTAAGAATATTACGGTCGATGATGGGTTGATACTGTATCATTATCGGTATAACGAGATTAATCACTTGTACATACATTATAATCAACATGTATATAATCTTATTATTCAAAGACGATTACCAAATGTTGAACAGGAAACTCATCCATATAGCGCTTCAGAAGCCCTGGTGCAGCAGTGAGAATGACGGTATTATAGGGGTCGAATAAAGAGAATGAATACTTTGTTATTGTTTTCTTCCGTCTTTTCTTGTTTTTGTTTTGGGGGCTTTCCGAATTAATCTGGTATCATTAGAAAACTGTCAGAGACAGTATTCAGATTACTGGTTGGCTTACAAGGAATTACCACTGTGCTAATTAGTCTGCAAAAATGTTTTCCATAACAATGTGAGACGGAAATCAGTTGGAAATGTTTGTTCTCGACTTTGACAGCTATAACGATAACTCTGCCATCAAAATCAGTAACCAGGTTTAAAGCGATCTATGGACTATTTCCGTCATGGTATACCAAATATAAGAAACCAGCCCCTTGCCCCTATATTTCAGGTCTACAACATTCATATTACAGATTGCTGTTCATTTTTGTTTTCTGGAAATCAACTCTGATTCTATGTTAAGCAAATATTTGATTAAAAATAAGCTGGTTAGCATCCCATTATGACGTCATCGTTCTGTTTAATGATACCTATTCATGACAATAAATACTCTTCCTCTCTTTAGTAAACAACGGGCAAACTATATCAACCAGGCGAGTACCAAGCAAAGACGTTATCTGGGACCAATGGTTCAATTTCGGAGCGTCTTGGAAACCAGACTCGAGAGCACTCATTTATGTTAACTCCCATCTCATCGGGGACGCTTCAACAAGTGACGTCACGGAAGCACTGGATGCGGCGAGCTCGCCGCAAATTTGGCTAGGAGCCAAAGAAGAGGGACATTCCGCAGCACCAATTATGATATCAGACTTCACTTATTGGGATCGTTACCTTTTTGACTTCGAGGGCCACCGGGCACTCGGGATGACAGGTTAGCATACTGAAATACAGACAACAATTTTAATACCCAGCCTCCTCTTACCTAGCTGGACCGAAGAGGGTGGTTGATATTCGGGTTTTGCATATTTTACCTCCCAGTATTTGCTCGCGTTTCTCTTACAGTTATGACTGTCTCTATGTATGACACAAAAAACAGCATCAAGTACAACTGCATGGTTAATGAATTCTGATAGAAGAACATTAAATAATAGCATTTATCTTGCACTATGAATGCACCAATCACATGTCATGATAACATTTGTTATTTTGCAAAGTAAACGCATTCATTCATCAGTTCAAGAAAATTTTGTTATTTTCAACCACTTTGAGAGATTCTAGTACCTACCATCCTATGCGTTCAATTTTTGTTTGTTTTTCCGAAACCTATCTAGCAAACTGACCGTCTTTTATTCTATAAATGTGCCTGATTTCTGTGTTTTCATTCATCATCTTCCAGACGACTTTCGGTCTATCTATCTGTTGTTGTTGTCTTGAACCCATGTCATTCGTACATCTATATTATGATACTGACGACATTTGATCCTGTGTCGTTTTCGTTTTTATTGTTCTTAAGCCGACGAAGCCCATGTACTCTTCACGGCTGATCATTGGTGGACTGCCGATGGCTTTGCCCGCAGAGACCATGTCTTATTGGCAGAGTACCTCAATGACGTAGCAGAGACCACGCCCATCTCCACCGACCAAGACGCCGTGGTGTCTCTGACTGAAGGGCGTGACGGAAAGGGAATGGCTCTTGACGTTGATGGCGTCTCTGGCTTCTGGTTGTTTCTCGGTAAGATAACAGTCTGGGTTTTTTTTTTTTCTTGGAAAGAAAATGTGTCGTCATATTGATAAAGGTTTACTCTGTTGATATGGATTCCAGTGTCATTGCAAAATTTAGGAGGGAAGCTTCATGTATATGCATGTGCATAATAACGTATAATAACTTAATGTATAACAAACCTCGCGTCGAATTAGGGAGTGAAAGTCATAATTATGGAAACTCTTAGATTTATTGAATGTAGCATTGCAACACACATGATAACTGCGCAAAAAAGGTGTCAAAGACATAGCGTTAAAAAGGAGGGATTATTGGAATAACATAGGCCCTACGTCAATGTTCACAGAATGGCTATGCAGGGTGAAATCACGTGAATGAAGATGATCCTTTATACAGTGCATGTGAGGAGATAGATGCCAGTTTATCAAATTAGTTATTCTGGGATCGATGCTGCCGTACCAACTTGACGGTGCACACAGTGCATTTTATTTCTATCAAGATTTTAAGGTGCAACCATTTTCACTGATTATTTGATAAAGTCTTACTTGTACGTTCAACAAGTCGGAAGAAGGCACATTTTGCTTCATGCCACTCCTGCGTAACCATGTCCATGCGTTATGGATCAACGTTAAAACACAGGGGAGTATCCGGACACGTGTATCAGTGATCCTAGCCTGTGTCCCCATGGCATTACCTTGTCGGCATGGCTTCAAGTTTACGACCCAGCGGACGACAACCTTCACTGTCTGCTCAGCTCGGGCGGCCAGGCGACCCGAGGATTCGCGCTCTACCTCTTCCCGGAGAGGAAGCTCCGCGCCATGGTCGCTGACGGGGACAGACAGTGGATCACAGAGGTCCCCTTTGATAAATTTGACGGTAATGTTGGAGAAGGGGAGGGGGAAAGGGTTTATATGTAACATCATGTAATGCAGATGAAGTTGAATCAGAGCAGGGAGCTGAATAGGTGATTCTTATGAGTTTTGTAAGTTTTAATGACACTGGCATGAAAAGGACTGGAACACAAACTGCTGACATGGCTGATTTAATGCTAGTCATCTGCTACCATGGAAACAATAGTAACTAAACGTTGCTATTGTTGAAGACTGCTTAAAAGGGGGAAAACCTCAGCCAGGTTTTTGAGGCAAGTAAATAAAGTATCCACTTGGGCGAAAACAACTACAACCAATCAAATGCTGGTATTCTAGATGGATTGATTTTCGTTCTATTACCTTTTCACTTGTAAATGTACTTGCAAGTCAAACTCAAGTGCAGATTTGCTTTGGTGCCAACATTTAGGGATGCATGTCAGGTACAGGTAAATTAACGATTTATCACATTTCAAAAATCTTGTTATGTTGATACATTGTGATATTAGAACTATGAGTATTTACGAGTTCCTTTATGGATAAACGAATGTTCTTTCAGACAATGTCTTTCAGATCACCATTGAATCACCAAACTCGTACAAATGATCAAAACTTTGATTCTAAACTCTAGATTGAATCCCACCAGCAGGTGATTTTACTGCTTTTCTCTTTCCCTCGTTTTGCCCAAATTCAGAATGGACCCATTTTGCACTCGCCTGGAACCGTACCAAAGGTCTCTTCCTGTACATTGATGGCGCCACTCGCGGTGTCGACACACGAGGCACTATACGGATTAGGGATGCCGACTTGGATCAAAGACTCATGGTTGGTCGGCGAAACGACTTCTTGGGAGACTACGCCGCGATGGGATTCGAAGATCTGGCCGTGTGGGAACGGGTCGTTGAGCCATGGGAAGCAAGGATGGTGTTTGGTCTGACGGGTAATTCGATGAATTTTCTATTAGAAAGGAAAGCCTCTTGTAGATGTTCTGTCCTCTTGAGAATGTTCTTATATTGTATTTGCACCATTCGTTAATGGGTACAATAACAAAAGTGATACAGGATCCTCTGTTTTTGTTTTTGTTTTGTTATTTTTGTTCAGCCTCTTTCTCCCTATCATTTTCTTCTGTTGCTTCCTCTTTCTTCCTCGTCCTTTTCTTCGTGATTTTCTTCTTCCCCTGTTTCTTCGTCTACCCATCCGTGATTGTCAGTGCCATTATCAGTGACATCATCATCATCATCATAATCCTCATCGTCATCATCATCATCATCTTGCGCAACTAGTATATAATGTTGGTATTCCTTACTTCCCTTATTATCCAGATATTGCCACCTACGGAACGGCAGACCTCTACTGGGATAGCGAAGTTTTGGTTACTAGTACCTTTGACCTTCTCCAGGAAGGTGTTTCGGCCAACATCGTACCAGGACCCAATGAGAACGTGACCACCGCCATCTTAAACGGGAAAAAGTTTGTGAGATTGCAGTCTGACGGAGCGATAACTCTGGGTAAGGGATGTGGTCTTCTCGGCGAGATTTTATCAAGAATGTAATCTACAAAGTTACCAAATACATTCAACGGCATTGTGGAAGTGACGCCAAATAGAAGTCGAACAACAAACCATATCATGACATTTCCAAGACCTAGTGTAAAAAAACATTACAACATTTCGTGTTAATCTTACACTTATGTTTACACTATAATGATGATGATGCTAAAACCATTGTTGTTTTGGTAAAAAAAATAGTAATAATAGACATACTATAATCAGCAACATTATGATTATGAGAATTTTAATCATTACTGTCATTATCTTTCTTGTAATAATTTACTTTAAGCTTAACATAGCTCGAGGCCCAATGGCTCTATAATGTTGGTTAATTTTGGAGGGAACATGCAGGCATCGCTTTATAGCTTGTTTACACGACATTTCTTGACTGTGATGGAGTTCGTCAAACTTGTCAAATTAGCTACACTATAACATTAAGATATATATAAGGACACCTGATTCAATATGTTGCCAGTTTGGTTTCACGACTGCGTTCGTTTACCGATTAATGTTGAGCACACAAACGCGATTTCTGAGTTGAAATATTATCAACTTGCTACATATTGCTTACTATTTATTTATATCTATAATAGAAAATATGAATGAATAATACAGGTCTCAAAATTTCTCTGTTTGATTTTATCGGGATTTGATTTCTGCATAAAAGGTACGTTTCCTTCATCATGTCTCACCATCACGGACTCTTGTTCATCTGGTTTCACCATCTCCATCTGGGTCAAGTTGCCAGGCAACCAAACCACCACGGGACAACATCTCAGCATCGAGTAAGAGTGTATATCAAAACGAAGAAAAGGAATCCATGTACCATAAGGGAAGATCGTATTGTCAAGGGTGGAAAAAGGAAACAATTTAAAAGTCATTGCCCAATGTGATAATGTCAATAATCACACAACTTCAAACAATTAAGTCATGACTTACTTAGCAACATTTTCTGAAAGTGTGTACACATGGCAATTGCCTTTGTATCCCGCCTCCTGGTAATCCGCTTCTTGCATACGAATTACCAGTTTTGCCGTGATGTTTGAGTAGTTGTGAGCTTTTTCTCCTTCTCACTTTCCATCACAGTCACTCACAATTTTTATTGTTTCTTTACTCTTACATAATTCTCTTCCAACTATTTTTGTTCGTATTGCGTAGATCGCGTGGACTAAGTCTTAGTGTCACTGATACCACGGCTGTTGCTTGTGTGAAGACATCCGATACGGTCTGGACCACAACAACACCAATCACGGTAAACTGACTCTTTCTTCCCCTTCCTGAAAATGATTTATAGCTATCTAAAATAAAAAATAATTGAAACTCGGATCTTCGATCGAAAGAGATCGACACCTTTAGTATCGATACTTCTTGCACATGCCTTCCACTCCAGGGATTCGGCCGGACTTCATATTTCCATACCATTCATTTCATTTCCAACAAAATGCAATTTCAGTTAGGAGGTATTATAGCATGATAACCATAAAGAGAATTCAGTATGATGTACCTTCTTTTTTTTTTTTTGCAATTGTGAAAATTGTACATGAATCCAATGAAAACCTGTCACAATCGTGTTGGCTTATCTGCGTCGAATTACTTTGTGGAATATTTCTCTGACTTTAAATAACAGAAACGAGGAAAGTGGTTCAATCTTGCCGTCACGTGGAGTAGGTATGAAAGTCTCGTCGTTTACGTGGACGGCTTCGAAGTGAACGAAGCGACGTCAACCTCGGAGCCGAACCAGGATGTTCTTCAGTCGTCCGTAACGGCGATCACCCTAAACAGCTCAACCGACAGGACCATAGTCACCGACCTGGCCGTGTGGTATCGGTACACTTACCCTCGGAAGGCTCACCGACGTTTGGGACTGACAGGTACGTTTAAGTGATCAATTCGATGTTTGATATTATTGTTAGCTAACCCAAGATTCACCATTTACAATATTCAATTAGTCTTTGTCAGATGTTGCTTCCTAGTGTATTTTTCGCATACCCTGTTTCTATCTAACGATCCTGTGATGTCTTTACACATCTAAACCTCCTTCACCTATATAATAGTGGATATCAACTTTACTGCTGTTCTTACGTTGTTTCCCGATGGTAAACTGATAGAAAATGTCCCTATCGTATTCGGTAAACGAGGGGCCAAGATAATGATACTCAGAATAAGCAAGCTAATAGTTTACTTAGTTATCAAATTTTAATTTTGTTTTTGAGCTCAGGTAAAAACATTAAAAAAAAAACTTTTCCATTTCACATTTCAATAAGTGAACTTTCATTCTGATTAGATTCCGAGGGTTACTGCCACGACCTAGGCGACTACTGCTGGTCTTTCCAAGCCCCACTCGACCGCGTCCACCACTTCACCACGTCTGACACAGGAGCCACCTTTGTCACGAGTTTTAACTTCACCGGCACGGCCATCGAGACTGACGGAGAAAACGGCTACATCACCCTCGGCGACTTCCGGGGGAAGTGTCCGAGTGACCCTGTGACCTGCACGCATGGATTTGCTATTAGCCTCTGGGTTAATATTGAGCGTCCGGAGATACTGGACAATTCCATTCGCTCTATTGTCAGCCTTGGTGCTGAGAAAAACGGTGAGGAACAAAGTCTCATTGTAAAAGTCAACAAATTTAAACCTATAGGGAGATGCTAACGCATACAAAAACGGCACAAAATTACAATTTTGCATTATTCAATTTTGATGTCATTATGTTGTGTATAATTCAAGCTCACTTAATCTGATGGAAACAGTTCACAAAATGGATGCATGTATATAAGAATGTAAGCGTGTGAGGGTGCGTGTATGTGTGTATGTGTGTATGTGTGTATGCATACACAATGATGGTCATTGTAATGCGTATACTGTTCAAAGGAGACAGCGACCTGGTAAACTGTGGTGCAAACTCTTATCTCCTTTAACTAATAGGAGAAAGGGGTATGGCTCTATTACACGTTGGTAGCTACATCCGGGCTATCGTCGCAGATGGCTCCACCAAGTGGGAGTTGGATGCTTCCGACCACAACATTACCTATGGGCACTGGATGTACATCGGCATGATTTGGGAGGCAGCGCAAGGCCTGCAGATTGTCATCAATGGCGAATTAGCCGCCGATCAAGTCAGTCTTATCAAGCTTCTTTCTCTTTAATTTCGCAATTCTTCAAGGTTTCACATTGCTTTTCTCCTTAGAACTCCCCACTACAAGTAGAATATCTTCTGCAAAAATACGTAAATGACTCATGGTATACGTAATGACCCCTTTTTTGGTTGCTATTTGGTACTCCAGAATTGTAAATGTCCTCAGTCCGATTGATTTTTTTTTTTTTTTACTGATTCAATGTTGTGTTCTGTTATGTAATCTGTAATAACCGTATCACACAATAGTCTTTGGACCACTCTCGAGGACTTCTCTTTCTATTAGTGTCTGAAACTCTGCGTGCTTTTCTTCAATTATCAACTCAATTTTTGTGGTTATCAGTGAAAGTCGATTTTTATGGTATCAAAATAATATCTTCACATTATCAATTGTTACACATAAAGTGTGCTTATTCGATGATTGCAGTTACTGTCATTGTTTAGCAGCAAGAGCTGCCGGTATATAAACGAAAGCGAAAAGGAAATGTCCAATGTCCATCATATCTAATCTTGACTAACAAAATTTTGATGTGTTCCCTCCTTTATCAGCAAACTGGAGTTGTCAGCACACGGAGCAAGGAGGACCACGCTGTCCTCACCCTGGGTAGATCCTCAGGACTCGCCGAAGGCTACGAGCACGCAGCCTTCGACGAAGTAATGCTCGTAGTGCCGAGGACTTCCGGGGATATTCCAGGATATGCGGACCTTAATGGAGTCGGAAGTAAGTCAAATCAAGTTGATGATATCATCTTGAAATGTATTGCGCAGTTTTACCAACTTGAAATCGAGGGTAGCACAAGTTCTCGGAAGGGCGCGGTTTGGGTTTTTGTCAAACTGTCAACAACATCAAATATGAAAGAAATCTCTACTGGTAAATATTGAAAGCTTCCTTCAGCTGCCTTGGTATATAAATTTCTCATCAATAAGCTAGATGTCATATCATAACTATTGTAGAATGAATTGCCTTACAATTCCGGTAAATACAAGAATAAGCAGCGATAACCCTATACTCCTTTCAACAACTTCTCTTGTCGGTTTTAGTAGTAGTTGTACGAGTAGTCAAAGAGAAAAAAAAAGTGTGTGGGTATCAATGCATGATAGAAGAGAGAGATAGTTTGAAAATCATATTGGTAGAATATTGTATTCGATTTTTCCAGGAATCCGATACGCTTCAGCTGACGAGTATTATGACGTCACTGACCCAAGTGGACCAATTGAAACGACGAACACTACTCTTGTCGACGATCGCTTTAACAACGAGGAGGGAGCCCTAGGCACCCAGAGCTCAGATGGACACAGCTTTGGATATGCATCCATTGGTAGGTGTCCCGGATGTATGCTGCGCCATGTATGTAGCTCTGAGTCGTCATCAATATTGTAGTGCCATTATCAAATTCAATAAGCCAGTTTACAGTTCCACTTTGCGCATGAGCAGAAAAAGGTAATTTGTACAATCAGCATTGATCAGGCACGCTGTTTTTTTAATTCACTGAGATAAGCATCCCTAATGTAATTATTATTCATCAAACCCTTGTAAATGGCGCCTTTATAATAGCACACCCACTTGACAGCAAGCCTGGTATCGAGCGATGTTGGTAGAAAATGTTTATTTAATCTATGCATTTAACACAGAACAATAAACTGAATGCCTGCTGAAGTGTCAATCTATTGACAGACCATTCCTGTCACCTGCTCTTCTTCGAAAGTTCATGCTTTGTTTGAACATGGATTCCATAAATTGTGGGCATGCTTATGTATCATGCTGCTTTGAAAACAGTGTAGTGCCTAACCAATTGAGAAAAAAGAAAGGCATTTGTACCAATGCACCCATTAGTTAGCTGTGGACTGGCTTATATTGGAATATTGTACATCGTAGAGAACCTCGGTTAAAGGCATTCATGTGAATAAGTAATTGTACGCTACGTCGTGTATAGTAGCTCTGAACAATGAATTAAAGGTCCAGTTTACCTTTGGGAGCAGTGATTTCAAAAATGTTCAAGATATCACATTTGATTCATATGTGTAGGTCTGTTGTGTCATAAAACATCCTACCATATAAAATTTTTGCAATAAAGCCTAAAATATAAGGAGATATCAGTGTTTTTCTCAATAAACCATAACTGTATACGCTTTAGTCTGGAAACATTTTTATTATAACTATTGTTTATATTTTGTGTATTTAACAACACTTGACATCTATTATACGGATTCACATTTTTACAGTGGTTGTTTCTATCCCTAACTCACATTTTAGAACAATTTAAAACACTAATGCAGGGTTTTTGTTTCATCTGCAAATGGTAAATTATGCCTTTAAGCGGCTGCATGTCTTCAGTACTGTAGTATCATTGTCAATAGCAATATTGCAATATCATACATCGCAAATAACCTGAGTTAAAGGCACTCATGTGTATCGTTACACCTATAAATGTCGCTAAAAGCACAACAACATGGGTTAAACGGTATGTTGATCTTAATAAAGACGTGGAAGCTATCGTATGATCTTGTAACGCAGGGCTACTGAGTGTCTTCTGCTAGTTGTGAAAATAAAGTGCCCGACTTGCTTTCGCATTTACAGACCAAATGAAAAGCATAATAAACATGGACCACGAGATCTCATAGAATGCTAATCGTTACTGTTGGTTTCTTTTTACCTCCATTTATCCATGATGTGTGAAGGGAACTATTCCGGCAAGTGCTTGAGTGACCCGTCCCTCTGCAGTCCAGCTGGTCTGACGGTCAGTTTCTGGATGAAAATGGAAGGAATTAGTCATTTCGCTGACCCATCGACCAACCCCGAGGGCTTGGGGTACATCCTAAGGTGAAATGCACACTCGTGCCATGAATGGTATACGCCTTTCAGCTAAGAGAGAAGCGAGGCTCACGAATAGTGACACCTGTCACCGGACTTATGTGTGTTTCTTTTTTGTTTGCAATGGTGACGAAAGTGTCACACAATTCCACATACATGACATACTCTGTAAAACTTTAGAAACATAGAAGAGAAATCACTGATCCCTCCCTCAATATCAAAATCAACTTCATTACCAACGTACGCCAAAACCAGTGCGGATTTGAACATTAATTTCGAAAGTATGGACGGAAGGTTTCATTTAGATTTTTTTTTCAGCTGTTTCATGTCTGCTAAATAAGAATATATACCTAATTTACAAACCAAGATACATGTCCGATTGAGGACTGTATGCAATCGCAAAGATAACTATGGAAATAAGGATACTTTCAAGATGACATTGTGACTACGTAAGTATATCTATATTGTTATCATGCGTCACCGCTATAGAAGAGATGCAATAAAAAAACAGTGAAGTTTTGGAGCGAATTAACTATTTCAGTGGGCCTTTCTTTATTCTAACAGCTGGTGGAATTATACAAGAAATATGTATCTACTTATATGCGCACAGTCTATAAAGGCTGACGTGTGTTTTTCATATCCTCACGTTGTTGCAAGTTGTGAGTGAACTACTTTTAAAGTCATCACCATTTTATTTTTCTGTTTAGATACAAATGTTGCCTAGTGACAATACAACGACTATATCCCACCTCAAATCCTTGCTCTGCATTTCACAAACTACTAGCGCTGACTTGATATAAGTCATTGATTCAAACACTACATCAGTATTGAGTGACTCGACTGGAATAAAGGAGTAGACAAGTGAGCAAAGATTGTGTGCTCACTGTGAACATTCTACTACCAAAACACTTTGCTCATATACATCAATAATTATCCTCAAAGAATAAAGTTATACTCCCTTTTAATTACTTGTTCAGAGTCAAATCGAAATTTACCATGACGTCTTATACCCGAATAAAATGTAGTTCCGGGGCCCAAGCTCCCAATAGCCGTGGCTTCTCCGTGACCTACGACGGCGTGAGTGTGACCACTCGGGCGGTGAGCACGAATATGGAATGGGAAGCATCTTTCGACATCAGCGACCTCCAAGGGAGGAACTGGACCAACTTTGCTTTAACATGGAGCACGTCGTCTGGACTAGAAGTACTACTCGATGGCGAACTCATGGGTGATGATTCTACTTTGCCTATTTTCCAAACTTTTTACCGCTGGCATGCATTTGTATTTTGGAGGAAGATGTCTTGACTAAGAAACTTTCCCGTCAGAAAGTGAATATTACATGAAGTATGTTATCTTTTGGAACAAGTTCAAAGACGTGTATGTAGGATGAATATGGCATAACATAAAAAAAGAAACCAAATGATTTTGTACCGTAAACCAATCTCTAAACATTCATGAACTCTTTGGTAGCTACAGTGTATCTGAATAATGAGTCTCCAGTCCGTCGTGATTACTTGATGGTACGATTTGCTATAAAGTACTAATGATAATTATGCACCATATAAAAACTTGCTATTGTTGATGTCATTATCAATATGTTTCATGCAGTATCATAAAAACATGTTTATAACCTGAATGAGTTTGCAGCCTCATTATTTCATGGCTTCGGTGGACTCACACATTTAACTTATCAGCACCTTTTGCTTTTTTGCTTTGTTTTGTTTTTGCTGTTGCGTAGCAACGGATTCCGTTGGCTCGCCTCTCTCGGAGTCGACAGTCGACGTCCACACTGTTGTTCACCTAGGCAAGCGAAATGACCAAGCGAGCGGGTATCTCGGTGGTTCTTTCGATGACGTCGCCATCTGGATTTATACAATCAGCTACGAGGACACGTACGGGATCGACCAGCTGCTCGGCGACCTCGGACTCGACAGCGTTTGTAAGTAGCATTCGTTCCCAGTAAAAGTTGGGGAAAAGAGGACATGAAGGAAGTGCATTTAGCAAAACGGCCAGGATTTTCACCGACAGTTACTAATCGTAAAATCGTCATGGAAGAATATCTTTCCCAGGACGTGAGCTTTTTTGGTGCGAATGTCATATGCGACAAAACAAAATTCTGAGGCAGTCACTTCAACATTATCACACCACTTGTCCTGTAATGTATTCCAAAAGGAATGATCTTGTCCTGATGTAAATTGTTTACACGTGTAGTGATGTAGAGTTTCTATCCACAGACTGCTGCCCTGGAGCCGGAGATGGGGAAGCATAACAGATTTCTCTTCTGTTTTCCTGGTAAAGTGACTTCGAGAAATACTACTTCTTTGTATTATTTGATTAATCCCTCTTTCATAAATATATTATTGCCTATACATCAGTTAGCAACAAGGTAAAACAGCTTCGGGAGAGGCCTTAACCCAAGACACGGTTATTTTCAGTACGTCCTAAAGCAAAGTAAATGATGAAGTTCATCTTATAAGGAGAAAGAATCAATACGATATGAAAGGCAGATCGACATCAAGATATACATAATATAAAGAGTTGATTTAAAGAAATGATGATATTCTAAACGGTTGTTTGTTTGTTTGTTTGTTTGTACACGAAACAGTAAAATCAAATACAAATAAACAGTGTGAACATGCTGAACATGACATAATTGAAACATGAATCAAGGTTGAAGTATCAAAATACAATAAAAAAAAGCATTTGAAAATGATAATAGTATATGTAATGGTGGATAGCCCATTTCAGATCTATGATACGCAATAGATTTGTTCTTCCATGGGGTCCAAGAAACGGTCATAGATATAGAGCAAAGTAACCTTTGTTCAAAACAGATGTTGCGTTTTGCGCGTTATAAAAACAAAGATACAGACTTTATCGCACCCCATTTCTTTCTATAGCATGTCAGTGAAATTCTGTGTTGCTGTTGTTGTTTTTTTCTTGATGACTGGTAGTGTTGACGGAGGATTTCGGCGCACTCTTAAGCTCCGAGCCGACGACGGGGAAGAAGGAGTGCCGAGTTCTGCATGAGGCCGACTGCGCCAGGACGCTCGTTGAACTCGAGTCTATCGTTAGTAGATGAAAACACTTAACAAACACGACTGATAAAACAATGAGATATATAAACACGGTGTAGCTTCGATATCTATACTAGCGATATCATGAAATGTATCAGTTTTTATTCCATTGTGATCTGCTGTGTTATATTATTTCCTACTCAAAAAGTATTTGTGTGAGAGTCTATGTCTAATTTCTTCTCTGCAATATTTCCGCATGCATGACTGTGTCAGCAAAAATTCACATCGTCTTGGGGTAATTTAATATTTAATCTTTAAACAAACCTGAACAGCAACTGTGCATGACGTTCTTTAATACAAGCATAGAAATCAGAAATATGCAGACCTGTAAAGCAGTATAACAACTCAAGTTTTCGCTTTGTGGATAACCTTTACATCAACAGAAATTTCACCATGACAAGTTTCTAATCCTTGTTTTCACAGGCGAACGAGGAGCTATTCTTCGGACAATCTGCTGAAATGAGCATGCGCGGTAGACTCCACCATCTGGCCGAGAGCCAACAAACGCTTACACCGGACGATCTCCACGCAGCTGTGAATGTGGCGGCAATCCTGTCATTGGTTGTCGAACCTTTCGACAACGAAACGGCCGCCAGTAATGCTATTCTGGTAAGTCATTTATACATAATTGCAATATTTTCTTGTCATGTTAATATGCATATTACTACACAGCCGGCGGATTCATCCAAAGGTAAAACAAAGTTTAAATATGAAGTTCAAGCTACTTCATTTTTTAATGTATGATACGACAAAGTTATTGAAGGAGGTTGCTTGGCAATTACTTCACACTCTTAACGTTATTTTTGTTCTCATCAACTGCACTTGCTTATGCAATCTCCAGATTGTTCCTTAAATCGTGTCATTAAAAAAATGATATCGTTGATCAAAACAGGCCTACAATGACGTCTGTCTAACAGTAATACCTATACAGGGCAGAGAAAACCTATTTGCGACTTGACAGATATTCACTTCTTTTCGATTACCGGTAGGAATTTATCCAGTCTGTTGATGCTTTGCTGGATTCAAACCGAACGGATGCATGGAAAGAATTGCAGAGGGTAAGTCAAGTTGACACAGGCTTGTCCGACTTGCAGGACAATGTTGTGTTAGAAATGATTACACAAGACAGTTATCATTTTTCAGAGTGAGAGATAGACTATATTTTTGCACTACAAATAATGCACTACTGATTGTAACAATGATAGTAACCAACCTTTTACAACATCATGACGTCCGCAGCGCTTCATGCCGTCGGAAGCGCACCAGAAAAGTACTGCCACCGGTCTTTTCTATTCTCCCGAGAGTGTTTCACGTAAGCTGCGATGACTCTTTCGACAAACACGTTGAAATTCTAAACAAATCCTGAAATCAAACCCTATCTCTTCTCGGTATGATAGATACAATTGTCGTGAGTTAAGGGTTTTGTTCTTTGGCATTATGACCACAACACTTCTTAAGAATCCTCTTCCTCCTTTTCCAACCAGACGAATCCCGGTTCCACAGCCCTTGTCCATACCATGGAGGATTTCATTCTCGAGGCATCCAAGAGCATGGAGACCAGTTCGACTTTTGTGGGGTGCCAAGAATTCTACGAGACCTCAACAATTGGTGAGTGGCTTAATTGTGTAATCGTGAGGATATTCAACTTTCCACAGGCCTTTGGTTGTAGCGAACATAATTATGTTCATATCGGGGCGGTGAACAAATATGCATCGATTAAGAAACTTTATAGGAGTCAAACGTAAATTACGAAGCGTCTTATCTTGCTGCTTGTTTTTTTTTTCTTCTTTTGTGAACAATTTGCGGTATCTCTATGACATTGTGTCTTATTGTTCTCCTTGTTTGAAAAGCAGCTCGTATAAGAGTCTCTACTTCTACTGTACGGAGCCAGAATGTCTGCGTCGTACCTTAAAAATATTAATCAACAACCCACAATGAATTGCAAGCATTTAACAAAGAAATTTGTTACTATTGTACTACGCAGCCACTTGCGTGGATAAATTTGACGTGACAGCGTTCGGGAATGAAGGAGTGGTTACACTACCTCGGTACGATGATTCCCGCTGGTCCGGTGTACAGGAGCGTTGGAATAACCTTCAGGAAGAGATAACACTCCCACAGAATCTCTTCGACTATACACTAGATGGTAAACAAATAACTCAAATTATGAAACATTTTTAGACATTAGTATGCTTTAAGATTATGTATACCAATATAATTCATTGTGTATTCTATTTGACAGCCGTTATATAATTATAGTCACAACTTGCTTGACTTTTGCCACCACGAAACTTGCTCTCTACTTGCCGATAACATGCATGTTGGTCTAAATTAACGTATAGAGATTGCTGTATAGATTGCGAGTTAACTTTTATGGGTATGCTTTTGCGAAATCTTATGAAGATATGAACACATTTACGCTTGTGCTCTTGCACAGCATTGAAGTATCAGTAGCATTACAATAAAAGGCCTAGACATTCATGCCAACTTCAAAAAATCTGAAAAAAATTGCTATACTGTGGCGTTCTGTCGCTTTGGTTATCTGTTTAATGCATGAACGTTAATATTTTGACGTGGTATCCAATATTATGAAATGTTTGTTAACTAATTGTTTGAATCCTTAATCAATTATGTGTCCTTAAAAATTCGCATATTCATGTTTGTTTGAAAAGTAAATTCCTGTAATCCTTATATTCTATAGGAAACGAAGGCGTCGTAACTCTCTCTATCTACGACACTCTAGATGACGTCATACCCCATAACACAAGTCAAGAGTAAGTGTTATTATGTCATCAAAATTCTTCTTTTCTTTCTTTTTCGGGGGAGGGGGGAGGGGTCGTGGGGTGACGGCTATAGGTTATGCGTGTGTCCTCCGGATGTGCTATCATTAAACCTTCTTCGTTCGACTACGAGCTATCTACTGACACTTGCCTATAAAATGTCTCTCATTACAGTGAGTTTATGATAAAACAAACATAATGAAATTCTTTTGGACCCATAGATAAGTGTCAACTCTCTACGCATAGTCAGGTAGTCCTTATACATTCATCAAAAACATATCTGCTTCTTTTGTCATGGATCTACCATGTTTGCATTGAGTTTGAGTTTGAGTTTATTTATAACAACAACATATGTACAGGAAAGTTTGAATACATGTTTATACATCAATATTAATACATAGCACATGTAACTGTCTAAACGATCTAAACAAAACATATTGAATATAATCTATAATATATAATTGATAAATGATTATGTAATCTAAAACTATTAATCTAAAAAAGAGCTACAATATTGCAACGTTGTACACAATGAGGTTGCTAAAAGAACCAAGAGGTAGCACAGGTGCAATAGTAGGTGTTGGTCCTTTTAAACACGTATTACAAAATGAACTATTGAAATACATTTGAAAATACTGTTATAACATTATTGGTTTGTAGTACCATTGTCTATACAGATTTAATGTGTTTTGCTAAATTACTTCGGAAATTTTTCCTGGTATTAATACTCCTTAATTTTTTTGGCAAAGCATTCCACAATTTCACTCCTATATAAGAAAGTGAGAGTTGGCCATACATAGTTTTGCATTTTGGCAGATAAAGCAAGCCTTCTTTTTTACCCCTTGTTGAATAAGAATGTTGGATGTTTTGACAATATTCTACTAGATCATGTGGCATATTTCCCTTTGATAAATCAAATATAAATGTACAGATGTAAAGTTTACGCAGTTCAAATACATCCATTACTCCCAGTTTTTGAAATAGGGGATCAGAAGGTGTTCTGAGTGGACTGAAAGTGATAGCTCGCATGGCCATTTTCTGACTAAGACGAAGGCAGTTTAGATAAGATTTGCATGTACTCCCCCACACTTCAATTCCATATGTTATGTTGGACTGGATAAAGGATTTGTAAAGTAGAATAAGTGTATGTTGGGGGACAGTGTCGTAATTTAAATAGAATACCAACCTTCCGTCTTACACATTTATTTACAGCTTGTATGTGACTTTTCCAAGTCAAATGACTATCAATGCATATTCCAACAAAAGATGTCTCATTCACTCTACTAATGACATTACGTGTATTATATTACACGTTGACTCTAAAGTTGACTTTAAAAACTATAATTTCCTACGAAATGACAAAACAATGTGAAATAGAAGAAGAAGGAGTTTGAAAGAAGAGAGAGAGAGAAGGAAAGATCTTCTAATTGGTGAGTTGCAAGGCTCACTCTCCAATATCAAGTCGACCTGTATAGTTTCGCAAAATATGTCATGGCCATTTTGATATGCCATAATTATGAACCTTTTATCCATCAAGAGATTCGGAACTTCCCTTATACACCATTATTTACAAGAAGAACCATCGATTTCCCGTGCTATGCAGAAATACATGATACGATTTTTTTTTCCGCACTCCAGTTTTGTCTCATCGACGGAGAGTCAACCCTGGGTAAACAGTCGTGTTGTGTCGGTCTCCGTAAGTCCAAGTCTGCGTAAGGAGCTCTACAATCCTATCTCCATTGTCTTCATCCATACCAGAGTAAGTTCAAAGGTCACTTTTACCTGTCAATCACTCTGATGTAAACTTATGATTATATTGATGTAATTACTTGCCTAAATTGTTTTGCTTTAAAAGAAAATAGTGTTAGGGCAAAGAATTGTAATACGCACATGATAGACAACAATCATTATTATTAGCAGTTTGTGCTTACGTTTATAGCTCGGGAAAAAAAAATTAATACATTCATAAGATTTCTACAGTAAATTGAACACTCCAATCTTCTTATGATTTATCACATTGATTGTACAGGGCGTGTCGGATGAAAGCACGTTCACACCTGTCTGCGCGTTTTGGAACTATTACATACCGTGAGTATTTGGCAATGCCATATTTCCTTGGAACTGGCTTTGGAAAGATAAGGAATTAAGGCGTATTTCATAACATTTATAGAAGGCACTATGCGTATTAAGTTCTTTTGTTTTCTTCATTTGAAACAATTTCTTTTTGGTGTTAGCATGGACGTTTTAGAATGGGAAGATTATACTCAAGGTAAGTATTCAATTCAGTCACAGTCGTCCTAAATATACCGCTAAGTTGGAAAGTTGATTTATCAGTCTTTCTGGAATGTTCTGTGGCCCTCGGGTGTAGCATTTGTGCAGTCTGTTTACACCGCTTTCACTTCTTGCCGCCCTATCAGAGATACCAACGGTGGGTCATGGGACAGGACGGGATGTGAGACGACCGCATTCAACCGAACTCACACCGTCTGCAAATGTACGCACTTTACTAACTTTGCCGTGGTTATGGAACCAGCGCCACTCCCTGTGAGTAAAACCCGCCGCACACTATTCGACTCGCCACTATACGACTGACAGACTTTGAATCGAAATAACTCACAATAGTCTCAGAATAAACACCCTTGTTTATTTCAGATCCATAGTCTGTCAGTCGTGATTCGTCAAGTGGGCGGCGGGCTTAATACGATGAGGATGAATTATTGTGGAAAACCTCATGATTATCACGATTATAATGATATAGTTACGAGACATCAACTGAGTTGGTGGTTTTTGCTTCTTTTCTGTCAAAATTGTGTTTATGATGTATAGTTTTGTGACTTTGGATACAGTAATATATTTCTTTCTTGATCCTTCTTTGTTTTGGCCGCCACGCAAGTCCAGTTGTGATTGTGATGGCGTTCTGCTGAAATTTTCCTCTATTTACGCATGGGAAACTGTTCAATTTGGGTTTATTTTGAGTGTATGCCATAAACTTTCCATTAACTCTATTAAAAAAAAATTAGGGAAAAAAATTCTTGTACGATTTTTATGAAATGTGATTCGATTTTATTTGTCAGTTTGTCTGGAGAAATCATACTGATAAAAAGCTACCTCAAATCAAGGTCAAACTAAGTTGTGTAGATGAGATGCACAAAATTTACTTTGCAACATTAATCATTTTGCCACAGATCAATACTCTAACCTCCCGAATGAGGATTCTACAAACGTTTTCCATATGGCGTCAGATGTATTCATGCGTACACACAGATACATACATCGAAACACACACACACATACTCACATACATACATTTTATACATAAATACATCCATAAAAACGCGTATATACATATGTGTGTACATTGTATATATACATGTATATGCATACATTCATATCTATAAAGACATACGTACATTTATAGTCCTACATACAATTTGTATAATGTAGAAACACAATGACCATACATAATAGAGTTGAAATACAGCTAACATCTCCCTTTCCTTCAGCCTCCCGACACTGTTAAGGTTGTATTCAACTGGACCTCTCGAGGCTTGGCCGGAATCTCAGCAGCCTTCCTTGGTCTTCTCGTCTGCCTCTTTCTCTGCTGCATGTGAGTCATATGGATTCCTCTTCACTTTAATACCCCCCCCCCCCCTAGTTTCCTGTTTCGTGGAGATGATGGCTTAATTTCATAATTTTGCGGGGGGGGGGGGTTTGTATTAAACTTATCACTCTTCAGAGTCGACTTTCCTACCATCATTTTCATATTCATTGTGCATAGATTATGAAAAAGTGTGTTTCTTGAATATGAAATGCTGCTTAATTGTTCCTGCTGCACGAAGATATTGTTCTGCAGTCGTCAGATATGAGCCAACACGCTGGGCGTTGGTGGTTTCTTCCCGATTGAATTAGAAAATCAGTCTGATTACGGTGAAAAGTTAGTTCACGGAGAGCTTCCAGCAATGATTGAATTGAAGAGAGTAAAAAAAAAATGCAGATAACATTGCATAAATGCAAGAAGGCACATGTTAACATGAAACAGTCATTTAGGTTTACAATAAAAAATACACACTATCTTTTGTCTTTAATTTCCTCCAGGCGTCTACGCACCTTGCGCCACATCATCCACGTTAACGTTGCCATAGCAACAATGTTGTCTGCTGTGTGTCTATGCCTCGCCACTGGGGAGTGGCCAGGGGTAAGAATTAAGATTATGTTACGGATCCAATTATATGAAATATATAAACAAAATGAGGAGAGAAGTAGCGAAGACTAAAGGGCGCTGGAGGGAACGAAAGCCTACCAAAGTATAAGGTATGGGTATTTTT
This sequence comes from Diadema antillarum, assembly GCF_040938485.1. NCBI lineage: Eukaryota > Metazoa > Echinodermata > Echinoidea > Diadematoida > Diadematidae > Diadema > Diadema antillarum. The sequence continues at coordinate 262,397 of NW_027272338.1, read as the reverse complement.
AGTCTGCGGCTATTGAAAAATCAGACTTCAATTGACCCCAGACATGTTCCACAAATTAATGACTAGGGAAAATATTTTGTCAGAAGCGTCAGAAGAAATTTCACTGAAGTGATAGCTATCTAAATAAAAACTATTCAAGCTAGCTAAAGTAGCTAGCTAAACAAATACATGTAGATATTATGTCTAAAATTGATTGTGATCTGGCATGGTTCTCGTAGTAATCAGCGCTCTTAGTCCAGTGTATAGTACAATCATCCTCCCGCTCTTTCTTCCAAAGCCAACTTGTCGCTTGCTGGGAGCTCTACTCGAGTACAGCGCACTTGCCGTCGTCTTCTGGTTGTTTGTCGACGCCGTCCAAGTGCTGACCGAGGTCGAGTTCGGCTACGTTGGGGCTGACACGGTCTTGTCGTCGTGTCCGATGCCGAACAGATTCTACGGCTTCATGTTCATCGGTTGGTGTAAGTCTTCTTCAAGAACAAAGAATGTCGCACTTCACCAGATTCATACATGTTTTATATACCCCTCACTTATCGGAGCTTAATATAATTATGATAGCATAAGTATAGCATCCTCAAAGAATATGCAAAGTATGTATATAGGCAACATGTTGAGCATTCAAAGTGTCTCCTCGTGGCGACAATAGCTTTAAACTCGAATTTATAACCTAGATAGTTTCGACCGTCATCAATTTCACATTATTAGTCGATCGTCTCACATTCAAAAAAGTTGGTACAAGTCCAAGGCCCTGTTATATCAAAAGATATAATCGATTTCATATTTCCATAACACACAGGCTGCCATAGACTTATGATAGAAATCAACTTAATAGTCAATTTAACTCTTCATAAAACAGGTCCGTGTCTCCAACTTTGGCAAATTCAATCATGTTGATTGCCGGAATAAAGGACTATTTTATTGAAACGTAGGTTTAAAGTTGTTTCATTCGAATGCGCGACTTTGGGTCTCTCTCAGTTTCAATTATCACGTACCAGGGGATGTCATGGCTTTTAGCCCTCGATTTCATTGCATTTATTCCCTACAGATGACCATCCAACGTAGAATATGAATAGATAAAAAAAAAATCATTTCATTTCATTTCACTTCATGTCATCCACTTATATCGATATCATTACCAGACATGGCTTCTTCACGTCTTCGATACTATCGTTCTGATCGATACAGGTTTACCGGCTCTCGTCACCGGGGTTACGGTCGCTTTAGACACCAATGGGATTCGTGAACTGGACTGTGGTCTGTGAGTTGAGGTCGTTCATACTATAATATGTTCATGTCAACCATCCGTTTATATCGCGTGTAGACATGGCTTAACAAAGCATTATTATTACATGCATCATCGTAATACATTGATATAATTCTCGTCATTCTCATGTTCTACCTGTTTTGTTGGATACCACTCTGATTTAAGTGTAGTAACGACTACTTCTGTAAGCAACATTATATTGCTATGTTTCTCATAACCTAATGCAATTCGCCGATAAGGATCGATTGCTTCAGCATTACACATCTTTGGAAGGTTAAAGAGCAGCGAAAACTACTTTTGCAACAATGAGAAATGTGGTATTATGCTTTTACGTGTGTAACAGGTGCTGGGTTACGAACGAAAATAATCTGTATGCGGCATTCTACGGACCACTTGGCGCATGCTTTGCGGTAGGTATCACTGCCACGCAGGTGCTCAACAGAACTAAAGTAAGATACGAAAGGAATCATCTAGCATAATAAATATGATGTCACGAAGGTAAATCTAAATTTCCCGACCCCCAACTGAGCTAATATATGAAAATTAAGAGTACCGTTTCCTGGTATATTTATAGTATGCTTACTTTGTCAGTTTTCTGAAGAGAAAACATGGGAAAGGAAACGTATTCAGTGAACTCAGTGAAATCAGTTTATTCTCAAGCTTAACATTTAAAGATAAAACAAAAATGAACATATATATTTTAATAGATATATATGTATTTTGTGCATATAGAAATGTACGTTCTCTCTTTATCTAGCCTTCTCTGTATGAACAATGATACATATTAACTCGTCAACTATAATACCGTCCAAATAATGATTTTGATTACCAGTACACTGTTTCTCAAAGAGCGACAGATGTTCACTGATAAGTCACCACAATACATCCACTTTCACGAATACTCTTATGCATAAGAATGGCTTTCAAGAAACCTAAGTACTTTGACGTCATCTACTTTTGTCTATTACTCTTTTCGCAGCTGTCCATGCTTTTCCTCGTCATCTCTAATCGAGGAATCCACAAACTCATCTTGGTCGACACTGCACCTCTCAAGTAAGTATAAGCCCATGGCTTATTCATCAGTATACTTTCACAAGTCACTGCAGTGTATGTTTGATTCATTATGAAGTCGGTGAACTTGAGAAGATAACGTGTTTTATGTAATCTGAATTCCGCTTCAACCATCACGTGGACCATTGTTAGCATTTCGGCACCCCTTAATTATACAAGTACCATGTCTCGCTTTGTAAAGGAGCGACATGCTATTCACACACAATATATTGCAGACGAGATTATCGATGGTTTAATGGCATACCGATTCGTTTGTCGTTATCAAATAGGATAATGATTCTATTGATTCGTAATGTATTGTAACTTCTTATACATCCGTCTGTCCGTGTGTAGGCATGTCGAGACTTTGTAACATTTGCATCTATTTTTGTCTCTATTTGTATCTTTCTTTTTCTCTTCCTCTCACTTCGATCTCCCTCAATATCTCATTCCCCTCCATCTCCTCTCTCTCTCTATCCCTCTCTTACTTTCTCTTGTGGTGGTTGTAAAATCATAGTTTACTTTCATTTATTATGATCTCACTGCAGAGCCAGTATGCTGGCCACCTGTGTAATCATGCTGGCAAATGGTGCGGCTTGGATATGTGGATACATCGGTTTCTACGGCGCTACCGTTCTCCCCTACTACGTCTTTCTTGTACTCTTTGCGTCTCTGGTGAGAATATATAACACGCCATAACATTCATGACAAGAATACGCGACTAGTGAATGTATACTCGTATCAAAGTCCGCGTTTATTGCTGTTCTTGTCTAATCACATTTAATTGTATAATGTATAGAACGAAACGGAGGAAAATTCAACTGCAAAAAAGGAATAGTACGATCATAATGTAATGAAATATGATATAATATAATGTGATATATGATATAACATAATATAACATAATATAATATAACGTAATATAATATAATATAATGTAATATAATATAGTATAATGTAATATGATATAATAAGATATAACATAATGTAACATAATGATGATGATGATATGTCATAACGATAACAATTATAAACAGATAGAAGAAGATAATCATGCTAATAATGCTGATGATCGTGCAGAAGATGAAGGGGGAAGGGAAATAAGTAGATGGGAAAGAAAAAACAAGGAAAAGAGAAAAAACAATTGAGACTAGGAAAGAAGAATGGAAAGCGGTAATTCTCTTTGCGCTACCTTTTTTTCATCTTACAGGGAATCATTGTGTTCTTGATGTACGGCGTTTCTGGTGGACAAGTGAGTAACTTATTATTGTTGTTAATTGGTGGATTTAACTTAGACATGTCTATATCATTCCTTACGGTATAACTGCGCCTTTTCTAAAGACTAGAAAGACATAGAATATGTTATAACACAGCAAATAATTTCTTTGTTATATCAATTCGATTCGGTTCAATTCATACTTTATTTTCACTTTTTTTTTTTCATATCGAACAACAGCACCGACTTTAGTTTCATCGTATGTGCCCCTTATCCTGTGAGCATCCTAAGAAGATATGATATGTTTGAATTAGATAAAACATATCACAATCCCTCGAACACCATTATACAAATCAAAAGTCAGCTTTGCAAAATCCTTTGTGTGTCGAGGACTTGTTATAAGGGAGCAGCGTATATACAAAAGATTGTTATGTTCGTCTTTATCCGTCAGAACGTTTTCCTTCCATGTGTTCATTTCAGCTGAAGTTCATGCGAAAGAAAATCGGAAATGGCAGCAAAACTAGCGTGGAGAAGATCTGGATCGTAAGTATGAATATCTGTCCAGAGATGTGTCTAGTCCATATTCTGAGACTACTAGAAAAAAAAAAAACATCATGGCAAGCTGTCGATATTTTTCTAAAAGAATCTAAGCTAAGGGAAGGCAAATGTCTCGTGCAATTAAGGTGGTACAACGAATCTCAAAGTTAAATGTGAGAGAGGCATTTAAATTTTGTCACGTCAACAGGGGATGTAAATACTGAGCTATTATTTTGGACGAGTTAGGCCATATTGAACCAGGTTACAACAAATTGCCATACCATTACTTGTTGCACATGGATGCTATTGGTATCACAGTACTCAAGAGACATTTTTTTTTTCACAATCATCAATTCATTAGTTTTGCACAAACTATGTCATCTCAGACATGTCAGGGGGCACGTGGTTAGGTAAAATCAGTCAAAGGGACCAGTAGCTATGGGAGAGATATTGCTATATATCAAAAGGTATCAATTTACCAAACTGGAGACATATGTGCTAGTAATAGCTTTTCCAATTTATCGTTGACATTTCTTCAGCTTCAGATTACTTTCATACCTTAATATCATGTTAAATAAAGCCCGATGAAATGATATCAGGTAGAATAATCATGTATTAAGTCATTGATTGTAAATGTATCCAGATGGAACCTCTTTCTCCTTCATAATTCTTGCCCTGTGTTCGTCTCTGATTCTTTTTTCTCAAGCCTCCAGACCAGAAGAAACCTCGCAGGAAAAAGAAAAAGAAGAGGCCCGTAGTTTGTAAGTTTGCTTATTACATAGTTTGTTAATTTTTTTTTTCTGCTGTTCTACTCCAGCATTATTGTGCTCTTGTTTTAGTCAAAAGGTGAAATAAACTATGAAAATATTCCTTTGAATGGTTTGCACAGGACAAGCAACAATTTTACCTCTCTTTCTAGCTGTGTGTTGTATTTTTAATGTGTTATTTTATATCGTTATTTTGAATGCAATTTTTCAATATGCTTCTGTGATAATGTTTGTGTAAAAATTGATAAGGATTATTGTAAAGTGCATAAGGGAATATAATATATTTGCTATATGCGCTGTAGAAGCTCAATGTGCCAGTATAGAGTGATAGTAGTATCGCTCTATCGTATAATCTAGATATAGCTATTTAGCGGTAATTTAGGACAGTTGATGGTTATTTGATTAAAAAAAAAAAGAATATTTGAATTGAATTGATTTACCCACATCAACCACAGGTAGCTTATTGTATTTCATTTGTTATTGTTCGCCATAATCATGATAATTATCATTATCAATATGTTTGTGTTTTGTAGATGTCTCTGGAGGTAAGGGCTACTGGACTCGTACGTCAAGCCAACTCCCTGGACGGACCAACGTGTCTCTCGTTATGAAAGAAAAGAAACCTCTACCAACTAAATAAATACACTACTCGATGTAATTTGGTAGAATTTTAGTGATGTTGCAGTGTATAGTCTTAATTACCCTGAGCAATAATCACACATACATTACACACAAACACACGCACAGAAATTGTAATTACGCATTGAATGCACACACTTTCAATGTTTTATCTGTCATTGTCATTATCTTTGTTGCTGTCATTGCTGAAAACACATTTTTTGTTTATTATTTTCTTTCCCGCTCTCTCATGTTTGTACATGTATTTATCATGAAGCGCCATGGACCTGCGTGCTATATATCAAGTAGCCACTATTATCATTATCATTATCATTATTATTATCATTATTATACAGCATGCAATGCTTCAATATCTCAATATAACTACATGTATATCTTTACAAATGACTGAAATAATCTATATCAAATATAATAGCTATAAAAAAAACCTCGAATAATATATTATTTACTCATTATTTATCTAGCGATCCACGTCCCACAAGCTTTGCTTTTTAGTGGATCACTATTTTCCATAATCGAATCTATTTTCCGCACGCCCACGAAGTATATATGTATTGTTCCTCCTAATTATTGTATATATATATATATATATATATATATATATATATATGTTGTTATATGATTTATCTCGGATACTAGATGAATCTTTTGCAAATGTTTGAACAATATTATTTCATGACATGTATACTTTGTACTATGTTTTGATTTTCGTTGATTGGAAATAAACTATGATTGAATTGAATCGAAAGAGGTTCGGAAACTTGCAGTGAAATACTAGATGATAGATATAATACAATCACGCATTTCTTTGATTAATGTTGCTTACGTTATTGAAATTATCCATTACATTTCCTTTCATAGGATAGAATGGAAGATACATTGGAATGAAAAATAATGTATACAAGTCTGTAATTTGCATACTTCACGAGCTGTAAGTCAATGTGTGGTAGATTATGTGAACATCTGCACAAGTGCAACTGTAGTATCAGGCTCTGTTGTATACTCTTGCGCTAATGCAATGATAAAGCGTGACATGTTTGATACATCGTCACGTGTACACTGCAAAGTATGTATTACGCACTTAAAACGAGTTTCATATATTGTCATTATGCTTACGTTGAAGAATCATATCATCATCAAAACCCTAGATTTACTGGCTGAAAACAGTCACTCATATCCATTTTTATGTGCTTAGGCTGTTTACAATTTCTTCCAAGTCTAATTTAAGGTTGTCAGAGTAACAACTCATAAGTATACATCTTGGATATGCATCTCAATAGCATATTCAATGAAATTTATGAAGAGGATGCTGTCTTTTAACCACTATAGCAGGGCTCCACACTAACTTTTTTTTGGGGTGGCCCGATGGGGCCACCAAAATCATCAATTTCAAATTTTTGGTGGCCCGAGAGAAAAATTTGGTGGCCCGAAAAAAACCCAATAAAAAACATTAACTTACTGCATGCATTTATGCATTTATGCAAAAAGTTACGAATTCATTGACATACTTGTAAAAAAAAAATTTGGTGGCCCGAGGCGAGGCACCAAATTTGCCTTTTTTTTATTTGCTGGCCCGACTTTCATTTTTGGTGGCCCCGGGCCACCGGGCTACCGTTAGTGTCGAGCCCTGACTATAGTCTGAAAGATTTATCTTAATGTATTTTCTCAGAGATGCGTTAGATATAGTGTTGAAAACGTTTAACTATCTAAATCTTTAATAAGATCTCATCCTGAACAAATCATTATTAATTGAATTAATTAATATATTATTCATCAGATAGTCTAGCACGGACAAAACATTAAATCAATAAGGTTCTATAGGTTTTAAGATAGGGGAAAACTCTTCATGAATCTCAGTTTTAAAGGATTGCAACCGTACAAGTTTCTGCTTGGACAATTCATGTGTAAGTTTAGCCTTCCTAAACGACCGATATCATTTCTCACATTTTCATCTACAATTGAACAGATATTTTGTTAATATTTACGTCATCTCTGTACAGGATGGCCAGTGACAAACGCTAAAATAGAACTTGCAAAATTGTAGCATTTTGAAACTAATAATATGAATTGTTGACAAAATAATGATTGTATAGGAGGTATAGAAATGCAAACTGAACTCCGTTCACTCGATAAACCATGTGAGTAGATGCACACATTGTCAGTTGGCAAATTATCATTGCTTGTAAAGCTGTAACTACTATGACCAAGGAGGTACTAGGCAAGTACCTCCTTGCTATGACCTTCTGCAAAGTACGTTATAAAGCGTAAAGAATAAGAATGAATAAAGGCAATGTTTGTCTCCTTGAATGTTACTGTTACTATTGTAGCTTGCTTATCAAAATATTACGATATTTTATTTGAATAATGATTTTTTTTCTTGCCATTTAAAGAAAATTGATTGCGGGGCAATGATAAAGAGTGACGGATGCCGTAAGCTGCTAATGATTGTGAAGAAGGTGGTTTTGATATTGGAAGGTGTGTGGCGGTAGTAGAAGAAGTTAATGTGATGGTGAAAGTATTTTGGAAAGATCTTGTAGGTAAACTGTCTGAAGAGTAATAATGTACATGAAGAGAAGTACATCACCGGACTTATAACTTTGAAAAGAACACCCACCATGCTCGGTGAGACTATTCATACTGACTACATTGTATATTGACCATCCGAGGTTGCCTTTGCCCTCTGTCCGTCGGTCTGTCTGTTGCCCCCACCCCACCCCATTCCCTTCATTACACATTCGTGTATCAAAATTATCTGCTCAGCAGTGTATGTAAATGTGTCTTAAAGGTTAATTTCTTCACTTTTCTTTTTGTCCTTTTAAACAGTGAGCTACAATAAAAGAAAAGTTCTGATTTGCCGCAGTCCCATCTCTTTGTGACTTTTTGAAAATAATATTGTATTCTAAAACTTTTAGTATTTGGTGTTCAAATCATGATGATTTAACAATAAAATGTGTTGGAAATGTTTATATATATATATATATATATATATATATATATATATAAGTCGATGCACAAACTGTCAAAGTCATAATGGACATATTACGTATAACAATACTATTTTAAAACGAAATAGATGGCGCTATAACAATTGCGTTATTCTGTAGCATCGTTTACCACTGGTAGAAAACCGTCATCATGCCAAAAGCAGCACTCCGCCATCAGGCATGTCAGGGACGTATATACTGTTGTGATGTAACAGAACAGTGCTCTACTTTGCACGGACGAGGACGAAATACGTACAAAATCAATAACACAAGTCTTGATCGATTTCACCTTCTGTAGTCACTTGTGCTCTCTTACAAGTGGAGGAAAATTCTCAATCCACCTGTTCATTAAAGACATTTTATTTGCGCAAATGGAAAGAAAACGGCGGTTATCACTTCTCATACCGTCTGGCACATAATGCAGCAATTTCGTTTTTTAAACATGAAGGAAGAGTGTTCTTGTGTGAGTGTATGTGTGTGTGGAATTCAACGTATGTGTGTTTGTATCTTGCTTGAAAGTGCCATCTACTCGCATGTCTTTCTGTGTCAAGGATTATTTCTCAGTCCCCGTCTTCTTGTAAGGCACCGTAGATCCGGCAACGTTCTGAAATCGATCGGTCATTTGTCGATCGATAACTCTATGCCCGCAAGTAAATTACGCCTTCAAAATAATCAATGTTCTTCTTTCCCTCTCTCCTTAATTCTCTCTCTCTCTCTCTCTCTCTTCCTCTCCCTCTCTCTATAAGTCCGCTTGTGAGGAAGCGAATGTGGTAAAGATGCTTAAAATAGAAACTGATAATTTACCTGGAATAACCACTAAAATGTTAGGGGCACACGCGATACCTATTTCCAAAAATGTTAATATTATGTGGCTATTTTAACCAGCTCCTCTTGGTTTTAAACATATCGAGGTCGTTATTATACTCGTATTATCATATATACAGATTACCAGCTTTATTGCGATACATAACTCTATTAGGTAATGAAAGTAGACTTAATCACAAACATATTCATCTCCATTAATGTAACATTAATCAAACTCGAGATGCCCACATACGCACACATACACAAACAAACCGGATAATGTACATGGATTGAAATACAATTTCTTTTAATTTTTCCTCATAGTCGAGAGAGTAGTTAACACAGAATCAGTAAAGATATTGAGAAATAAAATCAATTTAAGAAAATTTCCTCATTATTTGTGGATGAGTAAATCCTCATAGTTGATCATTAAAAAAATCTGGTGAATATACCTTGTATTAAAATCGCTTTTATTGAAAAACAAAGCAAGAAATTTACGAAAACATTCAAGAAGCAATAAGTCTAAACAATAAATTTCCTTTACTCATCGTTCTGCAGACCGCAGGAATCGTCTGATCGAGTTCGGTCGTTTAACACAGTTATATGGTAACTGTGCAATCTGCATGAGAAAGGAGAACAAACGTAGGGCGAATCGATCGATAGATCAGCAAGACGTAAGCAACGAGTTACACAATGGTACCCTAAGACGTATAGAGGGCAGACTGACTCCATATTGAAGCGTTTCTCAATGACAAAATAACGCTGACGAGATCATTTCACTTATGCCGTAATCTGCCTGGTATAACAACCTCTTAATTTTGGGCACTGGAACTGCACAAATTGTTCTTCCGCGTACGCGTAGATGGCATAGCTTTCATTTCTAGTTATCACGCAAGGTTTTTTTGAAGATTCCACAGGAGGTAAATTTAACAGAACTTCGATGCCTCCAAAAATGTCCGACATACAGGATTGGTTTCACCAGGTACGTTGCATACTTGTGGTTTTATTTCTATATATACGTCTTGTCTACACTTAGGCCTAATAGAAATTCATTTCGTCAATACAGAGATTCAGTCTGTTCGTTCTTTACAAATTCAACAGTATTAACATGTCTCGACATTTTAAAGTCGCTTCATATCGGGTTCATCCATGATATAGCATTTTTTTAATTCACTACTCCCATTTTAATTAGTGCTTTCGGTAAACAGTGTTGTTCCATGAAACTCGCATTCGGGTAAATCAAATTATTCTTGCTCCCTGCAATACAGTGTATTATAACAAAGTCATTATACTATGATTGTTTCATGAACGGAAATTCCCAATCCTGATTTTCAATTTAGGATTCTGATGCAATCATACATCGTTCTTTCATTCCTTTTCAGACCATAATGAAATGCGTTACTGGGAGAAGAAGGATCCACCTGTGACCTTGTCACACCCATGCACTCGACGCTCTTGACGCATCATCCCCGAGGGGCAAAGCTGACCAGTTTAACCTCGACGACTCTTTCAACTTCTATCCCTCTTCTGTTCTCGATTCCTAACCTTCTTCGATCAAATTTATTTTGCGCCATATCCCTATCTCATTCAGTCACTACTACAGTATCTTTTTCTCTCTTTATGTATCATCATCTATAAATTCCATTTCAAACATTACTGTTCTGATATTTCTTTTCATCTTACCTTTGTTGTATCAATATTGTTCGATCATGATTATTACTTCAACTATAATGCATTGATGATATTCTAAATGACTTTGGTATTATTCTCATTTTCATGTAATCGTTAATGACATTGTATTACCTCGTTTGCATTCTTGTTCTTTTGTTTTGTTTTCTTTTCCCTCCTGCCCAATCTTACCCCCGCGCGACATAATTTAACGCTATCTGATTTACGAGTGTCGACTTATCTTACCTTGGTTTATCATATTTTTGAACATGCATTTATGAATCATGTCATAACATTGTATTTTCTGTATAAGACATACAATTATTCTCGTCTAAGAGGTGAGTTTCATTTCATTCTTTTATTACTTATTGTAAGGTTTCAATAAATGCAAATAGTTTCTTTGTTGCAAGGCCCTGTATACTCGCTATAACTGAAATATGTGAGATATCATCTTCACGATCAGATATGTCATATCTATACCCTTTTTCGATGTTGAAAATCTTCAGACAAAAAGGAAATATCAGCACGGTTATATCATACACATTTAACGATCCCCAATTCATAGACAAGATGTAAATACTATACTGTGCTGCGCCGAAAGGGTATACCAATACCAATACCAATATCAATGCATTGCAGTGTAATAAGATACTACGGCTTGTTCTTAGCAACATCAGAAACCTCAGCTGAATAATGCCACTGCACTTCATACCATCCATATTGTGTCTGTCATTTAAGTTATGCCAGATTAAGCATTTCACATTCACAAGCCCTATGCAATCTCAAGAGAATGACTTTAGTGAGATACACCCAAAACTTTAAGAACTTGTGACGTAACATTCGAGTTCTAGATTTAAGAGACAATCAGATGCTGATAATATTGTTAAAAATAAATGCAGTAACTTTGTCGACTCTCAATGATCCCTTCTAACATTATTGTGGTTATCTGCCATTCCAGAATTGCCGTACTGTCTTCGGGCCGACCCCTGTGGGACAGGGGAGTGCTCGGGTGATTCACACGGCACCGACGACTTCACGTGTGATTGCACTGGAAGTGGCTACACGGGACAAAATTGCACTGAGGGTAAGAATTCAATGGCAAACTGATGTTTCTTGTACATTTTCATGTATCCAGTGACAAAATCGACTGGTTCGTTGTGATGTAAAGTTCCCTTGTGGTTTTTTTTATATTATGATTATTATCACAACGCTACGTTTAATATGGTCAAAATACCCCTATGGACCCCTATGGAAACCAGCTATGCTGTTCAAGGTGTTCCATCCCATGAAGTGGCAATAAATTCAATTCAATTCAATTCAATATCGTCATCAGCACTGTTTATCATCATCACGATATTTATCGATATGGTTATCGCTGTTATTATCATAATTGTTTATAAGCAATAAGTATTGTTAAGGTCCATTGTGAGGAGTAAAAATGGTTTTCCAAAGAAAATGTTCTTTTTCTGCTCCTGACCTCATTAGACTTGGACGAGTGTTCGCTAGGCACGGACGACTGCCATGCGAACCGTGGATCCTGCGTCAACACAGTGGGAGGTTACAATTGCACCTGTAACTCAGGCTACGAGGGTGACGGAGTCACCTGCTTAGGTATAAACATTATATTCAAAATAAGTGTATCTTTGAATGTGGATATATGTGTGTGTTTGTGTGTGAATGTATGTATGTATGTATGTATGTATGTATGTGTTTTTCTTGTTTATAAGTATTAAGCAAGATAGAGTAAATCTTATCCACTCATGTCGGTATAACTGAAAGAAGGGAAAGAGTGAGTGTGTGTGAATGTATCTTGTTGGTTTTTTTTTAGGGGGTTGTACTTTTGTTCGTTTATGTAGGCTTTGATCTTTACATTCATTTCATTTAATTTCATTTCCAACAATACAAAACGTTATGAACAGACTACAATGTTTGCGCTGTTAATTACTTTCCATGGGTGCATTACATCATACACTGTCATAGAGCAAGCAGAAGATCTTGATAACGCCAAAACCGTGTTTTTGCATTTATTTCTTCTGAGAGAAAAAAAAGCGCTAGTAATTAGAATTAGAGTGCAATCACGAGGGTTGTTCAGAATCTACAATAAACAAAACATGTCAAGTCTGTCTTCACTTTGGTTATATATTTCCGTCTTTCCATTTGAATATACAGATATTCATCATTCCACAAAGTTGTGTTGGTTGTGCATATAGGCATATCTTCAGATTGGTTGTTGAAGAATAATGGGTGTGATCCTTCCGGAAAGATATAAAAAAAGCAGAAACGCTGAGCTTTTCAATAAACCTTTTACATTAAGTTGCACGCTTGTGTGTGTGTGTTTTTCCCCTTCTCCTTAACATCGTTTGTACAGATTTTGACGAATGCACGGCTGGAACGCACGACTGTTTACCCGTAGTGGGACAGTGTCTCAACAACATCGGTGCCTGGTCGTGCACGTGTGCGACGGGTTACTCGGGTGACGGCGAAACACAGTGCGACGGTGAGTGGACGTGTGCGCCTTTCTCAATTCTCATGTAATATCCTTTCAACTGTCTTATATTGCTATTTTTCCTTATTCGGAATAACTGCACGTATCGGATCATTCCAGATATATGGTTTATTTCAGTTTGTAAAACACCCAATCTATATTGTAGGATGCAAATGCAAGATTGGAATCAATTTAACTTAATTTCCATTTTCGATCAATCTTTCCATTGTTATCATTGTAATAATTGTTGATCATGTATACGCGTCCTGATGCAAAGAGAGATTGCATTTGCATTTTTATATAACTTTGTTGTTCCTTTTATGTGAGAGAGTTGTCTCTTTTAACAATGTCTGTCTAGCTGGGAGCATGTAAATCGCACATTACTTTGTCATCAGTAGTTTTATCATAAATATTAAATTCCTCAAAACCCCAGAAAAGAAATTTGTTACTTGCTTCTGTAATTGTTTCTGTATATAATATTAAAAATCAGTGAAAAAATTCTTTCATTCGACGCTGCAGATATAAGCATGTTTTTAATTGTGTTCCTGGCAAGATGTTTTACCAAGTTTTAACAAGTGAGTTGCGATATTGATATGGAAAAGAATGAATAGCCTACATAGTAAGTTAATTAATCGACTGAGGTAAAGGTTGCTTAAAATTATGTTAATCTGCTCATCTAATGTTCATATTATTTGTCTATTTTTAATGTTCATCCCGACCAGATATCGACGAATGTTTGGCTGGTACTGACTCGTGTCATTCGAGAGCTTCGTGTAACAACACGATAGGCAGCTATGACTGTGATTGTGACGATGGTTTCACTGGCTCAGGCTTCTTGTGTTCCGGTAAGTTTTATCTGTTTATCACTGAATTTTATTTACTCTTTGATGTTTTTCTTGCTTACCTGTTTATTGTATCTGTATGGGCGTGTGTTTTAGGCCTCTTTTATTAATCTCACCCAATGAAGGTTTTGTATGTTCTCTTGCAAGTTTTTCGACAAGGGGGCAAATGATCATAAAAGAACTTTGAACCATTCTCATGACTAGGATAGGAATGACATGAATTAGGGGAGTTGTAGGTGAACGTTACAACGTCTTAAATGTTATTAAGATGGCACACACACACACACACACACACTTACGCATACAAAATTATACACATACATACTATCGCAACCCAACACAAACAAACGAAAACGAACAAAGACATAAACATAACATTGTATGAGCGTCGAACCGTATATCATTCGTTCTCCCTGATTAAAACTCGTACACAGAGTTTTGCGACAAGTTTCCACCTTTGATAAGATCGTTTGTTTTGTTCAATTCCTTCCTTTTCTCTGAAGATGTGGACGAGTGTACGCTGGAAACGCACAACTGTCTCAACGTGACTGGCGTGTGCGTGAACACGTACGGATCGTTTGACTGCGAGTGCGCCGACGGTTATGTCGGTGACGGATTGACCCAGTGTAATGGTGAGTACACTCGAGCTGCGGGCTGCAAAATGTACCGATTCTGTATCGTGGTGATAATAGTGGTAATATTGCTCATTATATGCAATGACTGTAATGATAGAAGTCTATATAGGCTCCCTACGTCTATAACAATGAATGTTCTGACAACTGGAAGCTTGCTCGTGGCTTGCTGGACATAACAATATCTAATGCTACAAACTGGATTCTACGTCTTTACACACATAGAGTTAAATTTTGTATAGGTGGGCGGAATAGTTTGATGCAGTCCCATACTGAAGAAGAAATATCTGTAGATTAAAGTGACTTATTGAGTGTTGTTGTTTGTTACTTGTTGTTGATTATAATATTATGGCTCGTTAAATCAAAGGAACAAAAAATAAAAAACCGTAAATAGAGAATACCAGTTTGAACCTTAGAACAAATGTAATTATTATCAATTTTACTTCAAGACCGGCAATGGGACCTGGGCCCCATTTCATAAAAAGTTGATATGATAGCAACTCTGGCTGGAATGACAATTGTCATGGTAACGACAAGAATCCAGCTTCCTGATTGGCTGTTGCTGTGGGAAGTTGTCATTCCAGCCAGAGTTGCTATCCTATCATCTTTTATGAAATGGGGGTCACAGGTGGGGCCCCATTTTTATTGAGTAACAATAACCACAAAACTAGCAACAATCGTCATCTAAATTGGTGTTGCCATGACAAAGGGTATATGATCCTCCTGTATAACATGTGAAATATGCATAGATATGTTCTAAACAGTAAAGAAATATCAATGATGTATTTCGTTTCTCAGATACCGATGAATGTCTTGACGGCACGGACAACTGTGACCAGGATTACGCCACTTGCAACAACACAATAGGTAGCTTTACCTGTACGTGTTTCGATGGATATAGCGGCGACGGCACATGGTGTGGAGGTGAGTATCATAGCATAGGCGCAGACAGCAGTAAAACTTTAGTCAATTCTCATTCAACGTTGTACTTTTTTTCAGGTTGGAAATGTTTTACGTATAAGATGAACTCATCAGAAAAAGTTGTCGATGTGTTGATGATGGGTGTATTATTTTTCCACTTCTCGTGAGTTTGCTGCATGACTTCAGATGCTATTGTCCTTGTTTCTTCACTCTAAATTTCAGCTTTGTACGAAATTTGATTTAAGTCCTTTCAATTTGTATCTCTTTTAAATCGCTTGAGAGAAAATAGGCCACTATACAACATAGTATGTGCATACAGTGTGTTTGCCACTTTGCTTTGTCACACCTGTCGCAAGTATTTCTTTGTCGGCATTAGAAGGAAGTGACTACAAACTGTAAGACCGCATAGCTCTGTAAAATTAAAGTAAAATCTTGAATGTTCATTGTTTCGTGAGGTATCACGCATGATTAAATCAGAATACGTATCCTCTTTCTTCAAGGTTAAGATGTCAATATCTTTGTTCCCCCCCCCCCCCCATCCTCTACTTCGCCTAGAAATCGACGAATGCGTATTATACAGCGTCACGTGTAGCGGTTTGGGCACCTGCGTCGACAAAATTAACGACTACGAATGCACTTGTGAATATGGCTACTGGGGAAAGGACTGTGATAAAGGTGAGTCATGTCTCTTTTTTTACTCATCGAAACTTTACTTTGGACGGTTTTTCTTTCCTCTGTTTCTACTGTGCCATTGGTGCACATTCATCTGAGACAAAACTCTGACATATTCAGGGTCGGTTGTAGGCACCTTCTCCTGTTGGCTGTAGAGATATCAAGTTAAGGCGCGTGAGTGAAAGAATTAACACTGTTCGAGACTGCATGAAAACTATCCAGTTAAAAAGTATTTCAATTTGTAGTGATATCTATCACCGGTGACTGACATTCTAAAACTTCAGCTAATTGCTTTACTTAGCTCTGCTTTTTTCTAAGTGACGTTTACATCGCATTACACTGCAATTCTTCTGCAGTATCTAATTTCATGTTTTTCTCCTTACATTAAGTTGCATGAGTGATAGTCTTTCTTTGAGATATTCAACAAAGTCTATCAGCGTCTTACTGATCAACCAAATCGTAATTCAATCCGTGTCATCAGTTCGATTTGTGAGCGGATGAGATGTTGATTATATATATGAAATGATGTTATATATAATAGATGTTGATAATATATATATATATCAGATATATATATATATATATATATATATATATATATGGGCCGTGACGCGAGAAAAGGGCCCTTAGGCCGTAAAATACCGAAATTGAGTTTTCAACGCCACATTGAAGCGCGAGTTCTGACGTATGTAAATATGCAATCCGTTTTCTGAAATTCCACTCCTAAGTGCCCCAATTATGAAATTTAAAAAAGCATGTTTTGCCCAAATCCTGCCACTTTTTAACGCGTTTATAATGCATGCGCGCGCGTAAGTCATGGACGGGGAACACTGTGCCCCTTTAACAGCTCATAGTCCCACAGTTTGGGTCCGTTATTCATCAAAGTTGGAATCTTTCCCCCAAGTCTTGTCATGGATGATATGATGTAAAAATTAAGTATTCTTATGAAATCATCGTTGCCATGACAACCACAAAAATAAGAGTTGCATTTCAAATTCTAAACGAATTTGGGCTTTCAGTATAAAACACGCATAGAGAAACATGTCGTTGGATATGGTAACAGAATGTATCCGATTGAGAAGTGGATGTGTGCGTGTGTGTGTACTTGTGTGTTACTTACGTGTATGTACATTGAAGATTTGTGTGTCTGTCTGTTTGTGTTTGAGAGTGTGTAGGCTTGTGTGTGAGTGAGACAGGAAGATGATAAGAGACCATGTTTTTGTCGTGAGTGTCTAATGTAAACTATACAGTCATGCAAGTTTAACGCTTGTGTTGGATTGTATGTTAAGCCATCATTGTGTTCTCTAGCCTGTGAAAGTGGGTGTATGTATGTATGTGTGTACTTCTGTGTGAACTTGCGCGTATGTATATTGTATGTTTATGTGTCTGTCTGTCTGTGTTTGAGTGTGTGTATGTGTGTGCTGAGACAGGAAGAGGATAAGGGACCATGTCGTTTGTCTTGCATGTTTGAACACATGTAAATAACGTTTGAATGTATTTGAATGTATATTAAGCCATTATTGTGTTCCTCTGCATGTGAAAAGGTCTATAAACAAGCTTTATATTCTAAACAGTTGCATGCATGAGTGTTTGGCTAGGTGTGTCATATAGCTGAAATACGAACAGGGCCATGGTTAAAAATGAATGCAGCAATGTTTGTGCAGGCCTAACGGAACATCCCGGCACTGTTACACATACAAGATGTAATGTGTTTTTGCAAAATATGCAATCTAGATGTAGCAAATGTGCGGATTTTATACTTGCAATGTAGGATGGAATTAATCATGGCCTATTTTAACCCTTCTTTTACAATTACATTACAAAATTAAACTAGAATTATGTCACTGGGGTAAGAGTACTCCAATTATACATTCATTTCATTCATTCAACATAGGCCTACATGTGCAAAAACACACACGCATACACACCTATGTACAAAGAAGTACCGGTACACAGCATGCACTATGCAAACAAAACTGTAACATACATATTCACACATACTTCCAAGACAGTATCAAAATGAACATGAAAAAGAATACATAAAGAATTGTAGGCACATGCTCCATATGGAATTTTTTGGAGTAAAGAGTTATTGCACTTGCAACACTTTAATCTCTTCTCCTACCACTTAATGGATCTCAACTCCATCAAAGACAATGCATGATGCAGTGTAGATAATTCAATTCCTTTTTCTTCATTCTTCTTTTTCCAACAAAACACAACACAGAATAAATCAGGAACTATATCATAAACGTATACATTCGACTTCGCAGAGGATAAATGATACAGATAAAGATATATGCATGCATACTGGCAAAGAAAGAATACAGTTATGTTTCAACTGAGAAAAAAAAAGAATTGAGAGGTCCACTAAAAAGCAAGCTTGTGTATTGTGAACCACTCAAAGAAAAATGTTATGAAATACTTATTTGCAAATAAGGGACACGACGTGACAGAATAGATGGAAAGAATGGAAGAAAGAAAAAAGAGAATGCCTCCACACTGAACAATTTACATGGAACTCCAGAAAGATGGATGCAACTTCCACCAAGAGCAGATACAGAATGAAGTAGTCTAAAAGTAAAATTCAATAGATAAAGTAATGGAATTCAACTATGTACCCTAATTGTCTTGTATAATTGTACTAAAAACTATGTGTCGATATACTGTTTTGTCATATTCAAATGACTGTAAATGACATGTACATACTCATATCTGATGTAACGGAATTAAGCAGAAATAAATCAAATCAAATCAAATCAAATCAAATCAAATTGTTCCCATTGCTATATGAAAACTGAGGTAATGTTAACATCTGTTCCCTGAAAAATGAAAAAACAAACAAACATATAAGGCCATTTTTACAATCAGTGGTGTAAAACACGGTTTTGGCACTAATTGGTGTATAACTTTCTTATACACTGACAGATATGCATTATTTTTTCTCATAAACTTACCACCCACAGTGTCTACCTTGGGTACCTTAATGAACTTTCCTCTCTTTTTCTTTCAGATGTGGCATGCACTTACATGCTTGAAATCCAACACTTTTGGTGTATGCACTCTGACATGGTTTTTTTGTCAGACCTAGCATATTAAATTGTTCATTCCTTTTCATTATTTTTGTTGTTGTGGTGATAGACAGGTATCCAACATTAAGAACTATTATGTTTACCAGGTTCTGCTTTGTCTTCTTTAAAGACTGAAATTGTCTAAACTTTATGTTTCGGAGGTGACATTTTCCGTTAACAATTAACCCCTCTTTTGAGTTAGCTCTTGCTCACAATTATAAAATTCAACTTTGCTAATTTCCATCAAAACAGAATAGTAATCAATCTGACTTATCTTTGATCCAAAGATTATTTGATTCAAATAGCTTATCATTTTTTGGTGAGTGTTTATAAATTTATGCAATTTTTCCGTTAACTTTTCTGTCACCTCCGAGACAACAGATTTATGTATTTGATTTTTTTATTCTTGACATCAGTTATACATTACATTTACAAAAATGAAACATATCCCCTCACATTATCTCTAAAGGAAGGTAGTAGAAATATAGCCTGTTGTTTTCATTTCGGAGCAATTTACAATTTTCCGTTAACACTTGTCACCTCCGAAACAATCGTCACCTCCGAAACAACAAGCGTATTATATTTGATAATTTCTCGAAGACAAAGCAATTTTGTTTGATTCTGTCCAATTGACAGGAATCTCTTTTGGATGAAAATAGTAATATGGCAACAGGAAGTGAGAATTTTCTAGAGATTAATAAAAGATCTAATAAAAACTAAGAATTACTGTTTCGGAGGTGACAAAACACTGTTAACAAGAGTTTTTGCTCATTTCTATTGAAGAGAAACCATATCATGTACACCAGTGGTTTCATTTATTTTAGTAACATAAGTCTCAAAGTGGAGAAATCAACTAACACACTCTCACTCTTATTTTTATTACTATACTGTACATTTTAGGGCAAATTTACATTTTTTCACTTTTTTAACAAAGAGAATGCACAAAATACACCCATCTGTTGTACATATAATATTGTAATCAAGATCAATTCTCCTGCTTTAGTTAAGTAAACATATAGATGCTTTCATCTTAGAAGCTTGATTTCCAATTTAAGCAATTTAGTTGTAAAGATTTACCAATCACAGCTTTCCATGTAGGTTGCTTTTTCTTGTGTTTCGGAGGTGACATTGTTTGTTAACACCATACTGTTGTGTGATAGTGAAAGGCAAGACTTCAGTTCCTTTTCACTATCTATCAACATTTTCAAATACATTCAATATCTACAAAATCATCACAATATAAATGACTTTTGTATACCTAGCTCACCAGAATTCCCTTGATACCAAAGTGATACATGATGTGGCAGTTCATGCATGCCCTAGTCCACAATCTTAAAAAAAAAATCATAAAATATTCAAACTCCACAAAAAGGCCACATGCCTATAGCTGGTGCACAACTTGTTCTTGAATTCTTAGTTGTTGTTTTTCCATGTACAATGTGGTAATCATAAACAAAATTATGTGATTTTTTTTTTAAATATGTCAATAATTATTACATTTTCCAAGTTGAACCAACTGTTTATGACATTGTATTTTTTAAGATTATTGAAGTTATCTGACAACTAAAGTGAACAGAGGAACAAGTCCCCAGGACTGGAAAGGGAAAGATCCAAAAACAAGATTTGTAGTTCTATCTCAATATAATTTTGATGACGTGTTCACCTTGTTTTGTTATTATGTTTTATCTTAGAATTTGGCTTTAAGTACTGGAATTTCAAGGAAAAGAAAATGGTTTCTTAAAGGACAAGTCCACCTTCATATACATGTGGATTGAGTGAATGCAACAACATTAGTAGAACACATCATTGAAAGTTTGGGAAATTGGACAATCCATTCAAAAGTTATGGGTTTTTTAAAGTATCTATGCAATCACTGTTGGATGAGACGACAACGACAGTGTGTGATGTCACATGCATACAACCATATAAAGAAAATATAAGTGAATTTCACAAAACTTTACTTTTTGAAAAAAGTGCACATTTCTTCAACTTGCTACTGATGTATGTTAGGGCAATATTATTCATTCTGCCTTCCAAAAGAGAGAAACCAAGTGTTCTTTTCTTATGCAAGAAAAGTGAAAATATGTTGAATTTTCTTGATACTTTCTCTATATCCTTGTACATGTGTGACATCACAAGCTATAGAAGTCTTCTCATTCAGCTTTGACTGAGCAGAAACTTCAAAAATTCATAACTCTGGAACGGATTACCTTATTTTCCTCAAACTCTCACTGATGTGTTTTACTAATATTACTGTATTTACTCAACCCTCATGTCTATTGAGGTGAACTTGTCCTTTTTCCGTCCCATATAAGGTTATTTGAGACCAGTTTGTGTCCGGGACCTTCTGTGAAGTTGATGGGTAAACTTACTGAACAAAAAAAAAAAAATTGTAACCATAAGTTCACACAAAAGCATTATGCTGCTCTCTTCAGCTGGGAAACACAAACTGTTGTCTTAACCAAACTGTAAAAACTTGCTAAAGATTAGTATGAATTACAATCTAAAACAAAATATGAGCTGGTATCCACTATCATGAAAGAGAATAACTAAACAAAATAACAAGTAAGAACTGAAAGAAAGAGCTTATATTTGAAAATTAAAGCCATGAGGAAAGACATGAATGTTCACAATATATTAGTTAACACCTGAGAAGTTGGGTTGTCTCTGTGTTGTGTCACCTCCAAAACAATAAAATGTTTTTTTCTTATCTTATACTTTTTACTCTCAAAAGTGACTAATATATATGATTTGCTGGTAATTTTCAAGCAATTCAGAAAGATACATAAAATATATTTTAGTAATGTCAACAGTTTAAATGAATCTGGTATATAGAAAATTTATCCCAGATGAACCAAACACCTTTCACCAGTATTATAACATTTGTATGGTGGCTATCAAGAATGATGAAGAATTCATGAACATCCTTGAATTAATCTATTTATAATACTATGTGCAAACAAAAACATAATACAAGTCAAATAAGAATTTTTTGCTTTTGGCATTCATAACCTATGTCCCCACCAAAAAATTACAATCGTACCCTCCGCAACGATAACTTTAAAGATAGTGAATCAATCTAAAATACAATTTGAGGGATTGAAACTATAACTCATTGCCCACACCTTACAGAAAACCCCATTCAATTTGCTTCAGAGGTCAAAGAGAAATGAGGATTTTTGTAGAGCATGTCAGGAATCCCTTCCCTCCAAGTTCTGTGTGTTTACACATTAATATGCAGTTCCAAGAGCATCCAAGTGCTAAA
The DNA here is from genome assembly GCF_040938485.1 of Diadema antillarum. Lineage (NCBI taxonomy): Eukaryota > Metazoa > Echinodermata > Echinoidea > Diadematoida > Diadematidae > Diadema > Diadema antillarum. The sequence goes on along the minus strand of NW_027272338.1, from coordinate 239,583 downwards.
CTTGGAAGAATCAGACACCTGACATCCTTTATAACAATCCACATTTCTTTGAGACCACTTAACCAAATTGACTGGGGCTTTCTGCAAAATAGAGCTAAGATGTTATAATTTAAGACCCCAAAGTAGATTTTAGCTGATTTAATCATATTGGGTGCTATCAATGCAAAAGTCTACTTGTAATTTTTTTTTTTTTTTTTTTTTGGGGGGGGGGACATACTATATGAATACTTGAACACAATGTTAACATTGAATGTCACCTCCGAAATAAAGTTATTCTTCCCTGGTGTTGTGGAATAAAATGTTCTGAGAGCAAAGAAACATTACTATAATGATCTTACACCCTCATTTCAATTTAAGTAGAAAATGGAATGCCATGTTTCTTCAGGTTACAATATCTAGCATATGTCCGTCATATTCTCACTGTATATGAATATTTCAACACAATGTTAACATTGAATGTCACCTCCGAAACGAAGTGATTCTTCCCTGGTGTTGTGGAATAAAATGTTCTGAGAGCAAAGAAACATTACTAAAATGATCTCACACCCTCATCTCAATTTAAGGTAGAAAATGGAATGTCATGTTTCTTCAGATTACAATATTTAGCTTACAACCTTCGTCCAAATGGAAGGCAAACTACCGGTGCCCATGCTAATTAATGAAGTGTAAAAAAACACTTGTTCTGTGTGGTTTATCTGCTTGAAACAGGAGTTGATTTCTTGTTCTCGAGTTATAATTATTAAAAACATTGATAAAAAGAAGAAGTTTTGTGTTATTGTCACTTATTCTCAAAAAAACTGAGTGTTAATATTAATGTCACCTCCGAAACATTCTATTATGTTAACTGTCACCTCCGAAACATCCATGTGTGAAAAATCCAAGATTTAAAGAAATGATTGGAATTTCATTTAACCTACATAGGAAGGTAGCCCTTCTTAAAGACTTGTTATAGTATAGAGTTTGACCTGGCTTGCCCTCCAATAAATAGTTAAAATCTTAAAAATTGCATGTCAATTGGTATTTTTACCAAAAATTTATAAATCTCATGTATTTTTTTTTAATTCACTTTATATTCAACCCCCAAATAGTTTTGATTCACAAACTATATATTGTTGTTAACCATATAAACTTTGCATGGTGAAGTTTGACTACAGAGTTTTGTCATTATGGTGCAATTCATGAAAACAAAATTTTGCTTAAATTTACTTCAGGTGCCAGGGTTTTCCTTAAATTACAGCAATAACTCTTCAGCTTTAAGGTCTGAAATGTTATTTTTTCAAAAATTTGAATACTTTCCAACAGGAATCAAACAGAAAAATGAAAAAATATTTTGTTTGAAATTTTGACCCTCTGAGTACAAAAGTTACACCACTGATCGTAAAAAAGGCCATAACTCTTAATCATGTCATGTTGCCATACCCCCTAAGAAAGAGTAAAACATCTACTCACGAAAAAGATCCAGTGATTCTCAAGTGGAAAGTTTTAAGTGAGATTTCTGTTGGTTTCCATGCTTCCCATACCCTGATGAAATTACAGTAATCACGTTACATTAATATCAGCCCAAGCTCAGCTACATGTGAAGAATAGTCATCATATGTATCCTTTTTTCCCCCTGATATTAGACACAGAAAAACAGAAAAGAAGAAACATGTATGTCAACTGCTTCAGGATGAGGCTAGCTACATACAAGTTTTTCTCTCTTGGGCTCACTAAAAAGACTGAATTTCACATTGATATCGACCACAGTCTACTAATACATGAGCTAATTAAATCACAATATCATTTGCACATTATTGGTAAGCTGACAGCAAAACAGTGGAAGTGAAGAGGAAACTTCTATGCTTATAACTTTTTTGAACAAGTCAACTGTGAATAATGCCATTTATAAACACATGTCAAACAAAAGACAATACATAAAGGATATTGTAACTACTGAGAGAAAACCTAAGAATGTGAAGTTATCTGAAGATGCATTTGAAATTGTTACCCGTAAATTCATAGCAGAGTACTAATATGCCATGAGTATTGATAGTTTTCCACAGCTAGCAGTGTCTTGAGGGCATGATAATCACACCTGCCTTCTCGCCAACGACATTCATTATAGGGTGGATTTTTTTTGGCTAAACCAGCTGTACTCAAGTACATTTGTAGGTTATGATAATGTGCAGTATAATTATGCTGCATACATGCATGGGGCGAAACATATTGTCATCCATGATCCAAGTTTCCAAACCAAAGGGCAAAACCAGCATCTGCTCTAAGAGTGAAATACAGTAGGAAACATAAAGTGGAGAAGTATGCCAATAAGTTGAGGATGACACTTCATAGCTCTATCACGAGGCCTCAGTCTCTCGGACTGGGGGCAAGTGACATCTTGGAAGAGGAAAGGTCTGATGTGCTTGAAGATATTCATAGCGCTCTGTCGAGTGTTGATCCAGTAGATATCAGCCTGGATGGGTAACTGCTTGTTTTGAGGAACCATTCCAACTGTCTTGAGTAAACCCAATTAGAGTTTTCTTTTTTTTTCGTTATCCCAGAGGTGTTCCCTCACACAAACAATCAGCCTGGCTGAACATGGTAGAAGTGAAAGTACGAAAACTTTCTGATCTCAGACAGCTCCCTGTAAACGGGACAGGTACGCTTTCCAGTCTTACAATTGCCAACCCCACCAGAATCGTGAAGGAAGATGACTTGTCCACGACTTTTGAAACTGTTGAAAACTCCTCAAGGCTGTCACATTCAGACCTGAAAATTATGAATATTTTGAATGTTAATATTATTCTATTTCTTCGAAGGTTTAAGGTCATACTCAATACTAGAGTGTCATTGCAGAAGAAAATGAACCATGCAGGTTACAGAAATGGAATAATTATTAAACAGATTAAATTAGATTTGAAATGTAAACTCAAGGAATTAAGTTTAGTTCTATACCTCATCAGCCAGTGCAAGATGCATCTTAATACAAAGCATATTATGCAATTACCAAAAATACATTATGACTGTATGATTATGTCTTCTGATTTGGTTCACAGATCCAGGTATTCATAGTAAATGAAAAGGATAGGTCATAATAACAAATGATTTCTTTTTTTTAAATTCAAATTATAGTTATAGTTCTACTTTACAGTCATAAGGTTGTTACTAAACTCAACATTCGATACTATTAATGCAATTAGCTGATGCACAGCACAATACAAACCTGCAATTAGTTGTTTGCTCCTGCCAAATTCTTTATCTACCAGACACCAAGTACGTCTCCTCTCCATCTGATGGTTCTGTTCCAGTTCTGTGTGCAGCCCAGGGTTGTCTGCTTGTTCAGGAATAATAGCACAGCCAAGTTTTTATTCTGCCCTGAAATATGAGAACAAATGCTTAGTCTGATTAATGTGGGTTTGAAAGGTGGACTGTACAGTGGGATTTTTAAAATCAAAATAGTAGTATAGATGCCAACTTTGTGGACTGTTGTTGTGTTCTCCCAGTGATGTATTACAACAATTATTTATTTCAATTGGAAAGAAAGAAAAAGAAGAAATGAATACCGGTACTACATCCAATGATCAGAGATGACAGGTGAAAGAACCTTCACAGTCACTAAATCATTAGAGTCTACATGACATCTGGAGAATAATCTCCCCATGACATTTAGACAGTGAGTACCTACCCATAAACTCCTATAACAATGCTCTGAAATATATGTTGACAATGAACACTTATTATGAATAGGCCTAATTCTACAGTACCAGAATAACAAATGTAATGCCATGGTAATAGTGTGTCGATGAGATGTCTTTGTAACCAAAGTTTAGCACTTAAGAGTCTTTTGTGGAAAATATGAGAGAACTGATTTTGTCTTTTGGGCTTGCCCTATGATACTTCAGCCTCATAAAGGTTCCTACTGGTTAGTACGCTGTCGCTAGAACAACCCGGTATTTAATGATTATCAAGACTATTAATAAGTATTAAGACCTAGTTTGATTTACCAATGTAGAATTCAGTTATGCAGTATAACTGTCAAGGAACAAATGTAGTTGTAGAACTATCTTGCTGACAATGACATTACACAAATGTCACAATCTCAAGTAGGCCCAATCTTGTTTGCCTTTGGGTGCAGAAACCTAACGTTACACTTGAACAAGTCAGACAAATAAGCTGAACCACATGCATGATGCAGTTTTACGTTGTTGCCTGAACTAAAGCACTCCGAAATTATCCTCACCGCTAAAACACAGGATTGCTAAGGACAGTGTGAATACTGGTAGTAGCTTATGTTGACATTTTATATGAAAGGAGCGTTAAGATGAATGTAACAATGCCATACATTTACGCATCGTCAGACACAATGTAGGCTTATTAAACACGTTACTAACACTACTACGGAAACGTTTGATAGCGTCAGCAGATCCCCAACAAAAAATTGAAAGATTGGGACTGCGCTGAGCACAGGCCTGACCGAGCACGAAATTCAAACATTTTTTTTCCATTAATTTAACATCAAATTCAGTGTATGTTCTTACCATTTCATCATTGGGGATCCAATATGTTGATGTTCACCTTGAGTTAGATAATCAAAATACTGCAGGCGCCGTAGAAAAAGACGTTGTGGACGGGTTAATAAGGTTGATTCGAGCTGACTACTCCACGTGAAGCAAAAGGTGAACATGTTACACAACGAGCTGAAATCTTTTGGATTGCGCGTATTGCTTTGTCAAACTTCCGCGCCGTTTTCTGGCGTTTGTGCGCATCAGAGCTAAGGGCCCTTTTCTCGCGTCACGGCCCATATACATATTATATATATACATATATATATCTGTTTTCCTCCTATATGCAGATTTATTTGTGAGATCGCGCCTTCTGATCTACATTTTAGCAAAGATGTCTGGAAAAAAGGGAGAACCGATCTGATTCAAACCTGTCATCTACTGCTTTCCGGGGCAGTGACACTTACCTACCAGGCTATCCCTGCTTGCCGGCAGTGACACGATGAATTTGGAACAAAATACGAAGTCTCCAAAATTTCGACATTGTTCTGGTCCAAGGCTGACAAGGCTTATCGAATAAAAGAAAGGGATTATCACCAAATGCATTAATAATCAATCCCTTTCGTTTGTTCATTATCACTGTTGTTATTGTTAATGTTATCTTTTTATATTATACCTTTTTTTATTGTTCCTGCGTCTTCTATACCAACTTTATCTATACGTTCTACTACGATTCCAGATTCCTCTTACCTGCTCACTACGAGTGCGTTCCCGGAGGCGCTGTACTGGTCCTTCGATGTCTTCAACGAGACCGGAGACAGCGCATACGCCAATCAAAACGTGAACATGAGCATGTATAACGCCGTGCCCGGCCTGGTCATCCAGCAGAACTACTCAATCTCCGGTAAGGCCATCCACGTCCGCCTGAACGGCACCGACGACTGCGTGGACTTCGGGGACTTCTCCGGGCGGTGCTGCAGCGATCCGAGTCTCTGCTCCCTGGGCTTTTCCTTCTCCTTCTGGATGCGACTCACTGAGGATGAGATCAAAGAGTCGGGACCAGTTTACATCGTGAGCTCCGGTGAGAAAATTAGAAAAGGAAATTAAGTAATAAACGTATAACATAATAAACAAATATGAAAATGAATGCATACATTAACTAGAAATTTAAACCATAAGCATTCATAGTTGGGTCTACTTTCTTATCGACAACGACAAATGTCATGATATATTATAAGTATAGTAGACTAGTTGTTGTTGTAGTAATAGCAGTAACAATGATAGTAACGATAATGACATATACAAGTATGTGCATATATGTTATTGATTATGTGCAAAGGGGGGAAATGAACTGAACTGAACTGAAGTGAACTGAATGACAATAATGATATCATACGTCTACGACAATTTCAATTTGTGTCATTTTAGTTTAAGGGTTTGTTTTACGAGTTGATTACATTAATTGAATGATCTGAGCTCGTCGAGTTACATGGGGAATAACTGTTAATCTTATTTGTGGAAATGAAATTAAGGAGATTACATATGAAAATGAAATACAATACAAATAAAATCATACTTGATCAATTTTTTTATCAGTAATCATGTCTGGATTTCTTTTTTGTTTCTCTGTTTTGCAGGAATTCCTGATGCTCGGGGTTTTGGTGTTTTTCGGGAAACGAGGTCGGTGACCGTAGTGGTGAATGATGGAACCAATTCGTACACAGTGGAACTCGACAACCTCATCCCCGCAGATCTCTGGAAAAACCTCGGCTTCACCTGGAGTCCAACGTATGGATTAACGGTAGGCATAACCAGGATATATTTTAGTTTGTTCTATCTGTTATAACGAGAAAATCACATCTTGCCTCATTTCTTCCGATTGAGACAAAGTTTTTCAAATATTTCACGATATAGATTTTGAAAAAACACAATGTTTATTCCGCGTAATGTTCATCTTTACATATCACTACCGCTGTTTTACATGACCTCAATCAGATTTATACTTCGTAGAATCGATGAAATACTGATTCATTTTTACACTCCTCTCACCATGTCACTCGTTTGCAACATCGCACTCATAAAGAAGATGGAACATTGGTTATTTTGCACGGCCCATCATCACACACTTCCCGAGGTCTTGGAATGTTTTATGCTATACATTGAGCTAGGAATGACACCAGTAAAATCACTTGCTTTCGCAGTCCAAGCAGTTTTTGTTCAGCATGTAGGCCTACTGCATGACTTAGATAAAACGCAGGTAATCTAACATATTATTTGAACAAAAATAAAATATCGATCGTCATATATAATAAATAATATCTCTCAATCCAAAATATCTCGGCCAGGTTGTTTTGGATGCTGCAGTTGTTGGTAGAGACAGTGCAGGCTCCGCAAATGCCCTTAGTGACGTCATCAACCGCGTGACACTCGGGTGTCGGTATAACGGGGCCGCCTTCACTAGTCATTCCTCCGGGATGTTCGACGAGGTTGTTCTCTTCCCGCTGTGGTTCAACCAGACTTTCGAGTTCATCTGGCTCATGGGAGGCTGGGGTGAGTGCAATTTGTTTATTATATAGTCCATTCTGATTTCTCTCATCTCCTTATCCCAATAGTGACTTGATTACAATGGCATTGTGGCAATTTCACTCATCGCGAAATGTTATCTCCACCGTTATGGGCATATTTCTTACGTGTCGTCACTTTATGTAGATGATGTGTTTCGATTTGAAATTGTGGCAGGAGATAGATATGTGTTTTAGGTTTTTGAATCATTATTTTTCATGTGTCAGTCAATATGACACATGCCTAATCCAATTAATCTATAAGAATTAGCAAAGTGAATATCTTGTTTAACATTGCAGAATGCTAATTACACAAGACAGACAATATCAATCTTTAAGACTTTTTTTTTTCACAGAGCTTATTCGGGTAGCGGTTTCTCTTTTTTTGAAATATTTGAATGTTTTCGTCTGGATTTTCCACACGTAAATTTCGATCAAAAGTCAGACATGTCTCCATTCACATCCTCTAGATTCCTGAAATGACATTGTAAACCTGGTGGGATTCAATTAATGATATGAGACACTTCAGCTCCCATTTTCTCGAGCATCAACCTCATGCTTCAGTTTTACCATTAGTCACAAAGATGAGATTGGACCGGATGTCTGAGAAGCAATTCAAAGTTATGAGTGTGCTACATGATGAATATGAACCAATGTCAGAATTTGATTAAATTACTTGAAATTTGGTACTTCTCCTCCTTTTCCTATCAGACGAGGACAACTGTGTGGTAGAACCATGCGTCGAAGGCGATTGTTACGACACAGGATTCGACTCCTATCGTTGCGATTGTTTCCCTGGATACAACGAGACGCTCTGCGATATGGGTATTTGCGTTATCTTTCTTCCTGTTCGTCGTGTGGTTTTTGACGTCTGTAAACTTTCCACTGTTCTTCGTCTTTAGCGCTATGCGGAATCATGTCAACTGAGCAATAGCGAGCATTAGATCTGCGACGCGAACGCCAAGACGACGTCTCCCCCCGGATTGGACAAATGGAAAAAGCTGTCTCGCGCATGTGCTGAACACCATTTTTTTTTTTTTTTTTTTTTGGCCTTGCAGCGTAGTCTATAGCGTCGCAGATCTAAAGCTCGCTAATAGAGAGCTTTAGATTTTAGACGCGCGGACGTTCAGAGGGAAAAAACATGTTCTGAGCGTGCGCAGAAGCGTGCGTCAACTTGACCCGCGCTTCTGCGCACGCTCAGAACATTTTTTTCCCTTTGAACGTCCGCGCGTCTAAAATCTAAAGCTCCCTAATATCTTGTTAAACTGACGCAGACATTGTCGTTTCCACCATGCCCAATAAGATGTCAAGTGCACATTACCACTGTCTTGATAGGAATATACTGATTCACCTGAGCGCGAATATCACTCCTATATACACGCCCAAATGACATCCTGCTGAGTACTTGGGCGTCATTAATGATGCAATGTGCTGTTAATCATTTTGGCAAAATCGTTCGACATATAATTATGCGTTCATACAGTCAATCTTCAGTCATCATTGCTATTTCTGTCACAGGGAATTCAAGTGCAAATTGATGCAATGTAAAAACAATAATGTCCTTAAAAATGAGCCAATACAGGCACAACAAAGTCATCAATGGCATGTCTAGTCACCATGGAAACTAACAGACTCTGGCAGATGTGTACTACAATATACATGGCATATCGAAATATAAGAAAATATATGTTGAATCTCTTTAAGATCCTATAGAAAAATAGGGTGTTTGTTAGGCACAAAAACTTACAAGTCTGATATCATTCTTTTCAAATTTTCAGAAATCGACGAGTGCGAGTCATACCCCTGCCTTAATGGAGGCACCTGCAGTGACTGGGTCGCATATTACACGTGCGAATGTGCCTTTGGGTACACAGGTGACAGCTGTGAAAAAGGTAACACCTACCATCTTGTAAGAGATTTCATATCCTTATACCACATGTCGCTGATCGTAATAGCATAGCACCAACTGCAGCATTTCACACTCGCGTATATGCTTTTCTTCTATCTTTTATTTTCATAATGATATCTACATCTTAACAAGAAGGCCTGCCTCCCTCACAAATAGTGCAGTAATAATTATCGAATACAATAATTAATTTGCAGAAACTATTTAAAGCAAGTAGACATAGCGGTTAATGCATACATAATGTGGACCACAATAGGTATACTTCTCGAAACACTCTGCTAATTGTTTTGTCCTCGTTCGGATTGTCATAGTTGTCAAGTGGTTGTACTGAGGATTTTATTGAAATGTTTTTAATGAATGTTAAAGCATAACAGTATTTTGAAGAAATGCATCCGTGTAAATAAAAAGTCGAACAAAGTCGAAGTTAGGATGAGTGTCTAGTGTGTTCAGCTATTTCCAATGGCCTACAATTTGCTTGGTTTTTATTTCCCTCCTTCATAGTCTCCATGATATTTTTCCATTTTTAGTTCGTTTGTTTTCATATTTCTCAAATGAAAATATGTTAATGACCATTATTTTTTTTTCTTGCAGATCTGTCGCCAAATTACGATTATTCGAATGTGAAGTCACTGCAACCACAATTCCTACGTAAGTAACTTCAACTATTTGAGTTTTACCACAGCAACACACAAACGCGCACATACATACAAACACAAATGTTGTAATACCGCACAGAGCCCATATCGAAACAAGCAATGTCGTAGATAATGAAATCAAAGTTTCAAACCGCAGTGGTTAAAAGTGTTGACTGGTTGAGATTAAGTTTTAGACATTGATTCTTTCTTTTTCTTTACAGTGATTACCCCGGAAATCAATCCTCTCTACGTACTTGCCGATTATTACCTCCCGCTGAACAACCTTGGAGACCTCGACACCTTCGGCTCGAACGTGTCGGTGACCCTGGGCCGGACTAGCCTTGGCTACTACCCCGACATCCGCAGCGCCGACTCCTACGTGGAGATCGCAAACTTCACTAACCAGTGTCTGAGCGAGCCCAACGTGTGCCCCTATGGCTTGACCCTCGCCTTTTGGATGAAGATCGACGGGCGGGTCAATAACACCGGCAGTGGGTTGGTCTTCTCAACAGCTGGTCCAATCAACAGCGAGAGGGTCGGCATCAGGATATCACTGACCTCTGCACCAACCATGGTCTTTGAAGGTGAGAAAGCATCGTATTGTTTAACTTAAACATGGTATTTCAAGATACCATCGGATGAATGGAAAGCGTCTATGTCGCAGCAATGGAAAGTAATACAAGGGTATTGAGGTCATAAAATGCTCACACGGTTTGGCTAAGAAAAGAGAGAAACTGTTGTCATTAATAGGTATTATGTAAATTAGTGTAACATGTTCAGCTCACAGTTGGCAGAAAGTTTCGAGATTTTTCGGACTGACATGTTGCTCGAGGGGAAGAATAAAGTTCAGTTGCTGTTGCTCAAAGAAAGTCTGGTGGTGATCTGTTTCATGTCACTGATGATACGTGTGACGTGTTGTTGATTTACCACCATCTTTTTTCCTTGGACCCATAACACTGTAAAAAGATAACAAATTATTTTTGTTTTCAACTCTAATGGCCCAAATGGTCTCCTTGACCGAAAAGATCTCCTGTGCCGTTTGTACTGACGTTACAGATAGGATATTAAATCGTGAATGTTGTTCAATCTCCCTCCCTTTTCTAATTTTCGTTGCAGAACTATTACATGGGAATATGTCTTAGCTTACTCTCATATTCCCATCATGTTAGCCAGAACACCCAGTTCAGTTTGTTGCAGTCCTTAACTATATGCAAAGATATGACGTGACTTATTATCTGATACTAATCTATATGACAGCTAAATTTGGCGATTTTTTTTATATCTAATCTAGTCAGCAGTGCTACAATGTAAGCCATGATCCCATATGAAGTTTTCATTTATTGTCACAGTGAACACTCCACGACGTCATCGCTCGATGACGATACCAAAAGCCAGTCTCCTATTGCGAGAGTGGATGCACTTTGGTCTGTCGTGGTCGAAGGACGGCGGTATGGCGCTCTATCTGAACGGGAGGTCGATTACACCTTCGGCATCGACGTCTCAGGTGAGAATCATGTCACTACTTAGGAGTCATACTCTGTAATGTTTATCTTCGTAAGAATTAGGTTTTACTCTTGACTGGGTTGCCATGGTTGCAGTTCGTGGTGACCGTGTACATAATTCATAGTGTATGTATGACGATACATCAACATAGAAAATGATTTAAACAAACGTGTTTTTTTTTCATGAGCACCGTACGTAAACTATGAGGGAAGCATTACTTGAAGGAAAAGCAAAAACGATATATGTATTAGGAGAGCCACACTTCATGAGTGTTGAAGTATGCTTCAGCTAATTTTTTACTCAACGTTCGTCATCCAAACCTGCCAACTTTTCTTTCAGCATCAAGTGTCAAAGGGAATTATCTTCTGACGTCACACTAGTGTTTTGTTTTGTTTGTTTGTTTTATTTCTGTACTAAAAATCAACATATTCCATACATAAAGGTCAAGAAAAGAAAAATATACGGAGGGTAGCCCATTTTCAGTAGTGACAATGATAGTCACTTCTGGTCTTCCATGCGGCCCTGTTCACAGTGTATGGTAATAATGTTCCGGAGAATCTTTAGGCATTGTTATATTTTAAATACTTCTGTATGTTTGTTTCTTGCAGTCGATCTCCGCCACCAATACATACGACACGATGACGCTTGGTTCGATGTTCGGATCACTGGACTCCGCAGCACCCATCGCCTTCAACGATCTCGTCGTATGGGGTCGCGCTATCAGATCATACGAAAGACATATTTTGTTGGGAATGACGCGTAAGTTAAATCACTGTTGTTTTGTCTTTATTGCTATAGACTATTATAGAGTACCAAAGTGTGATGTCACAACCATTCATCGCCATGGAAACTCGTTCTAAGCAATCTCGCCTGACCCGAATATCTGTGAACACTATTGTTGCTAAAAATGCTCGCACATGGTTCCAACCGAAGCTATAGCAAAGGACTGGGACATAATGACTTTGTTACTCTATTTCTGCAGATTTTTTTTTTTTGCGCTCAGTTGCATTGTAAAAATAAACAAACAAACATTCACTTAAATGTTGAACAGTGACAACACTCAACAACAAATGGCAAAATGTCCAAGCGCGAGTGATAGATACCAAATCTTCTTTATCACACCGTGGCTCGAGCTTTTCTAGAAGTTGACTCACGTAATGACTTTACTCGCTCTTTTCTTTGAATCAAAATGAGGTTAACAACATAACGCGCTGGTTCTTGAATTTAAACATGAGGTCATTTATGTAATCTATTGTTTAAGGAGTTGATGGGTTATGTGTTAAAACTGTGGGAAACAACTATATTGTAGGCCTACATCTCCGGTGTAACGGGCTAACCCTTTGATTCACCGACATGAGTGTAGACTACTGAAGTGATAATGTGACAGACTTTTGTTATAGCTTGGTTGGAACTCGGTGTGAGGATAAACACTCAGGCCAGCTAGGAGAGTTGTTTGGAGCAAGCTCCCATGGCGGTGAAGGGCTATGATATCACACTAAACTATCGTGGCTCAATGAAAAGACATAGAATTCTAAATCTGGAGGTCGCTGGTTCGCGCCTTGTGGCAGCGAAGATACTGCTATTCTAGCCTCACTGTCTAGCTACTTCTTCGAATGGGACGTAAAGCTGTTGAACACAGCGTTGCTTGCTTACAAGCATTCACGTTCTCCTTCAATGGCCCCGTCAAACTAATACGAAATCCTAAGTGATACGAGAAGTCAGTTTATAAAGTCGCCACGAACACACAAATAAAAAGTGATCATTATTTGATACAGCGCAGTTGATTGAATCTCGGTGTCACGCAGGTCGCGAACTGGCCATGATCGAGGCCACTGACCACTATTGGTCCAGTGACGGCTACATCAGGAGGGACTTGCTGACAATGTCCGACTACGACGCCGTCTACGCCGCAAACCTCCACAGCATGGACAGAGCCGGCGATGCCGATGTGATCCTCGGGCACGGACGGGACGAGAAAGGCAGCTCCATTATGGTCATTGGTGACGGAGAGGGATGGCTCTTCTTGGGTAAGTGCGCATCTTATTGCTTGTCTCTTAGCGATAAAGCTGTGGGTTGCTTTTTAGCTACTTGCATTTGAATTGCTTATGAATTCGTGAGATATTTCCATACGTAACGCATGCGTAATACAAATTTTCTGTAACCATGATAACGACTGGAATTAAAACGGTTCATTCTTTCTTGGCTATAGGTACCGCCTTAAAGTAATTGCAATGCTTTCAAAATGCACTCCTCACACAGCGATTCATGAAATGCATTCCGATTCCACTGATATCGTTCATTTCACAAATTCTCGGCGCCACTCGTATCTTGGTTCTCATAATAATAGTTAATTTCATATTTAACTGGCATCATGTATTGCTACTAGTTAGTGATCGTCGTGGTTACTGCTCATTCAGCAAGTGCATAGAGAGAAAGTCACGCATCAACCTCAAAGCTGTCACTCTTTTAAGATATCGACATGTGAGGCTTTTGTGTGTCAACCAGGGTATGTCGAATACATGTCAACCTATATCAAAATAGATTAAACGCGTGGTCACTGATCTCTATGATTATTGACAATACTAATCGTGCAGTGAATTACTTGAAATGATCTAATAAGTGCGCGCATGGGTCAGGAGCAGTGGCGGATCCAGAGGGGAGCGCAACCGGTGCACGCCCCCCCCCCTTTATTTTTCGTGAAAAACAAAAGAAATAAAAAGAAAAAATGAAATGAAACCCAGAAGTGCACCAGAAATATTAGTCACGCCCCCCCCCCCCCCCTTTACATAATTCTTGGATCCACCCCTGTGGAGTGTGATTCAAATCTTCTCGTAGCTTTAGGTTATTCGTTGATGACAATAATTCAAGGAAAGTATATTTTTGTGACTCCCAGGGGATTTCGCGGGTACCTGCTTGAGCAACACACACAGATGCGACAACGGACTGTCCGTCTCCATGTGGACTAGACTTTCGCTCGTCGCCGACAACGATACGCACTTCTTGGTCAGCTCCGGGGAGCAGGTGACTCGCGGGTTCTCCATCTTCCAGAGAGATGTCGATCGCTTGGGGGCGGCTGTCACAAACGGCTACAGGCGCTGGGTGGTGGAAATTGTACACGAGCCCTACATACAATACGAAGGTAAAAATGCTTGCAGTTACTGTTACTTTCTTCAGAGAAACAACTTGTGGAGATATCATTTGTACATCAATTGATTTTACCCATGCATATTAATTCAATTATATAAACTTGAGGGTTTTTTTCGCAGGGTTATAATAGAGACCAAGAGTGACCTTGTAATTGTTTTATGTGCAGCTTAATATTATTGTGCTAAATGGAATCGGGTATAATGGTATCGTTTAATCATTCAATTATTTCGATGATCCTTCGAGAAACTGAGCAACATGGTTCTGGTACCATTGAATAAAGCAAAATCAGCATGTGAGGGTCTTGCTAACACGGTGGCATTACATCAATCTCACAAGAAAGAGCTTCGAGACAAACCATGTTTATAACACCAGTGTCAAGTCTACACAATGAATCTCATATATTCTTTTTTCAAACTTTGTGCAAAATACTTTTTTATGAATACAAACAGATAACATGACTTTGAACGCCGCCCCTGACATGGATTTCGTGGGCGAATGGACCAACCTGGGTTTGACCTGGAAAGAGGACGAAGGGCTTACCTTCTTCGTTGACGGTCTCGTGGTGGCTCGGGACCCGGTCGGCTACCAGAGATTCCGTACCAGTGACTACGAGACGCGACTCATCCTCGGCCGGCGGAACGACTTCTTGGGTCACGCCAGCAATTCATCTTTCGAGGAGTTGGCCGTAAATGAACAAAAGGTGGAGCCCTACGAATACAGGGAAAATTTCGCGTTACTCGGTAAGGAAAATGCATGGTATACGCATGATGCATTTTGACCATCATTTATGCTATTTTTTTTTGGGGGGGGGGTGAATTTCTCGTAATGTTGGAATTCACATTAGCAGAAAGGCCTGTATTTCTTGATTTTAAGTCATAAGAACGTGTCAGAATCTTCACTGCAGATATTGAAATTAACAGTGCAAGTAAACCCCAATCAGCCATAATTCTACTTAATTGTGAAACAAAAATTCTCTACTATAATGACTATCAAAGCCGATTGTATGAGTACATCAGAATCAGAATATATTTCATTTGGGCTTATTAAGTATGTTGAGAATGAGCTACAATTATGATTATATTCCACGTATTTTCAATCAACAACTGAATAAGATGATGCGTATTGTTTTAGTTTGGTTATTTCATAGGCGTGAATTCTTATACGATCCCTTACTGTTCATGTTTGATTAACTTATGATTTATGCAACAACTTTTCATTTCTAGCTGATAATCATAATCAAACAAAATCTTCAATTGCAACCCTTTCCACTATTTCCTCACATTTTCATGGTTTGTGTATGCTCTGTGTTTTATTATTCAGACAACCTTGAGTACAAGGACGCCCTCTATTACTGGAACACTCCTGATCTGATCAGTAGCACCTTGAAGGTCCTTACCCACCACAGTCCTCTACCTGGCCTCGTCGTGAACGGTACGGTTTACCCGCGGTCGGGTTACCTGGGACCAACCAATGACGTGACGCTAGTGGACGATTCAACCGTTGACTTACCTGGCTTCCCAGACTTCATTACGTTAGGTAAGGCGGAAAAAGAAATCAGAACAGGCTTTTAGTATGAAGTCATGTTGATGCATCGGCTACTAATGACTGCCGTATTGCGCAGTTCTTTATAATTAGACTTGTCATAACCTTTCAATATCAAACATAGTGTCATGGATTAGTGGTTGGGACAAAGCATTTTCTCTACTCGAAATTATGGTTTAAGGAAATTAGATGAAAATTATCCTGGAGAGAAGTCTAAGTCAATGCTGTTCCCATAGTATCCATTTCTATCCTTTTCTCTTTTTCTTTCTTTATATGTCTATATATTCATTTATTCATCTATCTCTTTATCTGTGTATGTATCTATCTACTATCTATCTATCTATCTATCTATTTGTCTGTCTGTCTATCTCTTATCTTTGATGTCTATCTCTCTATCCCTGTACCTGTATATATGTTTTCTCTCTAGCAATGCAATATTATAGTATCTATGCATCATTGCTCGGTTCTCTTTCTCTCTTTGTACTTGCCGACGTTTCTTCCGCCTCTTGTCCATCAAGTGAAATTTTACAATTCATGTTACACCCACTGCAATCATTATATCCATTTTAAAATATATTACGCACCAAGCATAATGGTGTGTCATGCAAATGCTTTTGTTCTATCCAGTCATCTGCTGCTGTTGTTGTTTATCAGGTAACTTTGAAGACACCTTCATCTGCCACCCCAGAAGGGCCAAGCGAGGCATGAGCGTTTCTTTCTGGGTCAAACTAGAGTTTGACCGCCCACCTCCCGCTCCGGTCGGGAATGCTACTGCTGCCCCTTACAACCCGGAGAAGAAATACCTTCTGAGGTTTGTTGGTTTTTATATCAGCCCCTGTAATAGAAGTCAACAACCACTGCTGTATGAAATTGCTAGAATTAGCGGGAATAATGTCCTCCTAATGATGACCTCCATATTCAACCGCATTTAGGTGCACCATGCGTGTCTCAACAGCGTAGTTGAGTGCCAAAGTAACTCACTCAGACACAACACTCGCATTTTAGATGGTGACTTTGTATTCAATCAGAGCTTCATCAGTACCATGATGTGCATTAACATGAAATCCAATCTTCGCAATAACCATTAGTTCAAATTCTCAAGGAATCAATAAACCTGGGGTCCGTTTCATGAAGTCATCACATAAAATAATGTCTTTATATAAACCTCAGAACGGCCAAAGTCACTCATTATGTATATGTGAGGCCCAGTTTATGGAAACAGGGACGTCGATTCGTTTTGAGGATGGTTGGGAAAGGCGTTTGGGATAACACATTTTCTGGTGGTACTTCCGGGATTAATCGGCTAATAAGCAAACTGCCCGAAGTGTGCCTTTTGAGCGAAAAGCCTCTCATAAGACTTTCATGAAACGGACCTGTGAAAACCTTGCACTACCTTCTCGCAAAGATCAGGAGGAAAGCCTGATACACACAGAAGAACCTCTCCCCAATCCCGCATACAAATAAACGCTTGCAGAAGCACACATACATAGTAAAAACGAGAATGAGACGGCGGCTCTTACACTGAACCATCCTCCAAGTCGACGAAAAGGCAAACCTTTCTGCGTCGAATTAAATGGAAAATATAGTCCAGGGACATAGATAACGTTAGATCTATCAAACCGTACTTCTTCCTTACAGTTCGGGAGGTCAAGGAGCATCGAAAGGTTTCAATGTCTATGTCCGCGGCGAGACAATCAACGTCGTGGTCGATGACGGCAGCACGATGACGTTGAAACAGGTGTCCGCAGAGGTAAGAAATCTGCGCTTGAGCTCGCTCTTAAAATAAAGAAGATTGCACCACCGTTTGATTCCAAGCAGTTAGACAAAAAGTATCATTGATTTTTTTTTCTGCAACAGATCATGACTTTGCTTGATTTTGCTTGACTTTTTTCTCTGATTGTACGAGTGTGTGAAAGATTTTTTTTGTATCAGTTTCACGTATTCAAACGACATGCAAAACATTTTATTTATCTATCTTGACTTTTTGCAACATTTAACTTTGGTGTCTTCCATCAGAATATTCCCGACAGCACATGGACCAACATCGCCTTCACTTGGCACAAGTCGGAGTCCTTCCTCATTTACATCAATGGCAAAGTGGCCACGCCCATCGATACCGTCGTCAATGTGTCGACTTGTTGCTACGGCAATGCGACGCATTTTGTTGTTGGGCGAGGACAGAGCGAAGACTCGGAGTTCGGCACTTTCCGCATCCACAACCTGGTAATCTGGGACAAATACGTGTATCCACGCCACGCCCACAAGTTACTAGGAATTGCAGGTAAGAATGCATCGACTTCAGAAATGTGTCTTTCTTTCGAGACGTGTCCAATTTCTACAATGTGTTTCTGTGATTGGGATTTTGTGTGTCGGAAGTTGCCATGAGATATCAACGAACCTAGTTTCAGTGCAAGCGATGATAACGATCTTTTATTCATTATGATGAAATGTTTATACATGCTTGACTATTTGAAATTTTATAGTAGCAAAACACACCTTGTTTTTATATTTGACCACCCTAAGTCACTGTATTATCTTAGTATCGTCACGCATTTCTCCCAGTAGATTGTGTTTAAGAATTTGAGTTTATTTATAATAACGACATATGTACAAGAGAGTTTGAATACATAACGGTAATCTATCAAGAAGAGCTTCATTGAACATACAGCTGATGGTAATAATGTACACGATGAGGTTGCTAACAGAACCAAGAGATAGCACAGGTGCTAGTAGGTGTAGATCTCAAAAGCGTGTCGTAATTATACGTTCATTGGAATATTTCAAGATTTGTGCGTAGTTCAAACATTCATATTTCAACCCAACATCCAAACAGCCGGTGAAAAGTACTTTATGGATCTGGCCGACTTCTACTGGCCCTTCGACGCGCCAGCGAGCCTTCCGTGGCCGGTTCTCGGGTTCAACGGCGGCTCCGCCTTGATGAATGACCGCCACTATTTCGGCCGCTGCTTGTACACGGACGGAAAGAACGACTACGTGCAGCTGCGAGACTTCGGCAGCACGCACTGCGTGACAAACCCGTCCCAATGTTCTAACGGCTTGGTGGTGGCGCTGTGGATCAAGCTGAGAGACATACCCAGCGGATCCAAGTGCCTTTTGACATCTGGAGCTGACGTCACAGGTGGGATTGATGACAACATTTTCCCCATTTCATCTATTTTTTTTTTCGGGGGTGGGACTGAGGGGCAGAAGAGATCTTCATGAGCAGTGGCGGAGCAGGCGGGGCGCACCGGGCATGCGCCCCTTTATTTTTGTTAAAACAAAAGAAATAAAAAGAAAATGGAGGGTGCACGTGCCCCCCCCCCCCCCTTACGGAATTCCTGGATCCGCCCCTGATAAGTATACAGTATAACGTATAGGCTCTCTATTTTTTTAGAAAGAACCTCTTCCTAAAAATGTAAACCTTCATTTAATCGTTATCGACAATGTTAGTTTCTTGTATTTAAGATGGCATAGTGTCCATTATGAATAACATTTTTTTTTAATGCGAGCTTGTCCGTGTGTGTTTTGTTTGCGCGTGCATATGAGAACAGTTATAGGGGCCACAAATTACAATTTCTCAAGTCCAAACCTTTTCATTCTCCTAATGGTACGTTCTTTGCAAAATGCCCAACCAGGTGAACGAGGCGTGACTATCGGGCAGACAGTGGACGGAATAGACGCAGTGGTCAGCGACGGGTCGACAACGTGGGTAGTCACGAAGGACTTATCAAGTGAATACTATGGGGTGTGGCTCTATCTGGCCGTCAGATGGGAACGAGTTCTCGGACTGAGCATGTTCATAAATGGTGTCAATGTTGGCGAACAGGTAAACTTGATCAAAGCAATGAATATGAAATACCATATAGTTATCATCTTGAAACAGGCATCTTTTCAGTCGTCTACAACAATTAAGCTCTGTATGTCTCAAAAATTTTCATGTAGGAAGTTACTATTTAATTTCCTTTTATCGGAAATATAATAGGCGATTATATATCTGGCAATTATATCACAGTACCATGCACTGATCTAGATAGGAAAATTCCCTATAGAGATCAGTGGTAACACCCCGTGCGTCTCAAACACGCAGTGCGTCTGCTCCGATTTCCAGCCTGTGCTTGGAGGGAGCTTTAATACCAGATGATGTCATTTGTTGATGTCTTGTCTCTTCTGACAAAAGTCTGAGAGGCACAGCACGACCACTCTCGAATAGGTGAAATGTCCCACATTTGTAAAAGGGTCGCATTCCATGCGCAACAGATGAGGGAATGACAAACCATATCAAAGTTCCATCGCTAACACCGTAGTAGCTTTTTACGAAATGAATGCACCAAGAGCAGAATTTTTGATAAAAAACAACGACAAACGGAAAAAGCATACTGATGTGCAGGCATGGAAAGAAAAGAAAAACTCAAAGCGCACATCTGCACTACAGTGTACTCCCGAACACGTTTATAACGTAATTCTCTTTACAACTAAGTAAAAATTCAGGTCCTAAAATCATTGTATTCGTTATATCTTAATATTAATCTATCTTATTATTCGGCCATATCGAAATTTCCATATAACGAAAGAAAACTGCCAGTCCCAGGATTTCGTTATAACGGGAGTTGCCTCTGTTACTCTAGAGTACTATGCCTTGGCTTAATTATGATTGTCCTATTTCTTGCAAACAGGTTACCGGCACGGAGGACCCGAGGAGTTCTGTCCAGCAGACCGAACTTCTCCTGGGGCGATGCAGCTACTCCGCGGACGACGACGGCTTCGTGGAAGCCCACTTCGACGACGTCATCGTCATCTTGCCGTCGAGTGGCGAAGATCTTCCTGACGCTTCTCTTCTTCATGGCGACCAACGTAAGCAACTCCATGATATTGCTTAAATTGCTTTAATCACATTGGATCTTGTAGATAATATGCAGAATCAGTATCCTCTCCCATCGTATATAATTATTAGTTAAATAGATTTGGGGCCTGTTTCATAAAGATTGAGCATAAGTCAATGTAAGTTGCAATCAATTGCAAAACTTACGCTCGATTCAACGAGTTACGCTCAATAAATCGAGCGTAAGATCAACTCTTTATGAAACAGGCCCGTGAGCTCTCTTGCATTAGTTATGACATATTTATCTTCGCCTTCATACAAATGGGCTTGCACATGACAAATGTTATATATTTGGAATTTCCAGAGACATTAATTTGAAATCTAAAATTGAATATTGATAATTGAAGGGACAATGGGCAGTATAGACGATTGTTCGAACACATTTTTTTTTATTTGTTGTGAGGTGCCTTTTAGTGATACACGAGTTTGCACGAAATTTACGACATTTGTTTACAGACGGAGTTTTATTTCTGTCGCTCTATATTGTTCTTTTTGATGTAATTGGAAAGGTATTTCTGTCTTATTCCGCACCCCTCAGGATGCTCTGGTTACGTAACGCCAGACCTGCACTTCAACCTCACTTCCGCTGAAGACGGAGTGTCACTGTTCGACACCAGCCCGGTGGAGCGTCAGGCGAAATTTGGGGGTAACAGCAGGGGCGTGTCCCTCTGGCCGCAGTACAACAGCAAGGGTGTGGTGGATGTAGGTGAGTGCCGTATACCAAAGATGGTGGTTTAAATATACGTGTATTGAAAAGTACATGTAGATTCAAGACGGGGTAGTGACAGGATTGTAACTAATCATATTGGCAATGATGGCATAGCGGATGGCAACGACGAGAACGACGATGATGACGATGATCATGATACTGTTGATTATGACGATGACGATTGGGATCATAGTGATGGTGATGTTCTTGCTTGCTGGTGGTGTTAGAATGATGTAAGATATGATGACATTTGATGACGATATTAATTTCGAGCACGAGTTGATATTGCTAATGACCAAAGCCAATTTGACACCTTTTCGCCTCACAGGTAGTTTCCGTGAAAGTTGTTTGAGTTCACCGGCCTTATGTAGAAATGGGGTGTCTATTTCGTTTTGGATCAACGTCCTGGACTTCGAGAACATATTCGATCCTATGACTAATCCACAAGGGAAAGGCTACTTATTAAGGTAAGAAACCTCGAAAAGATTCTTGGTTTTTGATGATGCAAATTTTGACAATAAATCAATAGGAAGCTTAATTAGTCAAGATCATCAAATCAATTTAATCACAGTAGCTTGCAAGAAGTTTATTAGATAACGCTTGTTGCCTTTCAACTTTAAATACTGTGTAATTATTATAATCTGGCACAACATTTCTGCTGGCACAGTAGCACCTGGGACATGGTTTTATCCCTTTTGATATATCTTACTTCATTTTTACTTCATAGTCTTTTTGTTTATTCATTTTGTTCCACATAAGAATATAAAGCAATGGCAGGCCTACTGTGCTTAACATATACACTCAAATACAAACGCGCACGCTTGCACGTTTGCGCACACAAGATACCTCAATCAAGCTTCCGCACTTCCATAGTCTTATATGAACTGCATTCAGTGTCGGTAACAATGATTACCAAGTTTAACCAGTAATACGTACATATCCATGATTGATTTTCCAGTTCCGGTGCTCAGAACGAGAATTCCACTGGGATCTCAATCATCACCAACAACATCACGACCACGGTCGAGGTTCGAACGGAGCATCGTCGCTGGAAGAGTCATTTTCCGCTGAGCTTCCCGGAAGAATGGACGAACTTCGCGCTGACCTGGAACGCAAGTGACGGCATAAAGGTCTACGTGAATGGCGTGTTCCAATGTACGTTAAATAGGACAACAGCACTGAAACCTTGCTTGATTTTGATATTGTTGTTGACGTTGTTGTTGTTGTTGTTGTTGTTGTTGTTGTTGTTGTTGGTTGTGGACAACATAGTTTCCATATAATCGGAAGTAATGTGTGATATAGAAAAGTAAGAGGCCCTTAAGTATGTAATTGGTAGAACTCATATATTATGTTTGTCATTGCATCCGCCTACAGATGACTACACGCCTCCAACGACAGTGAGCCTGTACAACTCCACGTACAATGCTACGACCTCGGATGCTCCCACGACAACAGCTGAGACCACTACACAGCCCCCTACCACCACCGCTGACTTCACTACCAATTCGGTCAACACGACGAATGCAACGGACGATGGCGTCACCGCAGAAGTAACCACTCCCCAAGCGATCCTCGTCGCGACGACGGACGACGAGACCACGCCCATCGTCACCACACCGCACTCTTGGAGCCCGCGCGGAAACGACACCTACGCGCATTTGCTACTGGGAGCGCGGAATGACTTGAATGAAGGCTACCTTCGCGCTGAGTTCGCCGACCTCGCTGTCTGGTACGAAGTGATTGATATGGCAAATCCGCTGTTGACAAAGATTCTGATGGGAGAAGAATGTCACGAGATTGGTGAGTTTATGAAAGAGTAACATAACAACTTGCAGTTTGGTAATCTGTTTTTGATTGTGATAAGTGATCACCATTCTAGACAGGAAACTATCTTTGATAAAGTCTATATCTATGCTCTTATGTTTATTTTTTTGTAAGAAGATAGTCCTTAAACGTTGTAACGGTAATAACAAGCCGTTGACACCGTATCATTGTTCTTCCTGTAAAGGAAATGTCTTTGACATCAAATTCGATTTTTACATAATTTCTCAAACTTTATCCCACAGTCATCACTGATAACCACGACGAGCTGGCGGCTCTAGAAGTTTGGACCGGTACGATTGAATGCGACTATCGACATCTAGCAGACTGTACCGAAGACTTGGACCAGTTCTTTCAAGTGGTGAGCATGTGGTTCCTTCTTGGGGGACCTGATATGAAGTTCTTGGTTACAGCTGTGGACAACTACTAGTATTAGAGGGTAACAACGTGAAACCGTTAAAACCCATCTTGTCGACCTGTGTGCACTGCACTTGCATTGAGCCAGATCTGTGATAGTTGTTGAGATTCATGGTCTCTACGCCGTACCGCCATCCCACAATAGTTTATAAATATTAATCACACCACATTCTTGCATAATATCGGGAGGGGGGCAAAAGAAACCTTCAGAAAAATTAATTACTCTATACAATTAAAGCGATGACATGCAAAGGGAGACTAATCCATGAATGCACCGATGTTACGGATGTGCTTTGTGCTGATGTTAATGTTTTGTCATGTAGGTGGTAGGTAATGAAATATCATGGTGACTGAATCCGTCTATAGGCACGTACAGACGGCGATCCTTAACCTTGGGAATAAGCTAGCTTTGCAGATAAGCTCTATGGGGCGCCAAGTCTCGCACGGTCGATTTCGTTCCGAAAGTCGTCGAAATGACTGATTACGTAACTAAATCGACCATGCGACACTTGGCGCCCCATAGAGCTTATCCTCGAAGTTAGCTTATCCTCGAAGTTAAAGATCACCGTTTGAACGTAACTGTTGTCCGATAAGTGGTAGCATGATTATAATTGATGCATGCCACATACACCCTAAATTTCTTTGTTGTTATTTTACGTATGTATCCATTATCGTGTAGTTCATCTTTATATCTTTTATTCCTTTCCTTTCTTTGTATGTTCTCTTCCATATTCATCTCATTGACATGACTAGTTTTTCTGACAGTTCCTTCTCCTTCTGTTGTCAATATTGTCACATTTTTTATTCTCACTGTTATAGATTTCGAACGAGGACTTTGATGACGACACGGTGTACGAGATTGCCAAGCTGAGGCTGCTGAACTACACTGTGAGCAGCACCTACATGACCGTGGACGAAATGGAGATGACCACTATCCTGCTGAGTAAAGCGCTGACCCGAACTCTTTCGTCCTCTATTGATTCTACGTATGCTGAGACTGACATGAAGGTAAGAACAAGTCCTCACGTAAGGGTGGTAACACTGTGGTCTCGGAGGAGAACAGACTTTGATTGTCCACAGTGGAGCTTTGGTGTGCTTTAGGGCCCGTATTGTACTGTAGACCAATGTTTAAACCCACTTTAAATCCAACTTGAACTCGGTTTTACTTTTTAGCAGAATACGCGGTCCGAGGAGTTCCTTGGGACAACAGGGTACCATTGAAATTCTAAGATGTAGAAACACTCACGTGGCACTTGTTGAGCTCTGGTGTGGTGGTGAACTGTGGCATAGTGTTGTGGTTGATAGTGCAGGGCTCAGAATCACAGGGAACACTGAGATCATACTTTCAACGCTGTGTCGCATTTTATAGTGGAGACAGAGTGTTACAGTGGAAACACTGTGTTATAATAGGATCACTTGTGTAGTGGGAGATCTATGATGTAATGCGATCTTTGTGATGTAACAGGTACTGGAAACACTGGTTTGATTTGAGTACTCTGTATCTTGGCTAACTACTGGCATTGTGTCACAGTGGATGATGTCGATGTACTATATCGTATATATGTTTTGTATTTCTATCTGCCTTCATACAGGATCTTCTTGACATTGCCAGCAATCTGTTTGACAGCAGTCGCAGCCGACGATGGACAACCATACATCAGGTAAGGAGATCAATGTGAAAATGGTATATTCACATCATATAAGTACAGTGAAGACAAACAAAAATCATTTTGTAAACTTACACAGCATGATAATTAAGGAAACTGGTTATGGCTAGAAGAACACTATAAATGATGTATTAAATTCATATCACTTACTCCTAATGACCATCACCAACTCTGCATGTATCCATATATCCAATATTTTGAAGTGTTGACTGAGGAGAGTTCGACGTACAGACGTGTATACGTAAAGAAGTCAAATCTGTCATTCACGACATGATGTCTGAATGAATAATACACAATAGTAATTATCCTTTTGTGATATTTTTTTCCAGTATCTTGGCTCCAGGGCTTGGCACTATAGTGTATGAAAACCTCCTCTCAGGGTTATTTCCAGACAAAATGTGATATCATTGAGAGGAAATGCAGCACAAATTTGATTATATCGTGTCCGTCAAGAAGGTAAAACAGGCACGAAAAAATATTTCTACAGTTTCTGGTTACGATTAAATTGTTTCGAAATTGTCGAAAAGAGTTAAATGACTTTGCAATAGTCTGACATCTTGCAAACTATAAAAGCATTTTTTTATATGATGGTAGGAGGTCATATCAACTTGATAATGTGCCCCGTGCAAACTAACGGTTGCTGGTCTTGTCATAGTTGTCAGTGTAACAAACATTTGACAAATATAATAAACACACATTGTAAAAGACGCTCCTTTCTGTCAAGCTGAGTGTGCCGTAAACAGTTACATCGTCTTCTCGCACTGCGCAAAATTGTAATAGCAAGCTTGATTCCGTTATTTTTCTAACCATTTCTTATTCATTTGCGTGTTTGTATGTTTGTTTTGGTGTTTACCTTCAGACTCGGCGTCGTCGAGGGGCCTACAGTCCGAATAGCGCCCTCAGTCTGGCTTCCCAGCTGGAGAGTTATCTCATGTCCATGGCGAAGTACATTGAGGGAGTCAACGGGACTCGAAGTGACGTCAACATTACCATCGTCTCAGACAACATAGGTATGTGCTACCGCGCATGGGGAATTGTCTTCTTCAGTGAGATGTGGAAGGCATTTCTTGAAGGGATCTGAAATGGAAAGTTGATGAGTAATATCAATATATGAAGAGTCACAGTCTTTATGTTTAGATTGACTCAGCTACACGACGGTAAACAACAGTATGTATAGTGACTGTCAAATCAACATTGAGTATGGCCTAATATTGTGGAAAATGAACGCATATTCGATGAGCACAAAGCTACTCTTTTTGATCCCGATGATACTGGTGTGCAAATAGACATAATACAGTTTAGTAAAACACTGCCTAGTGTATATCGCTATCATTTTGGCCACTTTTTATTATGTCTTGCAGAATGACTTTACTATGGAGATAGCATCAATGACTAGACAGTTTGAATAGTGTGAAGTAATATTGGAAATCTTGAGATCTTATTTCTGAATTGCCTGTGACTAGAATACCTTTGTTGTTGTTTTGTGTTTTCGTCCAGTCGTCCAAATTGAGCGCTTTATGGCCGACGCTGTTGTTCCTGGGAGTGTGTACACGTTCCCGAACTATTACGATCCCCGAATTCAGGCTTTTAACGAGTCATGGAACTACCCTACGGACTACATTCAGCTGCCCCAGAACATCTATGACTACATTCCTGCTTCGAGAAGTAAGAATTTGAAATCACCGAATATCAAATATTTAACATCTGAAATCTCACAAGGATGATGACGACAATGATGGTATTGATGATGATGATGATAATGGTGATGGTGATGATGATGGTGATGATGATGACTATGATGGTGAAGATGATGATGATGGTGACAATGATAATGATGATGATGGTGGTGATGATGATAGTGATAGTGATGACGATAATGATGATGGTGATGATGATGAAGATGATGATGATGGTGATGATGGTGATGATGGTGATGATAACCCACTTAGCAACATAATAGTCACAATCATAATTTGTGTTATAGATTGCGTACATGTTGTAGTATGAAGATTTTTATTCATCTAGGTAGTATGATTAAAGTGCGTAATTTAATCTGTTCGACTGGATTTAATTGTGGAAATCATGGAGAAAAGAGTATCGTGATTGTTCTCTCCGTGATTTTCAGAAGTAGGTCCAGTCGAACATATAATATTCGCACTTTTGTCATAATTTGTGTTATCATGCTGCTGAAGATGATGACGACAATGATAATAATCTTGTCGACACTAAGTTGATGGTTAGATCTCTGACGTATTTCGCTGCTGCAAATAACCAGTTCCGAACATAGGTCTGTGACGGTGATGAATACATCATGAACGGGAGGAATGGTGCTAAGGAGGGAGATCAGATTTAGGAGCGTAAATTGATTGTAACTTTTTATGATCAAAATGTCACTGAATCTTCTATTCCTGTCGTTGGATTTGTTCCTTCATTCCTTCACTCTTAAAACATCCGAGTCAGGACTGACCCGGAAAGGGCCCGTTGAGGTCACACCTTGTTCCGGGTCATAAATGACAAGGAATAGGGTACCCCATTCAGAGTCATGAATTGGGTCAGGGTGACCCCATTCCGGGTCTTCATGACCAAATTCCAAGTCATTTTTTATCCGGAACGGGGTGTGACCCCAACGAACCCGGTTCCGGGTCAGTTCTGACCCGGATTTTTTTTTTTTTAGAGTGTTAAATTGGATTCGTGCAAATGCTGCAATCATGATGCTTTGACTCAACTGCGCAGGACTCTTAATCAGGTTGTTTCAAAATCTATTGATCTGTCACTTTTGTTGCAAGATGAATATTTCCTTGCACATCAGTCATTACCACAATTGTCTTATGTTTAAGTTACAGCGCCGCAATGATGATGGTCACTTTCTTGATGTTCAGACAAAAGTTTGTTAGACTCTACATCAACGTTTTATATTGACATTGAATGTTAATTGCTTATTACATAGCAACTGGCTAACGGTCAAAGAAAACTGCTGATCTCGTATGACTTTCTTTCTTTCCCTCTTCGCAGAAAACAACGGAGAAATAACCATGGTTGGAATCCTCTTTGACACCCTATATGAGATCATCCCGTTGGAAACCATGGAAGAGTAAGTAGACAAAAGAAGAGTATTCTTTTAAAAAGTGCTAAGGATCGTTAAATATGTTGACTAAAACAAAAGCAAATATAACTTAAGGACGAAGACTAATCTCATCTTACATTGTTTTACAATGTCATACACATCACTGGCAGAGCAAGCCCACACACTTCTGTGTTTGCTCTTAAGAGCACAAATTGTTTGGATAATATCCAGATCTCATATTAATCATTCCCCAAGTCTAAACGGTCAAGAATAATAAAGAGTTGTCAAAGATCATAATTATGTAACCATAAAGATATAAACAGCTTCTGTCTCTGGGAGAAAAAAATATATGTATCGATAATAAATATGTTGAGCAATGCCATAACATTTACAAGTAGTTTTGTCTTGCGCAGCCATCTAGCAAACTATCCCCTGTATGGTCTGGACAAGAAGAAGAAGTACAGTAACTTTGAATATCTCCCTTCTTTTGTTTTCAGGGAACTTTACAAGGATTCGCTGAAGGTGGGTAGTCGTATAATGTATCTGCGAGTGGAGCCAGAACTACGGAAGAACTTGTACAATCCAATCGTGCTCCAGATGGAACATAAAGAGGTAACGAGATCTTTTATATCCACTTATTCTATAATAAATCATTATTGAGAATCTATGATAGTGTTAATTGTGATAGATAAAACAACATTAAATTGCCTGTCAGATCTCTAGCGATGGAATTCCAGAAGTTGGTTTATAATACCCAATTTACATTTCAATAGTATGGATTTAGATTTCGCCTTTTGAAACAAATGCTAAAAATACAACAGTATATAAATAATGTCAATTTGGAATTTAGATCGTTATCTATATCTTCGAATTTATTTGAAGACATTTTCGAGAATCTGGGTTTGGGTGTTTGTTATGTAGTGGAAATTACAAGTTTAACACATAAACATTATACTTAAGACCATTACTAATTTACTCAATATGCCGAAACTAAACATAATGTACAAGAAAAAAAAAGTCGTAAACTCACATCGTTTCCACTCTTTGTGCTTCCTCCAAATATTTCTCGCAGACCCTGACATCCAAGGAAAAAGCCTTTTGCGTCTTCTGGGATTTCACAGTCCCGTAAGTATGACCTTAACTTGCAGTATAGTCAGTCATTTAATTTCTGAGGATTTGTTCTGACTGTATAGTTCCTTTGAAGGGCGGTGAGTTGGCTCAGTCGGTAGCGAGTCTGCCTCACGATCCTAAGGACCCGGGTTCGAACCCGAGACTGGACTGAGCAATGTTGTGTGTAAACATACCGTCCCCTCTAGCAAGAGGCAAAACACTCTGTCCCTCGGATATGACATATAATAGAGGTCCCGTGTACGAGAGAGTCACAACTCATGCACAGTGGCGGATCCAGAGGGGGCGCAACCGGCGCACCCCCCCCCCCCTTTATTTGTCGTTAAAAACAAAAGAAATAAAAAAAAATGAAATAAAACCCGGAAGTGGCACCAAGAACATTAGTCACGCCACCCCTTTACAGAATTCCTGGATCCGCCCCTGATGCACGTAAAAGATCCCGCTTCATTCATTCATCGCAAAGTGCAGGGTGCTTAAACCCGGTGAAGTGGTCCCACCTCACATCCAACTGGACCCCATGGAAGACCAGCTTAGAGTAGCTGAATATGGACTATTCAGCCATTATCCAGCCACTATCCATCTTCTCAGATGGAAATGAATGAACAAACAAACAAACTGACTTTGCCAACATTTTTAGGTAACCCCCCCCCCCCTTTTTTTTTCTCTCTCTCTCAAACATGAGATGCCACTTCAGTCTTCAGTTTCACGGCATGCTACACTCGCTAAATGGAGAAACTTCGCTAAGTAGAAGGTCGCTGTATATCCAACAATAGCAGTTATACAGTCACGTATATCAAAATTTCTAGTAAGAGTGCTTTAAACGATTTATTTCGAAGATTAAACAAGAGTAGACACATGTATTAAATGCATAATATTATATGACAATCGCTCTGGTCTTAGTCCTAGATTCTTTGTCTATTTCTACAAATAAAGTAATCAGATGCACCCAGGACCAGGAGTAGACATTGAGTAAAAATGGAAGGGGTGTCTATAACTCTAAACATTTCTTCTCTTACACTCTTCAAACCGCTCATATCGTAACACCATGTTCATGTTTGTCTATTGATTGTCAAGTCACTAAAAGTTTCTTATACTCGCTTCATTTTTCTCTGCAGTTACACGAAGGAAGGGGCGTGGAGTATGCGAGGGTTGACCATGGAAGAGAATAACTCCTCTTTTACCACCTGCCACTCCGATCATCTCACCCACTTTGCAATCATGTTCCAGGATAAAGACCCTGTGGTAAGTTGTCGACTACTAGTACTTTAACCCTCTGTGTGTGGCACACTTATTTCCTGTCCATAAGTGTGCGTGTAAAAGTTGTGCTCATTTGGCCCATTGGTTGAGAAAGGGTTAATATGCACCTTCAAACCTTTCTTGCGGTTAGCTTATAGAGCTGGCTGGCGGATGACCCTTGAAAAAAAGAAAAGCTCACTGACATTCAGATCACATTGATACATCAGAATCGGTATAAGATGATTTGTGGTTAGAGTGCCTCCATTTGAAAGAGATGTCAAATTTTCCCTTGAAAAATTGGTGTATGAAAAACTGATCGACTATTTACACAGGACATCCGTAATTTCAGAACACAAGTAGTGAACTATTTGTCGGGATCAATAGCCTTGATGCTTGTGATAGAAATAGCACCAGAATTGAAATCATTATACTTGTTTTGTCCCTATTTATTACGTAATGCGTGTGAACATTATTTTGTATGAATGTTATGTTTATGTATTCTACTAATTGTAGAGCAATTTGTCAATCAGTTGCATAAAAACCTCTCGACGGAAGAATTTCATGAATTTGAATAATTACGCAGTACCCGCTGCATGCTGTAAGGATTAGAACCAACACTTGCTGTCGGGCTGGAGCTCGGTGGTCTTGGGGAGATGACGCCTGTCCGGAGATCAGGAGGTCGTAGTTTCGAATCATGCGCGAGTACGTACGCTATGACTTCTTTTATCATGGCTACTACTAAAGCACTGATCAATTCAGTGCTTATTTACGTCGATGTAGGGCAATTTGTCAATCAGTTGCACCCATGATGTTGCCAAATAGATATCAATGAATGATTAAATCTATAAATGCGCTTATTAAGTGTATGTGAGCACTTGTATAAGACTGATATGATTTTGCTTAGTAGCTCCTCCTTATCACTTTGCAACCTTTCGGAATGCAATGTTATTATGTCTTTTATCATTTCCCAGGTGGTTTCTATTCACGACACCTACTTGAAGTACATCACGTGGGGAGGGTTGGGCATCTCCATCATTGCTATCATCTTCCTCATCATCGTCATTGTGACAGTGCCGTGAGTATCATTCATGAAGGTTTACATTCATTTCCTGTGATACAGATACATGTAGGCCCAGTAACAGGTAAAGAACAGTAGGGACTCCCACCCCATTTGAAATTATCCCCAATACTTCTCCTTCTTCTGCTAAATTCATCCTTTTTCTTTTCATTCTTTTCCACTTATTCTCCCTCTTCTTTTTGTTTCTTCTCCTTCTGAATCTTATTCATTATCACTAGCGACCTAATTAAACAAGTCAAATGCGTCTCATTTTCCTTGAATACCAACTCAAAGAAAGGATAAGCATTTATAAGATGGAGAAGTTTTAGATGGTCCTAGCAATCAAGCCCAGTAAGTTTCTGTCGTGACCAAAACATAAACACGGTTAAAAAACAAAGACAAAAGGCAAGAGGATTCACATTTCATATAAGCAAGAACAGTACGGAATAAGTTAGTGTAAATTGTGTGTTAATCGAAAGTAACTACGTCATTCTTCACTCTAACTCAGAATATTCAAATAATCATTATTTTGAGGATAAGTATTCTTTAACCAATCAAGTCACAGAAACCACATTTTTATGGTTTCATGGGTATTTTCTATTATAATTTGTTAAATTTATTGAGAGTGTTTTAAAGGCTAGAACTACATTTTCTACTTCATTTTTGGCAAAATTTTTGTCTCAAGTAGCCTATACCATCTCGGTTACAGAACTTCTAATTACTAGATTTACAACTGATCATAGACAAAAAAAGTTGGTAACACACTTTACAAGATTCAAGTTGATAGTTCTGTCAAATCGGTATTTTTAGTATTTTTCAGATTAGTGAAGATCCTACAGAGTTAATCAGTTCTGTCTCGTCTTTTTCCAATCATTTATCTCCCATGATATCATATCATATACGGAGTTGAATTCAGAGTTACTAATTTGAAGAGCGCAAACTGATAATTTCTGCGGCAAAATTTGTCAAGGACGTGAAGATTTTATAGAAGGTTATCCTTTTGTCATGGGTCAAGATGGTGAGGGCGTCCTAGCTCTCTCTCTTGTTTCGCGGTGCGTCTGATTTTTTATTTATTTATTTTTTTTTTACCGTTCCTCTCCGCAGTGACATCCGCACGCTTCGCAACGCCATCCATATCAACATGCTACTGTCCATGCTCTTCGCCGAGATCACTGTCGTGGTTATCGACTTCCTTTCAAACCTTGACTGGGTAAGATCATTCGTCATTATTTCTTACGTTACGTTAGACACCCATGTGTTTTGAAAACGGAAGTAGGGCCTTTATTTACCTGTGTGAAATTTTTCTTTTGCACAATATATTCATGCTCTGTATTGTCTGCTGTTGTATTTTTTGTTTTTTTAAGTCGGCCTGCTCTTCAGGTGATCGATGAAGCTTGGTAAGGTTGTAGCTCCTTGCCTTCTCAACTTTTATTTTTCTTTCTGGTTGTACCCTTCCCCCCCCCCCCCCCCCCCCAAAAAAAAAAAAAAAAAGAGAGAGAAAAAAACAGCGAAAGCATTTTGCGGCATCTTAGCTCCTTTAGTTTTAGACGTTGTTTTGTTGTCTCTGTTCAGAAATAAGATGTGAAGTACCAAATCAATGGCCAACTATCTATCATACATATATATAGAAACCGATAGATTAAATCTATATAGCCGTTGAAGTAGGCCTACTTGTGCCGACTCACAAATCCATTCGAGTGCTAACTTCAGTTAAGCAGGATTTAGATAATGGAACTGGTTTTTTTTTCTCATCGATCACTCGTTGAAAGCAAATGTTTTGTTTCCGGCCACCAACCGAAGTGTATCAGGTCGCAGTCTGCTGAATCCGACTTGTGTTGGTCCACTATCAGGCCAGTGTCAGAAATGTCGGGCGATAATCCGATGAGGCAAGATCGTCCGATAAGGATGAGGATCTCTATCTTCTCTTGCTATTATCTATCTGTCTACCTTTCTATCTCTTATTTTTTGTATCTTCTTCTTTGCATCATAAAGGTTTCGTGCAAGGCAGTGGCGTGTGTGATGGAGTACTTCTACGTGGGCGTGTTCTCCTGGATCATCATGCAGTCTTTTCATCTCTGGGTCGAAGTCAAAAATCCCAAGGACATCCCATTCAAGGAAAAATTCAGATACTACTTCCTCATTGCGTGGGGTGAGCAAAACAATAATAATGTACAACCTATTTCTGGTCTTTAGCTTGCAGACACAAGCTTTTATGATTCATGATGCCCAAACTAACATTCAAGCAACAAGAAATAAAATATGCAAAATATGCAAAAGATTAAATGCGTTTCTAGTTTGGTATGTGGGCAAACCATGAATTTACAGAAGTTCCGTTATTTGTTTGTTTATTTGCTTGCTTGAACTTTCCCATGTAAAACAAAACGTTGACAATTTCAAATATGTTATAAAATTACAGAATTGATAAATTTCACACGTTTTCTCACTATAGTATAATATCGGATATTGTCACTATGCAAATGAGGCAGGGCAATGAAGTTCTTGTCTCACAAATAAATTTCATCTTGGTTTATACATTGAATATCCTTTTTTTGTCAGCAATAACAAAGGAAGGAAATTAAAGACACGTGAGAGGGTGTCTATCAATATTTTGTGTGTGTTGAGTGCCGATTCGCACAGAAAATCTCATAGCATTGTACACACTGTCCAAAGACACTGGCACAGAAAGTGTCAATGTATTCTCAGATTTACATTTTGTCTTTCAGGTATTCCTTTGATGGTTGTTGGTGTTTCATTTGCTCGTACGTACAACGGATACGGTGTCACAGAGAAGTAAGTAACAATATTTTTTCCCATTTTGTCGGTTTCTATTTCCATATGTGTTTCTTCGTCAACATTCTTATCACAGTATCTTAACAATTCGACTGTCTTTACCACACCGTCTCTGTTAATATCCATATATTCTGTAAAAGGTCATCAATGAAAAGAATACCGCTGATCTATATGGTAATATTCATTTATGTCAGCTGAAACATTATCATGATTATTACTAATGTGTCATTTTAGCTGCTAATTTTATCTATTTATTTATTTATTCCTTTATTTTGATATGATATCATTTTCCCACGGTTGGAATGTCTTATGAGTCATAGTAAGATAGAATAACTCCATTCATAAGGAATTATGATTAATCGAACAGCCTTGAACCTGGAAGTTGTAATATCTTTGACGGCAGTTGGTAGAAGAGAAGGACATACTGCAATTTTTAATGATATCTAACAAAATGTGTGGTCTTATCTATCAGATGCTGGATTACGTTTGAAGACAACGCGCTCTGGGTTTTCTTTGGCACAAGTTTGGGGATGATGTTGGTGAGTGATGGAACTTTGTATCAGTGACTTAAAAAAGAAATGAAATAAGAAGAAGGAGAACGAGAAGTATGTGGGCGTGATACTGCAAATCACATTTGATTGACAACCTGTCTTTTATTTTTTCCTTGCACGCGCTTTGTAGAAAACCTTTGCATACAGACGATACACTTCTTGTGAAGCCATGGTGATTTACAGATACTGTTTTAAAAGAAGACGATTGGATCAAGTTAATGAATTTGACTGCAGTTCTATTGATTGTTACTCTTTGCAACTAACATCATTAGAAAAGTATGGACTTTTCCTTAAAAGTTGCTGATGTCGACACAGTAGACCTTACAACGCATCAATGTGAAAAAAAAAAAAACCTGAACATAACAATGTCTGATGTGCTGTGTCAAATTAAGTGCTAAATGTGAATTGAATAGATAAGACACGCACGCACGCAAACAGGATATGAAATTTTCAACTTGATATTATATATTTGCAAAATTCTCATTGCCATTGTCACGATTGTGAGCAGAGCAAATCATTGTTTATTGTAAATCAACATGTCATTTTCTGCTTTATTATTTTGCCCGGTTTCTATAGATTGCTGCTCTCATCGCCATAGCAGTGCATCGGAATAGTACGACGAAGGAAGCAAGACGATCAGACTTGCTGAAATCCAGGGCGTAAGTTTTTCTTCTTTTTATTATATCATTATCATTATCATTATTGTTATTATCATTATTATTATTATTATTATTATTATTATTATTATTATTATTATCATCATTGTTATTATTATTATTATTGTTGTTATTATTATTATTATTATTATCATCATCATCATCATTATCAGCATTATTTTATTTCTATTATTACTATTGTTGTTGTTGTTGTTGTCGACAGTATTATAAACCCTGTCAATCACTGTCGTGCATTTCATTTCTCCTTTTTTTTCCCACCTTTTACTCCTTTAAATGGAATGGCGCCTTATTGCGGTCGAAAGTGATCGATATCACGCTAGCTATCCCATTCTTTAACTGATGCATCGCTCTTGTACCTTGAAATATTTTCCTTCGTTTGTGATCATGAGTGGGTCTTTAGAGGATTTTTGCTTCCGACACGATTGTGATTTAACTTATGTGGGTTCTGTGTTTGCCTTAAAACTTACTTTGACCTTTACTTTGACATTTCAGTACTAAAATCAATGTAACGATAACGAATTCAACAAGGCATACGCGGTGCTGTTGGAATGATGATGGATTTTATCACAATCACTCTCACCACCCTTTGCAGATGATGCTAGGCTTCACTCAGTGAATTAGTGAGAAGTCTGTACAGTGTGTATGACATTATCAATCAATTAAACTTTAAAAAAAATACAGTACGGATTAGAACAAGAATTTGAAACCATCTTATCTTATTCATATGAAGGATATTTTTGTTATTATCACAAAAATAAAAGATGTTGGACATCTTTACCTGCATTGTCATCCCCTCTTGTTTTTTCGTTTTCCAATTGGTCATCCTTCTACATCGTATTTTGGTATCTTGTAAGTAAATGATTAAACGGTACTTTCAAGAAGTAATGAATTTCTGTTATTTTCTACTTTCAAGAAGTAATGATTTCTATCATTTTCTTCTCATTATAATTACATTGATTGTTTGCTTGCTTCAATGTAACTGTAGGGCCAGTCTAAGGGCGACCGTTCTCGCCATCCTATTCATGTCGGTCACGTGGTCACTCTACGTGGTCGAGGTTTACTACAACCACCGGTACATAGAAATCACGTATTGCTACACGGCAATGCACGCGTTACAGGTAAGATGGATAACGTCCCCAAAATTGCTTGCAAAGATATATATTTTTTATATATAAGATAGGTTCTAACATAGAGCATTTCTGCGCTCTGATTTGCCCCATGCAGTATGAATGCATTTTTTTTTTTTTTTTGGTCAACCTATAAGATCAGACGGTCCTTATTAAAACGCGAAAACAAGGTTATGAAAGTGTTGTAGTGATGGTTCAGCGTGTGCATGCTCCACGCCTCAAACATGCCAATTATCATTTGTATAGTGTTTCTTTTTTTTTCTTCCCTGTTTCTGGTTTTAAAATCACCATTTTTTTTTTCAGTTTTGTCGACTACCCATTATGCGTTTGGTAATTTTTATGTGATGTACAACACTCACAGTGAACTTTATAGGACGCATTATTGATTGATTTCACTTTTGGGTGTTCATGTGAGGAATCATGAAAAAACAAAACAAAACAAAAGAAAGGATGTACATACACTTAATTTCATGGGTTTTTGAAACAATGTACACGCATTTTAGGCAGTCGAGAGACACTCGGTTTTGAGTCACTGTCAAGAGCTCGTGTCAGACGCTGATATTTTTTCAATAACTGTCCTGTTTTATTAGGTACAATTTTCATGATTCTTTGATTTGTCTCTGTATGTGTGTGTGATAGTGTGTGATGCGTCTGTGTATTGGCTGGATGAGAGTGCAGATCCATAGAGCTAAGGTTCAAGAGTGACCATATACGTGCTGCACAAAATCAATGCAGTTCTCAGCCGAATTCCTGTATACGGCAAAGATTAGAGGTCATTAGAATTGGCTTTAAAAAAGAAAAAAAAAAGAGTTATGATGATTATGCTCTTGTATGAATAAAACAGTTGTATGATGTTTTACAATAATATTGATAAAAGATGCACAGATCAAAATGTATTACAGTCCCTGTGACAAATGACCGGCTGTAAATGTATGCCTGAAACCTCCTTTTCTTCACTTTTATTATAATTTTGTTGTTTCAGGGCTTATTCTTGGCGATTTTCTATGGCTTGTGCAACCCCGAGGTGAGATTTTACAGTTGATATATTTGCCCAAGAATGCGTAATAACACATGTTTCTCGTCGACTTGTCTCATCACTATCGAATCATGCTACACACTATTTGTGTAGCATGATTCGATAGGAATTAACTAAATCAGTTTCAACACAATAAAAGAATGGTCATTAGTTTTCTATGCATTCATTGTTATTCATCATGTCTGAACAAAAATTATTCCTGTGACTTGTGGTGTAGTAATGAATTGGCACCAATCGTGCTATATTCAACATTGACCAAAGAAACAGCGCTGTCCTGAACTAACTAATCATAAACAGGCTGATTGTGAAGTACTGATTTGCGGGTTGCACGTGTTCTTTTTTTCCAAATTTGATATAACTGAATGTGCTACATGCATTGATATGATGGCAAAATATTCGTGTGTGAATGTACTTGGATATTACACAAAACCATCAATTAGAGATATCTGGCTACATTTACTAAATTAACAACATAAATAGATAGGTGGATGGAGAGAGAGGGAGGGAAAGTTAAGGTAATCTATACCCAACTACAAATAACACCATGGTGAAACAATAAGCTTTAATAGTGTTGCAAACATTTCTAAATCCTTCTGTAGCTGCTTACCATACGTCTTACTGATTTACATCTTCATTTACCGTATTCATACTTGTATTTCCTCAATGTAATATTTGAGATGACTGAGCTAGAGCCTATATCACTGTGTAATCGTTCATGTTCAAATTTCCATTGTTGCAGGTCCGACTGGCATTTATGGGAGCCGATCTTGAAATGGAGTTCTCAAAAGTGGAAGATGTCTCCATCGTAAGTATTGAATTTTCATGTTAAAATAGTATCAGTCGTATCATAAGTGCGTAATGATATTCCATGATCACTGCTGATCCAGTCCATTATTGAATGGATATGCATGCGTTCGAGTACTATCTCCACAATCTTTTACACACATTTACAAGCTATTATACAACCGATGTGCACTTCGTGTTTGTAACAAACAGAAAGTGAGTGCAAAGATGTATAAAAACTTATCCTGCAAAAACGAAACAAAAGAAACCAAAAACCAAAAACAACTAAACAATTAAACAAAACAAAACAAACAATCAAACAAACACCAAGACTGCACAGATATTCGGAATACGGTCAGTCATTATCGGACAAACAAACTTGCACATAGACAAACAAACACATAAAAAAGGGGCACTCAAACGACCAGTCCATAAAACTGTATGTATAATCATTACATTACTGTTGTCGTTTTCGCCACGTTTTTTGTGATAACGACCAAACCGCCGATCTTACGTCAACACAGTACATTGTAATAGGAACTACCTCATGCACTTTTATATTTTAGTCCAATATGGGGCATTCACACAGTTGACCATAATAGATATGCTATTATAAGAGTGAATATAAGGGTGTTCCAAGGTATTCTACATGATCCACGGCTAATTATCCATCCCTGATTCGTATTATCATGACAATTGCTATTTTTATAGGCAGCCTACTTATATTGTAGATGATGTTTCTATCATAAGCAAAATGGTGATCGGAAATTATTGTTTCAGCGGCATCTGTGGGAGCATTCCGTAACCGACTAACGGTTGATCACAGTGGCTAGTCATTTTCTTCAAATTTGTTATGTGCTTGTAAATATCTGTAAATAAACTGTATTATAATGTAAATAACGCAGTCTGCAAGAATCTTCAGCCTACTGAAGGAGGCAGACTTAACCAAAAGAAGAAGAAGAAGAAGATTTTATTGTTTACCATTGTTCATATCTTTAGCAGCAGCAGTAGCAGCAGTAGTAGTAGTAGTAGTAGTAGTAGTAGTACGTAGTAGTTGCATCAATACTACTACTACTATACTATACTACTATGAACTACTACTACTACAACTGCTACTTTCATTATCACATCGGTCATGATCACTTATGACAACTTATATTCTATTTTTCCTACAGACGCCGGAGCCAGAAGAATCAATTATGCTACAACCTCTTCCGAAGCCTACATGTACGTATTCGTGATATTCGTGGTAACTTTAATCTAGTCAGACTGACTCAAGTTGCTATTGACGTTGAATAATGATAGGCAAGAGAAAAGCATCAACAGAAAAGCAAAGTTTTCGGTACCGATTATAACTGCTACTCATGTGGAATACTCTACCGAGATACCACGACAGTTCTAGAAAGAAAAAAAAAAGGAAGTGTCTTAATAATTTCTACCACAGGCTGAAATTCGCTAAAATAAATCTAATGTTTAGTGGGTAGCAATGCTGTTGAGTAAATCTAAGCTGTAATTTTATATCTGATTGTTGTTGTCCTA
Organism: Diadema antillarum; assembly: GCF_040938485.1. Taxonomy (NCBI): domain Eukaryota; kingdom Metazoa; phylum Echinodermata; class Echinoidea; order Diadematoida; family Diadematidae; genus Diadema; species Diadema antillarum. The sequence goes on along the minus strand of NW_027272338.1, from coordinate 199,330 downwards.
TGAATCATGAAAATCAATAAAAACATAAAAAATGTACAACGCAGACTGCAGCAACTAAAACTGATTTAACAATGAAAATATTGAGAGTTGTGTGCCAATGGTTATATTAAATCATAATTGTTGTATTGTTCGCTTTCTTTCTTATTTCATTGTACAGATGTCGCATGAAACTTGGCTACATGGCATCGAAGATATCCTGACGAGCTGACGTCTGCATATTTATAAATGAATTACAAATATACTATAAAATACACAGAAAATAGTGTTTAAATAGAACAATGTGCAACCTTACTTGTTTCGCTATAAAGAAATAGACTAATATCTAACAATGGACAATAAGGTTTTTGTTTCCGTAGTAGAGTAACAAACGCATTTGAAATTTGATGGCTGAAGAGAACAAAATAATTGGACGGACGGACAGACAACCTATGAAACATACTGATTTCTCATAGCAATGTGAAGGAGACGCTGACATAGAATTATCACAGCTCGGAGAGCATGGATGTTTCATGCCAATATTTATCACTTCGATATTATGCACAATTTATTCCATTTGGGTCCTTGCAACATCGGTACATTTGTTACGAAAGTATGATTATGTAGGACATGAGGCGTTTTCAGTGATTGAATATCAATCACTTTACAATTTAGCATTACCGTACGTAAAGAAATTGGGATTGAAACCATGTAATCTAGAGATGATATAGCTGTGCTGTTGAGTAAAAAAAGGGGATGGGAGTTAGTAATCTGTTGAAGCTCGAGAGAATATAAGATAGTTCTTGAGCTTTGTTCGTGATTGAACTGAAGGACGTCTTCTTCCGATAGTATTACATGTATATGTCATACAGATAAAGTGCCAATAGAAATGAGATTTGGTTCAGTAGCATTGACGCTTGGTAAATGTGTTCCTGACAGTTTATTTTCTTTATTGACATGTAAATTGAAGTATTTTATATTGAGTGAAACAAATAAAGATATGAATAATAAATAGACGAGAGAAATCTAACCCTTCGTTGTATATGTGTTTTCCTTTTCCTCTTCTTCTATTTTAAGGGAAGAAGGGGCTCACCTGTATATCATTTTTTTTTTCATGCTTACCCCGTACTGAAAAATGATCTACATGCATTTGCAGATACCATGTCTGATCTACAATGATGATTACTAAAGAACTCACAATGCTTATCTGAGAGCATCAATATAACATTAAGCAATAGCACTATAGCATGCTACAGTGTAGTTAACACATTGACAAACTATTGGAACAAGCACACATTAAATAAGACACATTTCCATAACTTGAAGCATTGTCTCTCGGTACAGTTTAGCATGTACTTTATTTTCTTCAGCCAGACTTCTCTTTTGTGCCAAATGTGAAAGAAAGGTAAGAATACAATACAACTTTAGCAGTACTGATGTCTAATGCAATGATAACACACACAAATATGTCAGTGATTACAGGTTTTACAAGCAAAACTTTATATGACATCGTTTAGAGGGCTTGTAAAACATTTTTTCATAGCTTTGTGTCTGATGCAGATAATTCCAAGGGGCTATATTTGGAAACATCATCACAAAAAAAGAAAAGAAAACTATCTTTGGATCCATCATTACAGCTTTCGACCAACAATGTCAACAATACTGTCACCAAACATGCTATCAGTTTCAACTTTGTCCAATCTTTTCAACATTATCTGAAAGTGATGAATTATAAAGTGATCCGATTATCACACTCCAACATGGGCAACAACATTACAAATACATTAGTTCAATGAACGTTTAATTTATGAACATTGAATTTCCTATCAACCCATGAAGTTCTAGAAACCACATTCTGCTGTTTAGTGCTGAATCTTTTTGAGACATTTTTTACTATTCTGATAATGTGAGTACCATATCTTTCAGTTGAGCCTATGTTGTTCATTTGGGTAATTACTTATTTTCCATCTCAGAATTTAAAAAACCTCAAGATTACTTACTCATGGGCGTCACCAGGGGGGGTGCGTTGGGTGCGAACGCACCCCCCTTCAGACCCTTAAAAAAAAAAAAAAAAAAAAAAAAAAAAAAAAAAGGAAGAAGAAAAAAAAAAAACACTTCAGTCTGCGAGCGACCTCAACGCCGGACACTAAATGATTATTATTTTTTATCTATTTATTTATTTTTTTTTGAAATTTTGCATCAAGGACAAAAAAAAAAAAAAAAAAAGCAATTCGCATCCCTGGTTCTGGCAGCACTGATTTTATACATAATTATCTACTAGTGCAAGTGTATTCTATACAGTGTTGACTATATACATAGATTTTGGACATCCTTCCCATACTTGGTCACTTCGACGCCACCTCGCTGGTCATACCTCCCCCAGTCATGAACATAAACCGACACCCTTGACTACCAGAGGGGCGCACCGGGCGTCCCCCCCCCCCCCCGCCCCCTCTTAATTTCCAAAGCGAAAAAGAATAGCTACAAACGGCAGTTTTTGGACTGTAAAAATGTCAAAATTTTCAAGCTCGCTCGCTGGCATTTAGTCGTAATGCCATTCTCCTGAAGTTGCTGCCAGTAATTGCCGGCAGTTCCGCCCGGTGCGCCCCCCCCCCCCCCCTTACTGCAAAAAATATAGCTACAAACGGCAGTTTTGGGACTGTAAAATGTCACAATTTTCAAGCTCGCTCGCATCTAAATTCTCATAATATTGCTGCCAGTAATTGCCAGCAATTGCGCCCAGCATGCCCAGTGCGCCCCCTCAATTTCGAAAGCAAAAAAAGATATAGCATCAAACGGCAGTTTTGGGACTGTAAAATGTCAAAATTTTCAAGCTCGCTCGCATTTAATCGTTATGCAATTCACCTGATGTTGCTGCCACTAATTGCCAGCAGTTCCGCCCGGTGCGCCCCCTCCCTTAATTTCCAAAGCGAAAAAGTATGGCTAAGAACGGCAGTTTTTGGACTGTAAAATGTAAAATTTTCAAGCTCGCTCGCATTTAATCGTTATGCAATTCACCTGATGTTGCTGCCAGTAATTGCCAGCAGTTCCGCCCGGTGCGCCCCCTCCCTTCATTTCCAAAGCGAAAAAGTATGGCTAAGAACGGCAGTTTTTGGACTGTAAAATGTAAAATTTTCAAGCTCGCTCGCATTTAATCTTTATGCAATTCCCCTGATATGTTACTGCCAGTAATTGTCTGCAGTTGCGCCAGGTGCGCCCCCCCCCCCCTTCATTTCCAAAGCGAAAAAATATAGCTACAAACGGCAGTTTTTCTACTGTAAAATGTCAAAATTTTCAAGCTCGCTCTCTTCGCTCGCTCGCATTGAATCGTTATGCAATTCACCTGATGTTGCTGCCAGTAATTGCCAGCAGTTGCGCCCGGTGGCATGCACTCCACCCCCTTAATTTCCAAAGCGAAAAAATATGGCTAAGAACGGCAGTTTTTGGACTGTAAAATGTAAAATTTTCAAGCTCGCTCGCATTTAATCGTTATGCAATTCACCTGATGTTGCTGCCAGTAATTGCCAGCAGTTCCGCCCGGTGCGCCCCCTCCCTTAATTTCCAAAGCGTAAAAAAATATGGCTAAGAACGGCAGTTTTTGGACTGTAAAATGTAAAATTTTCAAGCTCGCTCTCTTCGCTCGCTCGCATTTAATCTTTACGCAATCCCCCTGATGTTACTGCCAGTAATTGTCTGCAGTTGAGCCCGGTGCGCCCCCCCCCCCTTAATTTCCAAAGCGAAAAAGTATTTCTACAAACGGCAGTTTTTTCTACTGTAAAATGTCAAAATTTTCAAGCTCGCTCTCTTCGCTCGCTCGCATTGAATCGTTATGCAATTCCCCTGATGTTGTTGCCAGTGCCAGTATAATTGCCAGCAGTTGCGCCCGGTGGCATGCGCCCCCCCCCCCCCCCCCCTTAAATTTCAAAGCGAAAAAATATGGCTAAGAACGGCAGTTTTTGGACTGTAAAATGTAATATATTTAAGCTCGCTCGCATTTAATCGTTATGCAATTCACCTGATGTTGCTGCCAGTAATTGCCAGCAGTTCCGCCCGGTGCGCCCCCTCCCTTAATTTCCAAAGCGTAAAAAATATGGCTAAGAACGGCAGTTTTTGGACTGTAAAATGCAAAATTTTCAAGCTCGCTCTCTTCGCTCGATCGCATTTAATCTTTATGCAATTCCCCTGATGTTACTGCCAGTAATTGTCTGCAGTTGCGCCCGGTGCGCCCCCCCCCCCCCCCCCTTAATCATAGTTAATTTCCAAAGCGAAAAAATGTAGCTACAAACGGCAGTTTTTCTACTGTGAAATGTCAAAATTTTCAAGCTCGCTCTCTTCCCTCGCTCGCATTTAATCTTTATGCAATTCCCCTGATGTTACTGCCAGTATATTGTCTGCAGTTGCGCCCGGCGCACCCCCACCCCCTTAATTTCCAGAGAGATAAAATATTTCTACAAACGGCAGTTTTTCTACTGTAAAATGTCAAAATTTCAAGCTCGCTCTCTTCGCTCGCTCGCATTGAATCGTTATGCAATTCACCGGATGTTGCTGCCAGTAATTGCCAGCAGTTGCGCTCGGTGGCATGCGCTCCCCCCTTAATTTCCAAAGCGAAAAAATATGGCTAAGAACGGCAGCTTTTGGACTGTAAAATGTAAAATTTTCAAGCTCGCTCGCATTTAATCGTTATGCAATTCACCTGATGTTGCTGCCAGTAATTGCCAGCAGTTCCGCCCGGTGCGCCCCCTCCCTTAATTTCCAAAGCGAAAAAGTATGGCTAAGAACGGCAGTTTTTGGACTGTAAAATGTAAAATTTTCAAGCTCGCTCGCATTTAATCGTTATGCAATTCACCTGATGTTGCTGCCAGTAATTGCCAGCAGTTCCGCCCGGTGCGCCCCCTGCCTTTATTTGCAAAGCGAAAAAATATAGCAACAAGCGGCAGGTTGTTTTTTTTTTTTTAACTGTAAAATGTCAAAATATTCAAGCTCGCTCGCATTAAATTGTTACGCCTTTCTCCTGATGTTGCTGCCAGTAATTGCCGGCAGCTGCGCCCGGTGCGCCCTCCCCCCTTTATTTCCACAGCGAAAAAATATAGCTCCAAATGGTAGTTTTTTTTTTTTACTGTAAAAGATGAAATCCTAGCTACGCCGGTGCCCTTTCCCCGCTTGGTTTCCCTCAACAACAGTAAAAGTCTAGGGATTGAGAGCTTCCTGTATTCCAAATATCTGTCAAAAAAAAAAAATCTCGTTACATTAGGGTCATATAACGCACCCCCCTTGAAAAAAAGCTGGTGACGCCCCTGTTACTTCATACTTTATACATGATTCTTAAATTAAGTTCGGTCTGGTTTTCATGCAGATTCAATGAATGTATCTGGTTACTGTAATCCTTCTCTTTACAGTGCACTCCCATTACAATGAACATGTCTATAACAAAATTCTTGTTACGACAAAGTGAAAATTCAGGTCCAAAAATTGTTTTCTATACATCTTCAATATAATATTATACTTTATTGTTCAGTTATAATGAAATTTTGACATTATAACAAAACAAAAGTCCCTAAAACTTTGTTATAATGGGAGTCATTATAATGGGAGTCACCTGTATAAGATATGCTGTAAAATTCAGAGTTGTCAATCTAAATAATGACAAGATGAAAATTTCTGCAGCAAAATTTTCCAAAAACATGACAGATTAAATCAAAGACACTCCACCTATTTTTGTTTCACATTGGAATGCCATATGCAATAGTACGATCGTGGAGCTAGTGTGGCTCTATGGTACAATATAACAGACAGGTTGTAAAGTTGAAGTAAGTTGAATTTATGGACTTAACAGAGCTCTTGTCCCTGTACCCCTTAACCCTAAAAAGACTGGGGGGGGGGGGCATAAAAGGCCCCCCCTCGACATTTCGCGCGATTACTCTGCAACACGCAATGCTCTTGCCGCGATGCTCTATGGCTTTTTTCTTTCGAGTTTCCCGCACATTTTGACACCAAATTTGTGACGCCCGGGGGTATGGTTCTGAAGTTACATAACTTTTTGTACATGCACGTGAGGCCGAAAATGGCTCAAAAATGTGATTTTGTGTACAAAGTCAATGCAAATTGAGTTTTTTCACATGGTTTATATAAATACGCTTATTTTTACTCTCAATGGCTAAAATTAATTTGTTTTAGGAGTATCATGCTTCAAAAAGTGTCTGCCACAAATTTTGTTAAAAAACCCTGCAAAAACAAAAGGTCGAAAAAACAAAGAAATACATAAGAAATTCATGAAACAATAAAATAAATAAGAAATTAATTTTGATACCGATTTTTTTTTCAAGTACATTTGCTAAGAATGCCACAAAGAATAATTACACCACAAATGAGCACTTTTGGAGCTTTATTTACTGATTTAGATCAAAGAGTCTGATTTCTCGCATAAATTAGCATAATTAATCAAAATGAAATAAAAAAAGGCTATTTTGGAAAATTTGAATATACCATCTTGTAGATTACATCGCACACTACCATTGTGCAAATTTCCGCGGCGATCGCGATCCACGGCCGAGATCTTAAGGGGGGCCCTTTAGCCCCCCCCCCCCCCAGTCTTTCGAGCTACCAAAATAGCCCAGTCTTTTTAGGGTTAAAGGGCAACTAGAGTACAATCAGATTTCATATCTAACCAACTTCATCAGTCAGATACATACACTTGAATGAAAAAGCAATGAATTCCAGATAACTGTCCTATTTAATAGTGATAACAGTTTGACTATGTTAAAAAAATACATTTTCAGTGTATTAGTTGGCACAGCTTACCACATCTGTAAAAATAATCCTTTCACATCACATGATGTGTCATACATGCGAATCATTCTTAAAGACAAGTAAATATTGTATAAATAAATAGTATAAAAGCTACCTACAATACTGTACAATATCAAAGCATGTGATTGTCCTGTTGGAAGATGTCAAAATGACCCTTTACACATTCTATTCTCACAAACCCAATCAAAGGCACAAAGAGAGAAAACATTCCTGGTAGTTATCAACTGAAATATATCATCATACTTGCATTAATCTTAAGAGCACCTTCTTACATCAGCCATTCTACTGAACAAAAGTAATCTTACAATGTATCAAAGTTAAAATATCTTGCATAATACTGAAAGTAATATCAAGGTTTTTCAAATAAAGTCCATTCCATCAAGGTGTAATGTATTAAGTTTCATATATGCATATACAGGAATGAGTTGTCATTACACTGTGTAATAAGAATCTTTTACCCAACAATGAAATAACCTGAAAGGTAAAGCTTACCTTATGGAAAAGGGAAGACTGTTATTAAAGTCTTCTCTCCCAAGCGCTTGGAGTACGGATTATCATCCAATGTAAACATGTTTTGAATTTCCTGGTTTCCTGTAAAGGCATTGTTCTTTGCCATAAACTATCAAAGTATCAGTCAAATTCAACAAACCTCTCCATTGGCATTCAAAATGTACATGTAGTTGAGCTCTTTTCTAAGTTTCTCCCACCAAAATAGCTGACATTAAGAGCGATAATGGTCGCAGCCACATATGTAATACTGGTTTGTGCACAACAATAAGAAATTCCTCATTTTGGTCCACTGTCTTTTAACACTACAACTCCTACTCTATTTATGCAAGTCAAAGTGAACACCAAATAGAATTGCATGTTACAACCCATACCTGGCCATGATAGTGAGGTACTGTAAAACAAGGAATGTTCACATGCATTTTAATTTCGTGAATTTGCGAGAGCCAAGATTCGGGAAATTGAACTGCACTCAAAAGTTCTTGCTAGTGGCAATTTGCAAAAATTTCAAATGCCTTGAAAAATGTTGTTGGCTCGAATTTTGAAAAAAAAAAAAAAAAAATCATGCTGCGAACCTATTGTGTTTTACAGTATGTTGATGTGAAGAGGGCTTTTATGATAGCGTAACATGACAATGGAGGCAAATCACATCTGAAACAGGTTTAGGTTTGCAGAGGCACTTCAGGTGATATACAAGTCACGTCTAACTGGGAAACCTGGCCATCACTTTCAGGCATTTTGATATACATGCATTCATCTTTTGAAAGGGATCCTTGCAGTAAATGGACACAGAACACACCTAGTATAGGTTTTGATTTTATAGAGGAACCTTGGACTACATACAGATCACTTCTGGAAGACAAAACTGGACACTGACAGGGAATAATTCTGGTAAAGGCCACCTACGAGGATACAGGGCACCCGTATGGTGGAAGTTCCACACCATTGCTGCTCTTCACACCTAACACAGCCATTAATTTGGAGGCACCTTGGACTACATACATGTACTGGTACTGGTCACCTCTGGAAGACAAACACAGTCAAGGAACAGGGAGTGGTTCTGGTAAAGGCCCCCAACTAAGATACGGTGAACCTAAGGTGAAAGTACCATATCATTGGTGCACTTCACGTCTATCACAGTCGTTGATTTGGAGGCACACTGGACTGATCACCACTGGGGGGCAAACCTGGGTATGGAAGGGGAGTAGTTCTGGTAAAGGCCCCCTACTGAGAAAAAGGGCATGTAAGGAGGAAGTACCATACCATTGGTTACATTTCACATCTCACAGAGCCATTACTTTGGAGGCACCTTGGACTGCATACGGGTCACCTCTGGAAGGAGAACCTGGCCGCAGACTGGGATCAGTTTTGGTAGAGGCCCCTTACTATCAAAGATACAGGGCAGCAAGGTGGGAGTACCACACCATTAGTGTGCTTTACATATAACACACCCGTTGATTTGGAGGCACCTTGGACTAAACACTGGTCACCTCTGGAAGGCAAACCTGGCCATGGACGGGGAGTAGTTTTGGTACTGACCCTCCTGACTGGTCCGGCCGCTGTTAATTTGTGTGATGGCTGTTAGGATCTGGCTCCTGGGCTCCTTGTGACGAATTCCCATCTCCTTGAGGTCCGAGTCATTCAAGGCCAAGAAGGCTTCCATGTCAACCTGTAATCAGGTCAGGTAACAAAGGATAGCATATCACTGATAGTGATGAGATATAACATGATGATACCACTTCTCAAGTCAACAACGGCAACATTTTATCCCTTATTCACTACCAGCACCCTGTTGCATAAAAAAGAAGAAGATGCAATCAAGTCTTTGAAGAGTCAATTTTAATTGGCTGATACCTTACTTATGCTTAATTGCATCTAGTCATGCTGCAAAAGTAGAAATTTTTGTGCTATAATTTGTCATGATCTGTCGAGTACGAGGAAATTTGCATGTCTTTAATTCTGCAGAATCAAAACATAAAAAGCAATTCATACAGCAAGCAAAAAATTTGGTGTTTTCATTTCATGCTAGTTTCATATTGTGCTTGAAAATTTCCTCTTTTACAGTAATTGACTTGATGTAACTAACTGAATCACATGAACATGTACAAATATAGTAATATTGTATGAATGCCCACAAGGAATGAATGCAACATGAAATTTCCAGTCTGTGTTAATGTCCATTATTGCATGTTTGTCATATCCGTTAAATTAGCACTGTATATGCCAGATATTTTCTGCAAACTTGTAAGATAATTTTGCAAGTGACTAAATTCAGTCACAAATCAGTGACAAATTGAGAAACGAACAATTATTCCTTTTCAGGACAAAATGTCCCAATTTTCCCACAATGGAGATGATACACGGCATTTATGTTGAGGCTGGCAATATTGTTGCAAAATTGTTAAATTTGTACACATCAGTTCACCAGTGAAATTCACCAAAAATAAAAACATTTCAAAATATACCCCATACACAGCATATTGTAAACTATGGTCAATACTATGAGGCAACCAAATTTAGTTTGAAATATCAGCTGTGTTGTAACATGAATATCCCAAACAGAACTGATGCACACACACAAAAAATAAAGAATATGTAGTAAAAGACAAACAATGACAGCACCAGTTTAATTTGTTAGTTCCTAACAAGAACTCATTTACTTGAAGTAATACAATGTATTTACATACTTTTAGTTAAATGTCAAGAGAGAAGCATTGGCAAAAATGTCCATTACACTGACAGGTATACACAAGAGAATCTATTTCACTTACCTCTTGTTCTTCAAAGATTGGTGCATATTTCTCCAGTGAGAGTTTCTTCAAAAGACTTGATAGCTCATCTGGAAAAAAAAATAAACACACCAAACAAACATATAAATGGGTGTTCAATTTAAATTTGCATAAAGAAGATAATTATCAACAGAATACATTAAGACTGACACTTTTACAGATGCCACTATCATATGCCACAACAAAAGCCATTACATGAACAGTATAATCATACTAGCTGTCCTTGTTTGAAGTACACAATTTCAGTCTAAGTATTTCAATGCACAAGCAAGACAATCATTATTCACCACTTCCCCCCACCCCCCCCCCCCCCCCATAGCAAAGGGGGGGGGGGGGGGGGGGAAGGCCATAATGACAGTATTTGTATGAGTACTGTAATGCAAGATATATTGGCTGCATACAATTTTCGAGAATTGGAGCTAATGGCCTTTTCAAAAATTGCCACTGGCATTCAATGCATAAAGTGTAGACAAGAACTTTCACATGCATTTTAATTTCATGAATCTTGGCTCTCACGAAATTCACAAAATTTACATGTGTACTATAAATATTCCTTGTTTTACAGTATTACTCACCTTCTTCACTGATGCTGCTGCTACCAGCACTCATCTTCCCACTCCCAGAGACCAAACCATCCCTCTGCATCCCCATTCCTCTTCCTCCTCCTCCTCCTCCATCGCTATGGTTACTATGGCTTGAGCCTCCCCCTCCCACCCGCATCTTACCCATGGCCATTGGGGTGGGAGACGGGGATGGGGTGAGTGTGGAGGAGGTGCTGCCCTTAGAGGTGGTGCTCCCCTTCGACGTGCCACCACTGTGGGAGCGCATCTTGGGGCGGGTGAGGGTCGAAGAGTTAACGGTGCTAAGGTTTGCCGAGTGTCGCCTTTCTGGGACGGTTTCGCTGGAGTCAGCCCTACTCCCCTGTCTCAAGACCGGTGAGGATGGTATCCTTGGGGGTGGAAAAAAAAGATAACAAAGGAATCTCCATGAATATAAAGCAACTGCAGCTCAAGGAATACCTTTACCATTTATCTGGTAAATCAAGTTTACATATGAGAAATCTTTCACAACAATATTACTTCTTTTCATTTAAATATATGTCTCCATGAAATATGAGAGCACAGAGAGTTACCAGCTTTACACTAACAATTGGAATATATTGTTTCATTTGAATAATTTGTATCTTTGGCACTTTGCATAAAAAGATGCATAAGTCAGAAAACCAAACACAAGTCATTTATCAACCAGTCACTACCTAGAATTCAAAGACTTATGTTTGATTTTCTGACTCATGTTTGATCTCAACTTTTTTTTCACAATTATCTAAATCAGTTCTCATGGCAGGGATACACAGTGACAAGTAGCAACTCTCATGCTATTTCACAAACTTCACTTACTGTGCAAGTGATGGTACAGATGATGCAGATGGATGCCGTTTCCGCATCATTCCCAATCCATTCTGATCATCAAGGTGTCCTCCTATCCCATAACCTTCCCCTGGAATGATACACAACTGGTAGAGTACAATAGTATCATCTCTTAACCCACTGAGGACGAGTCCCGAGTAAACTCGGGCAGGTGTCTATGGGAAATGTGTGTTGTAGCAAAATCAGTCCATCCTCAACGGGTTAATAGCATCAAGGGCATGTTGGGTTTTTCATGTGGCTTCCACATGAAGAAGAAGAAGCACTTCTGAATGAATGATGGACATATGATGGACATGTTTTGAATATACTAACTACATCATTATCGTTGGCTGAGAACCAGAAGGGCTTTATCGCAATGGGGGGGGGGGGGGGGGGGGGGGGGGGGTATTGAGCTATTGGTATCATGTTGTAGAGCTCCATCTCCTCTACAGTATGGTGTCAATTTCAAATCATTTTCATTTTCCATAAAATGTTCAAAAACTACAACCACAAGGGCGCTACTTCACCAAATTGGCATTTGGAACAATGCTTATCAATCTACCCACTTTTGATTAATTAAAATTTTCATTTCATGAAAATTTATTGTTTCATTTTTATCTACTCTAAAATCTCAGACCATCATAGCGCCCTTCTGGTTCAGCTGATGATACAGGGAGACACTCTTATTCAGAGTGAAGAGATAACAATCAAACGTACTGAACCTTTACATTCCCCTCCTTTCACTTGCAGAAGTATTTTTACCAAAAGCATTCTACTACTGCCATTGTTCAAATATTGTTACACTAAAGAGTTGTCATAAGATTCATATTGCATTTCTTCCAACAGTTGATATCGCCTGGGCAGCGAGCTAAAATTCACAGCCTTTAACTTCAAATTCAGAACCATGTCTCCCACTTACCAGATCTGTACCCACCCCCACTACCACCACTATGGCCATGAAGTCTGCCAACCAGTGATGAGGTGGAAGAGTGGGGGTGCCTACGTGCAGACAGCAGGCCCCTGCTGAGGGCCGAAGCCTCCCCAGAGGAGCTGGGGCTGATGGTGGTGCTAAAGTGGGCCGAATTAGAGGGGCTGATACCAGTGCTGCCGGGGCGACGGGTGAACATGGGGCGGTGCAAGCGGTTTGCGCCAGTGGTACCGGGAGTGCCTGGTGTCTGTGGCGCATTGCTATTTGACATGGTGCTGGTGACAGAGTTGTGAGTTCGACCTGGTCCCATACCCTGTATTTGTGGGTGACACATGCAAAGATTCTTCATGAGTGCTGCAATATACGGTGGTGTAACATTATTACTGAGTCCAATAACACACTTTTTTCACATAATGATTTCCCTGATAGTCCATCATCTTTCTTTTCTTAGCAGGAAAAGAGCATATATTAGTATCATTTCAGCATTCCTGAGGTCTCAAGATCTATCCTGATTCATCTTTGTTAAATTCCTACAATATCTAAATCACACTTGAAAATTAAAGATACTGTGTCAAAACATGACTGAGCATGACTACCCAATGACAAATGTAATGATACGACTTACCATTATCTTCACTTCCTCTTGACAGGGTAAATGGACTAAAAGCACAGTAAAAAACAAACAATCAAAAACCTAACTTTAAATATGCAAGTTAATAGACACACATAATCACAGATAGACATGATCATAAATACGGGTATCTGATAAATTACGAAAAAATGTCACTTCCTTACCTTCCCCTTAGAATGTGACTTCCTCGACTTATCAGCGTTGTGAAGGTCGAAGCTGGGTGGTGGCAGAAATGGTGGTATCACGGGCAGTAATTTGTCACTGGCTTTGGAGTGGGGAGATTGTACATCCTGGAGATTTAGAGACACAGATTAAAGGAATGGTATAGTTTCAGTTGAGATGGAGTTTCAGGTTTCCAACATTTTTGATGAGGATTTTTGAGAAAATGAGAAACCTCTTACGAAATATGAAAGCACATACAATTCTACAAAGAATTCAAAGTTAATTTGATGAAAATTGGTTTTGAAATGGCTGAGATTTCCAAAACAAAGCAATCCTAATAAACATGGGACCCACCTTTTAATAGGATCACTTTATTAACTTCGTTTCTGGATATCACAGCCATTTCAAAACCGATTTTCATCAAATAACCTTGGAATTGCTCTTAGAATTGTATGCTCTTTGACATTTCATAAAGTAGTTTTTAAGTATCTGGCAAAGAGTTAAAAGCTAAATAATCTGTGCCAATACCATACCATCCCATTAAAAATGAATTGCATTCAGTTGGTTGAATAAACTTTGAATTGAAGAGGCAATAAGCCATACTCTACCATTACATGCCTTGCAACATGCAGTACAGGAAGTATGATTTGAAAAGAAGCGACTGACATATAAATTATTGTCTACTAGAGATTACTGTACAAATATAATCACAGAAGGGAAATTCACCACAAATACATCAAACATAATCGTGATTTCAGTGAGCAAAAATACAATATAAATGGCAAAGACATTTGTTAACAAAGAATATGCACAAATATACACAAGCTAAAAAAAAAAATGGGTTCACCCCTTCTTAAATTTGGTGTAATGCCATGAGATGTATTGCAGAGATGCATCATAAAGTGGGCATGATGATTGCATGCAAATTCCAAGCGAAAAACACACTGGATATTCAAGAATTGACCTTGTTGTTCAAAGACATGATTGCCTTTGTACTTACAAGTGTTTGCACTGCTTCCACTAGCACATCTTTATCTGAATGGAAAACAATGACATTTTAACATATTAACATGAATGCCAATATTCATTCATCAAAATCCAGGAGATTCCAAATATCAATTGCAGAGATATCATGTATTACATGCATATCGATGAGCAAAAATCAATTTCCAAATGAAGGAGGATTTCATATTCACTTAACAAATCATGAAGACATACAGTAGTTTTCAGAAAGCTTTGACTGCTATGTACATTGTATACATGCAAAAATCATTTTATATGAAATCCACCATTGCAGCTTTCATAAACTGCCCTACAACTGTAATTCTACTCAAGAATCAGTGATCACTTTCTTTTTAACTGTAAGAGATGCAAAGTACAAAGTGCAAAAACAGCAACTACTACAGGAACAGTGGTATCAAATAAGACATCAATTAATGCAAAGGACGATCTAATCATACTGATTATACAACTGTTAAAAAATCTCGATGTAAACAATTAACGATTTGTCCTTAATGATGGGATAATTTTACCCCATGTCTGAGATGGGTGAAATTTGACTATCACGGTTATAAGAATGGTAATGAAATAAAATCAATCCATCTCAAATAGAGTATTATATCTCCTATTATCAGTGAGGGTCAATACTGCTACTCATTAATGGAAGGTCTGTCCATATACGTTCAAGTAACAAAACAAAAACAAAAAATCCCAGAGCTTACTAATGCTGGACTTGCTGAAGGAGACCCTTGAACTTTCCTTGGACTTTCTCCTCTGGGGTTTGGCCACACCCTCCTGACTGGGTGTCTGGTGCAGCCCCTCCCCATTGATATGGGGGCTACTCCCCATACTCTTCAGTGTCTCATCCGGGCGGGCATTCTCATCCTCAAAGGGGGTGAGCTTTGTGGTAGAGAACCCCCCTCGAAGGGTACGGGTCAACTTGAGGTTTCGGAATCGATTCGACATACGGGACCACCAAGCCTGCACAAACATACATACAAAATTTGTACATGGACAGTTCACCTAGTCATGGACAAGCTATTATACTTGTCATTTACTTTACAGAAGACATCTGCAATTAAGTTGAAAGGTTTTCAGCGATTTCTATGATATTCCTGGCATAGCAAGTTCCTAGTCTGGTTTATGCAAAATGTTTGGTCCAAAATGTTAATTGCCATGTGAAGGAAGTCTAGTGTCAAAAGATGCATAAATATGCAAAATTAGATCCTTGTTAGATAGAGGTCCACACATGCCAAAATGTCAATGATTTGTTATCAAGTCAATACTTCAAAACCTAGCAGATAAATGTAGCCAGAGCCAAAATGCCCTTCCTAAAGATGCCAGGATTTTATCAAGAAGATTTTCCAAAGCAATGCTAGCTTATACCCAGAATACTGAAATCATGCAGATTTGTTGCAAGATCCTCCCACTTGGTTAATATTTCTGTTATCTCAATTTGTAAATAAAATGTTTCAAGAACAATGTCTTTCTACTTACTTTCAGACCTGTCCTCTTTTCAGCATCCTGTTCCTCCATTTGAGAAACACTCCCTGTTCTGGTTGACCACATCTGTGTACTTGTTGGGTCCTTGGTGTGTCCTCCTGGATGTCCATTGGTGGTTGGCATGGTGACGGGGGCAAGGAGGCGAATCAGCTCATTCCCCACTTTGTCAGTTTCATCTGTGAAGAATTTTAACGAATGGATGGTGGATGGATGGTGGAACACTCGATTGCCTATGTCTGTAGTTTTTTTTTATAGATTACTGTTGTTCTTCGTGATGTCTGTCAGTAATCTGTAGATGGAGTGCACTAATGGTGTCTTCTGAATTTTAGGCTGCCAAGTAGTCAGTGGCTTGGAAGTTTGAGCTACCCATAAAAAAAGCAAAGTTCACTGCATACAGCATACCATGTAATTCATACAAGTTAATGCCTGCATCCAAACCGCTATTAAAGAATGGTGGAGAATGCAACTACCAGGTACTTTTTTTCTTTTGTAGTGCTACCCATAGTCTTACAATGATACATTTCGAAAGAAATGTGTGGAAAGATAAAATAAATTTTTTTGTAATATCAAGTCTATAATAGAAATTAACTGTAAAGCATAAAAATGCCCATTGGGTACTATGCACTCATGATTGCATCATGGGGGGTGAAATGTCTCCACTCACCCGAAACGATGACCAGAGCCAAGTCCAGGGCCTTACATCCATCCTTTGCCTGGACATTGAGTTCTGCTCCTGCCTGGATCAAATACTTGACAACATCTTTTCGTCTGTCAGAGCAGAGTGAAAGTGACAGAGAGTGAGAAAAACAGACATACAGACACACACACACACACACACACACACACACAGACAACAGAAAGCAATCATGATAGTTTTTTTAATTTCCTTTCATAAATCTTTAAAAAAAAACACACACACAGGAAAAGTTTCTGAAGGGAGAGAGAGAAAAAATGTTTTATACAAAAACTGGCACATCAAAGGAGCAGATATTTTTCACTGTTTCATTTAATTGATTTCATCTAGGTATCTATTCTCTTTTAATATGCTCCTTTCGAGCATGTTAAACCTCATATGAATGAACAATAATGATATACCATGAACATGTGAATTAAAATTTGTCCCCCATCAAACTCATGCTGGACACTATCATTACACCAAGTTGCATTACACAAAAGGGTATGATAAAAATTGATTTCTTTCAGGCAAGAAAGTGTTGTAAATGCTTTCAGTCACATAAACAAAATTTGTACAGCTGAAGGTTAGATTATTACCATGCAGTGGCATGACCATACTCAGCATCAAAAACAGCCTGCCAAATCAGCAAAGATAATGACAAAAATATAAATCGTTCTGACACACTGGTCAAAATCAAATTTCCTCAAATTGGTTGCTAAGAAATGCACAATAAATGTCATACTGGGAAGGACAAGAGCTGATGTGGCTCCTATTTTCTTTTTATTCTCGTTTTGTAAAGCATCTTACTCTGAAAAGATAATGTTAGTTAGGAGAATCCCCCATACCTATGGAAAGTGGCTTGCATAAGAGCAGTCCAGCCGCTCTTCACGTCCTGACGATTGATGTCTGCCCCTCGCTGGACCAGCATCTCAGCGATATCCCTCCTCCCGAGCATGGCAGAGATCATCAGGGGTGTGGCCCCATCCACAGAGGTGCAGTTGCTCTGCATTGGGTCCTCATCTAGAATGCGCTGTACCAGCTTGATGTCCCCTGAACACAGTACACATCAAAATCAGAACAAATCAGTGAAACTCTGCTCTTAAAAGACTCTGACATTCCCCCAGTCTTTCCATACAACTTCCCTGGTTCTCAAGTGCAAGATTTGATAGAAAGAGTATCACAAAAACACTACAATTATAGTTTTATTACCACAAGACAAAACTGATAACATTATGGTATCTTAAGTTCAATGTGTTTTCATGTAATTGTGCTTGCAGTCACTATCACATCCATGTGTACAAGGTGATTTTCATTACTACACAAATGTTTAAGAAGTTTGCACACACTTCTAAACTATATTTCCCTTTAAAATATGAATTCAAACAGAGGAAAATTATACATCCTTTGCATTAAGTTATGCTCAGAGTGATACTGATTTTAAAAGGAATAATGACAACATAATTGGGGCAGCTATAGTCACTAGATTATCAACAAGAATTAACATCTAGTTGTGTGATATGCTTGTATATTTTTCACATACAATGTATCTACAATGTATTTTGGCGTGAATGGGGCATGTGTTTGGGTGTACTGTAAGTGATCACTAGATGACACCATTACCTTGTTCTGTAGCCTCTATTATCCTCAGTTCACTATTGTCATCACCTGTTGAAAAAACACACACTCAGTGACAGGTGATTACTTCTCAAATTAAAACATACATCTTTCAGTCTGTTTCACATTGCTTTCATGACAGTATATATAGTAAAATTCCAAGTTTCTCTTTTCACTTCAACACATGTGACATACAAATTCATGTCCCTGTGATCATTCATTTTGACTTGGACTCTTCAGAATTCAATTAAGAGACAATGAAGTTTCTGTCACAGAATATGTAATGATGAACAGAATTGCGTTTAATAGATCTATCAAATTGATGACTTCATAAAATCAAATATAGATTATAATCAAGGTTACTTTGATAGTTGTGACATTCTTTCAGTTTCAATGCAAAGCCTGGACTATACCTTGTCTTCTGGAGGCACATAAACCTGTCCGTAATCCATAAGAACAAATAAATATCCATCTTTTGTTGTTACTTTCTGCCAGCTACAAGTGATAACAAAGAAGCCTACCTAGCATAATTTCAGAAACATACAAGCTTTCCTTTGCATTGCACATTCCCAACATAATAGCATAATACCCACTTGTTTTTGGTCGGTTAGTGGTCTTTCGTTGAAGATATTCCTTCACTTTCTTATTCCGCGACACCACAGCAATATCTAGTGCAGTACAGTTGTTGAGATTGAGGGAATCAGGATTGCAACCGCTATCAACTAAGTACTTGACCGCTTCAACATGACCACTCAGTGCAGCCACCATGAGCAAGGTCCATCCTGTTCCTGCATCTTGGTAAAACTGGTCACTCCCACGATCCAGGAGTTGTCTCAAAATCGTGTGGCGGCCACTCATAATGGCTGCAATGGTGGATGTCAAGTTCTGTCCAGATATGTCCATTTTGTGGTCATTGAGGTCTAGACCTTGGAGATCTAGGAATATGTTGACGATGTCTGTATGTCCCCGATAAGCAGCCAGAGTCAGTGCTGTTGCACCCATTTTGTTCCTGATGGCGGGGTTGGCTTTGTTCTGCAGGAGCAGTACAGTGATGCTCAGGTGTCCGTTGTAAGTGGCCTGCATCAGGGCCGTCCAGCCGTAGCTGTTCTGGGTGTCCAACCCAGCCCCCCGCATGAGCAGCAGCCGAACGATGCCCTCATGACCGCTGGCTGAGGCAACCTGCAACGGGGTGAAGCCCTCTCCTCCATCGCAGTCCACTTCGATGGCCGAGTCCTCGCTATCCAAAAACTGCTGAACAGACTCGAGGTCGCCACACTCGCAGGCCACTAGAAGCTGGCGAGGGAGATCGTGGAAGTCCCCATCCACCATGATGAGTCATTCTTCTCTCTCGGCTCTTTTCAAACCTCCCTTACGATGCATTGATGACACAGTCATCGTGAAATTGTTGCGCAGCTGAGAAGATACTCTGAAAGAAAATTTGTAGAAATGCAGGTGGTGAGAGGGTAAAGAGATGCCATTGATTTAGATACATCATTGTACATTATCTTTGATGATTGTTATGATTACCCTGACATAATATATTTCTTAAAAAGTGGGTATAGGCCTGCAGATGTGTACTGCATATTCTAGGGTATTAAATTTACAACCTCTTCCCATTTCTCATCAATATCTAATGAGCAATTCCATAAATTCGAATGCACGGTACATTTTGGACACATTAATAAGATGCCACAGACACTCACAAAGATTGTATGAAACGTTTATCTGGCCATGATATGACAAGTGTTTAGTAGAAAACAAGTAGACTCTAACTATGAAAAAAATAGTGTCAACACCTAATTAACCTTATGACCTTGTTCCTTGGAATCATTAAAAAAAATAGCATGACCACGTGTTCGCGCGTACACAGAAAAAGTGAATTTTCTGACTTCATAAGTTCAGTCACAAAGTTTTATGGCTATGCCATATTTTTCTTTAAAAAATTCACATTCGTTCTAGACCTTTTTCTCCTCTTCATAAATGACATACAAGATAATATCCAGTCAAATATCCGCCTCTTTGCTGATGACTGTGTCATTTACAGAGAAATAAATGCAATCTCAGACCATCACATACTACAACAAGACCTCCAGCAATTATCCACCTGGTCTTCCACTTGGCTTATGAGCTTCAATGTGAAGAAATGTGCCGTCCTGTCTATCACCCGGAAACGTAATCCCTCCGTTTTCCAGTATCATCTCCACAGTGACCCTATACCTAAGGCACAGGAATACAAGTACCTGGGAGTGACAATCACTCATGACTTGAGCTGGAACAAACATTGCCAGAACATCAGACACAGAGCAAGCAAGACATTAGGGCTTCTCCGCGGAACATTATCACCATGCACCAAGAAGTAAAGGCCAGAGCCTATACCGCACTTGTCCGGCCTGGGACCCACACACAGCTACAATGGTAAACTCTCTTGAGCAGGAGCAGAAAACTGCTGCTCGGTCTGTACATGGAGACTACAGGTTTTCAACATCTTCCTCAAGGCTGGTCTCGGCTCTTGGTTGGGATAGTCTCCACACATGACGCCTCCTTGCACAGTCGTGCACCCTCTTTCATAAGAATAAGATACACTACTGTCAAGTGACATTTAAAATCATCCTGTTCACCATGTCACCTCTCATTGACGCACCACACTTCTACCATCCCGGGATAGTTTCAAGAAACTGCTGAAAGGGATTACTACTTCAAGGTTCAGGGTTCAAGGTTCAAGACCTACATCTTACATTTGCTTTACCTACTTTTGCACATGCTAGTGTACACAGCAGCCCAATTGGAGGAACCAGAGAGCTGCTCGTGGAGAAACGATAACCGTGCGAGTGTCCAGTCGCACAGACAGCTGCATCCCCACTGCACTGCTGCACTGTTTTATGCTGCAACCCCCTATATACATGTACCTGCTGCCTGCCCGAACCGGCCTGTGCACACCACAGCAACCGCTGCGACTAGCAATTTCGCCGATAGACGAACGTGGTTTCCGCACTTTACTCATCCATAATTCTTTCGTAAAATCGTTTGACACTGCCAGGAGAATGTGGTAAAGAACGAAACCACAAAAGAGTTTTAATACAGTGATAGTACAAGACAACGAATATGATAATTTCACTTACCATTTCCATGACTGTGTGGTCTCGTGGAAGCTCGACCAACTCATGTTTGTTGATTGATTGCATTGCACGAGTCGTTTGTATGTTATGTACAGCCAGGGAGGTGACACCTCCCTGGTACAGCGTAGGTACACCACACACACAAGCACGGCCAAAACAGCGATGAGGAGTGGCATTGACAGGTGTGTGAGAGTTTACACGACAATCGGAAGTACGGGTGTGCGTGAAATGGTCGATAAAGTACTAAGAATTACTTACATGACCCAAAAGGATCCCACCAGACAAAAAGTTAGTGTCGAGCCCTGAATAATTAGCTCTATATCAAAGTGATAAAGAGAGAAAACATCAATCTAAGAAGCGAAATCTGATCAATTCAATTAGGCCTACGGATGGTATAGTATTGGTGGGTCATTGCCTTTATTTCACCCTCTTTACTCTTGTCCCTGTAACTGTGTGTTCAAGTCCAAGTTATTTTTTTTCTTCCCATTATTCAATCCCGTATTCTGTTCTAAATACATTTTTTTTTCTTTTAACATCCGTTAGTGTGCTTTCTCCCCCCCCCCCCCCACAATTATCATTTCATTTTCGCATATTGTATGTATATATTGTACATAGTTTTCAGGCTGAATTTTCCAGTCTTGTGTATCTGGTGTGTGTGTGTGTTTTTTTTTTTTTTTGTATTTGTAAATAGGAGTTTCTGCAATTTACAAGCTTTGCTTCTCAGCAGGACTCCTATCTTTTCCACCTCATGTACTAGTATATGTTAACTCTTTTTAGCTATCTGTCATGTTTGTGTAATCATTGATTTCTTGTCTTCACCCAATACTGAGGTATTACAATTTCTGTACTACATGGAATTGAACAAATAAATTGAATTGAATTGAATTGAATTGAATTGAATTGGGATGAGGATCAAGATTTTAACTTTTTGCGAGATACCAGAAACCACTTATGAAATACTACAGAGTAGACGATACCACTCTAAGAGGAATTCAAAGTTTATTTGATGAAAATCGGTTTGGGAATGGCTAGGACATCCAAAAACAAAGTAAAAAAAAACACACAATAAAGTTCCTTACATAAAAAGAAGGATCCTAATAAAAGGTGGGACCCACCTTGGATCCTTCTTTTTTATATTTCAGTCATTTCAAACCATTTTTCATCAAATTAATGTTGGATTCTTTGAATCACATGCTTTTTCATATTTCATGAGAGGTTTCTCAATTTTTCAACCACGACAAAAAAAGATAGAAAACTGGAGTTCGGGTCCGACCAACCAAAACTATACGATCCCTTTAATATTTCCATCAAACAAAAAGAAGGCCTAATACATAATACAAAAGTATACATTTGTCAACTCATTTGTTTAGCAAAAAAAATATAAATAAAGTTCCTTACATAACAAGTCATGACGCACAATGATGTAAGGATATATAACGGGTATAAGCAATGCCATACTTTGCAGTAAGGACATATAGCATAACAAAATAATTAATAGGCGATGAAGTTTTTTTTTTGTAAATGTTGATCATTTAAAAAAAAGTAATAATAAACCAGTAACATATCCAAATTAATCTGAATATGCCGTTAAAACATCTGCAATGGATGACAATAATTAAGGCATATTGTAGACAGTATAAATTGTTTTACAAGGGAAAAAAACTTTTAATAATACTAATAATGCCACGGAACCCTGTTCAGTTTCCAGGTTTATGTAGCAAGAAAATATGGTGACAGAACAACCATATAGTACAGGGTACACTGAGGTTGTTCCGTAAAACACTGACTAAAAAGAAAAGAAAAGACTGATCCTTATACGCACATGATCAAAAGACGCAATATTCCAACAAGAACAAGAACATAATAGCATTACAGCATAACAATAAAATAGGATAGAGAAGAGGAGATTTTTGTAATTTGATGCAGCCGGATAGATGAACTAACATAATGCATCTGTTTCGTATGAGTGCGACTGATGCGATGACTGTCTTTATTAAAGCATTTACAATTTCATGCAATTTCAAAATTAGTCATGTACGTGCTTTGTTCAATCAACAGTCGGGTAACAGTTTAGTGTTGTTGTATAACGCGTTTGCATCGTGTTCGTAATGTTACTAATAAAATGGTCTCTAAATACAAATTTGCATAAATCAGTGCCGACATTATTGAAGGAAAACTGAATAGAGTTTATGAATAGGCTATATAGGGACTAGGGAGGAGAGAATTTTAAATAAAGACTATTAAAAGAAGAAAGGAAGAAAATTAAATAAGTGACGCAAGAGCGAGTGTTTCTTGGACTGTTAATTTATTCCAACTGATTTCAAGAGACATTTACAAGGACTTTAATTTTAATGGTTAATCTCCATTTCTTGATTCAAAAGCGACAAAAACCAGAATTCATGAACAGGCCCTATAACATTAAAAAAAAAAGATGCGGATCACAAAAGTACGCATAAAAAAATATATGCGACTTCCCGAAACTGATTATTCGAATTTTTCCACCACTACCACTATTAAATTTGGAGATATTAAACGAAAAACAAAACAAACTAAACAAAACAGAACAATACCAATATCATAGGAATCATACTGCACAAATGCCGTGGAAGTACTGTTAATCAATTGCATTCAATACAAACTCTGTGCGTTTTATAAATCCATTCAATCAGAGACATTCTATTCATTGAGTAAACCGAGATTACTCACTCACATAGGTGCCGATGTTTCAGTGCTGTTTTGTCTTTATGTCGACTTGTCTGGAACCGCTACATGCATTAACACACACACACGATTTAGCAAGCTACACACGTTAGTACACACAAATCTGCACCCCGTTTTAAGATGTCAACACTGTACTGACTGTACTGAGCCACTGAATGAGCCCTCCCACTGATGTAAATCAGGTAATATTAAGTTTAACGAGTGTAATTTGTAAGAATAGACGGCATGGCAGTGCAATTTCCCTTCTCTTTACCAAGAGCAGTTTTTGTAGTCTAGAATGATTTTCTCGCATTTTATTGGGCGTTGTGCGACGAAATCAAGTCATGTACCACACAGTGCACTTCCTCCCGCTCCCTCCCTTCACTTGCTTGCCTTGCATACGGTATGTGTGACTGGCCTGGCCAACTCGTTCGCGTAGCGTACACTGTAGCTGTAACTTTTGTTACATGCAATCGTGCACTTTTGTTACATGCAATCGTGCATGCATGGAGCAGAGGATTTGAATGGGTGAGTGAGTGCACCTTTCCAATGGGTTGTGCCCGGCTTGCAGGCTGGTATGTCTGTGCAAAGACTGCTAGTCAATGAACTTTAGTGTTGGGACAATACCGAGAAGATGAGTGATGTTGCTGTCGAGGTAATATCAGTGAATAGCTTCGAGTCCAAGCTCAATGATCACTGGAAGCAGAAACATTAACAAACAAATTTTGTCCAGATTGCATATCCCCAAACTGATACCATGTGGATTCATCACATGGATCTCGGGCTCAGGATTGAATCCTTTGAATGGCCCTCTAACAGTTAACCTGTTACAAGTTTTCAACTTACTGCATACTGGGCGTCATCGTAGGTAATTCAGGTAATTCAGGTAAGTAAGAGTCAGTGGTTGTAATCAAATTCAAAACTTCCTCGCTCAGATGTCATTTAATACTGTAATTAACATGTTAATTGTTATCTATGCCTTGCTCATACGCACATCACCTTTTCCCACCTGCTTGATTCATACATACATAGGGTCAGTGGTGTGTCGTCTAGGTTTCTAGGTCTACTCTGGAGTCGAGATCAATCAGTCACACAGCCCACCGTGTGATCGCAGATCAACAGGATGCAATCGATCAGTATCAGGAGGTCAGCCCGGGAGCCACCCAAGGTGACTGGCCTCTCTCCCAAGGAGGGTCCTCCTGGCACCAAGCTGACCATCAGGGGAGAAAACCTTGGCCTGAATGCAAAGGATCTCTTTAGTGAGTATACATAGATCTTACGTAATATCAATTTAAGGAAGTTTTTATGTGATCCTGTGATGCTGTTCATCCCGAGCAGTGGAAACCCAGTTTGACTTAAAATTAATGATCATGATGATGAGCATCATATGATATCATTCATTGCAATTTTATTTTGAGTGACAGAAATGCAAGCAAGCACCACATCCCCATTTGACCTCCATAGGGCTTCCTGTGTCCAAGGTATCAGTATGAAGATCTGTTCCATGTGCATTGGCTTTTGTGATAGCCATCTCCAATCCTGAAAGAAATATTTAAATCATTCTCCATCCATGTTTCTCCCATTATTAGGAATAAACTGCCATCAAATGTGCAACTGACATTTATTTGTGTGTGTTTAAATACAGCTGTATATAAATTATTTATCATGCCGTGAAAATCAAAGCAAATATCTGACTTGAATAACATTTGTATGATAGCCATTAAGAAAGGAGAAGCAGATAAAATGCTAGAAAGAATGGAAACTTATAATACTTGGGACAGAATAGTATACATTATGCACATTCTAAATTGTATCTCCTAATAAGATGTGACGGTGTGTGGTGTGAATGTCACTCTTCTCGCTGAGTGGATATCTCCCAGCAAGATCATCTGTAGGACGACCAACTGCAAGGGTCCTGGCGATGTCGTCGTGACAACCAAATCGGCCGGAGTGGGCACGTCGACCATTAAGTTCAGAGGGCTACAATTTTTGCCAAGTAAGTTTTCAAAACTTTGTGCAGTCAACTCTGCAACAACCTAATCTATTTGGACTATAGTAAGCTCTGATTTAGGCAGTATCCAAGTTACATTGACTCAGACTTTTCATAATTTAGTGTGAGAATTTATGCTGAGGCAGAATATTCAGCTCTATTAGACACTGTTTTGTTTTGTTTTGTTTTGGAGTTGACTGTGATGCATTTAAAAATTAATGAAACATTTCTCTTTGTTTCAAGAGTTGTCATATCTGGAAAGAAATATGAATTCAGTGTAAACAAGTGAATGTAGTGGCAGAATTAAAAATTAGTCCATGTGATTATTTTTTTTCTTGTCCCTCGGTTACATTGTTATGCCAGGTACATGTCATCTTTGTCAGATCACCTGAATATTAGCTACCATGTCATAATTTCTTCTTTTTATCCTCGCCAGAAAATGCAGTGATGGAGAGCAAATATTGTCATAAAGGGTGTCATAAAATGGCTACATTAAACTCAAATCTGATGTGCTTTATAACTTGAGATTTTATTAATGATTTTAAAGAAGAACACAAAACATATGATTTATTTCACCAAAGTTTGCATTTGGCTATGGAAAAGAAGCAGAACACTAGATGGATTCTTCTCTGGCTGGTTTATCTCCCATAGATGCCCTCCAGGAATCTGCCATCTGGGTGGATGAGTCCTCGCTATTTGAAAGGAGACTGAATAGCATCAGTCGGCCCTCTTCCCCACTTCAGGTCGGCCGAGAGGACCCCCTGGGCCTACCAATGGAACACACCCCGTAAGCATCATACTGTCGTAGCAGCTCATTGTTTCACTGACAATGCTGGGTTTTTTTCAGGGTCCAGCAAAGGAAGAGTCTGTCATAAATATTGATAGCCTTGTATGGGAATCTTTGAGAGATGAAGCATTCTATTTACAGTGAATAGTTCATTAAATTAGCTTTCTGTCATACATTGCTGACATTCCAAACTGACACATGATTCTTACCTCTTTCACAAAAAGTGCACATTTGAATGTGTTCAAATGCAATCAGTTTACCATCTTATGTATGTACTCTTTCATGCAATAAGAAAGCATTCTGTCTTCTGCTATGAATTGAAGGAATTTGTATTCAACAATGCACCTTTTGAACGCATTATATTAGATTTGCATGAATCGCACATGATTTTATATGATTTCGGTCACGTTGATTTCTGACATTGAATCTCCTGTCATTTCTTAGCCTTTTGTCAAGGCCCTCTCACTGTAATGGGCGAGCAAAGCGAGCCCAGAACAGCGCGACGGCGCGAGGGCTTTTTGAGATCTGCTTCACATATTATTATTCATGACATGTGAACCCTACTGAATATTCATATTAACGGGTTCGACCGATGGAATGGCGTGCTCCTGACATCCTCAGCCTTGGTGTTGTCATGCCTGTTCGCATGCATCACTGACCACCCGTGGAGGTCTGTGGCCTGCATTCGCTGTATTCAAATCAGTTTCGAGCAGACAGACACGCTTATTGGTCGACATATGCTCCCGAAATTGGGGAGCAAAAGTCGGTAATTCAAAGGGCTAACAAGGATGCAAAGCAGATCTCAAAAGGCCCTCGCGCAACCCCACTCAGCTGGGCTCTCTTCACCATACAGCGAGAGGGCCTTGACAAGAGGCTAGTCATTTCTGTGCCCCATGAATACAACAACCAAATTTGAAAAGATGACGTAGCATTCACCAATCAATTTAAATGTCATTTTGTCTCCAGGCAAATGTCAGATGACGAAGTTCATCAGATGTTTCCCCAAGGTATGTTTATTTATGTAGACATCTATTTTACAAGTGAAATATAGAAGCTTTTTGTGAGCAGACATATTACTTCAGAACATAGCTCTGAGTTTGATTCTACCTTTTCACTATTTAGAACCTTTACCAATGAATTCAAGCTTGATGTAATTCCATGTCTCATTTGCATCATTTATTGGTTTTATCTGTCAAGGTTTGTCTGTGTGATTAAGTGCCAAATAATTGTCAATGTCTTTATTAGGTGTAGTTTGTCTTCAAAGAGAGACCACAACCTGTCAGATACAACATGTAGTTGTGTGACAAAATTTTTCGTGCAGTAATTTTTATTTAATTTTTTTTAACCATACTAATGGAAGAGGGTCATTTCCATAAGGACAGAGGGAGTTAAAGCTCTGATAATGAGTGCTCCTTATGATGATTCTCTGTTCCTTTTCTCATTCTGTCAACCAGGAAGCAGCAACTTAGCTCACAGGAACTTTGAGCCAGCCTTATTCCTGATTGAGAGTCACAGTAGCACAAGGTAATTCACATTTATAAGGTGCATAATAATTGTCATAAATCCTCTATGTACATGACACAGCATATACAATCATCAATACTTGAACAGGTAACTTATCAGTGTCTTCTTGAAAAAAAAATCAAAGGATGATATGCTTCTGATTGAAAGAGATAATGAATTCCAAAGAGTAGGAGCTGATGATGTGAAGGATAGGTTATCATATGTTTGTGTTTTTGCAGGATAGACTGATAAAATGTTGAGATGATGATCGAAGAGTTTGTGCTGGAATGTGATGGTAAATAAGTTCTGTAATGTATGAAGGAGATGATGTGTAGGATTTCACTGTGCATTTTTACAAGGAAGGAATAATAATAAGTAGGTAGGTTTGGTTTTATACAGCCACATAATGTAGGTTTGTTTTTATTCAGGCATATAGTATTTACAAGTAAGTTGTTTACTAGGTGTACAAGCATATCGTATGTTCATTTGTGTATGTATTTATTGTATGTGTATGTAGGAGCTTATGTCTGCATTCATACAGTATGTTAACCATGTTCTCCTTCTACAGTTTTTCGGACCTAAAGAAGGGCCTGGAACATTTGAAGAGACAGTCATCCGGTCTGAAAACTGAAGGACCTCAGACATTCATCAAATCCAACCTTGGTACCTTCATGAACTGTCAGGATATTCTTGCCAGTAAGTTCTTTGTTGTACTTTTTATTTTTCAAGTTACTTAGTAGATGAAATAAAGTAGTTACAGAGACTCAATTTCAAAGGGACACAATATGAAGTAAAAGAAGACCATAAAAAGTAGTTGCTTCTTGCGCCTTGCATGTCACAACCTGTTTCAATTTGTCTGCTTGGAAAATTATGATAAATGTTTGTATGTAATAGTTCGTTTTCTTCAAATGGCAGTAGACATAGGAAGAGACACATTGTAATTTGTATTCCTCATGCATCTTCCCTAAATGAAGAGGAGTATAAATCTTCTTTGGTCACAAATGTGTATGTATGTCACATATTAGGAATAATTTCTGAATCTGTTTTTCTGAGGAGAAATGTAAATCAGTATCAATTTGGCAGCAACAGTGAAAATGTTATACAAAGAGAAAGGCTATTTTCTTGTGGCGTGTCGATTCTATTCAACAGACATTGAGTACCTACAGGACACACTAGATCTTCAGTACTAAGGTGCAACATCATACAATTAAGCAATATAAGTTAGTGACATTTGTTCCCTTACTGTTTAGTACATACAAGAAAGTTTATAGTCCTGTAAATACAAGAATATTTGTCTCATGTTACCCACAGCTATCCACGGAGACTTGTGCAGGCATGAGAATATAGGCGAGAGGATGCCCCTGTCTGCAGGAGAAGAAGTGACGGAGGTCGACGACAAGGAGAACGATGATGAAGAGACAGGGGTGAACGGGGAAGGGGACAAGCCGGAAGAACCCATCGCCACCCTTCAAAAGATCGAGGACTTTCTCGTCAGTAAGTAAACATCGGTATACTGTATACGCCATATATTTCGCGAGTCTAAATTTTTCGCGAATCGGGAATTCCCGACAATTTCGCGAGTGGTTAAATTCGCAATCGTGGAGTCCTGCACTGAACGGAGAAATGTACACGCGTATGTCACATCCACATCGGGATCAGTCAATATTTTCGCGTGTTTTTAATTTCGCGAATAGCACCGAACTCGCAAAATTCGCGAAAATAAAAACCTCGCAAACTATTCGGCGTATACAGTATTATCAAGTTCAATGGTCAGTGCAGGCTTGTTGGACAGGTGTCATTAATGTATACATGTACTGTATATGGCTTATATTTCGCTGGGTTTTTATTTTCGCAAAATTTTGTGAGTCGGGTGCCATTCAGGAATTGAACAGCACATGAAAGTGTAAACTCTGATGCCAACATACAACATTTTAAATGTAACATACAACTGTACACACATATATTTCTTCATTTCTTCGTTGACATGTATAGAAATGGTATGTTACAGAGAAATAGTCATAGTCATAGTCAAGTTTTTAGGTAAATCATTGGTTCTGTTTTGTTGCCTGTCTCTTCATCCATTTCTCACTTCTTTTTCTCCTCTTTCTCTCACCCCTGTCTCCCACTCAACAACAGAGGGCAATGAGAATGCCAAAAAGATTTTCCAGAGTGTGCTTCACCGCAAGGATCGCGCAGACTCGACGAGAAACGCCCTCAATGTCCTGAACCGCTTCAAGTTCCTCTTCCATCTTCCCATCACCATTGAGAGGAATATCAAGAAGGTACGTCCATCTGTTGGTCTGTCCATCTGTCTGTCTGTACCTGTTTTTCTAGAAAAAGTGTTTGTATTGATGGTTACTGGGTTGTGAGTTGCATACATACGGACTTACATGTTTTTCTCACTTTGAATATAAAATGCATCCATGTGTATTCTATCATTTTTGCACATGAAATGATCTCCACTATGAAAGCATATTGTTATGTAGGTTCTGATGATTTTTTTTTTTTGCGCAATGTTCAGATCAGTCAATGCCAATATCATTCTCAGTCTATTTCTTGTTCTCAGTTATGCACTCTTTATCTTTCTCCAATAAAATAATCTATTTTTATCCCTCTATCTTTTTCTATGGTATGTTTAAAAGCAGTTTTTGACATTTAATTTTCATTGGTAAATAGTCTGTCCACAACATTTCACTTTGCAAGTCATTCTGTCTGTTGTAGATTCATAAATCTCACAAGATGTGATCTTAAACACTCATAATATCGTTAGATTCCAAGCCATTATACCATTACATGAAATCGCAACTATGGAACAAGGATACACGCATTTGTGCAACAGTAGACATGAAAGAGCGACTGGAAGGTCACTAAGTGAAGCAAATTAATATCGCATGAAATGTTGCTTAATAACATGCCAGTGGAGTCTTTAGGATGTTACAAACAGCATGCCCTTTCTCATATGCACCTGGCCAGTGTCAGCATTGACTGTCAAACTGTCATGTGTGGCTTGCTTCCGTGCAGGGTGACTATGAAGTGGTGATCAATGACTACGAGAGAGCTCGTCAACTGTTCTCAAGCACAGAGGTGACAGCTTTCAAGAAAGGTTGGTCTGTACACTGCAATATGCTATGTACTGAAAATTTCAAAGAGCAAGATGTCTATTTTTCTTTTACCCATATGAGATGGTATTACGCTTTTCAATAGCCAATAGTTGGTTCTCAGCCTCTAGATAATTTGTGTGTGGAATTTAACCTGTTGAGGACAGGCTGATTGTGCTACAGAGAACGCATTTTCCCATAGACACTTGTATGAGTATGCTTGGGACTCGTCCTCAATGGGTTAATGTGCTGTTCCTAATTCAAGGAACACATTGCCTTCAGAAACTGGTTGTGCCTGTTAATAACGTAGTGGAATTGTAACATTTTAAAGTTAAAGGTTAATGTTCTAATCATATTCCTCCTTGACCAAAGTGGTCCTGACAATTCAAGGAGAATTTAATGCTGTGATAGCAAAAGTTGATATGGGAAGATGACTGGCCAAGTGACAAAATTTTGTCAGCAGGACCTGCAAAATCCTGCTTCATAAAATTGGACTATTTTTATATAGCACAACAGTTTGATTTATTAAGATATTATTTGCTATTCATGTCAACAGTTTATGATGAGGTTGAGAACAGGATAAGAGACTTGCAAGTGCAGTTGCATGAGAAGCTGATGGAACTCCCTACACCCCTGGAAGACCAAAAGAGATACATCAGGTACGTCCCCTTTGCTAGCCTCCCATATGAGATGCGGATCATTTGTATTAGAATATAATTCCATTTTTTTATGAATCAGTGATTTTAGTCACAACCACATATTCAAATTGGCAAAGGTGATGATGTCATCAACGGGCATGTTTCCTGTTGAGCTGTGCTCAAGTCCTTACCTAATTCTCGGTGTTGACATGACATCAATAAGAATATCATATCACTTACTTCAAGTTCTAGTAGTGTCACAATAACTAGCAATAGCGAGCTTTAGATCTGTTATGCAAACGCAAAGATGAAAGTGATTAGGCAAAAGTGACTGTTCTGCACATGTGGAGACAGCTGTTTCCATTGTCCAACCCCTGAGACTGTGTCATCTTGGTGTTTGCGTCACAGATCTAAAGCTTGCTAATGATGACCCGTAGAGCAAAAAACTTGATTTTAGTGCAATTCTGGTGTACAAATCAATGGAAAACTTGTGAAGTGGTGACATGATTACCTTATCCAATTTCTGTGCATGTATTAAAAACATTTAAAACTTTGAAATTACAATTTTGGAATTGATAGTGTCATTGCATGGTGTTTCTTCCAGATACCTTGTGGAGCTGGGTGCTCCTGGGGACCCAGCCTGGGAGTGCATCGTCAATGAGCAGAAGTGGATTCTCAAGCTGCTGAGTGACTGCAAGGATGAGCACATTCTCATAGGTATACCATTTTCATTTTATTTTATTTCATGTCATTTCATTCATATATTTCATTTCACTACAATAATTTCATTTTGTGTCAGTCCATTCCATACTATTCCGTTTCATTTTATTTCATTTCATAGCATTTTATTTTATGTTCATATCATTCTATTTCATTTCTTTCAATTCTGTACCATTTCATTCAAATCCATGCAGTTTCATCTGTTTCGTTTTGTCTCATTCCATTCTTTCTATACGATTACATGTCATTTCCCATCTTTTCATTTCACTATGAGTTTGAAAGGCTACAATATGAGCTGGTGTTTCTTACAATTGGATGTTGTGGTACTTTTAACAAGCTTTTTTTTTAGCAAACTTTGTAAAACTTTCCCTGTGCCTATGAATTTCTTGTTCTGCATGTTGAGGACTGTTTAGCCTCTATACACACATGTCTTTAAATTGCTCTGTTTCAAGTACTTTTCATATATGGGTTATTTTTGCATGCACAACAGAGTAAAAGTGATCCATTCTCACTTAATCTAATCTTTTAAGTGGTAATGCAGTCTTTGTTGCAGGCTTTCAGTCCCTATCTGGCCGTACAACAAGAACCCTTATTTTTATGTCACTTCGACTTTGAAATTGAAAGCCGTATCAATGATTGTGATATTGTGACTGCAATGGATATGATTTCTTTGGGCTATTTTGTTGCAAAATGGGGTCAATATTACCAAGGAGATGTATGTATAGCCAAGGAGACTTTTTTGAGATGATGTTATTTCTGTTTGTTTGTTTTGTCTGTACTGTCTGTCTGTAGACCAAAAAGGAGGTGAAACTCTAGAGCCCCCATCTCATGCTGCAAAGGTCAGAGGTCATCGTCGGAACTTCTCAGGTATTGTTATAAGCTCATCTATATTCCTGACATTGACTTTTCATTATAATGATTGTAGTATCCCCCCCAAAAAAAAAAAAAAAAAAAAAAAAAATAGATAAATAAATAAATAAATAAATAAATAAATAAATAAATAAAATAAAATAAAATTAAGAAAAAATAGATAAATAAATTTAAAAAAATCTAAGCAGTGCAAAATATCAGAACTTGTGACAGTATTGGGTGCATCATATTATGTGTCTTTTACATATCACCATGCTATCTGTGTCAAAATTCAGGGCTCAACACTGACTTTTTCCTCTGGTGGCCTGCTTGCGTCACTGAAATCTTTAAGTCTGACATTTTGGTGGCTAGAAAAAGGAATGTAGTGGCTTTAAATGAGTGCAAACATAGCAATCCATTTTGAATTTTAGTTGCCGATTGAGCCATCATTTTCAAAATTTGGTTGGCTCAACATCAGTTGTAAGTGGCCCCGGGCCACTGCTAATGTCCAGTTTTGCATAATTTTTATTATTGCTCTCTTTTTTTTCTTTTGCAGAAAGAGAATTCCTATGTATCCTGTCAGTATTAATCTAAAGGTTTTGATATTCTTTTCTCGATATTATTACCATTCACAGGCTCAGGTATCCAGATCAAATTCACAGCACCTGATTCCACAAGTGAGTTTATTGTAAAATTCATCATTGAAGTAGTATTAGCCTTGCATTATGCAAGTACTGAGCCATTGGTTCATAAGGGCTTTTGTTGTTATGTAGTAATATGCAGCTGTAAAAGTTTATTTTATTTTGTATATTTGTGACTGCATGAAAAAGTTTCCACAACTTTAATTTTCATTAGAAAGTTACAATATCATCAAACACACAAACAGCATACCATAATTTGAAGTTGATCTTAACTTTAATGATCAACTTCAGTTGTTTGAGAAACAACTCCCTGGATAAACAGGGTTTCAAATAATTCATTTACCTTCATTCACCATCACAAAGCTTGGTCAGTTTTATAGATATGTGATGTAACTTGGGTAAAACGATATTGTGCATAGTTATTGACCTTTCTCCACCCCCCCCCCCCCTCTCTCTCTCTCTGGTGACAGTGGAGGCTAGATTCTCCGCCCCTCAGCAGGTCATGTTCCTGGAAGAGCTGGCTGACAACCTTCTCATGACCTTCCCTGAACTCTGGCGACTGGGGCAGTCCTACTTCAATGCATCAGTGGTGTCTGAGGTGATCATCCTTATCTTTGATTATTGCAGGAATTTATTTTTGCCAAGAAATAGAAGTTTATTTCTGTCTTCTTCTTTTTTTTCATTTACAGGTTAAAATTTAGTGGATGCAAAAGTTTCAGTTGCAATGCAGTAGAAGCATTATGATATCCTTAAGCTTGAAAGTGTTGTTTTAGCATTTATAGTACCGATCTTATCATTCTTTTGTACAGCATAAAACAACAAATAAAATGTTAGTATGTCTATGCATAGTTTTAGCATGTTGTAGTTCTGTAATTATTTGTTAAGACTTTCATAAAACCAGATTTGATGTTATACACCAAGTTAGCTTGAATTTGTCAGCATTTCCATCATATCTTCACATGATATTCGAGAAGGGACTTGTATGAGGCACAATGAAATTAAAGTATATTTCCTCTCTGTTGCAAATCATTGCCCTAATATATATATATATATATTTATATATATATTTAGTGAGAGCTAGTTTGATGAAACTTTACAGGCTGTGAAGCGATGATTTGTAATTGATACATAATTTTCCTTTATTTCTTTATTATTCATTCAACAGGCTGGCGGAAAGGGCATGACTGTGGATACATCCAAAGAAACAATCTTTAAGGTAGGTAAAGTTTTTTCACACTTTGCCGTGCTTGGAAAGTAATCATGAAATAATCTGCGTCAGTTTGGAAACTATTGGAATGTGTATTATAAAGATTGGACTGCTTTCAGGGCGCCTGTTGATTTTATTGGCCTGAGGGTCATGGCATGGAGTTGGGATCCTGAGGGACAATAATATCAACAGTGTCTTGAATAAAAGCAATCAATATCTTGTTTTATATTCCATACAAAATTGTGAATAAATTTTACATAGATTTTTTCAATGCTAAAATATTCAACCCCCTATCTCATCAATTTGTGAAGTGTTTACATGTATGAATATGATAGCACAAATCATTCTGGTATTCTTTTTCTGCCTGTTTTTTAGCATTATTCAGTGCTTCTATTTAATTGCTGTGTTAATTTTGTTGTTGTTTGGTGTGATTTTTTTGTTTATTCATGTATTTGTTTGTTTCTCTAGACTATGATGACAAAGATCACCAGCTACTTTGCGGACCTGGTGAGGGCAGCATTCCTACCCGATTCTCTGGAGAAGAAGGATGAGAAAGAGAGAGCCAGTCTGGGAGTTTGGATAGACAGCAAGCACGACATGGGGGCAGGGGCGTGGCTGCCACAGTGTGTCCGCAATATCAGGTGACAATCTCATTTTTTTTTTCTTGGTGATGGTCTATTCTTGTTCTTGTCTATTAGTTAGTCATCATTGTACATCAAGCGTTGTTTAAAGGCATGTGTGAACTCTGTGCAGACTGCACACTGACGTAAAAAACTTTAGTTAAACTGGCCCCTTTGGATTAATACATGCTAACAGACTTTTTGACACCATTCTTCTAAGAAACATAAACAGGAGAGCTTGGTATGTGAAGGCAGTGCACACA
The DNA here is from genome assembly GCF_040938485.1 of Diadema antillarum. Classification (NCBI taxonomy): domain Eukaryota; kingdom Metazoa; phylum Echinodermata; class Echinoidea; order Diadematoida; family Diadematidae; genus Diadema; species Diadema antillarum. The sequence goes on along the minus strand of NW_027272338.1, from coordinate 163,200 downwards.
TCTTAAATGGAGTGCACCTGCGCAATGACTTCACAGCCTCAGTGGACTATTTCAAATGTTTGTGTAATATATCTATAAACTTCATTGGTAAGTTTTACTACACACTTTGATAGACAGGAAGAATCAAAGGACAGAACCTTTGGAAGATACGAGTGTTGTGATTTTTTTTTTTCTGATTTTTTGTTTTGATTTTTCCCTTTTTTTCAACAGACCATTTCTTTTTTGGTATAGATAATCTTACAGACAGAATCTTCAAAAAATATAGGCATTGTGATTTTTTTCTCTCATTTCTTTTCTGATTTCCAACCCTAATTAACCCCCCCCCCCCCACCACCACCACCATCCTACAGCCCCTGTGTTCACAGTGTGAACATACTCTGATGCACCTCTTTGCATGCTAATTATGTTTCATAATTACGCTGGTAGAAGCTGCTGAAGAGTGTGGACCATGTTATAATTTATTAAGAAACATCCTATGATTTCCCATGTTTTATTGTACAGTAGCTTTTCAGAGTAGCTTTAGAACTTCATCTTCAAAATATCAGAGTGTGGTCCGTCTTGATTCTGAAAGTTGCTTGACCTTTCCAAGTTAAGAATCAATGAAGAACACTCAAAACTGGCATTTTATTATGTTGTTGCCTAATGTTGCCTGGCAAATAATAAACAAAAGAAGCTAAAAATATATCTTGTAGCTTGATGATAAGCAGAGTGGTATTGATTTCTTATTTGTTTGGCATTCACCTGACTGCTGTGTTGATTGGCAGATGCTAGTATCAAAATAATCTACTGCACCTGTTGTTTCAAAAGGCTAGTTACACTGGTATGTTAAAAGCTGCAGAAGTGTGTATGGACCATGTTAAAAGCTATAGAGAAAAAGTAACTTATCCTATAACAGAAACTCCAGTGAACTCTGTAGATTCAGAAAAGTTTCATGACCTTTGCAAGTATGGAATCAGGCAATTCTTTTCCTAACTCTCAAGATCGCCAGTGAAAGAGGTATTACATTTCTTTTCATGGCAGTTGCATTGTGAATAAAAAAAATCAATAAGTGTTGCTTGACAAAAGGCAAGATGAAATCTAACATTCACATCTTGTTTGTTTGGCATTCCACTGGCTTTTGTGTTGATTGGCAGCTATGGCAGGTGTTGTTGAATTTAGTTGTTGAAAAGAAGGGTATGTGCAGAAAATGTTAAAAGCTATAGAGACATGTCATGTGACATAAAATCCAGTGGCTTTTCACTAGAAGGTCATCAGACTTCAAATGTTTGATTGGGTAATTTCATGTTGCTAGTGCTAGTGCTATCTCAGCAATAGCACTGGTAATAAAAGCGAACTGAAACTCAGTCGGTGTTGGGAGGTTGACCTCAGAATTATGACGTATTTCCGGTTGCTGGTGTCGGGCCTGGTGTTGAATGTCATCTGCTGAACCGAGCTCAGCCGTTTGTGTTGGCGATTTATGTGCCTTTTCCCCATTGGCCGACACAACCCCTAGAGATTATCATCTTTGTCATTTCAAGTTCAGTGCTAGTGTTAGCGTTGCTGTGCGAGACCCACATTCATGTCCATGATGTTGTTGGTGCAAAGTCTGTGTTAATGCAGTGGTCGCCCACGTAATGTTCATGAACACTCTAGACATGGTGACATAAATCTCGGCCTGGGAGCAAAATTATGATCGTTGTATTTTGGAGGAGGGCTGAAATATGTGGCATTTTGATCATTTTTTCTCATTATGTGTCTAAAGCTAAGCAGTCACGACTATATTTTTTAGTATAGAGGTGTCTGACTCAAACCAAGTGCCATCACTTTTTTCATCTCCGCGATGCTCGTGAACTTCATGGTGGTTTGGTGCCAACACATAGTGTTTGGGATCGATAATTCTGATCGGTATCATTGCGTTAATCTGACTGTCAATGTTGGAGCTCAATTTAAGGCAGTTGTTTGGTAGATAGCACTAGCACCAGCACCAAACTTGATAACACCTATTGTGGACCCCCTGAGATTCAGAAAGGTTGCATGACCTTTTCATGTGTGGAATCAGTAAATTTTCTTATAAACTGTCAAGACTAGCAGTTGACCAGGATGGAAAAAAAAAAATAGTATTGTATCAATTGACAATAGGCAGTGTGTAATTTACAGTCAGTGTTTTGTTTGTTTGGCATTCCACTGGCCTGTTTGTTAATTGGCAGGTGTTAAAGTATGAATTTACTCTCATACACCTGTTGTTAAAATGCTAATGTTGTTTTGCTGTTTAAAGCTACTGAAGAATATGTGAGTGTGTGCCAACCATGTGAAAAGCTACAGAGTTGAAAATCTGATCACTGGACTTATCTTGCAGTAGCTTATCACAGACTGATGGTTAATAGACTTCAACTGTGTATTAGCAGCATAATTGGATATATACAAATGTGATATGACCCATGGATATGTGACCCATTTTCTTGGAGCTTAACACTATTGTTAGATGCAAAGTGTAGGTAGAAGGCCAATATTTTCTCTCAGTGTATACACTGTAGATAGGACTGATATGCAAAGTTATTGCTTTTGTTTGACAGTTTTTGTGCTTGACATATTACATGCTCCAAATCCTTAAATATGAAATTCTGCTGCAAGTCATCAATGCTACAATGTAGTCGTTGAAGCCAGCTTATTGACTCTTTTATTTCAAATGATTTCAAATGAAATTGTCTGGGTGTTGTGACAAATGGCATTAATTATGATGTACCAATTGCTATAGAGTACCAAATTGTGATGTCATAGCCAGTCATTGCCATGGAAACTGGTTCTGCACAACCTCACCTAGCCCAAATACTTTATCCACCATATATTTAGCAAGTCTAAATTGTCGCAAATCGGGACTTCCCGACAATTTCTCGAGCGGTTAAATTCGCGATTGTGGAGTACAATACTCTCTGAACAGAGAAATGTATGTGTGCATGTCACATTCAAGTCAGGATCAGAGTTAGTATTTTCGCATATTTTTATTCGCAAATAGCTACCGATTCGCGAAATTCGCAAAAATACAAACATCACGAAATATTCGGCATATTAATATCTGTGAACACTATTGTTGCCACCATGCTAACATGTGGCTCCAACCCAAACTACCAAACAAAAGACTGTGACATCATCACCTCGGTACTCTATACAGCCTGATCTAATTCTTGGAGTTTACCATGTTACAGAATTATTCATTTATCTGACTCAGTTGCTGTCTGTTTCAGGTCTGTGCTAAGCTCACTGATGAATCTAGAAGTACCTTCATCCTCCCTTGAAGTTCTCCAGTCTCTCCTAGCAGACCTCCGTGTCCACTGCATGATCACCCTCTTCAAGGAAGCCACTGAAGGTGAGAAATGAAGCAGCGACATATACAGTATCTCATGCAAATTCTCCTGAAATGAAATTCTTTTTTTTGTGTGTGAGATCCCTACATAGTCTTGGTATCTGCTGGGGGAAAAAAATAATAGCAGAGAAAGACCAGCCTGTCGAGCAAAATATATTGCATGCGATCTTTAAAGAAATGTGAATGGTAAGAAAAAAAAATGTAGTTTGGAGACTGTGAGGACTATCATTTTGTTCTCAGGTCAGATGTTTTCATATTAGAAAATGATCATAACATTTTACTCACAGTCTTTGCTGTGAATAGTTACAACCGACTATAAGAAAGAGGGTCTAATGGAATGACAAGACCCCCCCCCCCCCCAAAAAAAAGACACACACACATCGATAGCATGACTACCCCTTCACCATGAAATAAACTGAAGCTGTTACTGAAGATTGCCACAACTTTGCCCGATGCTCATATACCATCTCACACCCATAAACTCTGGTCCATAGCAACCTGAGATGCTCCTAAATATGTTTTAAAGCACATAGTCAAATTCATCACCCAATCCTGGGCCTTTTGTGAATAAGGAATTTCTGTGCATGCTTTCTCCCTTTCTCAGACATCAAGGCACTACATGGGCGTGAGACATGGGTTCTACAAATGGACGAACATGGTGGAATCACAACATTGGTAAGTCTAATTGATGCCTCCAAATCTTGGAACAAGAGTCATCATCAGGAGTCCACTGGAGATATTGGCAGTTTGTTATTTTCAGATTTCTTATATCATCAACATCTGCCGATTGGTGATGTACTCATATTGAATGATATATTTACTCCACTGCTGGCATACATTCTTCAATATGCAGGGGAAAGTTTTTCTTCCTCGTCCATAACACTTAAGGGAAGGCAACTTTCTTGTGGAACCAAAATAAAATGCACTACACACAACATACACAAACACAAAATCCAGGAAAATGTCGAAGAAATATGAAATGCTGCAATGTGTAATCTAAAGTGTAAGTTATCTAGACTGTTGAGTTGACGTTAAAGACTTGACGATGTATAGGCACCATCCATTTTTTAATAACTGGCGATTCCATTATTATGACTGTGTGCATGTATTGCCATCTCTGCATTGGTTATTATCCTATGTGAATGAATGATATCACAGTGTTAAAGATGTGTGATGTGCATGAAATCTGAATAGAAGACACGTACCATATTTGATACAATTGTGAAGAAAATTGGTTGTGAGCAAGTGCTGGTGTTGATGTTGTGATGAGGCAATGTTTTTGTCCTCCTTCTCTGTTTTAGCCCACTCTGTTTGAAAGCCTTGTCATAGACACTCTACAGCATCTCAAAGAGGTGATTAGCTGCAACAGTCAGGGTGAGAAAAAGGTGAGCTTATATGACTTTGCTGAATTTTATCCATAAACAAAGCATTATAGCCTTGTTTGCTGGATTTTTTACAGGGTCATGGTACACTGAAGAAACTTTTTCAAAAATGCATCATTAAAAATGTGACTGTGTGAACAGCGAATAATACAGGAAATCAAAGAGAACCATGTGAAGAAAATGGGGGAAGAAGTATGGAGTGTCAGACAATGTAGCAATTTCTGGGTGACTCTAAGGCAGATACTTATTACACCTGAAATTCCACAGTTTGATTGAAAGTCTGCATTTTTGCATGCATGCAGATGTACTATTAAACTAAAGTACTCGATTCTCTGTCAACTAAATAGTCTGGTTATTTCTGTCATGTGTGAAATTCTGAGATGAAATACCAGCAGTTTGATCTATTGAAAGCAAAACAATTACCTGCAGATATTTTGCAGTAGCAGTCTATAATTGGCATTTGGAGAAGAAAACAACCATAGTCTTTGGAAAGAAAATATGTCTTTCTGGAAATGCTGCGTTTTGGCTTTGTTCATTAACATATCAGAGAACATGCCCTATGTAAAACAAGTAGCTGACTTTATCCTGTTCTGACACATGCTCATTCTTCTTCTCTTCACAATGTAATCAAGAAATATGAAAACAATGGTCACAATTTTGTTTGTTTGTTTGTTTGTTTGCTTGTTTTTTGGCATGTTCAGATATTTGATAACCGGCATGTAGAGAGACAGACAGTGGATCTTGCTTCAGAGATGTTGATGGTAAGATAACCTCCTTTTGTAACAATATACCTGGTTGATATTCTTTATGATTTTTATGTCCAAGTCCACTCAGTTTTAAATTAGATCTTTCAGTAGAATGTGATTGCCCATAGTCACTGCAAGGACCTGTGATAGTATACTGTATACGCCATATATTTAGCGAGTCTAAATTTTTGTGCATCGAGACTTCCCGATGATTTCGCGAGTAGTTGAATTTGCGATCATGGAGTCCTGTACTGAATGGAGAAATGTATACGTTGTGTGTATGTATACGTATATGTAAAATAAAAACCTCACGGAATATTTGGCGTATGCAGTATTCATGTGATATAATTATGAAAGTTACATGATTTACTAAATTGATACACTGAATTACTACATTGAATCAACTCAAGTTATGCTTAGACATATCAGAAATGAATTATAACCAGTCACATATTTGACATTTTTAAGGGTTGAATGTATCAGTTCACACTAGATATGCAACTGATTTTGCCTTACTTCAACCAAAACATAATAGTTGGACTTTGATTTCATTTAAGTAGAAGCAAACAAAGAAATAATAGGATACTCTTCTGCAGGAAATCAGGAAATGTGTCTCTGTTCCAGTGTTCTGTCCTCTGATTTTGCTTGGAGACCTTACTAGAAACACTATTACTCTTGGCTGCATCACATTGTATTCATTCTGCAGGGATTTGCTTCATGCTTAGAGCAGCTGGCATACCTTGATGATGATCATATGGACACACAAAAGCTATTAAGGTGTGTATTCTGTGCCAATACAATAGTTTTTGAAGATGTATATCATCTAAACTTCAGTAAAAATGAAAATGAATAAGACATTTTCCTGAGAAATCAAGTATGGCAATCAACTTTTAATTTATTGCACAAAAATGTATGCATGGTAATTAAAAAAGTGAATGTTAGATGAATAAGCCCAAATATACCAAATTCTGAGTATAGCGGCTTTCAGGCATTTGCAACATCACCAAATGATAATATTTCAGTCATAGTGTAATATTATTCACATCCATTATTCTGATAGCATGTCATTTACATTTATAATCATAAAGCTGTTAACGGACTTGCAATGTGGTAAAGATCATCAGGTACAATAAATTTTGGTTATCGTAAGTTTGTTTACTCTTTGCTCTGTGATGTATATAGCCTTACCATGATTAGTGTGCTATGTTCGTATCTTTTTTTTCATCAGTATCCCTCTCTCTCTCTGTCTGTCTATCTTTCTATTCGTCAATCGATTTGTATTTATGCATGAATATATGGATGGAAGAAAAATAATGCAAGTCGATTTACAATGTACACACTGGTCTGTACCCCATGTAAGATGGATTCAAAGTGTGCATAAATCACAGAAGATGACGATGTATCCATATATGTATTATGTGTTTGTCCCCCCAGGTTATCAGAGGCAGCCATAAGAACACCTGAATCTCTGTTCCAGTCTCCTGAAGACAGCATTCCTTCTATGGTATGATTGTTATATTTATTATTACTAGGCATTTAGATAAACTATACATAGTTCAACTACATCAATATGCTTACAAAAGACAATGGTATGATCGTTCTTCATAACTGGGGGACTAGTGTTTATGATAATTCACAGGAACTTAGCCGATCTCTTTTTTTCTTTTCTTGTTTGTTTGTTGTTGTTGTTGTGGTTGTTGGTTGTTTGTTTGTTTGTTTGCAAGTAGCCCTACAAATTCATGAGCTATGTATCATTCTGTACACAAGCTACCATCTTGCTTTCCCAAGTTTAGAATCGAAAGGGCTAAAACACTTAATTGATTGATGGAACTAAACATGCTCTTGATTCTCAAGTGGCAATGTTGCGCCTTTGTTTGTCATCTACAGGAGCAGTGTCTCGTGATAGTGTTGAGCAACTGTAGCCATGTCTCACAACATGTCATCCCAAATTTGATGGAGCAATTCAAGAGGCTTGGCTATCCCAGCACCCACGAGATCGATAACGTAAGTCTGTCTCTGCAAGCTCAAGTGTCATCTTACGACAGAAGTCAGGCTTCTACCAGCCTTTAGCAATTTGTGGGCAAGCTGTTGTCCACCCCTGTGGATTTTTTTTTTCAAGCCAAGTGGTGACAGGTGTCATTTTGTGGAATAAACTCACTATCAAAAGTAGGGCTCAAGATGCAGTATGCATTTGTGACTCCCATTTGTCAAATTTACATTGATTTGTATGCCATTTAATTTTGGTTGTGGGGACTTTGATAATTTCAGTGAGTTTATTTTTTCCCTTGCCTTGTTGCGGAACAGAGCTGGTGAATCTAATTTTGGTTTCTGTGAAAAGTGTCTGGCTGAAGTCTTTAAAAAAATGTTGTTCATCTAATCTACTGCTGCATGTATTTGCTTGATGTGAGCCCATCATTTAATAGTTGTAATGTATCCATGCAGTTTTTATGCAATGGAAATGATAGATCCTCAGTTTAAAAAAGGCTTTGATCATATTGTCCAGTGAGATACAGTTGTAGAATTTCTAACTTGTCTGTTTTTCTCTCTGTCTGAGTGCAGCAGTCTCAAGAGGCATATGCCGAGTTGGATGAGAAGATCTTTGAGGCGTACTGTGAGCAGAAAATTGACCCTTTAGTGGGAGCGCTGGAAGTAGGGGTGTATGCAGGCAACTATGACTGGGCTAACTGTCCACAGCCTGTAGGTGAGTGTTGCCTTGTGACACTTGCAGACATTTTCTACTTTTATTATGCAAGAAACTATGACTGGGCTAACTGTCCACAGCCTGTAGGTGAGTGTTGCCTTGTGACACTTGCAGACATTTTCTACTTTTCTTATGCAAGATTAGATGTCGGAAGTGGAGTTATCTATGAATTTGTAAGATTCTGCCACAATCAACCAATTTGCTTGACTTTATGTTTCAGCTGATGTCTTTCAAGCTGTTCTGCAGTGAACAGTGTGACAGTGATGTTGAGTTATTGAGGATGAATTGAAAGCATGTTGTCTTTTTTACTGTTTAGTTTTTAGAATGGCTTGCTTGTGTAATAATAAGGCCTACTATTGACTTTAATGAAAGATCCCATGCCTCCCTTTTTCTTTTTCTAGATGGAACCAAAACGTTTTATAACCGTTTCATATCAAAACACTTATGAGGGATGCCTTTTTTTTGAAACAGGTATATCTGTGTTGATATGTTTTCAGCCTTCCTGTTAACAAATCATCACATCTGTCACAATATCTCACATTTATATACTGTAAAACAATAAATTTTTGCATGCATGAAGCTTTTGCAAATTTTGTGAGGAGTCAAGATTCGGGAAGATAAAGTTCACATGAAAGTTTTTGTCCATACACAATGCATTGAAAGCCAATTTGCGAAAGTCTCGTGCCACGAAAAAGGCTGCTGGCTCTGATTCACGGAAGTTTCATGCCGCAAATATTTCTGGTTGTAAAGTTACATACTATCACACATGACACTCTTTTCCCCCTTCCTCAAGGTGTACGGGCCTTTGTGAAAGACGCCCTCATGAATGCAGTGGCCATCCACGCTGAGATCAACGCCATTGCGCCAGCGTTCATGCTGCGCGTCATGGGAAGAGTGTTGGAGGCGGTAGCGGATGAGATGTCACGCATCATGAGCTGCGTGATGGGTTCATTCAGCAGCAATGGGGCGGTCCAGGCAAGACTGGATATTGGCATGTTGGAGGAGGCAATGTCTCCATACAGGAATGCGGGAACCAGGTGAGGACAATCGTAAACTTGAGTTTATAATGGTGGACAGGAAGTCACCAGTCAAAGCTAAACTTGAGTGTCATGGGGATGGTGACTTTGGAAGGAATGGATTCTTTGTCAGAATTTTGTAAAAGATTTGTGTAAATTGATAACAGATGTATTCTTGGTGAGGATTTTTGATTATGCTAATGCACCTAGAGTCATCAGAAACATTGAGAAAAAAATGTGTATGAATGCTCGAATTCATGCAGCTTAGCGCTTAGTTTGAAATGAATTTATCGATTGTTGCACATATTTAGCATTTGCCTTGTCAATATTTAATCATTTGTGTTCGTGGTTTTTTGTTGTGTGTGTGTGTACGTATGTGAATGTGTGTTTGTTTTCTTTATATGATTAATTTGGAGCCTCTAAAAATGCGAATATGAAATATGGCAAAGGAATATATGTATCTACTGTGTGTTATTAATGTAAAGCAACATTTCGCTCAAGGTAGGATTTCTGCCCTATATCATGATATGGTTCGAATGTTTACCCTCTGCAGTGCATCTTTCATGGAGGCATTGTCGACTGTACCACAGCTGCGAACAGAGGCAGACAAAAAGTGAGTCTCTAGAAATCCTTCATTTTTTTTTTTTTCAAATCTGCATGTATAGAAGTTATATCTTGGAAGCACACTCAAACTAGATAACAGGCAATAATATGCCAATGCTGTATAACAATCACAGTAAGCCAGCAAAATATCCAGCAATTTATATCTCTGCTCTTCTGCACTTTTTCTACAGTAGCATGTCTCCAAGGTCTTGTTATGATGGTACCTCCTGCCCTTTGTGATTGGTGTGCTGTTACAGTACTGTATACGCCGAATATTTTGCGACGTCGTTATTTTCACAAATTTCGCGAGTCAGGTGCTATTTGCGAATATAAAGACTCACACAAATATTGACTCTGATACTGATATGAATGTGATGTGCATGTATACATTTCTCCATTCAGTACTAAACTCCACAATTGTGAATTTGACCACTCGCGAAATCTTTGGGAAGTCCCAATGCGCGAAAATTATATGGCGTATACAGTATATTTTGTGACGTCTTTATTTTCACGAATTTCGTGAGTCAGGTGCTATTTGCAAATATAAAGACTCACACAAATATTGACTCTGATACTGATATGAATGTGACGTGCATGTATACATTTCTCCGTTCAGTACTAAACTCCACAATTGTGAATTTGACCACTCGCGAAATCTTTGGAAAGTCCCAATGCGTGAAAATTATATGGCGTATACAGTATATTTTCGTTTCCAGATCATTGATGATTTCCTCAGGCAAATCGAGAAGATTCAATGCTATACATATCACGCAAAGATTTTCTATGTGTTTATGCCACCATTCATCAGGTTCCCAACCTTGTGCTTGCAAGTTGTTAATTTGTTTATCTTTTGCATTCCCATTCAGTTAACTTTATTAGCATTTGGTTACCCCCTGCCCACCATGTGATTAACAACCTATTAAATACTTGAAGCAATGCTGTGGTCCATCATGAAGGACAGTATGATATTATGGTAGTTGGTGAAATTATATAATACCTGTTATTTAGAGTCAGCTTAAAAGCAAATGTGCCAGTCAATGACTATAGCATAATAATAGGGTTCTACATCATACAAATACTTGCAGTTGGTCCCTTGGGGTTTCACCAAGACTTTGCTTGTCTGCAGCAGCAAGAAACCAATCAAATTGTTCATGTCTGTGGCAGATGCTCTTCAGATATGAAGAGTTTCATCACAAAATGAGCTAGGTGCCATTTTCAGACTTTTTAAAGTAAGTCCATCATTAGGTAGAGTGCAATAAAACCTTTCCAGTGATACCTCACTTGTAATATAACAAGGAATATTCTTATATATATGATACAAAATGTCCTATATTTTCTTATTTTGTTTCTTTTTGGAACTTTTGATAATTGCAAATACCTCAACATAACAAGAATGTATATAGCTCGTTTTGCAATAAAACTCTTCATATTTCCACACATTGTGTTGACAATGACAACATCTGCTTGACTCGACTCTCGTTCTCAAGATCTTTTGTTGTCTAGTTGTTGCTGTTGTTTTGGTGAAGTAATGCCTCATCTCACTCCCCTCCCCCTTCCCCTCCTGTTTCCATGGTTACCCAGACTCCTTGAGGAGCTCCAGGTTAACTTCCGGCGAGACCTCCACTTCCTTCTCACCTGCTTTACAACAGACCAGTAAAATGGACAAATCTTCATCTTTGCAACGTCCCCAGGAGAGACCAACATTGATCTATCCAGTCTGTCATTACCTGCAGCAAGTAGTAGACAAAATATTAATTCCTGAGGCAGTGTCAGGCTTCTACAAGAGTTTCTGCATAAGTCTTGGGAACATTCACAATTTGAGCTCTAAATAGCATCCCATACATGGTATAGCATAAAAAAAAAAAACTCATATTTTCCCTGCAACAGTAAATGTAGTTATCATGATATTCTTGCCTTTATGCCATATAGTTTTGTTCATCATTTTTTTAAATTTAGAATATAGGAGGCTTCTTTGCATGCCTAATATTCGAGGTGATTTTCATTCCACCGTGCATCAAGTTCTTTCTGGGAGTGAGAGGCTACCAATTCAATTGATGTTCAATCAGTATGTTGTGATTTTCATCAGAACTTACTGATCAACATGTCATCGAGTTGGTCCTTTTCGGGGCCACCTCTCAATCCGAGAAAGTATTTGGTGCTCGGTGGATTGGAAACCACGAAGGCTTTTCCTTTCACCATGGAAACTTCCTGAGACTACATGTTATATCTCTCACCTAAATAAAAATGCATAAGGGCTTTGCCAGTTTAAGACATTAAAGAAGTGTCAGATATATCATTTCCATAAACAAGCTTTTTATATCAATTGAAATGTCTTTTCTATGATGTTTCATAATGTCAGATTATTATCAGTGGAGACCAAGACGGTGTCATCCTGGTATTTAGTAATGACCCTTGTTTGCCTCAGTGGTGAGGCCGAAATCATATGATGTGGACTGGCCTTGAGGGGCCTACAACATTAATTGCCCTCACAAAAATTGTATGCGACGAGAGCGATATGAATCTTGTGAGGGAAATCAATGGTGTATCCCCCCCCCCCCCCCAAAGTAGCAAGTCCATATCATTATCAGTCACAGAGTCATACATGTAGAGGGTACTTTAAAATATTGACAGTTAATGTAATTACATCTTAATGTGCATTTCAAACGGGAAAAACAAATAGATTATTTTGAAGGTAACTTCTTGTTACTCGATGCGCGGCTACCCATTTCTTGCTCAGCATAGCTGTGCTTTCTGGTCCAGTTCTATGTTTTTGTTGTTACTTTGATTTCAAAGGAAATCAATGTTACTTCTCCATTTGTAATCTATGCAGATATCTGTACTTGTGTGTATATCAAAATACTGGTAAAAGTGATTGTTAAGAGTGATATATAATGTTGAATATGTGATGTGTTCAGAGGGAACTAAAGCACCCAGTTAGCAGGGAAGTCTCAAACAAGTTTGTTGTCTCAATTTCAGCATCCTGCTCTTTTTATGTTAGCAGGAAGTGAAACATTTAGACCTATTGGCCCGAATTCACGAAGGTGGTACAATCTTTGTCCATGGTTTAAACCATGGACAAAGAAATGGGGCGCCAATTTTCGCAAGGCCTATTTCATTATGAAATCAGTCATTTCGTGACGAAATGTTCATTTTGTTACAAAATGTTAACATTTCGTTGACAAAATGACTGATTTCGTAACGAAATAGGCCATGCGACACGTGGCGCCCCACACAAAACTACGGTCTTTGTCCATGGTTTAAACCATGGACAAAGATTGTACTACCTACGTGAATTCGGGCCAATCAGTTTAAAACACTGTAATCAATGTCAGCCATAACTAGGGGACTCCCAAAATTAGAAAAATAAAAGTGATTCAATGGGTTATGCAATGAATCAGGTGCATTGCTATGTCGGTGCATAAATCAGCTATTGTTAGATATGTACTGAAGCCCCCAGTTACGGCTAAAAAAGACCTTAACATTAAATGTACTGAAGCCCCCAGTTACGGCTAAAAAAGACCTTAACATTAAAAACAGTGCCCAAACTGAACAGGTCTGTAGGGGAATGAAGTGATGATGTCACTGTTTGTTCGAGCTTGGTTTTATTTTGAAACTATGTTTTACTGATATTCAGGCTATGTGAGGTTGCTTAGAACCAGCTTCCAGGCAATGAATGGCTATGATGTCACACTTTGGTACTGTATCTTGTCTTGTGCTTTCACTACTAATCCAGGTAGAAAAAAAGAAAGAAGAAGAAATAATGCATTTGCATTCAAACATATGCTTTCACAGGCAACAAGCAGTCCTTGTATTTTCATTTGGAAGTAAATGTACGTGGTCCACTGAGCCCTCAAAGGCATGGAACTTTGCAAATGCTGAATACTTGTTTACTATCTGTACGACACGAGTATATGGGCTTTATGTGTGTGTGTGTGTGTGTGTGTGTGTGTGTGTTGGCATGTTCTTTTCCTGACTGTGTGAGGTATCACAACTTTATTGAAAAAATGTGCCAGAAATGCAGATTTTTCCTCTTTGATACTTTCTTTTTCATTAAACCTGCTTGTAATGCTGATTGGCCACAGCAGGTAAAAATTAAGAATTAATGGCTGTAAAATGATTTTGCCTCACTAACAAGATGGTGAATACCAGCTTAGCTCAGATAATTATTTTTTAAGAGTTCTGTATTCACAATGACTGTTGCTTACAACTTACAAAATATCATCATGTGCAATATTAGTATGTTATCAAGATGCTCATAATAAAGAAATCAATATGTAAATTTTGTGTATTTTGATGATTTTCATGTTTATTTGTGTTTTTTTTTTGTGTGTGTATTTTACTTTCCTATGCTCTTGTTAACTAATTCTTGGATTTGATTATTTGTGGTTTGTTGTGTGTGTGGGATGTTTTCCTTTTTTTTTCTTGAGAGATCATGTTATGCATGAACCAAAAATATGAAAATACAATGCACTAAAAATATGAATTAAATTGTGGGATACCACAGTTGGCTTCTGAAAGTACATTGGAATGGCAGAAATGGTAATTGAATTCAAGCTTAAAGGGATCGTATAGTTTTGGTTGAGACCTAATTTCAGGTTTCTAACATATTTTGGTGAGAAAATGAGAAACCTCTTATGAAATATGACAGAGCATGTAATTCCATGAGGAATCCAATGTTTATTTGATGAAAATTGGTTTTGAAATAGCCGAGATATCCAAAACAGAGCGATTTTAATAAAGTGTGGGACCCACCTTTTATTACGATCGCTTTTTTTTTACTTTGTTTTTGGATGTTTCAGTCATTCCAAACCCGATTTTCATCAAATAAACTTTGAATTCCTCTCAAAATGGTATGCTCTGTACTATTTCATAGGTGTTTTCTTGGTATCTCGCAAAAAGTTCAAAGCCTAATTCTCATCTCCATCAATACTGTACCATCCCTTTATAATCAAAAGGTTGTGATCAAATTTATTTTTATTTAAAATTTTTAAATTTGTCTGAAGGTATTGAGGAACCATGTTTGAGGTACACTGTACATGCAGACTGCATGAGAAGGTAGAGGTGTTCCAGTCAGCTACTGTATTCACAGCAGTTCTATTCCTTCAGCTGTGAATGGTTGGTGCTTTTTTGTTTTGCCTTTTTTTCAGCCCAATTGAACACAATTTGAACCAAAAAGGCAGCCTCATTTGTACAGGCCATTTCTCATCTTTTTACCTGTGACATGAAGACTGCATACACAAACCCACACACACACACATGCACACACACACACACACACACACACACACACACAATGACTACGAACAAAAATGAAACACCAATAATACATTTTTATCTTTAATGAGACATCACATTCCAAGCATCTCTGCTTTTATGAGTCTCTCTTTATTCACTTCGTAAGAAAGTTTTTGTCAACATTTGGAGTACAATCCATTGATACTATACTTCTGTGAGAGAAAAAAAAAAGCTCATTCATTCCATATGGAATGGCACACTGCTCAAAAAAAATTTGAACAGGATTCATATGAATTTATACAAAATTCGCATTTTTTTGCAAGTAACAAATAAACTTTTGGAATCCTTCACGCAAGATGCATTATTAGATGAATAGCCGTTCAAATGAGAAATGAAAGCTTCCAAAGAAACATAAAGCAATACTAAACATAGATGCTACACATTTAGGAAAAATAGTTGTTTTGTTTCATATAACTGCCAAATATAACATCAACGGTTGTACAAATCTGAAGAACATAGAAATGGAAAATTACTAGGGGAAACATAATCGGACACAAGACTCTCAGGGATGTGAGACTTGTTAATAATTATTTGAAGCAGTTTCCTAAGGAATCCACTATTTCACGTTGAATATACTGACAAGTAGCTACTCTTGTGCTTCATCATGTGCAGTCAGATAGAGAGAGAGCAAAAATAAAGCTACGGGCGAACGAACAGAGCTTGGAGTACTGACAGCATGTCCAACTCACACAAACAGTACAGCTTCAACAACCTTTTCTTAGATTTTGTTGTAAAAAAAAAATACCTAAAAAAAAAGGTGACATAGAGAAAAGAGTTTATCAAAGCAGAGACTGCAGTATCACGAATATGCAATAGAGAGACATACAACTTCTCACATGAGTAAACTTATAAGTGCCCTTTCAGGACATGTCTAATAAATGGTTCATACTGTATACATCACATATTTTGCAGTGGTTTTGGGTTTTTGCAGACTTTGTGAGCTGACCAATATCATGCAATATTAAGACAGCAAAATACTGTCTCCTGTGATCACAAATATATTGTCTCTCACCTGCACAGCGGGAAATTGCTAATTTTGCTCTCAAACGAGGACAACACTTATTTCTAATTCCATCACTGTGATTCTCAATCACGCATCAAACCACAAGCGAGGCCGTCTTGCATGTCCCAGTTTTACCACATGATTGTGGTTGCTAAATATATGACTTATACAGTACCCCATGTACATTTTTTACGCTATGACAATATACAACACTACTTAATGAGAAATTAAGATAGACTATCCTGAAACACTTTGCCTACTATCATGTCCTAGCAAATAACAACTGCCATCAAGCACTGTGCTTACGAATGACAAACGACGATTTAGACGGCCAATCGGATATGGCTCTATCATAAGGCACTTGCAGGAGAGTCCGAGTGCACCACTGCACCCCACATGTACGTACAAAAGAGGGAGGATATATTTCTACGATGGCTGTTCTTCCCTGGTAACATTCACCTTCAAGCAGCTACACGGAATGATCAGAGTCTACCTACAGTTCACCCCACTAACTATCAGGACAATAAACGCTACTAAGTAAAGTCAGTTGGCTTTTACCTCTGAACAGGTGAGGAAAATGTCTGTGACATATCTGTTTTCTTAAACATACAATGCCTTTCTCTAGCTGTGTAATACACTAGCTTCAATTCACATGCATTCAATGAATTATTTGAAACCTACAAAATCTTCAAAAACATGTGAATATTAAGTTGCAATATCAAAGGCAGTACTCTGTAAGTACAATTGAATAAGCCATTAGCAAGTACTAACCATCTGTTTTCTACAGTTACTCTTGCCCAGGATAAATCTTTTGAATAAATTCTATTGCAATAATCCCAATTTTAGTTTTCACTTACATTGTACTTGCCTGCACTCATCTGACAGACAGTGGTTACATTAAATATAGGTTTTCTAAAATTAAGTCTTAGCAAATATGTAGAAGATGCCGGTTATCTAATGCTTTCCTAGTATAATTCAACATGGAGAATGATTTTACGATAATGAAAAAGACAACAAACATACAAAGAAAACAAAAGCAATCTCAATGACATAGATGTTGTCAAACCTCATCAAGAGCTCAAAGCATAATTTGTTTCTCCTTCCTGAAGGAATACTATCATAAATTGAAATAATCATCTGTCGCATCTTGCTCATGCGACAGTTAGAGGGACAGCATATTTCTTCTACATGACTAACTGTGCGAGCAAATTTCAACATCATGGATTCACCTCAGTACAAGCCCACTACCCAGGGGCCTGTTGGAAACACCTGCAAATCATGGCAGACCAGTTACAATTCTTCCATGTAATACGCTTTAATAAAGTGCTTTGAGCATTATGATGTTGTGAAAGATGCTACATCAAAACAAAGAAAAAGACATCAACTACACACATCCTTTGCATTTTATTCAAGTTATGCACAATAATCTACTTAGCTACAGGAAAAAAAAATGGGAAAAATATATATATGAATGATAAATGTTCTATAATGATTCTTCTTTTAGGATCTATACACACACGATTAATCATTCTGGATCTCAACATTTTGAATAATACCAAGATGAGCAGACCATTTACAGAGTTCATGTCTGAAATCTTAGCGTTATCGGGCATGGAGGAATCTTAGTACAACATGTGCACAAATAATTCATCGTCCCTTGCCTGCTTTCCATAAACTGAACATAGAGTAAAGAGTAAAAATTTAAGAAATCTGCAGAGGAAAAAAAAAAGGACAAGGAAAACAAATATATCTTTACACACTGCACCAAATTTTACAGTCAATGTGCATACAAATACATTCCGTGATACTTTTTGTTGTGAAACAAATTATTTACAAAATCAAGTCTGTGGGATTCGTGTGTAGGCACAGCTGAGCTCTAAAATACTCGTGAGATGCATTTAGTCTTGCCCTTCCTTGGATTTTCCCTCTATTCCAAACACCATTTTGCTCCTAGAGTTTAATATCAGATCAAAGCCTGTGAGCTTAAGTAACAAAGTGTGACATCATAGCCATTCACTGCCATGGAAACCGGTTCTAAACAACCTCATCTGGCCTGGATATCTGTGAATAATAGTGCTGCTAACCACGTTCATACCTGATTCCAACCCACTGCCCAAAGCCATGTGTAAGGGCATTTAGTGTGGAACCAGCACCAAGCCATAACAAAAGACTGTGACATCATCACTTTGGTACTCTGTTACGATAGGTGGTCTTACAAATGCGTAGCAAAGTGTCAATTACTTTCACGTATCCTATCTCCCAAATAAAAAAAAAAGAAGCAAAAACGCAAAATAAAATTTATATTTTCATTTATAGGTACAGTGTATACCACGTATCGGATATTTTAGATAAATACAAATGATATGCCTCATTTGATTTCAAAATGCACTGTTATGATAAACAATCTAATTATTTTTCACCATAGTGACCTGAACCATGTTTTAACGACTATTCACTTTAGACAGGATAGCCTAAAACACAAAGAATCACATAATTCTATCTCTATACTACAATGATAGAAGCTCGTATCGATTCTTTTTCTGTTCAAGCATCTGCTGATTTCGCCATTATCCCAACTCTGCGATGTTCACACACACTTTTGTACAGCATTAGCCAGTTACTGTACACCTTATAGTCACTGCATTGCACCAATTTGCACCTACATAATGTATCACAAGAACAGCATCCACATGAACATGCTCTTTTGAATAGAAAAAAGAAGATAATGATAAATAAAATAAAACATCAACACTGCATGAATAACAACACTTGGCTTAATCCAAATCGTAATCCAGCCGTTTCACACAGGGCAAAGAAACGAAGCGACAAAATAAAGCAACACTATTCGTCACGCTATCTACAGTGATGTTCTCCGCACAATTTGCACATCAGCACACAATGTTACTTGTCTTTTACCATCAGACCAAGTTATTCATTGCTTTTGCATGGTGACCTCAAATAGTTTCAACGTACCTCAGTCACATGCCCTTTCTTTTACTAATAAATGGCTTTTGTAGAGAGAGAGAGAGAAAAGAAAACCAATATCTAGTATATATAATTTTACACTATGTACACTACAATAATCATACAAATTGCAATTCAATTTTCTATCTAACCCTTCAAGGGAGCTATCCTATACCTCTCATTCTTCCTTACAATTATACTTTTAGTATAGATCGCATTGCAATGGAAAGATGTCTAGTTACTGTTGCCGACAAATGGGTCAATCGAACATACCTTCAACGATAGTTCACTAATCTGTACATACAGCATTCCTGTTTCTTTTAATCTCGTTTGAATCAGTCTTGACAGTGTGACAAGGATTATAACACTTCATTACATAACTTCTCTCTCCTTGTATAACAGAGCAGAAATGCTCTGAAAGTTACAGTCCAAACTTAAAACTAGTGTTACTTGAAAAAAAAAAAAAGAGAAAATGTTTGATGTAATTAACGAATATGAAGAGCAATCTTAAATGTTTGGCATCATGAAGGGTGAATTAGCCTACAGTACAATGACATTCAGTCGCCTGGTGCTAAATACTTGAAGCATATCTACAGCTGATCATAGCTAAGTTTGAATGCATACACTACAATGCCACAGTTACTACAATCATGATACAAACTTCTAAAAGTATCAATTTTTGGCATCACAGAATGTAATAAAAAAAGCCCCGAGATATCCTTGTTCTTACAAATCAAAAGAATCAAAGCCAATATAACTGCTTGATTGACACAAAAAACAAAACATGAACAAGAACAAACACAGGACAAAGGCAGTTTGTAACACTTTTTTTTTTGTCAGCGAAAGGAAAATTACTGTACAATTTTCTGCTTCTGCTTTCAATAGCTTGATCAATTGAATAAAGTTGTACTTATCACTTACTGTACACATTATGATACAAATGGCACAATTGAGTTGTTCCTAATGGGACAGATTCCTGGAGACCACGCAGTAAAGCTCGTTCCAAGCATTTCATTTTCACTTCTACGTATTTAGGCTGCTCATTTCTTTTACTCGCGAATGACGATAGAAACTAAAACAGGAGAATATAATGCATCAGTATTCACTGCGTTAAGTACATTTCAGGACTATCCCATCATGTGCATCTTTTCACTAAACAGTATGTATCACTTGCGGTACACTGGTAGAGTTGAATTCCAGTAACCACTCACAAGCAGGCATCTTATGAAACATCCCAGCGTCCACAGCTGAACTTTCAAATAAAAATAAAAATAAAACACAACAAACATGAGACCGGGAATATGTAGTAAAGATGACAAAAGGAATTATTGTAAATGGCAATAACTCCAGTTGCCATGGTGACAACATCAATGCATATGGCTGATTGATACAGTAGGTAATTCTTCCTAGTGCTGTAGTGCTTGCAAATACAGCAACATACAATTTAAATTGCAAATGTCTCTACGAAAGAGGGCTTAGGAGCCTATTTCATGCAGATACCTGTAATACTTGTAATTAAAATCTATCTTGCAAAACTACCAATCAGTTGGACTTGTGGGTACTGAAGCTGTTGCCATGGTAACTGTAATCATGTCAAATACAATACTTTGCAAGCCTCTTTGTGAAATGGGCCACCAGGTTTGAATGAAGTCTAATTCTGTGCTTCAAAACAGACCAAACGGCATACAGCACGACACACTTAACAAATGCTAGAAAATGAGTGAGCCCAACAGTTATATGTACCTCAAACCTTTGGCTTTGGTAAGCTTAAATGATCATCTTCCCAATGGGTTATCTATGGGAAAGCTAGCACAGCAGAAGGAAAATATGACTGAATGGGCAGATATTTAACAGAGTCTGCATGAAATAAGTCTGCTACCCAGAGTTGAGTTAAAGCTTTGATAGCGTTCAGTTGGCTACTTCCTCTGCACACAATCCCAATCAGCCTTTGTGCACTCTTGGTACATGAGGTAAAAGCTTGAGATTTTTGTGCTGCCATGTGTTTCCTTACTTTCCAATCGCAAAAATGTCCCATGGGTACGGTGCTTCACCTCTGGTGTACATGTAGCTCCAGATACAATACAAACATGCAAAATGTGCGCTTCCAAGATGCACTTGACAAGGTTTCATTTCTCACCCATACAAGTGTTAGTTGTCCAGGAAGGATGATTATGCGGCACTTGAAATAATGATGCAAAAGGACTACAATCTGTCATTCAAAGGGTAACGACGCTCCATATAAATCAAGAGTTTGCTGTGCTTCAGTACAGATATTCTACCGCGGCCACTCACTCACACAAGGAATATTCCAATTTGGGTAATCATGTAGCAGTTGCAAGTGTAGACAAGCTAGGGTAAAAACCAGTCCATCAGTAAGTCTGTGATCCCACAAACAAAAGGCTCTTAATCAAAAAAGGGTTAAAGGTTCCCAAGAAAATGAAGTGAACCTGCCAAACATTTGAAGCGTATTCTATCTCCTTTTTTTTTCTCCTTTTTTTACTCATTTACATACAAAATTTTATTGCTATGCAGATCAATTTAACAAAGGAACGGAAACTTATCTGGAAATGACAGTATTTTGCTGATGCTTGAAACACAGTTTTTCTGCCTGAATTGGCAACAATGTCTGGTGTCCACACACAACGTGGCCTCCGCATTGCAGGTAAAGGAGCAAACACTAGAAGCAAACAAAGCCACTGTCACATCAAAAGTTGTCAATCAAATTGCGAAAGATTTCCACCACCACAGAGCTATGTATCGCCTTCTGAAACATCCCCCTCCGCCACTCCTCGCTGCAGGGGGTACGAACGGTGAGAGAAAGACTGGATGAAGAGAGCAGTGTGCAAGTCTTCAATATGATATACATCGTACCTCAATATCACAATAAATCCTGATGCTTCACGAACGGTTTGCTCAATACGTCTTCAAATCTGTCAAGGTGCAGTCGCCGTCTCGAAAAATCACAGGAAAAAATCCAAGAAGATGCTAGTACAAGTCGTGTCCAATCCACTTAACACAGCATCACCTTTTTGTCCGACATTTGAAATGTTATGTTCAGTCAACGATGATCTGCATAACCAGACTGATATGGCTGGCTAAAGAGATGTGCGGAGCTGCAGTTTGCTCAAAAAAATTTGTATGGCATCGCTCTCTACGCAGCCAAGGGACGGCTCACTCTCGCGCCGCTGTGGGCTTCGTCAGCAGGTCTCGGCGGCGATAGAAGAGGAGGTAGGGGATATACGTGGACTGTGGCTTGGTGACCTGTACAGGCTTGATGGATTTGATGATGCTGTCATCGCATCGCAGCCAGCCGCTGGTTCCCACGTGGTAGAGGTCAGTAATGTAGTGACCTCCAGAGGCTTCCTTTCCAGTATGATACACAACTGAGGAGAAAACAGGTAAACAAACAAGTAAATACGGGGAATAATTTTACTTCTCAAATTTGATAAGCAGTTTCGATCAATGGGAAAACACTTTTAATAAAGTTCTGTACAGTCCGATGTAAAAAAAACCCAAACTGCTACACACAAGAAATGTTGTATAGCAGTCACACAAAAAATGCATACCAAATTGTGATGCGATACCAGGAAAATTATTCCCTGAAATATAAAAGTATATGTTAAATCAACTGCGGAAGACAGCCTCTTTCCTGCAGATGTCCACTTAAAATGCACAGATTCATTTCAAACATTGCAAGTAACTCCTACTACAAATGAATATCAGAACAAGATAATTTTGTTTGTAGAAGCATGTAACAAATGTTTGTTACAGTAAGTTTTGTGATTGAAATACTTCTTAGTTGTTTTTAAATAGGTCATTATATAGAAACCAACATTATTCTGTAGTGATCCATTCATTCCATAAATGCATTCAAGTCAAAAAGTGCCATCATTCGCACAGACTTTGCACATTTACCGACCGTTGGGCATTTGATAGGTCGGCAAAACGGGCCCTAGTTACTGACCTGCAAACAGCTTGTAGACTCTCTGGTTGAAGGTGATGCGGGACTTGGCATTCGGTGATATCAAATCTGTCAAGGAGACATAGGAATAAAGAATTTGGATAAGCACGCTTGTGAACGGACACACACTGATAACACAACTTTTCCTTCAACTCGGAAATTAAGTTTCCTTCTCATCTGTTAATATATCACTCTGTATACATGATTGCATGCTTCATGCCATAATTTACATTAAGCTGTTGACAGCTGTACTGATTTTGCTATAACACGCATTTCCCATAGACAGCTGCCCGAGTATACTGTAAAACGAGGAATTTTCGCGTGCATTTTAATTTCGCGAATTTCGTGAGCGCCGAGATTCGTGAAATCAAAATGCACGCAACAGTTCTTGTCTAAACTATATGCACTGAATGCCAGTGGCTGTTCGCGAAAATTTCGTGCTGCAAAAAAGGCCGTCGGCTCGTATTCATGCCGCGAATATATCATGTTTTACAGTACTCAGGTCTAGTCTTCAATGGGTTCAAGTTTATTCTTTGTTTTCTTTCATAACCCAACTCCCTACTCTGAATACTATAACTTGATCTCAATCTACACTGCTCCACAGTGCATCATATACTCATCTGTTGTCTTAGCACTTTGTATTGTTCTTGAAGACACAAGCAGCAATTGATCTTTTATCAACCTGTCAGGAATATTAAATGACAACCCCAACCAAATATGAGCTTCACTGGTCTTGACAGTATGTTCCCATTGCAGTTTACAGATATGTATTTGGACCTTAGAATTGAACATGGAATATGATACTTTAAACATCCCTAAAAAAACTGAACTGCATAAAATAACAAATGTTCTCTGGCCAGAAGTGTTTCCATGCCAAGTTGGTGACCACTGTGACATAGCTGTAATCGGTGAATGCATTGTACCTGATAAACTCTGAAATTCATATACAAGTTAAACTTGTAAAACAGTGGGAAAAAAAGACAAAAAAGAAGGGAGAGATAAAGATATTGACAAACTGATAAATAGATTTGAAGATCAATGAAATACAGGTACATACACATACCCCTATGAGTACAATGATTAATACATTAAAATTGCATGGAGATAAATATTCAAACACAAAGGGAGATAATAGACAGATAAATGATCGAAGATAGATACATAGACACAAAAATACACAGATGAATGGATAAAGGAAAGGGAAAAAGTCATTCAATAAAATAGGACAGAACGAAAGACAGATAGGAAGAAAGATAGAGAGAGGAAGAGAAAGAAATATACGAGACAGCCCCACTGGTGCATAAACACCAAAGAACAGAGCATGACAAAGAAAAATACTGGAGAACGCAAGTCCACACCTTTGCTGATTTCGAGTTCCATGCCGTATTCCACCTTCTTCATGAGCTTCTGGCAGCCACCAGACTTGTCGTACAGGAACCTCTTGAGATGGAGAATGAGGACCGGTGGCAGCTCCTCCAGAGTGATGCGACGGAATGCCTCCACCTGTACAGGAGAAAGAGGAGGGGTTGCCATGGAGACAATTACCCAAACATCAATTACAGCTTCATCCAGCACTTGCATGTCTTGGTAAGTGCTTGCAGGAACTAGCTTAGGCAAAAAGAAAATAAGTAAATAAACGTTGTATTGGTGTAACCCACCTGTATTAAAAAATGTCCCTTATCATAGGTGTTATTTCTTTTTCATCGCTGTTGGTATTGAGTATGATCACAGTGTCTTCCCAGTTGATTTTGCTGTGCAGTAAATCCAGAAGTTTTGTGGACAGAACAGCTATTTCCTCACCATAAAATATGTTTAAAGAAGATGATTTGGAAACTACAATACTCTACAAAATGTCATGATATTGGCAGAGGGAGGGGGAGGATCACACAAGTCTTTATAGTATGAGAAAAATTTTATGACACTTTTAATGACAGAAGGCATCATCTAGACATTTCTAGTGGGGGAGGGGAGACATTCTTTATCTCTGACAAGTCTTACCTCTTTCTTTGTTTTGTTAGACATGAAACCATGGACGGATTCCTTGTTTCCCAGCATGTCCAGAGCATGTTGCACTGTCCAGATATCTTGTGACTACAGGAGAGAGAAATAGATAAGATCTATTAATTATATGAAAAAAAACAAAACAATTATGACACAATGAGGTAGATTACAATGCAATTAATAGAAAGACTACTATGCCCAATAAAAGGCTCAGCCTGATTAGGGTTAAGATTAGTTTAATAGTGATCAACAGAATACTGCACATACAAGGCATATTTTGCTGTGTTTAATTTGTACAAATTTAGTAAGTCAACTGATATATACACAAATTTTATTTCACAAAAATCTTGCCTCCCCCTATCGAGATTTTTTTTTCATATCATATCCATGGCTTGAAATCTCTTTTTTTCTGTTGAAAAGGGAAAATACTTCTTTCTTATTCTATCAATGTGGTTCTCAACTGCACAGTAAGCCACACAAAAAAAATACCTTGCAAATTTCAATTCGTGAAGTATTATTCTCACAAAGCATACAGCATATACTGTAATTAATAACACCTACCAAAAATGACCAATTAGTTATTTGACACCTTTTCAAATTAATGACTCTACGCACTAATAACAATACCACTACAAAGCAAAAAAAAACACTGCAATCAACTGTCCAAAAAGAAAGATTAATAAATTACAGTAATTTAATTACAACCATAACACATTATATAATACACATACTTTTATTTACAACACGATATGACAATAACATTGTCACATATTTTAACAATCATCATTATGTAATGTAATGATAAAAAGTAAGTATTACCTGAATATCCAGCTGGAGAGAGAAGAATGGTTGTAGGGTGGCAGACTCCTTGGAGCCGTGCTGGTGTAGAGCCGACCTCATGATGCCCCCAAAGATGTGGGAGAGGGGTGACTGAGAAAACTGGGCCTGGGCAGAGGGCAGCAAGAGTGAGGTGGGTAGACAAGGATGAGTGCGTGTACAAATAGTGAATGGTCACAAGTGGAGTTGTACAAGATTTCACATGAGGTGAAAAATGAGCCGTTCAATACAAGTCGAATCTAGGGCTTTTCATCTTTTATCAAATGCAAAACCTTACTCAACTGCACAAATGAAGACCATTAACAACTATTTCATATGACACCTAAAATCTTATAACGAGCATGGTCCCAGCCAAGACAGCACATGGCACAGTATTAAATAGCAATCATTTCTGAGGAAAGGCAAATGGTCCAGTGTCATTGTAAAGGACAGTCATCAGTTCCATTCATAGAGACTATTCCCAAAAAAGGGCAAATTGTTAAGATAGGTGGTCTGTTCGCACTGATCTCATTACATATAAACTGAAAGTCAACTCCACAGTGTCTTTTATTGATGAATGGTTTTAATATCTTTGGTTGAAACGATTTGAATACATTTGCCTAAATGTTCTTTGAAAAAATATCTCCATTCTCTTTTCACAAACAAAAACATTTAAAAAAGAGAAATAAAACAAAATCACAAGACATGCAAGGCAACAAACATGGTCAAAAAAATGCAATGTCTCACCCTTCTTGTGATGCTGGTTTTGTTGCGGGGTCCAACCTGCTCCCATTCATCATTGTCATCACTCCCATCCTCCGGGTTCTCATTGCCAACATCACCGTTACCTATGGCAACGGTGGGTCCATTCTGGTTTTCTGGATGTCGGGAAAAAGGGGATGCAAATTATACCAAATCCATTACTCAACGCACCATGTCTCAGCAAAGATATCATCTACAGTAAAAGATTGATACTGCAGTCACATATTGCTTTGATACTTCTACTACTGCCATACTACCTACTACTACTACTACTATTACTGCAGCAGCTACACGTACTACTACCAGTACTACTAGTATCACTACTATCAATATTACTATGACTACTGCTACAATGTACCACTACTACTACTTCTATTACAACCAAAAAAAATATTACTAACACTTCTACTACTATGACTACAATTACCACCACCACCAAAACCACAAACACTGACACCACTACCACCACTACTATTACTACTACTACCACCACTACTACTACTACTACTACTACTACTATGATTACTACTACTACTACTACTACTACTACTACTACTACTACTATGATTACTACTACTACTACTACTACTACTACTATGATTACTACTACTACTACTACTACTACTACTACTATGATTACTACTACTACTACTACTACTACTACTACTACTAAGATTACTACTACTACTACTACTACTACTACTACTACTATGATTACTACTACTACTACTACTACTACTACTACTACTACTACTACTATGATTACTACTACTACTACTACTACTACTACTACTACTACTACTACTATGATTACTACTACTACTACTACTACTACTACTACTATGATTACTACTACTACTACTACTACTACTACTATGATTACTACTACTACTACTACTACTACTACTACTACTACTATGATTACTACTACTACTACTACTACTACTACTACTACTACTATTACTACTACTACTACTACTACTACTACTACTACTACTACTATTACTACTACTACTACTACTACTACTACTACTACTACTACTACTACTATGATTACTACTACTACTACTACTACTACTACTACTACTACTATGATTACTACTACTACTACTACTACTACTACTACTATGATTACTACTACTACTACTACTACTACTACTACTACTACTATGATTACTACTACTACTACTACTACTACTACTACTACTACTATACTACTACTACTACTACTACTACTACTACTACTACTACTACTACTACAACTACTACTACTACAAGTACTACCACTACTACTACTACTTCTACTACTACTACTACTACCACCAACAACTACAACTGTCATCATCAGGGTAGTACTCACCCTCCAGCTGCTGTGGGTCCTCTCCATTGGCCAGCTGAATGAGGGATGTCATCTCGTCATGGAGACCGTTCAGCAGACAGGAGAGAAACTCCTCTGCATCTTCCTGTCTACCTTGCTGCTCACACAGGAAGGCACAGAAATAGAACAAGAATATATATAAATACATGATTTAAAGCATTCATCTAAACAAAACATCTTGCTGGTTGCCAGCATATGGCTGCTGTTATTTTCTGGCTCATCTGTTGCAGTTGTTGACAGTGTAAAATTTTTAGCAGTATGTCTTTCCGCTACTTGACTGACAAATCACACACATAGAAACACTGTGCCATTGTGTGTCCGTTGTCTACAACTGCTCATAAATGTGCAATTCTTCACCATCCCCAAATCGACTATAATGAATAGAGAGTAGTTAACAAATAATTGTGGTTGCTTCAGTGGACCCATGCAAACTGTGGCATTTCAGGCTCAAATACACATCACTCAATAAGATGTTCCTTCAACCAACAGTTTGGGTCGCGTAACAAATGAAGGCATCTAACTTTACTCCTGTCTTGACATCCACTCCAGAGTAAATGCCAATTTTTCACTCCCATCTGCAAGCAGAAAGGAGGCAGAATAAGCAAAGGTAAGAAAGTAACAGACCTTGACTGCAAGCGAGGTTTGGGCTACGGACAGCATCTGATAGATGATGGTCGGCTCGAATGGCATGCCGGGACGGATGTCGGCGGTGGCACGTTTTGCTGGCCCCTTCATCTCCAGGAACTCCTTCAAGAACTGGTACCTGGTGAAACATCAGGTTTAGAGGAGGCATAATGTTTTATTTCCCATCTTTCAATTCCATATCATGAATAATTGTATGCTACAAATTGGCACATACAATGTACCAACAGTGCATGTTCATCATGTTTCATTCAATTTAACGTTGAATTCATTTCAGAAACACATGTGACATGCACTTGGATAGCATTTGCAATAATCCTAAGGAAATAAAATTCAAATATTAAAATGTTTCATCATATATAGTGTACTAAATTGCATGCTTTATTTTTTGACAAATATCCAGTCAATCTTATGACTTGTTTACTTGATCTTTTCCCCTGTGCCTCGAAACACTCCAACATTGACATCATTCATACATTTTTCTACTCAATTACAGGTCTCCGGCAATCGAGTAATCACATTCCACAACGCAAGTGCCAAATTGTGTCTCGCCCATTCGCGTAGAAAAAATTAATGTTTTTCTAACTCCCAGAAGTTCATTGACCCGCCTATGACCTTTGACCTTGTGGTGACCTTCAACTCCCCAAGGGACATCAACCATCCAAGTTTGGTCACAAACGGACAGAGATCAAAAGTTACGAGCCATAATCGAAACGCGCCGTAAAAACTTAACATTGGGCCCTAAAAGTTTGTCGACCCCTGTCTGTGACCTTTGACCTTGTGATGACCTTCAACTCCCCAAGGGACATCTACCATCCAAGTTTGGTCACAAATGGACATAGGGATCAAACGTTATGAGCCATAATCGAAATGTGCCGTAAAACTTTGGGCCCTAAAAGTTCGTTGACCCCTGTCTGTGTCCTTTGACCTTGTGGTGACCTTCAACTCCCCAAGGGACATCTACCATCCAAGTTTGGTCACAAACGGACACAGGGAGCCATAATCGAAACGCGCTGTAAAAACTTAACATTGGGCCCTAAAGTTCATTGACCTCTGCCTGTGACCTTTGACCTTGAGTTGACCTTCATGTTTGGTAAAATGTGTAGAAACTCTGTATAACCACTCTTCCCTCCAAGTTTGATTGAAATTGAAGTCCTCAGTAGAGAGTTATTCAAGTTTTTGTAGCCTTACGGACGGACGACGGACGGATGACGGACGGACAGACGCCGCAGGCGATCCCTTAGTCTCCCCACACATCCGGTGGGCTCGACAAAAATGAGAAGAGGTCTGCATATAAAATACAGTCGGATTAAAAATGTTGTCAGACTATTTTGAGTCTTGTTCATGTTTTCCATCTCCCTTGGACAAGACCCAAAATGTCACACATGTAAAACAACATACAAAATTGAGCCACGAAATCAATTCTGGGGTTTCAAGTACAAAGACTCACATGGCATCCAACATAGGGGTGGAGCTTGTGTTCCGGACCTTGTTGTTGAGGGGCAAGTTCCTCATGAGATGATAGAAAGGTGGACAGGACAGCAGTGCCTGAAGAATCTATTGGTCAAACAGGTCAAGGACAACTCAGGGTCTGTTCACTGGTCACTCTCCCTTGGACATGCACAGTTCATGAACAACTCCTATCCCCTGCATCTAAAATTTACTACATTTGAGCTCTGCTCCTTGTAACATTTAGCGAACAAGACCACAAATCTAGTAACGATGTGCAAATAAAAGTATACACACAGATAAATACATGTACATTTATGCTTAATACAAGACTGTAGAACAGCACTTACATGTGTACATGGCATCTCAGTAAAAGAATCTGACAATAAATTGATGACTCTTTTCTGTGAGACAATACCAGTCTTCATGAATACGTCTCATACACGTACCTCACATCAATATGTCTGTCACAACATGAAAGATGCTTACGGTACCATGGAATGTGCTATTTACATACAGTACAGTCTGTAGCTCTACATATAACAAGGCCTCATTTTATGAAATGCTCACTCTGACATTAAAGGTGCATGGTCCCCGTGTTTTAGTCAAATGCGTACGCGGGCGCACGGTGCAAGTTTCCTATAGAGACCTCCGCTATGGACTCCTCTTTAGCGCTTACGCTTTGGCCCACTTTCCCCGAGTCCGAAGAAGTCTGATTCACTGTAGTCAGTGGTCGGATCACAGTTCGGCTCATGATTAGGCTGAGGGGGACGACAGCTTTAGCAAACTTCTTTTGTGATGTCATAATAACAAGCACATACAGCTGTATGCACGCACCCTGGCATTACTACAGACTGCGCGATGCGCAGAGAAGAATACGAAGGCAACGTTACTTAGCAACAGCTACGCACTTTACTCTTGATGACAGCTCAACTTCGGTAATCTTCGTATCAATGCTAACGGTGATCGGCAGTATCATCAACAGCGCCCTCTACACTACCGAGACTATGCCCCTTTAAAGGTAGGGAATCCCATTTGCATGCCTCAAATGAAGAGTTGTATAAATACAGTGGTATGTTGAAGAGAGTATCATTTTAGAAACTCCCATAAAGTATTGAAAGTGGAAGGTAACATTTAGTACATTTTTATTGACCGTTAGATTTGGAATTGAATTTTTTTCGGGGCTCACCGTAAATTCCAGTACATTACTAGGCTACCTTTGCAGACCCATGCACTGCATGTGTGTCCATCATGTGTATTTTGTGAAGAAAGTTCATCAAAACTTACAAACATTTCTATATACATTCTTGCCACACACTCTATATGTTATTACATCAGCTCTTATACTTTTAGATTTGTGTTTATAGATAAAAAATACAGAAGACTGCAACACAGAGGCTTAAGTGTGGCTGACACACAGAACTACTGAGTAGTTGAGTTTTGTGCATTATTCAAATTGTAGATAACTGTTGACTTCCAAATTTCTCAGCAGTGGCCTAAACAAGTCCCCTGAGGTTCATATTCAATGTTTTGCTGCATTTTGGGAGGTCTGTAAAAGGTATCCCCTACCTTTAAATCATAAATACATAGGGCACAAATAATGCATTGCTATACATATAAAACATCCAATTTAGAGTTCAAAACAGAAAATACAGAAAATGTATTCTCAGCAAGATGCATCTACAAATGACTGTAATGCAAGAAGATGATAATAATAAATAACATAGCTGTTTAAAAAAAAAAAAAATCTGAAGTGCTTGATGGGGGGAAAGGATACACTGTTGATGTAGCACCAGTTAGCTGTGTTGATGAGACCCCGTGGCTGAAGGTTCATTGGATGATGGGAGGATGATACATGGCTTAAGTGTTCTGCAATCAGGTAAGATAAGATGGTGTTAATGTCTTTAAGCACAGGTGAATAGGGACTTTGTCTCCCACTGACTATACAACACAATGGAACACTACCTATAAGATTCTTTTCTTAGCCAAACGTAAACAAATTAACTTAATAGGTATAAACAATCATCTGAAATATATAGTTTGTTTTTTTCTAAGGGAGAAGACAGAGAAGATACACTCTTTCAGTATGTCACTGTCACTAGGCAACATACAAAATGTACAGTCCCCTCCACACGAACAAAATATGCGTGTTGAAGTGAATGGCAAGTTTTAACAGGTTAATAATATTTCCATAGTACAGTTAAACTCGCATAAGTCGACATCGCATATGTCGAATAATCGCGCAAGTCGATGATTTTAAAAAGTCCCGATTTTTCCCCATTGACTTACATGTATTAATTCACTCACAAGTCGAATTTTGTAAGTCGAATACTCGCCTAAGTCGATGAAATTCCAAGAACACTTTCACGGAAAAACCATTAAATTCACTGTGCCTAAGTCGAATAAGATTTTATTGTGCAATAAATCACTGTCAAAATCATGAGACGCCAGTTTTTGTTTACATAAGAACTAGCCCGACCAGACAGGTGACAAAAAAATGATCTAAAGTAGCAAAATTCAAAGTGATCGCACGCGATTGTTGAACTCTCTTCGTGTTTGGAGGTCCGCTGGTCCATCCCTGTCGCGCTAGCGCTACGTACGTACAGCGACTGGGCTGTGTAATAGTTGTGCGTACAGCGACTGGGCTGTGTATAGTCTGTGTATGTTTGCAGTCTGCGCTGTGCAGTGGATGGATGAAGCTGCTGAGTTTTCAAAGCGGAAAATAGGGGGAAAGTTACAGGCACGGGTAAATCAGAATTACACCTCTACACGCATTTCAAGCCACGGTATGGTAAACTGGAATCAATCACTGCTCAAATATCGTTCATATTCACTTCCCCAAGGTTTAACAAGGGTGTAAAGTAATCGGACCTGTGCCAATACTAATACACTGTCCATGCAAAGTTAGCTGCGGCCCTGCCGGGTGACCCTTGCTGCGGCGGCACACCACCTCTCCAGCTCTCGGCTCCAGTGTAGACAACATACATGTACATTTATACATAGTGTGTGGTGTAACTGTTCTTAAGTCGATTTTTTTCGACTTACGCACAAGTCGAAAATCGCCTAAGTCGATGTGTTTTGCTCAGTCCCGAGAAGATCGACTTATGCGAGTTTAACTGTATCTCGATACAAAGGTATATTTGTATTGTATGAGAAGTTTTCATTTTGAATATCTTACATAAATTACAGATGTAGATGCTCAAGTTGAGCTTGACACAAGAGAATATTAATTTGAAGCAATCACAAAAGGGGTGGGATCTTACCAGAATCACTCCAAATTAGATTGGAAGAAAGAAAAATACAACACATTCCTCGTACATACTACACATACTGTACATACTCTTATAGCACAGGACTCTATCACTTTCCAACATGACAAGTTAGACTCGATTCATCATCTTGACTTTTGAAATGTCAAAGCACATCACGTAATGAGAATGTCACAATCACGAAAAGGGGAAAGTATTTTCATTTTAGATTTACCTGAGAGTAACGTATATGGCAAGAACATACACAGACCAGCTTTGTCTTGTGGCATGCAATGTTTCATAAAGAAAGCACTCCACAATAAGATGCAAGAAAACACAGTACTTCATAAACCTAAATCTAAAGCAATCAAAAGTCCTCTCTACTGGAATCTAGTAAACGTTCAACAGATCTATAAAGTAGATTTGATCACTTTAACTTCTGTTTGCACCCCCTTTCAATGAAAGGTCAAAATTGATAGACTGAATATGAAAGTATTGAAGAAGGCATACCCCCAAGCTTCTTTGCATATGGGTCTTTGTCAGCGGAGACCAGAGACACAGCCTGCTCATCGTTCATGCCGTCACTGCTTGAGGACTCTGTGGTTACACTAATGGCTACTGGAGGATGGTTGATTGAACCGGCAGAGGGGCCAGTCTCCGACCCTCCCTTGAAGAGGCTGGCCCAGGACTTGATTGCAGGGCGCGCAGCTGGAGCTGCCGGGGCCGTCTGGGCCGCCTCGGGAGCTTCTGCCTTAGCTGGCTCTCCCTCTGAAGGGGTGGGGGTGGGGGTGGGGGTGGTGCTCTCACCCTGCGAAGCGTTGACATCAGGAACTATCTGTGTATTGGACTGAATTGTGTCTTTTGCCTCTGGCTGCACGTCAATGATCACAGGTTCATTATTGATATTCACTGAGTTGCCCTCTCCCACAATCTCTACACCATCCATTTGCTTTGTCACATCGTAAGGTGGACCAGCCTCGACATATACTGATTCGGACCATGGCTGATCTACACCAACATTATTTGTCTGTGGCATTGCTACATTGTTTGGATCTGCAGTCGAGTACTGCTCACACACACTAGTTCTTTCAGTGCTCTTTTCATCTGCATGATATTCACTGCCCAGAGGGGCTGTGTTCTGAGTCTGGTTGCCGTCAGGTTTGGAAGCAGGCACATTCTGGGGGGCGTAATTCTCACTGCTGGCATAGTGGTTGTTGGGTTCTATTCCCGCAGTACCATTCTCGGTACTGTTTTCATTACTAACGCTGGTTTCCGACTCAATGCTGTTGTAGTACCGCCTGTAGTGATCTGGGTCGCGGCGCTTCTTGTTGCGACGCTTCTTGGTCCCCTCGTCACCTGGCAACTCGCTCCCGGGAGCTATGCACTCACTCTGGTTCGGCATATCCATATGTACAGCACCCTTCAATTCCATAGCACTGATTGCAGGCTTGCTGCCCCACTGGTTCTGGTACATCTCCTCTCTCACACTCCCAGAAAGGCCTGCAGAATTGTTTGGCAAGATGTGATATGATGGTGAGCCATCTCTCCCGGTGAGCGCTGGGGCCCCCTGCCCTCCAGTGCCCTGGGGAGGGCCATGCAGGTCACTCTGCTCAGATGGTTGGGATGGGAAGCTGGCCTGGTCGACGGAAGGTTTCTCCCCGCTGCAAGTGGCTGCCGCATCTGGAAACAAAGCGTCATTTAACAGTCATCTTATCAATGCATTCAAAATTTTGGACATATCTGAAAGATGTTCTCTGCATCTTCCTTTTATATGATACATCATACATGTATGTACATGTTGATACTTAGTATTTGTTTTTGACAGCAAAGGTACCAGTAGATATTATTACAGCCAAACTGAAAATATCTTGCAAGTTGATGCATTTTTCAACTGCATGCTTTTACTTTGGGCTGATACTAATAGTTAACTGGTTTCATGTGGGGCAACAAGAAATCAAACCATCTGTTTGAAATGACATACTAGTACTTCTTGAGGTAGAATAAAGCTAACATGTGAACTACATTGGCCACTGCTATACAAGCAAAGCTAAAGTGATTCATGGAGTGTCATTTTAACTCCCCTTATAAGCCGTTCATGCTCAACAAATTTCACCCAAGATTTCTTGGGAACTCGCAGGTGACGCTGTAGCATGAAAAGCACAGTGGGTAAACTCTGGGGTGAAATGCCATGTGACTTTTGTTTTTAAAGGGTGTGTACAGTTCTGGTCGAGGTGAAGATTTAGCTTTTAACGTTTTGTGAGATATTCAGAAACCACTCTGTGAGATGTCAAAGAGCATGCGGTTCTAAGGGGTATCAAAAGTTTATTCGATGAAAATCCGTTTTGAAATGGCTGAGATATCCAAAAACAAAGTGAAACAAAGAGATACTAATAAAGTTGGGGCATGTCGCCTTTTATTATTAGCACTTTTTTGGATATCTCAGCCATTTGAAAACCAATTTCCGTCAAATAAACGTTGAATCCTTCTTAAAATTACATGCTCTTTCATATTTCATAAGAGGCTTTTCATTATCTCACTTAGGAATGTTAAAAACATGAATCCCTACCTCAACCAGTACTGTACAGTGCCTTTAAAAATCTTATCCTCGAACCGTCCCTGGTAAAGTCAGGGATGTTCCTATGAATTTTCAGGTGATATTGCAGCATGAAAGGCATCGTGGGTAAACTCGCGGGTAAAAAGTAACTTTAGGTCAGCATGCCAACGTCATTATGGGCTGTTTTGCGCATACGCCATAACATGTACTTGCACTGCTGGAGAGTGGGTGAAGGAAATTCAAGCAAGAGCTCATTTGCTAGCATGAAAGGAATTTCTCTCAGGTGTTCCCCTAGGGTTCCCCATTGAATCTCCAGTGTGATTACCCACGTATCATGAAAGGGATATTAGTGAAATCAAATTTCATAACCAGCAGCTGAAAAAAGAAAATAAAAATAAAACAATTCTCCTTTAAATATGCTTAAAATTGAAAAGAACCTGTCTAGAGTCAAACCAACATTTGGTAATGCTATTACATGTATGTATCACATGAATGAAGAGGGAGATACAGTGTACTATATACCTACTTTTAGGAATTAGAACTTAGGGTAATAATAACATCTTTTGACAAGGTGTACACACGCGTTTATGACACCCTTGAATGGGTAACACACCTACAAGAATATTTGCTTCGAGATACATATAACTGTATAAGACCAGGCAGTTATACAATGCCTCATATTTCATCTTAAACTGTACTTACCAGCTGGGAGCAAGCTCCTCACACAGCTTTTGTCATCCCAGGGAAACTAATTGTGTTTTTATCAGAGGAACAGAGATAGAGAGAGAAACAAGAAAGAAAGATATTACATCATTATTCAAAATCTTTTAGACAACCTGCAAGTTTATACAGTTTCCCTTTTAACTGGTTGAGGACGGTTTGATTTTGCTACAGCACGCATTTCCCATAGACACCTGCCCGAGTACATTCGGGACTCGTCCTCAGTGGGTTAATTGAAAATGGATTACTTCAAATATGGAAAATCTATGGCAAAGGTATGTAATATAATTACTGCTCACTAGAATTATTACTTCCTTTCAACGGCAATATTCATTATAACCACAGCAAAGACATCACCATCAAAAGTACTTCTTCGGTCCTCCGGTGTGCACTTCCACATTGACACTCTGATTTTACCTCTGCTACATGACAGCATTTTTAAACAACGTATCAATAATAAACAATACTATACAGTGTTCATGAATGGATGGGTGAGTTATTCATATGGACTGATCCTCAGGCTCTGAAAGATGTAGTAACAATTTTCATCATACAACGAAAAAGACTCAATCGACCAATAGACAAGTGGGTACACATTATCAAATTTTACCCACAATGTACTGGGTAATTTTGCCCAGGGATTCTGGCTGCCTGCCCCTCATGGATAATGTTGTGAATCCACCTGTGTCACTTAGAGTCTTGAAAATGTCCCTGACCATGTGAAAATATCGAATGAATCCTAAGTGACCTATTAAAGTGTACCCTCACTGCCATTGTCACATATCTTTAATTGACAGAATCTGTATGACTTGAAAAGCAAAAAAAAAAAAAAATAAAAATAAATAAAAAATAGCAAAACAAACAGAACAAAGCAAAACCAGCGAAACAAAACTAAAGTAAACATTGCAATACAACACAAAAAATAAACAAGTAAACAAGCAACTGAACCATGACATTAGCATCAACCCTACGAATTTACCTCCACAGATGAGCTTTGGGGAGGAGTCCTAAACAGGGCATGGTACTCTGCATACTCCAGCTCACTGAAGTCCCCAAATGTCAAGTCCTGTTGGAAAAATATCCACACAGATTAAGCATTGTAAAGTACATGTCGCACAGTCATCTCAGGTAAAGGTTGCCAGCAAAGTCAAGTTCTTTTGATAACAGCTGTTTCCTGTACTTTTACTTTCATGTTACATTAATTCATATCACAATTTTTCTAAAAGAGAATAAACACAATTGTATTACTTGGACTTCTTCCATGTTCTTTGTATCTTATCATGTTTGCACATGCATACCAAACTTCATACAGATTTGGGTGACATAAATGTAACAGTATCCATGACAATGAGCCATGAGCTGTGCAGTACATGTAAGCCATTTCTGTCATGTTTTCCAAATGATACACTGTCTACGGAAACATCACAATACTTTAAAAAGCAAGTTCAGCATTTATAGCAAGTGTCCATACTGTAATCTCATCACTCAAGTGTGTTGCCCACAATCAGCAAATGCACATGGTACAGTATAGAATAGCAATCATCTCAGTCCTACATTGTACAGCATTCTATGGATATCTACAAAATGTAAATCACATTGACAATGACATTACAAGATCCAGAATTTCAGTCTTTTAGGCTCTTTATCACACCAGGGCCCTGTTGCCTTGGGGGAAAAAAATGCAATCAAACATAAGTCATAAGGGCTCAGTCAATTAGAATTGAGTATGCTAAAAAGACTTGTAAACATAAGTGTTTGATCTCAACATTTATGCAACAGGCCCATGGCTCTAAATCTAACTGTACATGTGCATGAAAGTCTGTAATTGATCCAAAATCTTATCTTTCCTGCTCCTTGCCATTAGAATGACCTGATCAGATCTCTGTGGTATTTCCCTGCACTTGCTGTACTGTTTGGTTTAACAGTAAATGATTAAGAATTTCATGTTTTAGATTTCTCAGCAGACCTGAAATGGTCGTAATGTGATCTTTCTGGTCTTTTCATCTCCAGATGTGAGATATCCCCTTATCTTTCTGCCAAATTAATGGCTTCTCTTGTGTAGCACTTATTTGCATCTATGCTATTACAGTTTCACACTATCAAAGTGTCTTCTCTATTTGTTAACTCTACACCCACACATGACTGACACAATGATTGTTCATCAAGGACTACAATGTAGGCACTTTCAGACAGCAGGAAGAGTTTTTTGCAACTGTCCATTGTTAGATAAACAAAAAAAAAAATACATGTATTGTAAACAACAAAAATATACAGAACAAGTATACATTAATGTCCCATGTTTGATGTCACTTTTCAAACCAATCCTTCCAACGCAACTGAAGCAATCTTTTCAACTGAAAACTGAGCGACAGGGCCAACAACAGAGTGAAGAAATATGATCTACACTGTGCGGAGACATAGGAATTCAGTGCGTATAACATATCTAAATCTTCGTTTTCAGTGAGTTGTAAATTGTGTATGGGGTCTACACTTGTATGTCCATATTGATTTAAGAAAATACCAAGCTAAATTGATCAAGATAGCAAATACATAGGTCTGAAAAACAAACATGATGTAATAAATTCAAAAACATGTTGTCAGTCTGGAATAGGGTGATATTTTGGATCTTGACTAGTACAGCCCCGTCGCAACACTTGTGTACAGCGACAGGAATGTACAGTGTAGAAACCTATAAAACAAAATTTTAAATGAGAGAGAAACAAACAAGAGTAAAGCCTGCGGTTTTCAGCAGGCCTCCAGAATCCGGATACTTACTGTACATTGTATATTACTTATCACAAACCAGCAAATTCTATTGTCACAACACACGCATATATGACATCATTTCACCGTATCCGGGCAATTACCCCCAGAGGGCAATTACCCCCGGCTAAATACTGGTTAGTGGTAAAGTCAGAGTATAGATTAGGGTTAGGAGTTTGGGTTAGGGTTAAGATTAGGTTCAGGATTAGGATTAGGATTGGATTAGGGCCAGGGGAAGGGTCCAGGGTAACTGCCCAAGGGGTAATTGCCCTAGACCCCATTTCACATACTTGCAGTCGTTCACACTTTCCCAACAGCGCGCAAAATACAAGTCCCGCTTTAAGAATAGGGTTGACGAAAAAGCGCTAAAAATTGAGAAATACGCCATTCTGTTGCAAGATTTTTTGCTTATCGCAAGGTCAGAGTGTGATGGTATCCTCAAAAACACAAAAGAAAAACAAAATCTCCGTACATGCCGATGCAGTGACTACACTGTACATTTGTACGTGTACATGTACATGTACAGGGGTTGAATGCAGGTGCCGACTCGCCAGCATTCGCGATTCGGACACCAATGGGCACCGCAATGTCCCCGATGCAATCTTGCGCCTACACCAAGAAGGTATGGCGCGGCGCATTTTTCAGCAGCCTAGCTTTGTACAATACACGCATATTGACATCGAACGCACATACATGCTTGTAGCGTGTGTCCAGATTCTACAGAGGCCGGACGGATTCTGGATTATCAAGGTGATAATTTGTGTGTGTGTGTGTGTGTGTGTGTGTGTGTGTGAAATTTTATGATGTATTTAACAAAATCAACATTGGGATAATAGTTTGAAATATTCAGATAAGTTCTAACATTTTCTACATTGTTGTAGATATAGACCAAGTTTTGTATGACTACTGTTAGAGTTGAACAAATATTGCAGAAAATCTCAGGTGTCCGAAAACTGGTGGTTTTACTCTAGATTCTCTAATATTATCAACATCTAGAACCTGTCTACATGTAGAGTAAAAGCCCCAATTTTCGGACACTTAAGCTTTTTTGCAATATTTGTTCAACTCAAATAATACTCTACAAAATTATATCTATAATAATGTATGTTAAATATATCAACCTACTTTTTCCCAATATTGATTTTGTTAAATAGATCATAAAATTTCACAGAATCCCCAAATATTATGACCTTGTCAATTCCCCAAAATTCGGACAGCCTCTCCAAAATTTGGACATTATGAGCGCAATGTCAATACGCATACAAGGCCGCTGAAAAATCCACGCGCGCCATACACTGTACGTGTACCTTGTTGGGGCAAGGTTGCATCGGGACGTTGCGGCGCCCGTTCGTGTCCGAATTTTGGGGACTCTGCACTTGCATTCAGCCCCTGTACATTTATTCACTGCAACGGCACGTACAGAGATTTTGCTTTTCTTTTGTGTTTTTGAGGATACCATCACACTCTGAGCTTGCGATAAGCAAAAAATCTTGCAACAGAACGGCGTAATTTTATAATTTTTAGCACTTTTTCGGCGACCCCGATTCTTTACATGGGACCTAATTCGCGCACGCTTTGGAAAAATTGTGGTGATTCTGCGCTTTTTATGGCAAAATTTGGGATATTAGATGGATTTTTGGAGGTGACTCAACCTCAGGCACTTTCCTGTGGTGAACGAGTGTGCCAGTGAGCAGTATGTGAAACGATGTGATACGCGTGTGTTGTGACAGTAGAATTTTCTGGCTTGTGATGAGTGGAAAGTGTCTGGATTTTGGAGGCTGGCCGAAAATTGGGGTTCTTACTCTAGTTAGCTTTCTAGCCCTAGCCTACATTTGTAGGTTCTTTCTATTCTGTATTTATATCTGATATCATAAATCAGCCATAGAATCTTATTCTTTTAGTTCAAATCCATATCAATGTTTATAGAAATTCCTGAATAGAAATGGAATGAATGATGATAGGCACCACCATCAAACTTTAAAGGCAATATGAAGCAGCAAAAACTAGCAATAGAGTAATTTAGCATCATCTCGCATCCATTCACATTACACTCACACACACACATGTACAGTTTTATTGATAATACTGGATAGAACTACGTGTACGTTAGTCGTATCGTACCCACATGACTGCACTGTCTGCCCGAGTGAGTACAGGCGTGAATACTTGTTAGTTGTAACGTTAGTAAAGGTTCCGTGACTTGCCGACTGCTGCAGTACAGCAGCTGCTAAGTCGTACTGGAATGAAGGTGAAATCTTCTGACAGGTAAATCTAAAACAGCACAGGAAAGATATCAAGTTTAGTCTTAAAGAAATATTGAAACTAACGGCCAACTAAGAGTGTTTGCTTACCTCTGCCAACGCAGCCATTTTTACGCGATAACAAGAGTCATGCTTTGCACATACACGTCGCCATTTTGGATTCTCTTTGATACAGTCATGCACGCTAGGTGATATGCGCATAGTTATCACATGTACATTTACTACAGCAGTATCGTAGTCTTGTTCCAAGAGCTAAAAAGTCCTTGTGCAAAATGTATCTGACTGTATCACAGAGTAGACTACAGGATCGGATGGCTCAAAAGCAATGGAAATGAAATGGAAAAGTCTAAACCGACTAAATCAAAATATCACTTTTTTTTTACTAGTAATAAGGATGTTAGATAAATTTATACTTAATATGCTTATAACAAGGCTCAACATTTGATTTTTCTTTTCAAGTTCTTTATAACTTATTTTAGTGCACCCGTGCCACGCCAATTATTCAGCCTTCTTTAAACAGTAAACATTTGTTACAAATCGTCCTGTCATTTTGCAATAATTTTGTATCTTTTGGATGTGGAAATAAAATGAAATCGAATTAAATGAAACTGAGTCATCACATTTAATTATTTGGTGGCCCGAAAATAAAGAAAAACACAACAAATAAAACAGTTTGATAAACATCAAACTTGAGGCCTATGCCTATAAACTACATGCATGATGATTGTAAGAAAATTGGCAGGTAAGAGATAGTTCTGTTACACGGTTCGTTATTCCAAATGAAGGTTCGTTTGTGAAGGGTTGATAACCCGAAAATGAGAGTGGGAGGGTTCATTAGGTTCATTAATCCGAAAATGAAATAGGATTCGTAATTACGAAGTGTCATAAATGTAGGGTCTACGCCCCTTCTTTCATTATGCTTTCACAAAATTGAATTATGATTGCGCCCCCCCCCCCCCCATTTTCACCCCTTCCCCTTTTCCTTAGGTCTACTCGGATAGGCCTATTAGGTAAATGTTTGTTTTTGTTTGATAGATACTTTATTTTCTGCAAATCAATATACATAAGTTACATAATCATGAAAATGCAGGAAATATACAAAGTAAATTCAACGCAAAGTCGTTTGACTTGCATATCCCATAAACCACGATACAGAGTACATAATCATGAACATTGTAGGATATATGTAAAATAAATTTAACACAGTCTTTTGACTTGCATAAACAACGATATGAAAGAAATTTAATATACAGTATGCATGTCTATGCAGCAGTGATAAGAATAACGATTATGCAGAGGGCCGCCATTATAAGCATTGCTTGAAAAGATGGCCGGCCCGAGGAAAAAATAAGAACGTACTAAATTCGTAACAATATAAATTCTGCTGCGAAGGTATAGCAGGGGAAAATAAACTCTAGTGTGTGATGGTGGTAGTGGTGAATGTGTGTGCAGGTGCTTGAGGGTGCACAATAGCAGATAGGCTGAAATTTAGAATAGTGAAATTGGTTTACTGAAAGAGGGGACGATAATGCGCTGTTGCTATCAGGAGACCAACATTAGTTATATAATTTATTTGTTTTTAGTTCATATTTGAAATATACTGTAATAAAATGTACTTCTTTAAGTTTGCTTTAAATGAAAACAAGGAGGCACACTGTTTCAACTCCTCAGGAAGAGTGTTCCATGTATCCGGACCTTGATGTCTAATCGACTTTTGAGCAAGTAAAAGCTTCGGATTACTTAAGTGAAAATCATGGGAACGACGGGTAGGGTATGAGTGAATATGGTCATTGGTTACTAGGGTATTATGAAAAAATGGCAGGGGCGGATCCAGGAATTCCGTAAAGAGGGGGCGCGTTTACAAAATTAAAGGGGGGCGTACGCACCCCTCCCCCATTTTTTTCTTTTCATTTCTTTTGTTTCAACAAAAAATAAAGGGGGGGGGGGCGTGCGCTGGTTGCGGTCCTCCCTGGATCCGCCCCTGAATGGTAATAGATTTCGAATGTGTTTATACATAAATATGGCAGTTAGGTATAAATGTATATAATGGGTCTTCAAAGTTTTTAGGCGATAAAATATGGGATCAGTGTGAGCTAAAAAATTTGAATGTGTGCATATACGAAGAGCCTTTTCTGGAGAAGAAAAATTGTGTTCAATTTTGTTTTGCTATACTGTTGCCCCATACAATATTACAGTACATTACATATGGTAAAAATAAAGTGTTGTATAACATAATTAAAGTTTGATCATTAATTAAATATTTTATTCTTCTTAAAACACCAGTTGCTTTGGATATTGCTGTTCTAATATTCTGAACATGAGTATTCCAAGTTATTTAGATTGCTATCTAGGGTTACTCCTATAAGGAACTTGGTTGAATGTTTCTCAGCATGAGAAATGAGATATAGGTAAATGAGAAAAGCACTCAACAGAAAATTTAGGCTTACTTGGGTTTTCTTTCTTTTCTGGACTTTTTTTTCACCTTTCAGTTTGTTAGAGTTGAATTACTTTTTTTTGAGTGAACGTTTTCTACATTTTCCACCAAAGTATGCGCAAGATTTTTAGAAATTTCAATAATAATCTAAAAATGCAAAAGCTCCCTCATGTGGC
The DNA here is from genome assembly GCF_040938485.1 of Diadema antillarum. Classification (NCBI taxonomy): domain Eukaryota; kingdom Metazoa; phylum Echinodermata; class Echinoidea; order Diadematoida; family Diadematidae; genus Diadema; species Diadema antillarum. The sequence continues at coordinate 118,985 of NW_027272338.1, read as the reverse complement.
ACAGGGGAGACAACCCCCTCTCAGAACGCTCCCAGGCCCCTCTTAACATTATTACACCTAGTATACATCTTCTTCTTCTTCTTCTTCTTCTTCTTCTTCTTCTTCTTCTTCTTTCCGCCTTCGAGATTTGTCCAGATTTAAACGGCGGTATATAGGTGTGTATAAGTATCCATCGATATACAATAGTTACCTGTACTAGTAATATCACTTGGTAAGCGGGGTTCCCACTATCGTGCGATCCATTGCGAACGCCACGATTGGACATTCGTAACTGATCGTGAAAAATTTGTTGAACTCGTCTGAAATTTCACGTTTGGATACGAGGTTATGCGAGTCAATACGTGTTGGTACGCTTGGATGCGATATGGTCACGATTGGACTACTATTTCAAGCGATCTGTCACGATCTGGTCTGCCGTTCAAATACGATCCGACAGGATTGTCCTGATTGAGTTCACGATTGGTACCGATCTAACATGACCATTACGATCAGGATCCCCGATCTGGTACGTTCCAATACGAATACCGCGAACCAATACGGGCTGCTGAGATAAGATACGATATCTTTTACGATCGGGATCAGAAGCGACCCCCATTTAAGACGCAATTGGACCCGAATGGGAATATTATAGTCCGGCTGACGATGGATTTCATTGTTATCCTGAAATTATGCAGAGTGATTAGGCCTATTAATTTTATCCACAACCATTGATGATGGCAAGGCTTGACAGGTTGACGATGATGACAACGTAACCTTTGCAGTATTGCTAATGACGATTATGTTATCAGAGAGAAAGCAGCACCCAGGCCAGCCATAACCTCAGATATTCCCTCGTCTAATATTAAACGTAAAGGAATTAATAGATTATTAAATAGACATGCTCACCCTCCCCCCTCACAAAAAAGAATGAAATAACGAACCCAAATACAATGATCAGATGATTACCCCTCTTCCCCAGAAAAAAAGCAAACAGCAAGACAAAATGACCTTTCTCTACAATACATGAAGAAAATATTAAAGAAAAAAATACGATTTCGTGAGACTCTACTCCCACGGGTGCCTATTAAACCTGATGACTATGATCTCCCCCTCCCCAAATAACAATGATGATAATATGATAATGATAATAACAATAACAATAATAAGAGCAAATTGTAGGCCTAATATTAATTATGATAATGTACAGTCTGAAGCAGATGAACAGATGGTTCTATGATATATCAAGCCAAGTTTTGGTGACTAAAAACAAAGAGGGAGTAAATAAAGACGAAAATATTTTATTTTTCTCTCATGACATGGGGAAAAGAAAAAAAAAACAAAACAAAAACGAGGCCTTGAGACCAGCCCGCGAGTGCCTGCATGGATGCAAAAGCAGGGGGTACTTGATATCAAAGTCATAGTGTTAATATCTCCCCGTTTCGACGGGAACAATCTGTCGGCAGAACTTTCGGGGAATCTCATTTGCGTTTTTGGTAATTTTCCCTGAATGTTTTTGTTTTTTGCCCTGCGGAGGTGGAAATGTGTGTGTGCGTGGGGGGGGGGGGGGGGGGGAGGGGTGAGGAAAAACAAGACAACTGTTGGACATCAACGGGTGCAAATAACCCCTCGAAACTCAAGTTCTATAATAGAAGTAAGTAGTGGCGGGAATGATCCCTACCAATGGACCGGATAGTCGGGCACATACTAAAAAAATGGAATATTAAATTTCTGGGAAGGGCAGTCATTTAGAAGACAGCACAATTAACGAAAGAATGAAAAAACTTTTCTTTTTATTTCTTCAATAAAAATGTGCAAAATCGTACTATGAGAAAAAAAATAAAACCCCTCAGACCCGTGGATTTCCACGGGTTCTGCTAGTTTGGAAATAATAATCTAAAGATGCAGGCTACCACCTATCAGAATACAAAATAAATTAATTTATGAGTAAAATAAGGGCAAATGGGCCAAAAAAAAATAATAATAATAAGCGGAAGTGAAGTGAAAAAGTCGATCCCGATCAACACGATTAAGAAGCACGATTAGAAAAGATTTGCTGCATTTGGATACGATCCTAGACGATCTGATGCGATGATCACGATCAAAAACTAATCGTGTTAATCGTAGAAAATTTTTGAACCGTCCAAAATTTTCCTACGATCAACGCGATTGCCACGATTGACCTTAAGATCTTATACAATCTGATAAGACCATCACGCTTGCTGCACGATTAAGACCACGATTTCAATCGTGGCGCCAATCGTGATAGTGGGAACCCCGCTTAAAGGGCTGACCCACGGTCAGAGTGAGGAGTACAGCGCCCTCTACCGCCCTAGCTGACGATTCTGTCTTAATCTATCATATCTCCCTATCACTATCTTCACCCTATCTGCTAATCTCTTTCCACTGTCCCCCTTTCGATGATATCCCTGCCTGCTAGGCTCCTATCTAAACCTAGGCCGATAGGAAAGGCGCCCGCCCCCGGAAAAGCCCGAGACTTATCCGTGGGTCGACTTGAGGGTCCTAGGCCTTCCTGTCGACGGGAACGGCGTATCCCTGCACTTCGGTACAGGAGTGGGCAGGTGATATCTGATTCCTATCTACCTATTTCTCTCTACAATACGTACGTGTGTGTATGTATGAGTGTATGTATGTGTTTGCATATGAATGTACAGGCAATTCTTATGTATACACAAGTGCTTTGAGCACATAACTTTAAAAAAAATCTCACAGCCACTCATCTATAACAGAAAATGATTAATGTAGCTAAATAAATTTATGTATAGGTCTATCATAATTATATTATCTGATATAATGTAAAAGTAACAAAGTACGCGAACAAAGAGGATTAGAGACAGGAGGAGAAAAAGTAGAGATGAATAGACAAACAGATACAGCGTATAGATAGATATAATTTAGATAGGAGTATGGATCGATAGAGAGAGGGAGGGAGGGAAGGAGAGATAGAGAATAAAGATAGACGCAATAGAGAGGCCTATATCGATATTCATATTAACATAGTTCATAGTTATTAGTTAGTATGTTAGTTAGCTTGTAAGATAGACAGATAGGCCTATAGATAGAGAACGATAGATGGATGGATAATGGACTGCAACGAATACTTCACACTGGGTAGATAAATCAATTTTTTTTTCCTTCAATGATTTGGTGCGACTAACCCAATGCACGGTTATCGCGCGGCGACCCAGACCCAATAACATGCACCGGATCCTCGGTCTAACCACGCATGTGACATTGTTATATTCCTATCCCTCCCCTGACCTATAGCATGTGTAGTTTTGTTTAATATAAGTTAAATAATAGGTTGGTCTGATAAAAAAAGAGTAAAATCTTACGAGTTCAACGGTAAAATTTGACTGAAATCGGATGAAAAATAAGGAAGTTATGATATCTTTAAGTTTTGCTAATTTCTGCAAAACAGTTCTTGTACAGTGAATATGAATATGCAAATGAGTGAGCTAACCATGTCATACCCTTACAATTTTCCACTGATCATGTACAAAAAAAAGTTACGATCAGTTAGATATATACGAGGATTTGAGCCCCGGGCAAATTTGCGTTTGAATGAAAAACGGGAAATTTCATAATTTTATGTATAAACTATACGGTAAGTTGTGAGGGAATGACACGCTCACTTTGCAATTTGCATATTCATATTGACTCTTCAAGAACTGTTTCCCCCCAAAATATCGAAACTTCAAAATGTCATAACTTCCTTATTTTTTATCCGATTTCGTTCAAAATATGCCGTTGAACTCGAAATATTTTATTCTTTCTTATCAGACTAACTTATATTTGGACTGAAATTTCCCCTTTGATGAATTGGGCTTTCTGCCAAACCAGTCCTATCTTTGCGATCAAAGTTTCCGTAGCATTATAATTACAGGTTTGTTATGAGTATATCATTCTTAATTAATGTTGATAAGTAAACATGAGGTAGGCCTACATAATAGCATTATCCTCAAGAGGAAGAAAACTGCACGTGTTTTCTTTTTTCCATAATCTGACAAATAGTACGACCAAGGAGGCGGGACCACCTCTCAGATAGTAGGCCTACGCCGGTGCAGGAGCTGGGGATGAAAGATACCTATGGCCGATAACAACTCACTAGCTGTTAACGGTTAATGAGTTAAACGTGATTACAACAGTCATTATCTTCACGGTCAAGCAACCTTTCGTAATGGGGGCAGTAAACCTTGCTCATGTTTCAGATCACCTTGCACATCACATAACAACTGCGATATGGGTGAGGATAGATTATAGGCCTTCATTGTACTCAAGGTTTTACGCAATTTTGCGTTTGGACTATAGACAGTTACGCAATAAGTATGCAGCAATGCACCGTAATACCCAGAGTCACAGATAGTTGTGTGTTTGTTTTGAAGTTGATCAATAGTACCCACTGCACACTGAGCTGGCTCACCTTCAACAGGGAGGCGTAGAACAGCTCCCCACCTCCCTGCCTTCAATAACAACTCAATAGACAACCTGGTTAGTATTGATAATTTCGATTGATGAAATCGAATCTATAAAACATTCAACAATCATTAAGTTCGTCCGTTGTCAAAGGGAGTATTGTTCTTCCATTGCATAATACAGTTGTATTACAATGCAGCGCCGTATAGTAATATAGTGCCTATAGTTCAAACGAAACCTTTTGTCTGAGATGTTCTCATTGCACGTATTCTGGCATTGATTACAGTTAGTTTGCTCCAGAAGCAAACAAACTGCAATAATTTTGTCCTATTTCTTACTATCAATGAACAAATGGGTAAAACCTTCCTTCAGAAAAAAAAAGAAGAAGAAATAGTAGTAAAAATGGGACTTCAGTCCATTGATTTCAAGTCGAGTTATCTATTCGAAGGACCCACATTTGCCATGAACAACAGGCATCATTTCAATTGTATAACTTGCAAGCGTCAAAAATCCCTGATGGAATCCCATTATCTTTTTCTCATTTTTGCACTAAGCGTCAAAAATGATATGTGACCCATGGCAATATATAACCTACATGTAATATGTGAAGGTGATGGAGTCGATCAGTAATATATCTTATTTTGTTGCATTTCCATTGTAACTTTATCATTAAAAATGGTAGCCAACAGAGCAATAAAGATTATAGCTTGGGAAGAAGGGTGAGTAGGCCTATACCAAATTGGTGTGACTAATGGGAGAGTATGATCAGATAATGTTTTATTGCATTCGCACAGAACTCTCGTCTACTATGTGACTGGAGTTGTTGCATTAATTAAACAGTGAATGGTCACTCTCGAATTAATCAAGCGAATCCAGGCTTGGCCTGCGATGGCTGGACTCCACATGGAGCAATGCTTAGCAGTAGGAGGTCAGACTTGTATTGTGACGTCACGGTGCCGATTCGTTCGTTTCATAATTATCACTCTTACGTGAAAAAGGAAATCAGATCACGACTCTTTGCGTGTGACTGTGGTCGGGAATAACAAACAACGGACTTGAGGTTAGTGACAATTATATTGATAATCTAAATTATGTTGTTTTAATTTGTGTGTTATTGTTTTAGCCACTTGTGATGTCGTCGATTGCAGCGTACGTAGAAACATCGAAAAACGATCACTGAATCAGCATGACAAGTGGTAAGGGGGATATCAGTTTAATTATGTCTTCTAAGAGGATGTTTTTTGCTGGCGTTGGTTCAATTGTTTGTCTGCTTGCAGAATAACTTTAAAAAAAAAGTATGGGCGGATTTGGCTGAAATGTTCCAATTTCTTTCTAATTTTCAATACACCTGTACTGAGAATAATGTGCCATCGTCGTATCATGCATCCAGCAATAATCCCGCTGTAATTTCAAAAAATGTATCGTCATGACAAAGTTGGATAGTGGTAATGGCATGGAAAAATCTGAAGCATGTGAAAAAGATGATTAATACAGTATCGTTTTTAGGTTATCCCGGAACTGTGTCGACCATAGAACTCGTGGTTGCCGCTCTGCCAAACGGAGAGAGAGACCAGGGCCCTGTCTCTTAAAACTTGTGATAGAAATCAATCAATCACAAATCTCTTGAAAGGTGCAATCAATCATACGCAACCTGTGATTGATTTCAATCATAAATCTTTTATAAGATGGGTTTGCATTCAATCGTAAAGTTGCGATTGATTTGAATCAATCACAAGTCTTTATAAGACGGGGCCCAGTCATATCACACACACACACACACAAAAACAACAACAACCACTTCTTGTTTTCCTGAGGTATATGACTATACACTGTATTTAATACCGCGGATCTATTGTGTATGCCAAGGGTGGTGTAGTGCCTTGCATAATTTGTGAAAGCGCAGCAGCACGCGAGAGAGAAGGGTTGTACGTACCATAGTACGATGACAGCAACAAAAGGCAATTGGCAATTGCGTTATCACGAAGAGTCGGAATAAACAAATACAACTCGTAGCACTGACATTGTTGCGATAAGGCATATTGGAAGGGAGTGAAGAGTTTTTACCATCCGCCACCTCTTTCAGTTTGCGGTGGTAGCCGATCCCTGCAGCACCGAAGAAAAATCAGCATGGAGCATATGGAGACTACCGCTTACCGCTCTGACGCAAACTTCTTTCCGACGTCGGAATGGAAGTCGGGTAGACGTGTGAAGTACGTGAAGACGTCACCGAAGACGGGATTGCTCCTGGTAGAATGGGACGACGACGTCATCGAACGGACGATGACGGTGCAGTCGCCGTCGGAAAAGAGGGCGAGGACAACTCTCTGCGGCTCGTCGACATCGTATCCCTACATATGGCTGAGAGATTTTTGCTACTGCGAAGAGTGCTTTGACGAGAAATCAGAAACGAAAAGGGTGAGAGGTATTTATGTTCATTTACATCATAACGTTGTTATTTGCTGTATTTTTATAGGCTATTATAGGCACATTTTACAATGGACATATTCAGCATTCGATATCGACAGAGAAAACGCTGAAATAACGTATTGAAGTTATGAGAGCGAAGAAGACATTATTTAATAGTTTCAATGACAACTATTTGGAATTGGCTCACTCTCTGAAATGGTATAATGATCTATAGGTATAGATAGAGAATATTGTCACAATAAATAACAGCTTGCACCATCTGCATCGATGGAGGTTGTTGAAAGTATTCACACACACACAAAAAAAAAACCCGAACATGCATATAACATGCTGAAGACTCGACCCTCCAAGTGTGACTACTTAACGTCTGATTTATAACAGTCGTCAATCAAAACAAAGCCACAGATTAGAATCAATGTTTTTTAAAAAAAAGATAAGGGGCCTATGTTCACGTTTTAGTAGGAGTCAATTTCCATCACAATCTGGCAGAACTGCAGGCGAAATTTCAAAGTACATAAAGACTGCAATGTTGGTCTTTTATATATCATTATCTCTTTACGTTTCGCATTTCACAGTACGCTTGATATTAATGTGTGCGAGTGTTATGTTGTCCCAAATCTGCAAACATGTGAAATATGAATTCAAACTGATTAATGTAAGTCTGACATAGTAAGGCCTAATTTTCGACTTTTTCTTGTAGAAGATTTTGCCACTTTGTATATTTTTCAGCCGACGAGGTAGTGCAGTTTCTTCGCAAATTGGTATAGAATCTTGAGGAGTGTCATCCTTAATAATCTCCAGTTCATCTCAATAGTTATATGTAATGTTCAGTGGAACTGCCCAGTGCCCTGCGCCGTATTTATAGCACAACGGTATACATTGTTCCTTTTGATACGTCTCGCTCATTACACCGTGGAGCTATTGTATAGCTCCAGGCCTATCATATTGGTCATCTCCTTACAATCGCAACTGTAAATCAATGATTGCCCGGTGGTGCGGTATATGCAGATACATTGTTTGGGGTGAACTGTCAAATAGAGTATCTCGAAAATAGATAAAATACTTGTACACCTATAGGGAGGTAGCCCCACCTCCCTGGTATCACTTTTGGTATCATTAGTGGTCCCCGCGACGCGGGGACAGCCACAAGAGATGCCCCGCGTTCACATTGGTCCCCGCGACGCGGGGAAAGTCCCGAGCTGTGGGACTTTCTCCTCAAAAACCATAATGTGAACGCTCGCTGGGACTTGTCCCCTCGTCCCCGCGAAGCAAGTCGGGTACGGGGACAAGATTTGGAGGGGAGAGTGACCTTGGGGCGCAATTGATAGCGTCCAGCTGTGGTCATCAAATGTGCGCATGCGCTATGCCTGGATTCAAGTGGCAGAGCTCGCTCCAAGCCCCAAAATGCCCCCACAGCTCGGGGACAGATGAGATACCCTTATCTTTTTTAGGACTGACCGTTCGATCTCATCTGTCCCCGAGCTGTGGGGGCATTTGGGGGCTTGGAGCGAGCTCTGCCACTTGAATTCAGGCATAGCGCATGCGCACTTTGATGACCACAGCTGGACGCTATCGATTGCGCCCCAAGGTCACTCTCCCCTCCAAATCTTGTCCCAGTACCCCACTTGCTTCGCGGGGACGAGGGGACAAGTCCCAGTGAGCGTTCACATTATGGTTTTGGAGGAGAAAGTCCCGCGGCGTGGGACTTTCTGCCACTTTCTGGAGCTGCCGGGGTCTATCTGCCACCTCGCCAACGTATTTGATCATTGTGAATGTCTGCCTTGAACTTAGTCTGGTTGCCAGACCCTTTGCCAACTGCACTCCTTTTACGAAATGCGACGAAATCTCTGCATTTATCAAAGCCTAAGGCAAAGGCTCATCTGCAAGACCGTCCAGCTAAACCTGTTACTCCTTTTGTCGTTGGAAAACGGGACTAGCAGATTGTCTGGAAGCCAGACTATATTGAAATGTGTGTATTGTGAATCGCAATGACAAACGTTTCTGAATTCTACACGAGTGAAAAACCTGTGGCACACTAAAATCAGGGAGGTGGTCCACCTCCCTCGTAGTCTTTTGTCTGTGCTTGTATTCTCTCCATGATGCACATATTCTTTTCTCCATTGTATATATATATATATATATATATATATATATATATATATATATACATACATATATACATATATACATATATATATATATATATATATATATATATATATATTTATAACCTTGTACTTTGAAGTGATTGTGCTGCATTTTTATTGTATATGCACGGACTTGCAGGATAACAGCCACTGACTGAACACGTTTGTAGTGGCTACAGCGATGAAATAAAACTTAAATTAAATGAAATAGAATGATTGTAACTCTATAGAACCATGGCCTGGATTAAAGCTGCTAAGGCCTAAGCGGCTTTGCATTCAGGCTGGATTACTTGTTTGGCAACATCTTCCGTAGACGGTTTTTATAGGAATGTCGTTCAGACAAAAAAAAAAAAAAAAAAAAAAAAGCTACACACACACACACACACGCAAAGTGTGTCAAATAGTAATGAACAGTCTCGTTGTATTGTGATAAAAATAGAAGGATTAGATAATTATTCACTTTTATTCGGCACAACTCGTAACTTCCGAGAGAGAGAAAGAAACAGAAATACAGGATATCATAATGTTTGAGTACGATCTTCGATTGCTGAAAAAAAAAGTCAGCTTATTTATACGTTTACGTCGTTTGTGCTATACACTCTTAAAACATCCGGGTCAAAACTGACCCGGAAAGGGGTCCGTTGGGGTCACACCCTGTTCCGGGTCAGAAATGACAAGGAAGTGGGTCTGATATGACCCCATTCAGAGGCATGAATTGGGTCAGGGTGACCCCATTCCGGTTCTTCATGACCAAATTCCAAGTCATTTTTGACCCGGAACGGGTTGTGACCCCAACGGACCCGGTTCCGGGTCAGTTCTGACCCGGATTTTTTAAGAGTGTACCACTTAACTGATAAAAGTAATAAAATGTTTAATATTACAACTTTTGTGTGCTGTTTCTATCGTTCCACTTCTGTCACATCACGAGTAGTTGTAGCCTCAGTATCCAGCAATGATAACGTTTACCGTATATCCTCCGATTTTTCCTCAAATTTTTCTGGTGTGTGCAATATAACAATAACAACAATAATCATGCATTCATTAAGTCCACATCGAAACGTTTGGGCCTAGAATATATACCCTTTCAGAAATCAATAGTTTAAAAACCTGGCACCCTCAAAGTATAGCATTTGTCTCCACCCGATTTTAGCAGATCGATCAAAACGTTGAAAGAAAGAAAGGAGAATCTTATGCAATCACGGTTTTATCATCACTATAAAAAAAAAAGGTGGAAAGTCAACAAAATAATTTGTGATTGATTGTTTGAAGTAGGACCTACTTACTCTGACATAAATTTGCAGTCAAGTCAATTGCGTCATAACTATGCCTGCCAGCACATTTATATCAATTCTCCATGTTTAATGCATAATTGTTTTTCTTCTCAAGTTGGCCTAATTGATTTCAACAAAGAAATGTCTGGCAGGGGAAAAGAAAATCGCCTGATGCGCTCTCAAGAATGACATTTACACCTTCTCGATGTACCATGCACACTCATCACATTGATGTGTACATTTATGGTTTTACAGACAAATTTGCAGGATCTCGACATCAACGTCGCGATCGAAGACGCCAGCGTCGATGGGAACGGTTCACGGGTCAGTATAAGGTGGAGCGACGGCCACGCGAGCATCTACCCGGCCGCCTGGCTCTGGTGCCATCAGTTCCTCGACACTAAAGTAGATCCCTTCATCGATATGCCGCAAGAGATCTGGAACTCGGACACCATACCAACCCGTCTGCAAAAGTTTAACTATGACGCAATCATGACGTCGGACAAGGTGATGTGTGATTGGTTGATGCAAGTCAAAGTTCTCGGGCTGGCCCTGATTGAGAACGCGCCACAGAGGACGGGGACGCTACGGGAGATAGGAAGACGCGTGGGCTACCTCAAAGATTGCAATTTCGGGTATGGCAAACACCAAAACGCATGATAATGGAATGTAACTGTGTATACAACTAGAAACGTTCGCGGCATACAGCATTATATTGTTATTCATTGCTATAAAACCACCACCACCACAACTACTACTGTTGCTTTATTTGTTTGCTTGTTTTATTTTCGTTTTGCTTTCATCCATAGGTACATATCTCTTTGTTGTTCATTCTGTTAGACTTGAATCGTCAGTCTACGCGCCAACCGATCCGTCTAATCCTGACTACACTGCCGGTAATCTCTACTTCCATACTGACCTCACTTACTACCTTCAGCAGCCAGGGGTAATTGTCACGTCGTTCCTCTCATAAACAGGACAGCTAGCTTTCGATTCTCTTGGCATCAATTAAACCAATTATCCTTAAGGTTTACCATGTAAGCCTACTTACTCAAGGGCATTTAAATCGTTACAGAACTGTTTGAGATTATTTATTTCAGTTCATTTCATGGCATGCGGCTGGAATATTTGCATACTGAGAAGTAAATTGACAAGCAAGTATTAGAGAACGTTTTTAGAGAAAGATTGTATGTGTGTGTGCTACTCTCTTTCCCATTGATTGACTTGTTTGTTTCTTCCTCCAAATAGTAGATTGTGACTATAAAAAAAAAGAGAAACTTTTTGAAAAGTTTTTTAATTGTGTGATAAATGTGTTGTAAATCACATGCACGTATTGCCGAATTGAATATGGGCCTATGACCCTGCATTGATTCATGTTCCTATACGAAATAAGCATACTCCTATACTCTATCGTATTTGCTACACTTACCTACCACAAATACACATAAATGTCGTCTTTATTCCACGTGTTATACCATCTACAGATAGAGCTATTACACTGCATAAAGCAATTCAAAGGAGTAGGAGGCGACAGCACTCTGGTGGACGGATTTAACGTAGCGACTCGATTGAAGGCTAAGGACCCGGAAGCATTTGAAGCTCTTTCCACCCAGGAGGTCGAGTTCTACCAGAATGGTTTGAGAGAACACGGGAAATACTTTCAACTGGCCAGAAATAAGATTATCCGGTAAACACAAAAGCAAAAAACTAAAAACAAAAGCAAAACAAAAACAAACAAAAACAAGACATGTAACTTAGATAAAAAACAATTATTTTGTAACATTTTTCCTCTCTATTGAATTTCTTCCCATCAATCTACACCAAATTCCTATACTCAATATCATTTTCATTTTACATCGTATAGGTGCGCTTGTGGAAATATCGTCATTTGACTAGGCCCTATGTTATTCACAATTCGATTTTTGACCACAGTTTCAGCAGACTAGTGTAGATAAGGAATATATTCATCCTAATTTGTTTTTTTACAAAAGAGATTGCCAAGAGTCATTGGGACTCTACAGCGGCACAGTTTTACAGCAACTGTGCTGTGTATAGTTACTTGTCAATATAACAAGTATACAGCCTCCCCTCCTCCCCCCCCCCCCACACACACATACACAAAACAAACATCGTTTGAAATCCAAAGAGAGTAATCACAACAAACTCAGCAAATGAATATTTGTATGTGCTCTCTATCGCCGAACAAAAAATTGCCATGTGACAAATTAGGGGGAAAATTTCTTACTGTTCGTTATTCCGAAGGTTCGTTATTCTGAAGGTTCGCTTATCAGAAAATGAATCGCGGTTTGTTATTTCGAGGGTTCGTTATTCCGAAGGTTTGTTAATGCGAACACGAAATAGGGTTCGTAATCTCGAAGGTTCGTTATTATTCACCTTCATAGACTAACAGCTTCTATACAAACAATAATGTAAAGACCAATTTCCGGACTAGAGAAAGCTCGTGACGGAGAATTATTACTACAAAGTGTTGAGATCTGAAAAAAAAAGAAAACTCAAGTCCTGTCATTTATTATGAGAAAGGGAAATGGTGTCTTATATCCTATCATGTAGATATACAAATATATGGGGAATATAAAGACTATAATTGTAATCTACAGTCCTATATTCCACTACGTATTGATATGTTTATCCATCTATTTTTACAACAGCCTTAATTCTCTGGGAGAACTAGAACAAATCTCCTACAGTAATCATTCGCGGACGTCCGTACTGCGCATGCCCGTGGAGAAAGTGGGAAAGTTTTACAAGGCTATGAAGCTCTTCATCGACCTGCTGTACGACCCGGAAAATATGTTCCTCTACAAGATGAAGCCAGGTAGGCATCAAGAGATAAAACATATGTCTGTACAAGTAGTTGGGCTTGCCTGTGATTGTTAACACTAAAGTTGTTGACGCCGGTAGACATCTGTGCCCAGCTGATGTACTTAAATTGAAGAGGAAACAAACTTGCAAACGACTTTTCATTATATTAAAGTGTCATGATACTATGGTTTAAGGTTACATATCTGATTAGCGAATTAGATGTATGTTTGTTTGTTTGTTTGATTCCATATTACATATTCTACAGATAAATCACAAACATACCAAGAACTGACTGTGCAAATTGTTGGATACTATACAAACAAACAAGAGAATGAATACATGTGAAATATGAGAATTCTGCACTGAATTTTACTGCTTATGAGGATTCCCGGAAGCTAATTTTAAAAAAAAAAAAAATCTTACGTGAGATTTATTGTTGTAACGAGTAACAAAATATGATTTAGAAAATGTATTTTGTATGTATATATATATATATATATATATATATATATATATATGAGCGGCGTGATCACCCGAGCGAAACGTTAACGCTGCTGCCGCGGCGATGCATCCAGGGGCGCTGAGAAGGCAGGGAGACAGGTATTGTTTACAACCATATAGGTCCGCATCCCCAGGTCACCATCCGCTCAATGCCCCCACCGAGCGCAATGTCCAGATGCAATGAAGGAAATGCGAAGCGTGAATCGCGAGTGCCAACAAGTCACGACGCACCTTGGTATCATGAAATCATCTTAAATGGCAGTAAGCAAAAAAGGTAAACAGAATGATATTGATAAAATGGATACCTTACTTGCTTGGAGACTGGGTGGCGACCTGGTGGCGATTCCAGTCTCTCTGGTTGCGGAGACGTCTCCACGACGTCTCCTTAGGCGCGGCCGAGTTGTGGAGACTAACTTTGTCCGCGACGTCTCCCAAACGTCTCCGCACGAACCTTTTGCGGAAACCCATGGCCGCCTACCGGCTACGATGTGGAGACGTCGCGAAGACGCCTCCACAACTGAGAATACGCCTTGGAGACGTCGCGACGTCTCCAAGACGCGTCGCGGCGACCTCCGGAGAATGAGTTATCACGTTGTGTGGAGAAGTCTTGGACGTTGCGCTGGAGTCGCCGTCGTGGTGAGAGCGCGAGCCATTTTTTTTTCTTCCGAGTCGGCGACTGATCAGTCGTGACGTCTCGTCCAGTATACATAACCTATGACAGCGTTATTATTATAGCGCTAGTATGCCTCTCTGCTTCTCACATACACAAATGAAAACACACATACCATCTCTCTTTGGGCAGGTGATATCCTCGTCATGAATAACTTCCGAGTGCTGCACGGACGTAAGGGCTTCACCATGGAGGAAGGATCAGAGCGCCACCTACAGACGGGCTATATGGACTGGGATCTAGTTTACAGCAAGCTGCGAGTTCTGCGTAGTCGAGTTGACAAGCTAGGCATGAAGGGCGAATTCTAGTCCAAAAAAACATCCCCTTTGTCATGACAGTCAGTGCAGACAACAAAATACGTTAAGCATCGACTCTGGACGAATATGCAATTTTTTTGTCTTTTTAGTTTAAGTCCATAGACTCAAAATTCAATTGTGATCCAGGGGCGGATCCAGGGAGGACCGCAACCGGCGGCGCACGCCCCCCTTTATTTTTTGTTGAAACAAAAGAAATAAAAAGAAAAAAAATGGGGGAGGAGTGCGTGCGCCCCCCCCCCCCCTTCAATTTTGTAAACGCGCCCCCTCTTTACGGAGTTCCTGGATCCGCCCCTGTGATCGGATCTGTTTTTGACTTCCAAAACTTTGCATTGTGGACAAGACTCCCGACTCCAATCGGAGAACCCGAGTTCGATCCCCGAATGGGTACCTAACAACACTAGGGAAGGGAGGGGGGCTGCTGGTGAGGTCAATATGGCGTGCAACAATAGACTGTTTCTTTGATTTACTATAACTCATGGAAGTTTCTTTTCCAGCCAACAGCCGAAGTTAGTTGTTGCTCGGTCGAGCATGCCTCGGACAAGCTTTGTGGTTGCTTTGGCAACTTTTGTGAACAAAGCGAGCATAAAATCTGAATACATTACAGGACTGGTTTATTTTCTGTGTACAGTCGAGGAATAATGTCCTATAGTACATAGAAACTGGCGACATCCACCAAGGAAGCTCCGTGGAAGAAACAATGTGGGATCTTTGCTGCCAAAACACAAGATCATCTAATAGGCCTGCATCCATTTTCATCAACTCGAAATTTATGAAACTGTAGCTGCTAAAAACAGAGAAAATAATCGCAATTCTCTTATAAACTATGTGTTACGTGTTACTTTCTTGCAATGAAGTGGGCCAAAAATACATTGATTTAAAGCTGAGCACCTGGTGAATTCATATCTTAAAAGAAAACGCCATTATGTGGCTTTTTGTGGTGATGCATCACATATCAATCATGTGATGATGATTCATAATATCTTCAATTTTTTTATGCCTCCGCCAACGAAGTGGCCGGAGGCATTATGTTTTCGGATCGTCCGTCCGTACGTACGTCCGTCCGTCTGTCCCGTTTTGTTTTTGTCGATATCTCAAGAACCGTGTGGTGGTTTTACATCAAACTTGGTATGAGGGTATATCCTGGGGGGGGGGGGGGGGAATAATACTTTGTTTGGATTTTAGGGTCACGGGGTCAAAGGTCAAAGGTCACAGGTTATTTTGTGAAAAAAGGTTCAAATTTTGTTTTTCTCCATATCTCGCAAATGGTTCAAGGTATCTTCATGGAACTTAGTATACATGCATGTACCGATGGGCAGTGATTATCCAGGGAAGTTGGGGGTCATGGGTCAAAGGTCAAGGTCAACTCCTCAACTACTTTCCTTATTTCTTTTAAAACTTGATGTATGCATGTATTACCAAATAAATATTCTGTGGGAAGTTTCTTGCCAAAAGGTCAAAGGTCAAAAGGTCAAAGGTCAAGTGAAAGTGCTAAATTGCACTTTTTCCTCCATATCTCGAAAGTAACTCAAGGTATCATCATGAAACTTACATATCTATGCATGTTCTACCTAACAGTGATTCTCTTTGGAACTGTGAGGTCAAAGGTCAAAGGTCAAAGGCTAGGTTTAGATAATACTATTTTACCATTTGATACTGAAATTATACGTTTTCTCAATACCTTGAAAATTACTCAATGCATAAACTTATAAAAGGGTCAAAAGTCAAGTAAAAATCATCAGTTCCCCAAATACCTGCACTCTGACGTTTTAATCATTCATCCAATTGAACCTAGTTCTAGGAAAGTGAACATTCAGCACATTTGTGGCAAACCTGTCATTTTAATATTTTGCCAATTGTGTGAAACTGTTATCACACATTGTCAAGACATTGTACGTACTATAGACCTATTAGGAGAACCATGCATTATGGCGGAGGCATACCAGTCGCCGTGTAGCGACATTTCTAGTTTGTCATGTAACGAGTGCAGGCTCACTGAAAGGATTTGATTTTCTCTGTTTAATCAGTGATGATGACCTTACTAAGAAAACCTTAAAAATGGCATTTATCTGTTTTTGCATTACAATTTCTCATACATCTGAGGGTACCACTGTCATTCGGTGGATGCGTGTAAGGGGTCTAGCAACAGCTGACGTTATCTATATTTCAATTAACTTAATGCGTTTCTGTCCATTGTCCTAGAGGTGTTGTTTTATTGCTAAATGATTCAAAATATAACATTTACCCACGACTCCTACACAAAGTGCATACTTGCTAGTAATGTGTTCTATGCCAATATCACCTTCAGAAAGACAATGGTCTCCTCTTAATGATAAAAGAAAAGTAATCAAGCAGCAAATTCTATCATACGAACGACTAGGAAGAAAACAATGAGAAATTCTTCACACACTTTATTCCTTGCCTCACATATCTACACCTTTTGGTCTATGTTACATTACATCGTTTAATGAGAATCAGCAGATTGGTAACACCTTATACAGTGCAATCCCGTTATAACGAACACTGTTATAACGAAATAAGAATCCAGGTCACAAAATCATTGGCTCTATGTTTTTTATTGTTCATTTGTTCGGTTATAATGAAATTTCAATATACCGTAACGAAAGAATACTGCCGGTCCCGAGGACTTCATTATAACAGGAATCTACTGTACTGTAATTCCTTATTACAACCTTCTGTAAACTTCAAAGTCTGCATAATTTTGCCTGCACAGGGAAGGCCAACAATGATCAAGAGACCATGTCAAAATGTAATTTCTTTCAGGAAATCCTTTCGCTCGAGCGAGATTTTCATACTGATGTATTTATTCTCTTATGAAAACAGGTAACAATTTAATGCAAACGGTGCATAAATGCTGAATCTTTACACTAAACCATTTCATATGCTAAGAAATGCAATGTCATGAATTGTGCTGTGACACTGTCATACAGCCTACTAGTACTTCTGTTACCTCTTGCTCACTTTCTATGTATCGCTACAATTAGGTTCTTTATTCAGCTTATATCTCTTTTGGATCATGGATTATTAATGAATTGTACATGTGTTTAAGTCATTCTCCAAGATGGGGTGTATAGGGCCAACTTGCAGTAACAGAATAATAATAATTAATAATAATAATTAATAATAATAATAATAATAATAATAATAATAATAATAATAATAATAATAATAATAATAATAATAATAATAATATATATATATATATATATATATATATATATATATATATACATATATATATACATATATATACATATATATACATGTATTATTCATACCAAGGAAATCCTCCTGAATGCACATGCAATGCATAATGTATGTATAGAAGGTGCTACACAGTGGCGACTATTTCTGTGTTATTTTATTTTTTTTTTTTGAGGGGGGGGGGGTCTGTTTAATGTGTTCTATTCATGTATCAAGGGAATTAAGAAACAAAAAAAAAAAACAATACAATACAAAATCTGTAATCCACCAGTGAAACGTGATTGATTTCATCTCCAAGCAGATAGTACATATGTATGTCTCTACTGAGCACAAGGTCAATTGAAAGTAAGCAGTAACGTCATTGCTGATTCTTGATTATATTGATGCTTTTGTTTGACAATAACACACTGCATGGTGTATGTAGCAGTATAAATTTTACCTATGAAAATCAGTACATTTATGTCATGATTATGAAATAATGTTATGAATGCAATAATTCTTGTATATATTGAGTGAAACTATTTAATAAGAAGATGATAATCAATCTATAAATAAAATAATTAATTTACCATCATAATAGTTGTACTCCGTGTGATATTTTGAATGTGTGATGTCTTGAATGTCATTCTACCATTAGATGTTAACCAGCATGGCTGATATTGTACAATTACTTATTCTGTTTCTTTATTGTTTTAACCACAGTCATACAAATGAAGACACATGAAAAGAGCATCTTTTTTTTTGCATGTGCAGGTACAATGTATAAGATTTATTTCATATTCATGAGTCATGCATATATTTCATTTCCACTGAAATAAGAGAGAAAATTACGATGTACAGGTGCGATAATTACATGTACACATAAAAGTCCAAAAAGATGTGAATGGATCATCACCAACACTTCTCATTCCATCCATTACCGTCAAGATACGACCCGGAAACAGATAAATTGTATGTTCAGATTGACAAAAGATGACACATACAAACAGCACTATCACACAGATTTTCATACAAAAATATCAACACATAATAGATGTACAAGGTATTGCAATGGACCGCATTATATTCTGTGATAATGGTACAAAAAGGTAGCAGAAACGTAATAAGATATTCTTGGCACATCATCTGACTATCGATGGGCTCAGACTTTCCGACTTCTATTCGACTTTCTGACCTCTTGATACAATCTACAGATTCAACTGGTCAGTGCTCTGTAATAGAATTTTCCATGCCATACTGACTGGCATATTTAATATTTATTAATGCAAGGCTGTTGATACCTTACGTTGATTTCATATCTTCCCCTTTGCACTCTCAAATTATAATAAATCATTCTATCAGCAAACAACTAAAAGCATCTTTTGTATACAATAATTCTTTGGAGAAAAAAAAAAGAGTAAAATCAAATGCATCTATGAAAAATTGCATGTCCAGTTTCACATATCTATTAAACGTGTACTCGTGACATATTTGCTTAGGAATGCCTGAACTACAATTCTATAAACAATGAAAACTGTTTTTCATTTCAGAAACTGTTTTTACGCTTTCTGAAATCAAAAGCTTTGAAATTTAAGCAGCAATGCCTTGATCACTTGCAATGAGACCATTTGGACACAAAATCTGCATATGGATATTGATGAATACAGTGTATGTGAAAATCCTCTAATCAAATTGCTATCAATTTCTAGAGAATAAAGTATTCATACAGTAAAATTTTATCCAAATTTTCCCAATTTTCATCCTTATTTTCCAATTTCAGTGTTGACAGGTATCAGAACACAGTGTGTGACAAACTCTTATGCAAAAACAGCTGTGAATTCACATAACCACTCAGTACAATTGTTTGTTTTTTTCTTAAAATTGTGTTTCACATCAAAAGTACACCGAGGCATTAAAGTACAGTGTAGTGTATAAATTGCATCAAGATCTCGATGCACAAGGATTTAAAAAAAAAATGTTGGGTACATACCATAGGTTTGCCCACGATGGTAAAAATACTGTTGACATCAACCTGAGTGCAGAACTGAGGCAATCTTATCATTTTTTTTTTAATTAATACCTAATTAAGAAGCTTAGAGGGTGCAAGCTCCACATTCAATCCAAAGTAATTTAAAACAAAGAAACACTGTGTACTTGATTAGTTTGTAGCCCACACAGGCTTCTAACTCTAGTGCTGTTCTCATTGCACTAAAAATGACACATTTTTAAAATAAAATTTTACAGTGAGAACAGAAATAACACATTTTTTGTGAGATTTGGGTCACAATCTGAAATGCACAAATTAGTGTGATTTTTTGAAAAAATACATGAAGTTGTGCAGTGCGAACGGTGACTGCAAATAAATTTGCAATTTTGTTATCCCATGATGCACTGCATGTGTCGTGCCTTGCTGCTTTTACCAGTCGTGGCGGCGTACATGATATATATTGAATTGCCATTGAGGCATTGTAAGCATGCCATTTATATACATGAGCACATCAGCTCTTCTCAAATATCTGTGACCAAAAAAGTTTCTTTTTTTTTTCAAACAGTGAGAATGCTAATTCAAAAAGACTCAACCCTGATTGCAACCCAAATATTGAAATGTTTGTAATGAGAATGGCACTAATGTGAGGCTGAGATCTAGGAATCATTGTGAGAAAGCACCAGCATTTGATATAATTTGATTTTGCTAGAAATCCTTCTACAGGCTGCAAAGTCATATCACTGCCTGTTGCTTATTCACTTGGATATTAAAGGCATAATTTACCATTTGCACATGAAACAAAAACCCAGCATTCGTGCTTTAAAATAATTCTAAAGTGTGAGTAAGGGATAGAAACAACCAATGTAAAAATTTGAATCCTTATAATTGATGGTAAGTATTGTTAAATACACAAAATGTGAACAATACTTATGATAAAAATGTTTCCAGACTAAACCGTCTACAGTTATGGTTTATTGAGAAAAATACCGATATCTCCTTATATTTTAGGCTTTATTGCAAAAAATTTATATGGTAGGATGTTTTGTGATACAACAGACCTACACTGATATCTCCTTGTATTTTAGGACTTATTGTGAAAAATTTATATGGTAGGATATTTTGTGATACGACAGACCTACACATATGCATCAAATGTGTTATCTTGAAATCTTTTTAAATCATGGATCCCAAAGGTAAACAAGACCTTTAAGAACAAGAACCCTTTCTGAAATGACTGCTAAAAAAAAAAAAAAAAAAACACCTTACAAGTCTTCCTCTGCATATATATATATATATATACATATATATATATATATATATATATATATATATATATATATTATATCACATTAACACCTGTCTTGTCACATTTTATTGTGCATTCCTACAGTTGATGTCTTCTAAACTTCCTCATGGGACGGATGTCAGTACTTGATTAGTCTACCATGATTACCTGATTACCGTGTTTGTCATTCACAATCATTAGGCCACTCAGAATACAACTTTTTACTGGGACCTGGCATTCATGGGGAACATATACAGGGGGGGGGGGGGGGGGGGGGGGACAGCAAGAACAAATGAACAAATAGTACAGTCATTCCAAATCAAAATATAATAAACATAATACATTCTTCCTTACAAAAATACCAAGCACACATAATCTTGTGTATTTACAGTTTTTTTCACCACCATATTATTCTCCCTTTTGTCCAATTCTACGGGATAAAATTTCCTGAAACTTCTCCACTCACAATCTCAGGGCAGAGAAAATGAACCACGTAAAGCTATTCAACGAACCTGGTCTTCGTTTAAAATCACATTTAAAATACAATTTCTAAGATGATACGAAACTCTCACACACACGAACACACATACACATTAAAAAAAAATGAATGCATTCTGTCCTGTGATAAGCAAATAATGCAATGATACAATAAAAAAAAGACATGAATTTACAGCCAGATTCTTGAAGCACAATGAAAGAAAAAAAAAAGTCATTGATTTTCCTGACACTTCTTACATATCATATTGGTCTTAATGTAACAGTTCTTAAAGCCAAACAAAGAATTACAAAAATTTTAACACGGAAAATAACTTTCTCTTCTCAACTGATGATATCTAGAAAAAAATTTTTTTTTAAAGAAAAAACAAACAAATTTAAAAACAAAATGTGACTGCGAATCAACAGCATGGATAATGAAGATTGAATTTGGGCAGTGCTGGGTAAATAATGTGGAAAGTCTAAACACGCTTTAAATGGCACTGAAAGCAGCAGCAGTAAAAACTGTATTAACAATTACATAACAGAGTAGTGTTTGCTTGGAAATATCACTGTGTTGCCTGGATGGATGGACATATGTTAATGCATACCAATTTAAACCTCCTTTTAGCAGATTTTTACAGGAAAACACTGTAAATATCTGTACCCATACAAGTTTGGCCCATATTCTAAAACTAATACATGCATAGCAGCTCAAAAAAAAATAAACAAACAAAAAGACTTCAAAGTAATAATTATCATTCATAACAGAATTCCAGTCAATCAGCTGCTCCTATTTTGTGGAAAAATTCACTGATAAACACATATCATCGCTGGGGCGACAAGACCTCGTATCTACAAAATGTCAAATGTTCAGGACAGCAAAAAATATGGCAGCCAAAGCACTATATCAAATGGGGTAGCCTTTTGTTTTACATGCCATGGTGGCTTCATTTTTGGGGTAAGAAAACTAGGATTTTGACAGGACATCACTGAACTGATCATCTGGCCATTAATCAAAGAAAGTCATTTTCACCAAAATTTCAGATACGAGGTCTTGTCACCCCTGCAACGATATTTACTTCTAGACTGAATCAAGTGTATACCAACAGCCCCAATCAAGTTCTTATACACCCTCAAACGTCGGTCATTGCCAGAGTCTCTGTTGGCAAACATAAGATGCCAAAAATTGGATTCTTGCAAAGAAATTTGTAAAACATTTTTACGCTTCTCCCAGGGATGCCAACCTTGTAAACAACAATTACTGCAATATTCTGGGGGCTGAAAAGGAGTATTTTTGGTAGAGAAAACAGTATTTTTACCTTTCCTGCAATAGACATGTATAGCAATATAATATCAGAAAAAAACAACAGTTTCCATGAAACCTGCAGTATTTTTGGCCAAAAAAAAAAGAAAAGAAAAGAGAGTACAAAATACAATGTACTGCTAAAAAAGTAACAGTTGGCAACTCTGTTCTCCCCCATCTAAACTGACATTTATTTTGTCATTTGGTGAATGGTGCAATGATTATTATCAGTATGTGACAGTCATCTCATCATCTTCATCTGCTTTTAGTGAAGTTATTGTTTGATATTGAATGAAATAGCCAGATTATACTCCTTTTTACATCACAGTAATGTATCCAGCACCACAAAAGTGAATACACCAATATAATCCCTGCAGAAAATGTTCTCCCCTTCCCTGAATGGCAAAAAAAAAAATCCTTCTTTTACAGCTATGCCTACTAAAAACTAAAATAAACTCTGCTAAAGTAAGTTGATGTTGAATGTGTGATGCACAGATGATTTAGGACTACACCATATCACTAACTGATATTGATGCAAAATCTGCAAGATCACAAAACAAAAGAATGCTACATCTATCGTGAAGGGGAAAAAAAGCTGTCTGTATGTCCACTCTAAAAATTTCCTGCAACATCTGAAAAAACATTGTATTACTTTGACACATGAGCACACATTACATAAATAGCACATAGAGCATAAATTCACCAATAAATTGTTAAAATTTGTTCCACCATTCTGAAGTCAGGGGTTGCAGACTGGATCGAGAACTTTTCTAGTCTTATTTACAAATTTTCCTTGGCAGCGAGTGATTAATACAATTCTTGTATACATTAAGTAAATCAAAATAGCTGACTCTGTAATTGCTTAAAAGAACAAATGAAGATACAATCTGAAACATTATATACATCACAGCAACAAAACTAAATTCAAAGAACAAATGACTGATACAATGTGCACCTTCAAATTTCATAAAAACTTACAATCTCCCTGAAATAGGTCTAAAAACGTTTGCAACATTGCATGAATCGGCAATCTGTGCTTTAATAATGTCAACACATTTTACAGAGGGGTGCTGCATTTGTGGTCCTTATCACTGAATACTTGCAAAATAAGTCGAGTCTGCACTGAAAGAATGATGTACATGTGTACATATATATACACAAAGTAAAATACCAGTTGTTTCCAAAGTTGCAATTTAAGTTTCAATTAAGTGAAACATGTGATAAGATCATACGTGCAAGCAGTAACACCACTGTTCAACACCGAGTGGCAATAACAGCAAATCCAAAACATTACAGATGTATATCTCTTTCACTCTCTTACTACAGAAAAACAATATCAACATGACATATTTTCTTTCCTTTTCCCCAAATATGTGATTTTACCAAGTCATATCAAATTCCAGTTACATCTTTATTGTAGTGTGACCAACACTGGCAAAAGTCAACACAAAACTCCTTAAAAATAGCACCAGTGAGGTTTGTGTTGAAACCTTTCACAGCTACTCTACTCTCATACAAAACAAAAATCACCATAATTACATCAGTTGCATATTTCATGCCTTTGTAGTATTAAATCTGAGACAGAGGATGGTGATTCAAAGCAGTGATTCCCAAACGCGGCAGGGAATGGACAGCACAGAGTTTTGATAAATTGCAGATTTGCAGAGCAGGGAGCGGCTTTTGCAGTCTAGCAAGGAACACATCTCTAAACAAGTCAGCAAGAGCCACATCGTACACTGACAAAGAAATTTTGTATTTCTACAACTTTCTTGGAAACTAGCATACTTATCTACATGGGTGCTGAGTTTGTAACAATATTCCTGTTAAGCTTTCTGCAATGCATCATGTGAGTAAAACTAATGTCTACCAGCTGCTATCCTTTTACCGATGGTGTAATATACCAAGCTTTACAAACACATTGGAGTAATTCTCCTCCTCCTCCTCCTCCTCTTCCTCCTTTTCCTCTTCTTTCTCCTCCTCCTCCTCCTCCTCCTCCTCTTCTTCCTCCTCCTCTTCCTCTTCTTCCTCCTCCTCTTCCTCCTCCTCTTCCTCCTCTTCCTCTTCTTCCTCCTCCTCCTCTTCCTCCTCTTCCTCTTCTTCCTCCTCCTCCTCTTCCTCCTCTTCCTCTTCTTCCTCCTCCTCTTCTTCCTCCTCTTCCTCTTCTTCCTCCTCCTCCTCCTCTTCCTCCTCTTCCTCTTCTTCCTCCTCCTCCTCCTCCTCCTCCTCTTCTTCCTCCTCCTCTTCCTCTTCTTCCTCCTCCTCTTCCTCCTCCTCCTCCTCTTCCTCCTCTTCCTCTTCTTCCTCCTCCTCCTCTTCCTCTTCTTCCTCCTCCTCCTCTTCCTCCTCCTCCTCTTCTTCCTCCTGCTCTTCCTCTTCCTCTTCTTCCTCCTCCTCTTCCTCCTCCTCCTCCTCTTCCTCCTCTTCCTCCTCCTCTTCCTCTACCTCTTCCTCCTCCCCTTCCTCCTCCTCTTCCTCTACCTCTTCCTCCTCCTCCTCTTCCTCCTCCTCCTCTTCCTCCTCCTCCTCCTCCTCTTCTTCCTCCTCCTCTTCCTCTTCTTCCTCCTCCTCTTCCTCCTCCTCCTCCTCTTCCTCCTCTTCCTCTTCTTCCTCCTCCTCTTCCTCCTCCTCCTCCTCTTCCTCCTCTTCCTCTTCTTCCTCCTCCTCCTCTTCCTCTTCCTCTTCTTCCTCCTCCTCTTCCTCCTCCTCCTCCTCTTCCTCCTCTTCCTCCTCCTCTTCCTCTACCTCTTCCTCCTCCCCTTCCTCTCCTCTTCCTCTACCTCTTCCTCCTCCTCCCCTTCCTCCTCCTCCTCTTCCTCCTCCTCCTCCTCCTCCTCCTCTTCCTCTACCTCTTCTTCCTCTTCCTCCTCCTCCTCCTCTTCCTCCTCCTCCTCCTCCTCCTCCTCCTCCTCTTATTTCTCCTTCTCCTCCTCCTCATTTGATACATTAAGCCCTATTAAAGACTTGTAGCACACGGATACCATGGAGTGAGAAGGCTGGCCAGCTTGGATATATTCGAGAATCCCCGTAAAAAAAGTGCATACAGCTTTATCCCTGATCTGTATGTAAGTAACACACAGCTGAAGAATCTCAACTGGAGTCGACCGTTATCAATGAGTACCTGCTTCGATGCATGTATTCACTGACAGGTGTTATTTGTGGTTTTTGAATGTACCCTGGTGGGCAGCGAATGATGATCGATTCAATTGGGCCTCCCATGAATCCCCACACAACCTGGTCTTGAACATAGCCAATGCTCCTCTGTGTTTTTCATCTTCTTCTGCTTCTTTTTCATCTTTTTTCTCCTTCCTTCTTCCTGTTTCTTCTCCTTTGACACGTATACACGCATTCTGAAATTGACCATGAAGTGAAATGCACTGAAAAAAAACCTAGACTGTAAAAGTGGAAATTTTCGCGCAACCAGAAACCAAAAGCACGCAAATGTTTTTGCTTGTCATATGTTCCAATAGTTGATGTCTGGATTCTGCAGAATTAAAAACATACGAAACTCTTCTAACCCCGCGGAGGGTGAAAAATTAGTCACAGGAAAATATCCACTTTTACTGTAATAAAGCACAAAACACAATCTTTCTCACTACTTTGTGAGAACACAGTTGTCCAAACTTATTTTCAGGGTTATAAATGCCTTCGTGCCTGATAACCCTCTGTGGAACACACTTTACAATTTCCTCACACTTCACTTTAGCCAAATATTATTCATCAATCATCATCTCTGCATGCATTTGAGTGCTCTCCTCAAGCGAACTGTACCATACCATACCAGTGCCAGAGGAGTGTTCGAACACTAATAAAGTGTACCACGTACCGTACTGTATCGAGCCAAAAGTGGACCACTGCTCGATGTGCTCCAAAAGGGTACCAAAAGTGTACCAAAAGTTCGCATGTGGGAATTGCGCGTAACATGCACATACGCCATAATGCAAAGAGTTCATTCTCTTTGTTCTGGACAGCTGTAAGTAGTTCAAGCGCGCCAGGTGAATGACCCTCTTGCTACAAAATGTGTGACTTGACCTCTTCTATAAATAACTCATCAGGTACGCTTTCTCAACAGAGCGTTCGAACGTTCCAAATCTGGCTCAGTTCAGTAAGGTATGCTTTAGTTCAGTTCGCTTTGGTTCGCTTTAGAGCACTCGAACGCACCCTCTGCCCTATGGCATTGATAATGGCCGACTGCTCTGGCACAGCAAACACTTCCCACTCGAGTTAGTTCATTTCAGCTGCAATACAAAGAAATTCCAGTGTACGAAGCTCTTCAGAAAGTGATGGCCTTTTTAGTTTTGCTTGTAATTCTAGATTGAAAATGCATAAATGCAAATGAAATATGCAGACTATTAGCACATAAGAGCCTGTGATACCATTCTTTATATATGTGACCCTGCATCACAAAACGCACAGAAAGTCGCCAGACATGAAATTTTAGTTAAGAGCATAATCTAAAAGGACAGACTTTAAGCTTTAAAATGATGTATAACTCAAATCAAATGGACTCTCTTAACCTATCTAAATATTGGAAAGAAAACACACACTCAGGAAAAGTGTGAACTGAGAAAAGAGGCTCTGAAGTGCAGTGTCTACTCAAGCGCTAAATCTTTACCAAGCCGTGCTGGTTGTGCAACGAATGGGACAAAAAACAGGATGTAAACCACTAGAGTAACAACAATGAAGGGATTATCAGATTAAATTGAAATTGAGCGTGCCTAATTAACACATTCTGTTCATAATTGATCTTAACTTTCAAAGCAGTAGCATTATACTTTCAAAAGTTATTAGAGTTGAAAGTGAAGAGTGTGTACAAGGTTTTTAAGAAATGAAAAGGGGACTCTTAAAACACACCTAATCACACTATTCTACCGAAAAATGTTCAAGATAAACTGCTAAAAAACACACTTTCCTGCCCGTTTTATGATCCCAAATTTTAGCATAATGTAGAAGACGACTTGTTCTTTCGGAAAATATGAAAAAGTCAAGATCGGTTAGGTTGACCCATTTCACCTATTTTCAGTCCTCACACAAAATCAGTGTGTGCGACTTTTTGTTCGTTTTGTGGTGCACGGTCACATATATATATATATATATATTTTTTTTTTTTTTTTTTTTTTTTTTTTTTCAATTTCGAAGGAACAAAAAATGTGCCAGCTGTCAACAAAATTAAAGCATGTCCTGAGCTCTCTTTTCATTTTGTTTTTTCTGAATATGAAGCTTGTGTAAGTTTAACTGCTATTGTAATATTCAGCAGTACTGTAACACATACACAGAAAAGTGATCAGTTTAGATCAGATATTCAGGTAGGGCCTACCCTAAATACATGCTAACTCATTTCAACAGAGACGGGGGGGGGTGGGGGGGGGGGGGGGGAAATAATCACAATAAACCACAAAACAATATGAACTACAAGTTATTTTGAGATGTATGCCTGATGAGTATCTCAGACTGTGCAATAATCATGTGACACTTGATAACATTTTAAAATGTTTCCTGCCATTATTAAGCTCAGTTTTTTCCCCTTGTAGACCACTTGATAAATTTGTGAGTCATACAATCGAATGACACAATGATAATTCCTTTTGGGCAGTTTTTCCATGGTGCAACAAAACCAGATGCAGTTCATATGCTGCAATGAAAATTAAGATATCAAAAAAAAAGAATCACAATCTGTGCAACTTTTCTTGTGTGTGTGAACCTTTGTCAGCATACATTCATGTCATGCTCAGTGTGGGCAAGATCTCACGGCAGGCTAAAGAATTTAAGTAGAGGTTTTGTGGCTAGGTGGTACACTCATAGGCTACCTGATGCAGAGATCTTAAGGTCATGGGTTCAAATCCCAGAAGTGACAGTGATCTGCCATGCCTTCTCGTTACCCGAGAAGGAATATGGGAAACTCTGTAGCAAGACCAATTCATCTCAGCTACTGTAAAAATGGAAATTTTTGTGCATTTCATGCAACCAGAAACCAGCGTGAAAAAAAAAAAAGAAGCATGTGAATATTTTTGCTTGCTATATGTTCCAGTAGTTCATTTCTCGATTCCATGGAATCAATCACACGTGAAACTAATCTTGCCCAGCCACGCATGAAAAATTACTCACACAAAAGTATCCACTTTTACAGTATTGCAAAAATACCTCTATTCCTGGTCCTAATGCATAGTGCGAATACATAAAACTGGTGGTAATGAAAAAGCACATTAAACAGCATTTGCAGAGTTGTGTGAGTTCTGTTAAAGGATGGATCGCTAAGACCATTACTGTTTTCATCAAACATATCATACTTTGTTGCGATGCTAACATGCCATGGTCTTCACTTTTGCTCTGAGAAAGCCACAAATAATGACCACAACTGGATGTTCTTTGCTACATTTAATACCTTGTTTGTAATGTGGAAAAATGTATAAGCTACAAGAAACAAGTGGGACAAAGATGAATAGAGCTTGAAAGAAAAAAAAGAAAGAAAGAAGCAAAAACAAAACATAAAACCCCCCTGAGTTGCCCTTTTGATTTTTCCTTGAGAATCATTTCTGATGAGCTGCCTGAAATCAGAGGGCCACATGAAATGGAGATTCAATATAACTTTCAACAAGTTCTATTACAGTGTCACTGTTGATTTTGAAAACTATTCATGAAACTGAGTTGAAATTGTTTATTGAAGAGGGGAAGGGCCCCTTTAAAAATGGAGACCTATCTCTAAAGTCATGCAAAGGAAAACCACTGCATTGCTCTCGGTTAGATTGCAGTCATGTGTAATGCTGTTTGAGGTTTTGCAGACATAACCAGGTCGGAGACTGCCAATTTGAGTTGCTTGTACATCTCTGTAGCTCCTAGACATTTAGACTATAATCTGATACCTAGACAGTAACATCAGGGCTGACGTTCCACTCATTGCAAACATTGATTGGTTCCAGCGCTATCGCGATGATGCTTGGTTTGAGATGTTGAGGGTGGTTACCACGGTGATGCGGCACAACGATGGGAGGGATGAGTGTTGGCATCTCGGGCAGGGAGGATGGCATGCAGCACAGAAATATTCCCTGGGATGAATGAGCTTTCCTCAGAACAGCATTCCCAATGTCGCTCCTCACTCTGGATGAAGTAGTACGATACTTGGGCACTGTAGAGAGGAGTGTATAAAGTAATCCGGGTCCCTCCATGGCTACAACCAACAAGGATATATACTTTCACTCTCCCAGCTGGCAATGCTGAACAAGCAAAAGATCAAACAGACAAACAAATAAGGATGTTATCATCCTGCTAGTGGCTCCTCAAAGCTCATCTCCTCAGAATGACTAGGGGGAAGAGCATCTTCAGAAACTGTTGACTGCCACCATCATCTCTCTTAACTCCCTCTCCTGAGCACACGGTATGTACAAACAAAAACACACAGTTCAGATGTACGGACGGCCACAGTGCTTTTTGTTGTTGTTGTTGTCTTTGTTTCTGTCTTTGTTTGCCATTCTCCATCACCGTGGCGACCAGACTGATGAGAGAGAGCTGGCCCGTCATCAGGCAAACAGACCCATTCTGGTGACCTTTGCACTCAGAAAGGTGTGGATGATGAAGACGATGGGTTTGGGACAACCATGAAGATCAGCTCCTAGAAGATGAGAAATGCAAAAAAAAAAAAATAGAGTAGATTATAGAATGAAGAATTTTTAAAAATGTAATCACGTAAGGATGCAATTTGATCAAAAATATCTGCCACAGTAAAAGACACTATGTTGCAAGAGAACTAACAATGCCTTCTCAATACCTGTTCAAACATGTACTCAACAACCTTTTAGCCATACTCATGTATGTCTTGAATAAAAAACATCATTTTTGGATTGATCATATTGTCTTCTCAATCATGATTTTAGTACATGTATTGCTGCATGAAGCCTGATACACTGAATTTAAATGCAGTGCACAAACACCCATATCCATAGAAAGCATTTCCACCCATTTGCTGCCCAACAATATGGCAGAATTGTAAAAACTGCTGCTTTTTAACATGAGCTATGCAGTAACCTAGCAAACTGCATGATAGGCCTACTGCCCCAATGGTAGAGCCTGTTGTCAGATGCTGAAACTGAATGATAATGCTTTGGATTTTGTATTTGAAGATGTCTTTGTACGGGCATGGAACAAGGGAAATACCCCCCCCCCCCCCACCCCCGAATGAATTTTCATTTTGTGTAATTAGAAATTTGGAAACATTTTACTGCTTTTAGGGAAACAAGTAACACATTT
This sequence comes from Diadema antillarum, assembly GCF_040938485.1. Taxonomy (NCBI): domain Eukaryota; kingdom Metazoa; phylum Echinodermata; class Echinoidea; order Diadematoida; family Diadematidae; genus Diadema; species Diadema antillarum. Next base: position 87,925 of record NW_027272338.1, on the reverse strand, counting down.
GAGTACATGGAAATAATCATGTCACAAGTTTTAACTACACCTGCGTTATACATGTATACAATAGATAGCAACGATCCTTTTGATGTTAAACCACAAAAATGGCCAGATATGCACATGTTTCGGTGAATCCCTACCCTTCTCATACAATGGCACAAATGAGGAAGATCAAACTAGCTATCTTTTGTTTTCGGTTTCGTACTTCATACATGTATGTGTCACATACTAATGGGGGACCTGAATATTAGTCATCATGCCTGGATAATTTGAGGAGAGCACACTGCACAATAAAAGGCATGCTGCCCCTTTCACCTTTAGCATGGCACAATCTCATAATGGCACTGTGTCCTATGCTACGCGCAAAGAGGCTGTGCAATAAAACTTGCAATAATGCAAGCTAATGAGTCACAGAAAATGGCGGGATAGGGGGGAGGGGGATGGGGAGGGGGAGGGGGAGAACAGCCATCACTGATACAGTTGAGCCAAAGCTCGTACCCGCTACAAACCTTTCCAACAGCCAAGCCTTATTTGGCCATCAGGCCAAAAAACACATTACACAAATTAATGAAGATTAAAAGGATTGCCCGTGTGTGTGACCATGTGAATTCATTTACCTTTTAAACTTTTTTTTTGTTGTCTTTTTTTCAGGTATTCACCCATTGTCAATGCACGAGGCAATTCATTAATTTGTCACTTCATCACTTCAGACGACAGAGAGCTTGGTAATTTAAAGCAAATACATGGATATGATAAACAGTGTTATATACCTCATTTGATGAATCCTCAATTCTGATTGGTTGAAACTGGAGGCATTAATTGAACAATTGCCTGCAATTGTTTAAATATAGTACTTAAGTGCCAAATAGTACTCAAACTGCTCTATGGTACTAAACTGCCCTCTTTTGGGCAGTAGCAATGCAAAAATGTAAATGTATAGTAAATGCTTTCCAAAGCACGAAAGGTGACAAATGTCCAAGGCAACTGCAATGCAAATGTCTACAGCAGTAAGTGTGCAGACGATTGCTACTTGGATGTGTAACATGACATTTTGCAGTAGGTACATTTGCAATAAAGTAAAATTTCACCATAATTTATTCAATATATGCAAAAATATAGACTGCATTTAATCAGGGCAATACTAATGTTATTGCCCCTAAAAGCACTCTATAACTGTAAACTGTGTCTATCTGAGCTAACACATAGCTGTTTGTATTGCCCTCTTACATTGTGGCTGTCTAGGAGTCCCAATCCCCAACTCCCATTAACAACAATTCTAGAACCAGCTATAAAGCTACGTTTTAAGAGGACTCAATGAAAAGTGATATTTTACTCTAGCTTGCAAAAGCCTAGTCATTATAATTAATAAGATAGAGTATTAAACCTCAGAAATATGGTTTTTGTGTCGCAGACTGGATGTGCTAAAAGTGTCTGACAGGAGAAAATCAAAAGGGTAAACAATGTATAATACACTTTTCCTCTCTCCCTTGCCCAGTAGTCTCAACCAGATACTCACAAATTCCCCCTCCCCTGCCCCAAAATCCAGCCAGAGGAGCCTTTTGCTGTCGTCCGAGGAGTACCGCAGCTTCTCGAAGGGGTACGACCACAGCATGTTGAGTTGATTCGAGCTGTCCATCTGGCCGTCCGCCGTCGGCACGCTCAGCGTGAAGCCGTTCTCGTAGTGGATGCGCAGCCGCGTCTCCCGGCCGTTCCACGCAGCCGCTGACGTGACAGAGGGTAGAGGCAAAGCAGATCTTATTAGCACAATGAAGTTCTATCTGTCATATCTGGGCTATAAGGTTCAAGATAATACTGAAGCAATATACTACGGATATATAGGTTACCTGCTAATATGAGTACAATAATATTTGTACTGCTTCTCTTGCTAATGATACTACTAAATAGTAAACTGCTACTACTACTACTACTACTAATACTAATACTAGGACAACCATGACGCCAACTACTATGCTACTTTTATTATGATAATAATAATGATTTTAATGGGATACTTACATACTAGTAGTGTAAGATCAAATTATGGCATCTATCCCCTAGCTTAAGCAGCTTAAACTTTGTTATCACAACTTCATCTTCCAGGAATGCTTCCTTTTTTTTTCATAAAACAAATGTCACATACATTGACAAAAATTGGTAAAACTATGATTGGAAAACTTTTCCACACATCTCAGAAGTAGGCATGTAGGTTTGGTACTTCATCGCATGTTGTCACATTTCGTTACATCCATCTTGTTTAAAACACTAATTACTGTCAGATTGTTAACTGTTCCATTCACAAAATTTGTCAAGAACAATAACAAAAGAAGACAGACCCAAAGACAATATGACATAAACCAACAAATAAATAAAACACACAGAGTGATATGCAGAAAATTTAACTACAGAAATAGCTTAATATGTTTAGCACATCTGACTTGTAAAAAAAAAAGTTGTGGAAGAAGAAATGGAACACGGATGGACTTACGACATGTGACCTCTTTTACGAGTACAGCCGCATTGTGCGCGCCTTGGACGAGCTGCCGCGTCCACGCAGCCAGGTCTCTCCGGGTGTCGACGCGGAAGAGGTGAGCCTCGATGCCGCTCCGTGTGCCCGTCCTGGTGCCAAACGTTAGTTCCACCCTTGTCGGTTGGATAGCGAGCCTTTGGGACTTCCTGAGTATATTAATCTGTACAGTGCAGAGAAGGTGGAAGATATGGGTTGGCATGGTGGTAAATTTTCATGTGAAAGAAATGAACAAATATATAGGGTATATGCTGTTATTTTCGCGTACAGATATTTGCGCGAATGAGGAGGTCACAGACATTTTTGCAAGATGTTTTTGCGAATTGATGCTGACACTAAATGTAAATGCACTATTACCCTAGTGCATGGAGACATTGTCACGTGTTGTTAAAATGTGACCCCATGTGAATGTGATTCACAAATTTGTGAAAATTAAACCCTCACAAAAATAACAGCTTATACAGTACAGCAAATAATAATTCTTGATGACAGTATAAAATACAGTTGGATGGTCCGCTCAGTGATGATGACATGGCAAAGCTGTTGTCAAGAGGCCCACTTGACAGGCACATGTAACTTTCTTTGTCAAGAAAATACAAGAAAACAATGTGAGACGCACAGGTACTGAAATGGTAAGAACAAACACAAGAGGGTATTAAAAAATACATTAAACATTTTATGCAAAGTGACAAGGGAATGTGTGGTATCATAGAAAATGAATAAACATAATGGTAGTTAGACATTACAAATCAACAAACCAGTAACAGCACTAGTCTGAAATGAGCTATTGCATTGTGGAAGTACTATGGGAGAGAAGATAATGCTTTGGACTGTCAAACAGAAACTGGGATGCCAACTTTGTAAATAGCATTGTGGTATTCAAAAGTACAAGGGCCTCAAGTGGAGTTACGGATCATCTAGGCAAAAAAAAACCAAAACAAAACAAACACAAGAAACAAACGCAGACAAACACTCAGTAGTATGCCTGGGTTTTAAGTTACCATTACATGTGCTTAACATTCAACTGAATATTCATTTAAGCATAAATACGGATGTCAGTTACATGTAGAAGTACATATTACATTGAAAAAAACCCTTCAATCCTTCAAGGATATGAATGGAGTTAAGAAAGGAGTATACTGACACAGAAGAAAACATTGTTTTGTCTTCATTTTCATAAGTTCTCTCTGAGTCTGTCTTGAATGTAGAGCCTGAGGCTTCTCGGCTTTGTGAGTGTAATTTTCTTTTCCGCTGCCCTTTTGTAAAGAGGATGTACAGGCATGCATCCCCCTTCAGCAACACTTTCAGAAGTGAGAGTGAAAATGCAGATGCCACAAGAGCGAGACGTCGTGGAGGATATTCTGACAGCGAGACGGTGTCTCATCCGACTGATGATGGAATTCTTGGCAACACCTCCTCCCCCTCCTCCCCCCCCCCCCCCAATTCCCCCATCCCCACACTGGGATGCTATCTCTGCTCTTTCTATTTCCGGAATCCGCCTCATTTGCCTTCCCTTGTCTTGTGTAATGGGAAGCCGTTGGCTACAACTTGGAATCTATGGTTACATTGATTTCGCCATCCGTTTGAGAGTTACACTGAATGTAGGTTGGTGGGGTGGGGTGGGGGGGGGGGGGGGTGAGGGGTACCTGCAAATTGGAAAATGCCCTAGGAAATTACGTAAATTAGGGGAGGAATAAGCTAGCCAGGTCGATCCCTCCCCTGTGCATCACAATGAAGAGGATCGCAGGCGACTTTTCAAATTCCTCTCCGACCCCGGACAACGTCCCTTCTTGTACCGGCGAAGAATTGGGCTGATGAGATGGCTAAATTTGTCAAATGCGCTCTAACTCTCGCTTGCGCATTCGTTCATTCTTACGACGCTAGCTGTGCTCTCCGTAGAGCTATCACTGAGTAGCACAAACTCGTCCTCTATCCCCTTTTTACACTTGTGCCATTTGGGGGCAGATGGCTGCAGCTGTTTGAAAACAACTCGACGCTATACACAGAAAGAATTTCTAAAAATCACATTTCACAAAGAAAATGCCTTCAAAGACAAAAAAATGAAAAAAAGAGAGAGAGAATAGAATGAAAACTAACCTGTCGCAATGTATGGTTTGATTCATTACTCTACACACTCCAAACAACAAAATTATGATAACTGGGACCGCACTCTGAGAATGCAGACCTCCACCAAGCAGCTCATTTGCACCACAAAAACGTCTGTGATGTCAAGCCATATAATCATGATGAAAATCACCCAATTTCCCAATATGTGTTGTATAGAAGCCTTTTGTTTACATCCTCAGGTTTCAGTTGCACAGAGCTTCACCTGAGCAGAGCACCCGCTTTAGTGCGCATATGCAAACCTCAAATACACACAGCTTGAACTCCTAAGTTCATTGACCTTATCTGAACTCCTAAGTTCATTGACCTTATCTGCCAAGAGATAAAAAATCCTTGATAAATTCATAAAAACTCCCGCATCACTACCAAATTTCAATCATCGGTTCTTTGTGTCATTATCAACTGTTCCTGCAATTTTCATCTGATCCATTTACAACTTTTTGAGATATTTTGCACGCAGACTAAAACATAACCTCCTTCATTGGTGGACGTAAATAATAATACCTGTAGGAAAAAGGATGTATAGACTTCATTTCTTCATTCAGACTACAACTTTGCATCAGTTTGAGATTATGTGTAAAGCTATGTTCCCACTTATCGGAGTTGTAGTCTCGAATGATGACGAGCTAGCGCAAGCTGTAACTCACCAGGGCCCTGTTTTACGAAGAGTTATAATTGATTATATAGATGATTTCTATCATAAGTCTATGGCAGCCTGTGTGGTAAGGAAATTTATAATCGATTACATCTTTTGATAAAATGGAGCCCAGAACTTGCATGCACTAGCGTGAAAAATTCCTTTCAAATTAGCCGAATTGTGGTCGCAAGTCATGACAATTCAAGGTGAGTTGCCTAAAGGAGGCGCTCGTGATAACTTGGGCAAAGCTCTTCATTTAACTCGAGATAACTAACAACAACCCGACATTGCTGGGCGTGAATCGGCACAACTCTGCTTGAAGTTGTGAGTAAGTCCTAAATTTCTGAAACTCTTTGCAACTCCTTCTAAACTTGTAATACTGGGGTACACTCACATCACTCCTAACAGGCTTGATATGACCTCTTGGAACTTGTAATAACTAACCACCTTCAAGCATTTGATTAACTTGAAGAACACAAGTTATAACGAATTCACCTCGAGCTTGTTACAAGGAATACAAGTGTATTACAGGTTTAGCATGAGTTGCAGCAAACTTTAAAAACTGAGCAATAAAAATACTCTGTGATTTCAAACATTTATACAAACAAAATACTCCTGGCATTCATAGGCAAATGATATCATTAACAAAAAAATGATCTAGATCCTTTTAATACACAACAAGAACACTGAAGTAACAGTAAACTGTACTGTACTTTGTAATGTTTGTATTCTGCTTTGTCACTTAGCTTGATATTTTGAAATTTGTAACCAGCATGTGATAAGAAAAGTACACGACCTAAGGCTACTATAGCATCTAAGGATCTCTTGAAACCAGTGTACTACAGTAAATTTTATATATTTCTCTTCCCCTTCTCCATCTCTCTTTCTCTCCCTCCCTTCCTTTTCTCTTCTTTTTATCTCTCACCTGTGAAACTTATCTGCTCTACAACACTTTATATATCACCAGTAAAACAGACAAATGCCACTCTTGCAATATATCTTTTCACACTGATAGACAGTACAATTACAGGTACACCTGCGGGATAGTATTCATAATATTGGCCAGCTGACCAAAGGGAGATAGGGAGAATGAAAGAGAGAAAGATATAAAAAGAAGCGGAGAGGGAGAGAGAAAAGGTATCAGAAATCCCTCTTGAATGGGAGCTGTTGATTTTCAATTAACCCTGCCATCAATGTTCAGAGTCTGACGAAAACGGACGAACAAATAATCCACGATCAGTCTCTTGAGGTCGGACTGAACGACAGACAGATAGATTTAAAACAGTTTCGGTGAATCAACCCCTGAATATCCCTGCTCATTCTCCCATCCACCTCTCAGGCTTTCTCTCTTCCCCTCTCTTCTCCCCTTAGCATTCTTGGATTTCTTGTGGGTTGCTGCAATCAGCTCGCCCTCTACCCTCGGACTGCTTGAAGGGGGCTGGCATAATTAAAGCTGGCGCGCCCCACAAACCCAATCCCCGTAGCTCAAGTCGTTCCTAAACACCGCTAATGTCAGGATGCATTTCTGCTGACGGATTCTGAGGGAAACTCACCTTTTTTTGTTGGTGGACCCCGTTTCTGCTCATAAGTCGTAGGTGAGCACTAACCGAGATCAGCACTGCCTTATCTGGCTAGACTGTTTCATTATACTCTGTCTGCTAATTTAGGAACTCTGCAAACTGATTACTGGATGTTTCATTTCACTAACTGGATGGATTAACTCGTCGCACTTTCAAAAATCAATTAAGAGATGAAGCATCCAATCTCCATTCCATGGGAAGGCATAGCAAATGCTTGTTGAGGGTATCACCACAGTGACCAAAAAAACCCCTCTTTTTTTGGCCACATTCCAGTGTTCATCCGAAGTTGCTAGGCAACTACTACATGTGAGCAAAAAAACACACATGCAAAAAAGAAAATACAAACACACACACACACACACACACAACAAAAACAGAATTAAAAAACCCTCCTCAGCGAAGAGTTTTTTCAAAACTTTGCAGTTTTATCTGTTTTGTTTCTTTCATGCTCACCCCCAACTTGCCAGTTTTATTCCAGTTTTTGGTAATGCTAGATTAGCCCTGGACACAGGAATCTCCTGCCTGCCAGGTGAACATTCAAAGACAACCCTGGGCAAGTAGCACGCTACATGCACACTACTTAACAAAAAAAAAAAACTTATATATTTTTGTCTTTTAACATGCATGTGCATTTCCTGCCAAAACACTGGAAAGTTTCTGGCTCTTCTGGTAGTGAAAAGGGTAAAAAATAAAATCATTTTGGATATATATGTATGTATATCAATATAGGAAACAAATAAAAAATAGACAAATAGATAAATGAATAAGTAAATGAAAAAAATAAACAGACAAAAACTATTGATAATATAAAAGTCAAAAGAAGAAAACATCAGAAAGCAAAACAACAACAGGAAAAAAAATCTCTTTCAATTTTGTGGTTGTTCTCAATACTAGAGCGTTGTGTGAGAGTGGATTCCACAATACATGAGATGACACTAAGTAACACCCATGATAAAAAAAAAAAAAATCTGAAGAAAAGAAAAACCAAACCGAATGCAGCATTTGTGGTGTGCTGTGCACAACTATGCGCCGTGACCGCAACACAGGATCTCACGATGAAGCCGTC